>NC_083735.1:41976336-42695226 GCF_028564815.1 Eubalaena glacialis | reverse complement strand
TAAGTCTTTCCAAGTCACTCTGCATTCAGAGAGCAGGGCAATACACTGCACCCTTCCTTGGGAAAGCTAGATGTCCTCAGCACACCAACAGCTCCAGGGATTCTGTTCTCTCACGTCCTACATGCCATGGAAGTCTGCCTCATTGTCCTCATTTGAGCTGCACTTAGCAACACAATCTGATTCGCCTTTCTTCTAGGAACTCACACTCAAGGACCCCATACCTACAGGAGAAAGGAGGCTTGCGTTCTTTCTGCAACCAAAGCACAGTTGTTCCTGTTACCCTGCAGGATTTTAGAATAGCCTAAGGACCGATAGCCTACCTAGAGCATTTCAAATTTGAGGCAGTTCGCTACATGTAGAACACTTTGTGAAGAAAAGTTGATTCAGGCAAGGGACAAGGGTAGAGCTAGAGTCTCTTTTGACTTGTTAGAAATCAGAAGGCTTCAGGCTGATGGTTCACCGGCAAAGAAACCTGATGGCACGAGACTTGCTTTCCCTTCTTAAAAGCTCTTAGTCATGCTGCCCTGAAGCTACCTAAATAACTCTCTTTTTGACTGGCCTCTAGTCACTGTAGTTAGCCCTCTGGAACAAAAAGCAGTTTTCTCTAAGGAAACACGGTGCTTCCATAGTATGGGTGGGAGCTCATCTTATCAGGCTCTAGAGCTAAAGGGAAACTTGACGTGAGTACTTGCCTCACCCTAAGGCCTGAGGAGCCCTGCTGAAGCGAAAGCGTGTTGCAGTTTGCATCAGCTCGTATTCGAAGTTCTGCTTTACTTTAACGTTTCTACACATTTCCAGACACTTAGGAACCTCGTGTGGGCACCCCATTGCCTACAAATACAGTGAGTAGCAGCAGGCTCCACTGCCCTTCAAAGAAACATCCAGGCCGTAAGCCTTTCCAAGTCACTCTATGTATTCAGAGACTAGGGCAATACACTGCACCCTTCCTTGGGAACGCTAGATGTCCTCAGCACACCAACAGCTCCAGGGATTCTGTTCTCTCACGTCCTACATGCCATGGAAGTCTGCCTCATTGTCCTCATTTGAGCTGCACTTAGCAACACAATCTGCTTCACCTCTGTTCTAGGAACTCACACCCAAGGACCCCATACCTACAGTAGAAACGAGGCTTGCATTCCTACTGCAACGAAACCACTGTTTCCTGTTACCCTGCAGGATTTTGAATAGGCTAAGGACCGATAGCCTACTCAAAGTGTTCCAAGGATGAGTGAGTTCGCTACATGCAGAACACTTTGGGAAGTAATGTTGATTCAGGCAAGGGAACAGGGTGTAGCTAGAGTCTCTTTTGACTTGTTGGAAATCAGAAGGGTTTAGACTTCGTGTTCACCGCAAAAGATGACCTGATGGCACAAGCCTTGTTTCCCATATTAAAAGCTCTATTCAGGCTGCCCTGAAGCTACCTAAATACGTCTATTTCTGACTGGCCTCTAGTCACTGTAGTTACACTCTGGACGAAAAGGTTTCTCTAACGAAGCACGATGCTTCCATAGCATGGGTGGTAGCTCATCCCGTCAGGCTCTAGAGCTAAAGGGAAACTTGACGTCAGTACTTGCCTCACGCTAAGGCCTGAAGAGCCCTGCTGAAGCGAAAGCGTGTTGCAGTTTACATTAGCTCGTATTCGCAGTTCTGCTTTACTTTAACGTTTCTACGGTTTTCCAGACTCTTTGGACCCTCGTGTGGGCACCCCATTGCCTACCAATACAGTGAGTACCAGCAGGCCGTACTGCCCTTCTAAGAAACATCCAGGCCGTAAGCCTTTCCAAGTCCCTCTATGTGTTCAGAGAGTAGGGCAATACACTGCACCCTTCCTTGGGAAAGCTAGATGTCCTCAGCACACCAACAGCTCCAGGGATTCTGTTCTCTCACGTCCTACATGCCATGGAAGTCTGCCTCATTGTCCTCATTTGAGCTGCACTTAGCAACACAATCTGATTCGCCTTTCTTCTAGGAACTCACACTCAAGGACCCCATACCTACAGGAGAAAGGAGGCTTGCGTTCCTTCTGCAACCAAAGCACAGTTGTTCCTGTTACCCTGCAGGATTTTAGAATAGCCTAAGGACCGATAGCCTACATAGAGCATTTCAAATTTGAGGCAGTTCGCTACATGTAGAACACTTTGTGAAGAAAAGTTGATTCAGGCAAGGGACAAGGGTAGAGCTAGAGTCTCTTTTGACTTGTTAGAAATCAGAAGGCTTCAGGCTGATGGTTCACCGGCAAAGAAACCTGATGGCACGAGCCTTGCTTTCCCTTCTTAAAAGCTCTTAGTCATGCTGCCCTGAAGCTACCTAAATAACTCTCTTTTTGACTGGCCTCTAGTCACTGTAGTTAGCCCTCTGGAACAAAAAGCAGTTTTCTCTAAGGAAACACGGTGCTTCCATAGTATGGGTGGGAGCTCATCTTATCAGGCTCTAGAGCTAAAGGGAAACTTGACGTGAGTACTTGCCTCACGCTAAGGCCTGAGGAGCCCTGCTGAAGCGAAAGCGTGTTGCAGTTTGCATCAGCTCGTATTCGAAGTTCTGCTTTACTTTAACGTTTCTACACATTTCCAGACACCTAGGAACCTCGTGTGGGCACCCCATTGCCTACAAATACAGTGAGTAGCAGCAGGCTCCACTGCCCTTCAAAGAAACATCCAGGCCGTAAGCCTTTCCAAGTCACTCTATGTATTCAGAGACTAGGGCAATACACTGCACCCTTCCTTGGGAACGCTAGATGTCCTCAGCACACCAACAGCTCCAGGGATTCTGTTCTCTCACGTCCTACATGCCATGGAAGTCTGCCTCATTGTCCTCATTTGAGCTGCACTTAGCAACACAATCTGCTTCACCTCTGTTCTAGGAACTCACACCCAAGGACCCCATACCTACAGTAGAAACGAGGCTTGCATTCCTACTGCAACGAAACCACTGTTTCCTGTTACACTGCAGGATTTTGAATAGGCTAAGGACCGATAGCCTACTCAAAGTGTTCCAAGGATGAGTGAGTTCGCTACATGCAGAACACTTTGGGAAGTAATGTTGATTCAGGCAAGGGAACAGGGTGTAGCTAGAGTCTCTTTTGACTTGTTGGAAATCAGAAGGGTTTAGACTTCGTGTTCACCGCAAAAGATGACCTGATGGCACAAGCCTTGTTTCCCATATTAAAAGCTCTATTCAGGCTGCCCTGAAGCTACCTAAATACGTCTATTTCTGACTGGCCTCTAGTCACTGTAGTTACACTCTGGACGAAAAGGTTTCTCTAACGAAGCACGATGCTTCCATAGCATGGGTGGTAGCTCATCCCGTCAGGCTCTAGAGCTAAAGGGAAACTTGACGTCAGTACTTGCCTCACGCTAAGGCCTGAAGAGCCCTGCTGAAGCGAAAGCGTGTTGCAGTTTACATTAGCTCGTATTCGCAGTTCTGCTTTACTTTAACGTTTCTACGGTTTTCCAGACTCTTTGGACCCTCGTGTGGGCACCCCATTGCCTACCAATACAGTGAGTACCAGCAGGCCGTACTGCCCTTCTAAGAAACATCCAGGCCGTAAGCCTTTCCAAGTCCCTCTATGTGTTCAGAGAGTAGGGCAATACACTGCACCCTTCCTTGGGAAAGCTAGATGTCCTCAGCACACCAACAGCTCCAGGGATTCTGTTCTCTCACGTCCTACATGCCATGGAGTCTGCCTCATTGTCCGATTTTGAGCTGCTCTTAGAAACACAATCTGCTTCGCCTTTCTTCCAGGAACTCACACCCAAGGACCCCATACCTACAGTAGAAAGGAGGCTTGCATCCTACTGCAACGAAACCACAGTTTTCCTGTTACACTGCAGGATTTTAGAATAGGCTTTAGCCTATTCTAGCCCGATAGCCTACATAGAGCATTTCAAATTTGAGGGAGTTCGCTACATGGAGAACACTTTGTGAAGAAAAGTTGATTCAGGCAAGGGACCAGGGTAGAGCTAGAGTCTCTTTTGACTTGTTAGAAATCAGAAGACTTCAGGCTGATTGTTCACCTGCAAAGAAGACCTGATGGCACAAGCCTTGCTTTCCCATATTAAAAGCTCTTAGTCATGCTGCCCTGAAGCTACCTAAATAACTCTCTTTTTGACTGGCCTCTAGTCACTGTAGTTAGCCCTCTGGAACAAAAAGCAGTTTTCTCTAAAGAAACACGGTGCTTCCATAGTATGGGTGGGAGCTCATCCTGTCAGGCTCTAGAGCTAAAGGGAAACTTGACGTGAGTACTTGCCTCACGCTAAGGCCTGAAAAGCCCTGCTGAAGCGAAAGCGTGTTGCAGTTTCCATTAGCTAGTATTCGCAGTTCTGCTTTACTTTAACGTTTCTCCGCTTTTCCAGACACTTAGGACCCTCGTGTGGGCACCCCACTGCCTACAAATACAGTGAGTACCAGCAGGTTCCACTGCCCTTCTAAGAAACTTCCAGGCCGTAAGTCTTTCCAAGTCACTCTGCATTCAGAGAGCAGGGCAATACACTGCACCCTTCCTTGGGAACGCTAGATGTCCTCAGCACACCAACAGCTCCAGGGATTCTGTTCTCTCACGTCCTACATGCCATGGAAGTCTGCCTCATTGTCCTCATTTGAGCTGCACTTAGCAACACAATCTGATTCGCCTTTCTTCTAGGAACTCACACTCAAGGACCCCATACCTACAGGAGAAAGGAGGCTTGCGTTCCTACTGCAACCAAAGCACAGTTGTTCCTGTTACACTGCAGTATTTTGAATAGGCTAAGGACCGATAGCCTACTTAGAGTGTTCCAAGGATGAGTGAGTTCGCTACATGCAGAACACTTTGGGAAGAAAAGTTGATTCAGGCAAGGGAACAGGGTGTAGCTAGAGTCTCTTTTGACTTGTTGGAAATCAGATGGGTTTAGACTTCGTGTTCACCGCAAAAGATGACCTGATGGCACAAGCCTTGTTTCCCATATTAAAAGCTCTATTCAGGTTGCCCTGAAGCTACCTAAATACGTCTATTTCTGACTGGCCTCTAGTCACTGTAGTTACACTCAGGACGAAAAGATTTCTCTAACGAAGCACGATGCTTCCATAGCATGGGTGGTAGCTCATCCCGTCAGGCTCTAGAGCTAAAGGGAAACTTGACGTCAGTACTTGCCTCACGCTAAGGCCTGAAGAGCCCTGCTGAAGCGAAAGCGTGTTGCAGTTTACATTAGCTCGTATTCGCAGTTCTGCTTTACTTTAACGTTTCTACGGTTTTCCAGACTCTTTGGACCCTCGTGTGGGCACCCCATTGCCTACCAATACAGTGAGTACCAGCAGGCCGTACTGCCCTTCTAAGAAACATCCAGGCCGTAAGCCTTTCCAAGTCCCTCTATGTGTTCAGAGAGTAGGACAATACACTGCACCCTTCCTTGGGAAAGCTAGATGTCCTCAGCACACCAACAGCTCCAGGGATTCTGTTCTCTCACGTCCTACATGCCATGGAGTCTGCCTCATTGTCCGATTTTGAGCTGCTCTTAGAAACACAATCTGCTTCGCCTTTCTTCCAGGAACTCACACCCAAGGATCCCATACCTACAGTAGAAAGGAGGCTTGCATCCTACTGCAACGAAACCACAGTTTTCCTGTTACACTGCAGGATTTTAGAATAGGCTTTAGCCTATTCTAGCCCGATAGCCTACATAGAGCATTTCAAATTTGAGGGAGTTCGCTATATGTAGAACACTTTGTGAAGAAAAGTTGATTCAGGCAAGGGACCAGGGTAGAGCTAGAGTCTCTTTTGACTTGTTAGAAATCAGAAGACTTCAGGCTGATTGTTCACCTGCAAAGAAGACCTGATGGCACAAGCCTTGCTTTCCCATATTAAAAGCTCTTAGTCATGCTGCCCTGAAGCTACCTAAATAACTCTCTTTTTGACTGGCCTCTAGTCACTGTAGTTAGCCCTCTGGAACAAAAAGCAGTTTTCTCTAAAGAAACACGGTGCTTCCATAGTATGGGTGGGAGCTCATCCTGTCAGGCTCTAGAGCTAAAGGGAAACTTGACGTGAGTACTTGCCTCACGCTAAGGCCTGAAAAGCCCTGCTGAAGCGAAAGCGTGTTGCAGTTTCCATTAGCTAGTATTCGCAGTTCTGCTTTACTTTAACGTTTCTCCGCTTTTCCAGACACTTAGGACCCTCGTGTGGGCACCCCACTGCCTACAAATACAGTGAGTACCAGCAGGTTCCACTGCCCTTCTAAGAAACTTCCAGGCCGTAAGTCTTTCCAAGTCACTCTGCATTCAGAGAGCAGGGCAATACACTGCACCCTTCCTTGGGAAAGCTAGATGTCCTCAGCACACCAACAGCTCCAGGGATTCTGTTCTCTCACGTCCTACATGCCATGGAAGTCTGCCTCATTGTCCTCATTTGAGCTGCACTTAGCAACACAATCTGATTCGCCTTTCTTCTAGGAACTCACACTCAAGGACCCCATACCTACAGGAGAAAGGAGGCTTGCGTTCTTTCTGCAACCAAAGCACAGTTGTTCCTGTTACCCTGCAGGATTTTAGAATAGCCTAAGGACCGATAGCCTACCTAGAGCATTTCAAATTTGAGGCAGTTCGCTACATGTAGAACACTTTGTGAAGAAAAGTTGATTCAGGCAAGGGACAAGGGTAGAGCTAGAGTCTCTTTTGACTTGTTAGAAATCAGAAGGCTTCAGGCTGATGGTTCACCGGCAAAGAAGCCTGATGGCACGAGACTTGCTTTCCCTTCTTAAAAGCTCTTAGTCATGCTGCCCTGAAGCTACCTAAATAACTCTCTTTTTGACTGGCCTCTAGTCACTGTAGTTAGCCCTCTGGAACAAAAAGCAGTTTTCTCTAAGGAAACACGGTGCTTCCATAGTATGGGTGGGAGCTCATCTTATCAGGCTCTAGAGCTAAAGGGAAACTTGACGTGAGTACTTGCCTCACCCTAAGGCCTGAGGAGCCCTGCTGAAGCGAAAGCGTGTTGCAGTTTGCATCAGCTCGTATTCGAAGTTCTGCTTTACTTTAACGTTTCTACACATTTCCAGACACTTAGGAACCTCGTGTGGGCACCCCATTGCCTACAAATACAGTGAGTAGCAGCAGGCTCCACTGCCCTTCAAAGAAACATCCAGGCCGTAAGCCTTTCCAAGTCACTCTATGTATTCAGAGACTAGGGCAATACACTGCACCCTTCCTTGGGAACGCTAGATGTCCTCAGCACACCAACAGCTCCAGGGATTCTGTTCTCTCACGTCCTACATGCCATGGAAGTCTGCCTCATTGTCCTCATTTGAGCTGCACTTAGCAACACAATCTGCTTCACCTCTGTTCTAGGAACTCACACCCAAGGACCCCATACCTACAGTAGAAACGAGGCTTGCATTCCTACTGCAACGAAACCACTGTTTCCTGTTACACTGCAGGATTTTGAATAGGCTAAGGACCGATAGCCTACTCAAAGTGTTCCAAGGATGAGTGAGTTCGCTACATGCAGAACACTTTGGGAAGTAATGTTGATTCAGGCAAGGGAACAGGGTGTAGCTAGAGTCTCTTTTGACTTGTTGGAAATCAGAAGGGTTTAGACTTCGTGTTCACCGCAAAAGATGACCTGATGGCACAAGCCTTGTTTCCCATATTAAAAGCTCTATTCAGGCTGCCCTGAAGCTACCTAAATACGTCTATTTCTGACTGGCCTCTAGTCACTGTAGTTACACTCTGGACGAAAAGGTTTCTCTAACGAAGCACGATGCTTCCATAGCATGGGTGGTAGCTCATCCCGTCAGGCTCTAGAGCTAAAGGGAAACTTGACGTCAGTACTTGCCTCACGCTAAGGCCTGAAGAGCCCTGCTGAAGCGAAAGCGTGTTGCAGTTTACATTAGCTCGTATTCGCAGTTCTGCTTTACTTTAACGTTTCTACGGTTTTCCAGACTCTTTGGACCCTCGTGTGGGCACCCCATTGCCTACCAATACAGTGAGTACCAGCAGGCCGTACTGCCCTTCTAAGAAACATCCAGGCCGTAAGCCTTTCCAAGTCCCTCTATGTGTTCAGAGAGTAGGGCAATACACTGCACCCTTCCTTGGGAAAGCTAGATGTCCTCAGCACACCAACAGCTCCAGGGATTCTGTTCTCTCACGTCCTACATGCCATGGAAGTCTGCCTCATTGTCCTCATTTGAGCTGCACTTAGCAACACAATCTGATTCGCCTTTCTTCTAGGAACTCACACTCAAGGACCCCATACCTACAGGAGAAAGGAGGCTTGCGTTCCTTCTGCAACCAAAGCACAGTTGTTCCTGTTACCCTGCAGGATTTTAGAATAGCCTAAGGACCGATAGCCTACATAGAGCATTTCAAATTTGAGGCAGTTCGCTACATGTAGAACACTTTGTGAAGAAAAGTTGATTCAGGCAAGGGACAAGGGTAGAGCTAGAGTCTCTTTTGACTTGTTAGAAATCAGAAGGCTTCAGGCTGATGGTTCACCGGCAAAGAAACCTGATGGCACGAGCCTTGCTTTCCCTTCTTAAAAGCTCTTAGTCATGCTGCCCTGAAGCTACCTAAATAACTCTCTTTTTGACTGGCCTCTAGTCACTGTAGTTAGCCCTCTGGAACAAAAAGCAGTTTTCTCTAAGGAAACACGGTGCTTCCATAGTATGGGTGGGAGCTCATCTTATCAGGCTCTAGAGCTAAAGGGAAACTTGACGTGAGTACTTGCCTCACGCTAAGGCCTGAGGAGCCCTGCTGAAGCGAAAGCGTGTTGCAGTTTGCATCAGCTCGTATTCGAAGTTCTGCTTTACTTTAACGTTTCTACACATTTCCAGACACCTAGGAACCTCGTGTGGGCACCCCATTGCCTACAAATACAGTGAGTAGCAGCAGGCTCCACTGCCCTTCAAAGAAACATCCAGGCCGTAAGCCTTTCCAAGTCACTCTATGTATTCAGAGACTAGGGCAATACACTGCACCCTTCCTTGGGAACGCTAGATGTCCTCAGCACACCAACAGCTCCAGGGATTCTGTTCTCTCACGTCCTACATGCCATGGAAGTCTGCCTCATTGTCCTCATTTGAGCTGCACTTAGCAACACAATCTGCTTCACCTCTGTTCTAGGAACTCACACCCAAGGACCCCATACCTACAGTAGAAACGAGGCTTGCATTCCTACTGCAACGAAACCACTGTTTCCTGTTACACTGCAGGATTTTGAATAGGCTAAGGACCGATAGCCTACTCAAAGTGTTCCAAGGATGAGTGAGTTCGCTACATGCAGAACACTTTGGGAAGTAATGTTGATTCAGGCAAGGGAACAGGGTGTAGCTAGAGTCTCTTTTGACTTGTTGGAAATCAGAAGGGTTTAGACTTCGTGTTCACCGCAAAAGATGACCTGATGGCACAAGCCTTGTTTCCCATATTAAAAGCTCTATTCAGGCTGCCCTGAAGCTACCTAAATACGTCTATTTCTGACTGGCCTCTAGTCACTGTAGTTACACTCTGGACGAAAAGGTTTCTCTAACGAAGCACGATGCTTCCATAGCATGGGTGGTAGCTCATCCCGTCAGGCTCTAGAGCTAAAGGGAAACTTGACGTCAGTACTTGCCTCACGCTAAGGCCTGAAGAGCCCTGCTGAAGCGAAAGCGTGTTGCAGTTTACATTAGCTCGTATTCGCAGTTCTGCTTTACTTTAACGTTTCTACGGTTTTCCAGACTCTTTGGACCCTCGTGTGGGCACCCCATTGCCTACCAATACAGTGAGTACCAGCAGGCCGTACTGCCCTTCTAAGAAACATCCAGGCCGTAAGCCTTTCCAAGTCCCTCTATGTGTTCAGAGAGTAGGGCAATACACTGCACCCTTCCTTGGGAAAGCTAGATGTCCTCAGCACACCAACAGCTCCAGGGATTCTGTTCTCTCACGTCCTACATGCCATGGAGTCTGCCTCATTGTCCGATTTTGAGCTGCTCTTAGAAACACAATCTGCTTCGCCTTTCTTCCAGGAACTCACACCCAAGGACCCCATACCTACAGTAGAAAGGAGGCTTGCATCCTACTGCAACGAAGCCACAGTTTTCCTGTTACACTGCAGGATTTTAGAATAGGCTTTAGCCTATTCTAGCCCGATAGCCTACATAGAGCATTTCAAATTTGAGGGAGTTCGCTATATGTAGAACACTTTGTGAAGAAAAGTTGATTCAGGCAAGGGACCAGGGTAGAGCTAGAGTCTCTTTTGACTTGTTAGAAATCAGAAGACTTCAGGCTGATTGTTCACCGGCAAAGAAGACCTGATGGCACAAGCCTTGCTTTCCCATATTAAAAGCTCTTAGTCATGCTGCCCTGAAGCTACCTAAATAACTCTCTTTTTGACTGGCCTCTAGTCACTGTAGTTAGCCCTCTGGAACAAAAAGCAGTTTTCTCTAAAGAAACACGGTGCTTCCATAGTATGGGTGGGAGCTCATCCTGTCAGGCTCTAGAGCTAAAGGGAAACTTGACGTGAGTACTTGCCTCACGCTAAGGCCTGAAAAGCCCTGCTGAAGCGAAAGCGTGTTGCAGTTTCCATTAGCTAGTATTCGCAGTTCTGCTTTACTTTAACGTTTCTCCGCTTTTCCAGACACTTAGGACCCTCGTGTGGGCACCCCACTGCCTACAAATACAGTGAGTACCAGCAGGTTCCACTGCCCTTCTAAGAAACTTCCAGGCCGTAAGTCTTTCCAAGTCACTCTGCATTCAGAGAGCAGGGCAATACACTGCACCCTTCCTTGGGAAAGCTAGATGTCCTCAGCACACCAACAGCTCCAGGGATTCTGTTCTCTCACGTCCTACATGCCATGGAAGTCTGCCTCATTGTCCTCATTTGAGCTGCACTTAGCAACACAATCTGATTCGCCTTTCTTCTAGGAACTCACACTCAAGGACCCCATACCTACAGGAGAAAGGAGGCTTGCGTTCTTTCTGCAACCAAAGCACAGTTGTTCCTGTTACCCTGCAGGATTTTAGAATAGCCTAAGGACCGATAGCCTACCTAGAGCATTTCAAATTTGAGGCAGTTCGCTACATGTAGAACACTTTGTGAAGAAAAGTTGATTCAGGCAAGGGACAAGGGTAGAGCTAGAGTCTCTTTTGACTTGTTAGAAATCAGAAGGCTTCAGGCTGATGGTTCACCGGCAAAGAAACCTGATGGCACGAGCCTTGCTTTCCCTTCTTAAAAGCTCTTAGTCATGCTGCCCTGAA
This sequence comes from Eubalaena glacialis, assembly GCF_028564815.1. Classification (NCBI taxonomy): domain Eukaryota; kingdom Metazoa; phylum Chordata; class Mammalia; order Artiodactyla; family Balaenidae; genus Eubalaena; species Eubalaena glacialis. The sequence continues at coordinate 42,684,030 of NC_083735.1, read as the reverse complement.
GCTACCTAAATAACTCTCTTTTTGACTGGCCTCTAGTCACTGTAGTTAGCCCTCTGGAACAAAAAGCAGTTTTCTCTAAGGAAACACGGTGCTTCCATAGTATGGGTGGGAGCTCATCTTATCAGGCTCTACAGCTAAAGGGAAACTTGACGTGAGTACTTGCCTCACCCTAAGGCCTGAGGAGCCCTGCTGAAGCGAAAGCGTGTTGCAGTTTGCATCAGCTCGTATTCGAAGTTCTGCTTTACTTTAACGTTTCTACACATTTCCAGACACTTAGGAACCTCGTGTGGGCACCCCATTGCCTACAAATACAGTGAGTAGCAGCAGGCTCCACTGCCCTTCAAAGAAACATCCAGGCCGTAAGCCTTTCCAAGTCACTCTATGTATTCAGAGACTAGGGCAATACACTGCACCCTTCCTTGGGAACGCTAGATGTCCTCAGCACACCAACAGCTCCAGGGATTCTGTTCTCTCACGTCCTACATGCCATGGAAGTCTGCCTCATTGTCCTCATTTGAGCTGCACTTAGCAACACAATCTGCTTCACCTCTGTTCTAGGAACTCACACCCAAGGACCCCATACCTACAGTAGAAACGAGGCTTGCATTCCTACTGCAACGAAACCACTGTTTCCTGTTACACTGCAGGATTTTGAATAGGCTAAGGACCGATAGCCTACTCAAAGTGTTCCAAGGATGAGTGAGTTCGCTACATGCAGAACACTTTGGGAAGTAATGTTGATTCAGGCAAGGGAACAGGGTGTAGCTAGAGTCTCTTTTGACTTGTTGGAAATCAGAAGGGTTTAGACTTCGTGTTCACCGCAAAAGATGACCTGATGGCACAAGCCTTGTTTCCCATATTAAAAGCTCTATTCAGGCTGCCCTGAAGCTACCTAAATACGTCTATTTCTGACTGGCCTCTAGTCACTGTAGTTACACTCTGGACGAAAAGGTTTCTCTAACGAAGCACGATGCTTCCATAGCATGGGTGGTAGCTCATCCCGTCAGGCTCTAGAGCTAAAGGGAAACTTGACGTCAGTACTTGCCTCACGCTAAGGCCTGAAGAGCCCTGCTGAAGCGAAAGCGTGTTGCAGTTTACATTAGCTCGTATTCGCAGTTCTGCTTTACTTTAACGTTTCTACGGTTTTCCAGACTCTTTGGACCCTCGTGTGGGCACCCCATTGCCTACCAATACAGTGAGTACCAGCAGGCCGTACTGCCCTTCTAAGAAACATCCAGGCCGTAAGCCTTTCCAAGTCCCTCTATGTGTTCAGAGAGTAGGGCAATACACTGCACCCTTCCTTGGGAAAGCTAGATGTCCTCAGCACACCAACAGCTCCAGGGATTCTGTTCTCTCACGTCCTACATGCCATGGAAGTCTGCCTCATTGTCCTCATTTGAGCTGCACTTAGCAACACAATCTGATTCGCCTTTCTTCTAGGAACTCACACTCAAGGACCCCATACCTACAGGAGAAAGGAGGCTTGCGTTCCTTCTGCAACCAAAGCACAGTTGTTCCTGTTACCCTGCAGGATTTTAGAATAGCCTAAGGACCGATAGCCTACATAGAGCATTTCAAATTTGAGGCAGTTCGCTACATGTAGAACACTTTGTGAAGAAAAGTTGATTCAGGCAAGGGACAAGGGTAGAGCTAGAGTCTCTTTTGACTTGTTAGAAATCAGAAGGCTTCAGGCTGATGGTTCACCGGCAAAGAAACCTGATGGCACGAGCCTTGCTTTCCCTTCTTAAAAGCTCTTAGTCATGCTGCCCTGAAGCTACCTAAATAACTCTCTTTTTGACTGGCCTCTAGTCACTGTAGTTAGCCCTCTGGAACAAAAAGCAGTTTTCTCTAAGGAAACACGGTGCTTCCATAGTATGGGTGGGAGCTCATCTTATCAGGCTCTAGAGCTAAAGGGAAACTTGACGTGAGTACTTGCCTCACGCTAAGGCCTGAGGAGCCCTGCTGAAGCGAAAGCGTGTTGCAGTTTGCATCAGCTCGTATTCGAAGTTCTGCTTTACTTTAACGTTTCTACACATTTCCAGACACCTAGGAACCTCGTGTGGGCACCCCATTGCCTACAAATACAGTGAGTAGCAGCAGGCTCCACTGCCCTTCAAAGAAACATCCAGGCCGTAAGCCTTTCCAAGTCACTCTATGTATTCAGAGACTAGGGCAATACACTGCACCCTTCCTTGGGAACGCTAGATGTCCTCAGCACACCAACAGCTCCAGGGATTCTGTTCTCTCACGTCCTACATGCCATGGAAGTCTGCCTCATTGTCCTCATTTGAGCTGCACTTAGCAACACAATCTGCTTCACCTCTGTTCTAGGAACTCACACCCAAGGACCCCATACCTACAGTAGAAACGAGGCTTGCATTCCTACTGCAACGAAACCACTGTTTCCTGTTACACTGCAGGATTTTGAATAGGCTAAGGACCGATAGCCTACTCAAAGTGTTCCAAGGATGAGTGAGTTCGCTACATGCAGAACACTTTGGGAAGTAATGTTGATTCAGGCAAGGGAACAGGGTGTAGCTAGAGTCTCTTTTGACTTGTTGGAAATCAGAAGGGTTTAGACTTCGTGTTCACCGCAAAAGATGACCTGATGGCACAAGCCTTGTTTCCCATATTAAAAGCTCTATTCAGGCTGCCCTGAAGCTACCTAAATACGTCTATTTCTGACTGGCCTCTAGTCACTGTAGTTACACTCTGGACGAAAAGGTTTCTCTAACGAAGCACGATGCTTCCATAGCATGGGTGGTAGCTCATCCCGTCAGGCTCTAGAGCTAAAGGGAAACTTGACGTCAGTACTTGCCTCACGCTAAGGCCTGAAGAGCCCTGCTGAAGCGAAAGCGTGTTGCAGTTTACATTAGCTCGTATTCGCAGTTCTGCTTTACTTTAACGTTTCTACGGTTTTCCAGACTCTTTGGACCCTCGTGTGGGCACCCCATTGCCTACCAATACAGTGAGTACCAGCAGGCCGTACTGCCCTTCTAAGAAACATCCAGGCCGTAAGCCTTTCCAAGTCCCTCTATGTGTTCAGAGAGTAGGGCAATACACTGCACCCTTCCTTGGGAAAGCTAGATGTCCTCAGCACACCAACAGCTCCAGGGATTCTGTTCTCTCACGTCCTACATGCCATGGAGTCTGCCTCATTGTCCGATTTTGAGCTGCTCTTAGAAACACAATCTACTTCGCCTTTCTTCCAGGAACTCACACCCAAGGACCCCATACCTACAGTAGAAAGGAGGCTTGCATCCTACTGCAACGAAACCACAGTTTTCCTGTTACACTGCAGGATTTTAGAATAGGCTTTAGCCTATTCTAGCCCGATAGCCTACATAGAGCATTTCAAATTTGAGGGAGTTCGCTACATGGAGAACACTTTGTGAAGAAAAGTTGATTCAGGCAAGGGACCAGGGTAGAGCTAGAGTCTCTTTTGACTTGTTAGAAATCAGAAGACTTCAGGCTGATTGTTCACCTGCAAAGAAGACCTGATGGCACAAACCTTGCTTTCCCATATTAAAAGCTCTTAGTCATGCTGCCCTGAAGCTACCTAAATAACTCTCTTTTTGACTGGCCTCTAGTCACTGTAGTTAGCCCTCTGGAACAAAAAGCAGTTTTCTCTAAAGAAACACGGTGCTTCCATAGTATGGGTGGGAGCTCATCCCGGCAAACTCTAGAGCTAAAGGGAAACTTGACGTGAGTACTTGCCTCACGCTAAGGCCTGAAAAGCCCTGCTGAAGCGAAAGCGTGTTGCAGTTTCCATTAGCTAGTATTCGCAGTTCTGCTTTACTTTAACGTTTCTCCGCTTTTCCAGACACTTAGGACCCTCGTGTGGGCACCCCATTGCCTACAAATACAGTGAGTAGCAGCAGGCTCCACTGCCCTTCAAAGAAACATCCAGGCCGTAAGCCTTTGCAAGTCACTCTATGTATTCAGAGACTAGGGCAATACACTGCACCCTTCCTTGGGAACGCTAGATGTCCTCAGCACACCAAAGCTCCAGGGATTCTGTTCTCTCACGTCCTACATGCCATGGAAGTCTGCCTCATTGTCCTCATTTGAGCTGCACTTAGCAACACAATCTGCTTCACCTCTGTTCTAGGAACTCACACCCAAGGACCCCATACCTACAGTAGAAACGAAGCTTGCATTCCTACTGCAACGAAACCACTGTTTCCTGTTACACTGCAGGATGTTAATAGGCTAAGGACCGATAGCCTACTCAAAGTGTTCCAAGGATGAGTGAGTTCGCTACATGCAGAACACTTTGGGAAGTAATGTTGATTCAGGCAAGGGAACAGGGTGTAGCTACAGTCTCTTTTGACTTGTTGGAAATCAGAAGGGTTTAGACTTCGTGTTCACCGCAAAAGATGACCTGATGGCACAAGCCTTGTTTCCCATATTAAAAGCTCTATTCAGGCTGCCCTGAAGCTACCTAAATACGTCTATTTCTGACTGGCCTCTAGTCACTGTAGTTACACTCTGGACGAAAAGGTTTCTCTAACGAAGCACGATGCTTCCATAGCATGGGTGGTAGCTCATCCCGTCAGGCTCTAGAGCTAAAGGGAAACTTGACGTCAGTACTTGCCTCACGCTAAGGCCTGAAGAGCCCTGCTGAAGCGAAAGCGTGTTGCAGTTTACATTAGCTCGTATTCGCAGTTCTGCTTTACTTTAACGTTTCTACGGTTTTCCAGACTCTTTGGACCCTCGTGTGGGCACCCCATTGCCTACCAATACAGTGAGTACCAGCAGGCTGTACTGCCCTTCTAAGAAACATCCAGGCCGTAAGCCTTTCCAAGTCCCTCTATGTGTTCAGAGAGTAGGGCAATACACTGCACCCTTCCTTGGGAAAGCTAGATGTCCTCAGCACACCAACAGCTCCAGGGATTCTGTTCTCTCACGTCCTACATGCCATGGAGTCTGCCTCATTGTCCGATTTTGAGCTGCTCTTAGAAACACAATCTGCTTCGCCTTTCTTCCAGGAACTCACACCCAAGGACCCCATACCTACAGTAGAAAGGAGGCTTGCATCCTACTGCAACGAAACCACAGTTTTCCTGTTACACTGCAGGATTTTAGAATAGGCTTTAGCCTATTCTAGCCCGATAGCCTACATAGAGCATTTCAAATTTGAGGGAGTTCGCTATATGTAGAACACTTTGTGAAGAAAAGTTGATTCAGGCAAGGGACCAGGGTAGATCTAGAGTCTCTTTTGACTTGTTAGAAATCAGAAGACTTCAGGCTGATTGTTCACCGGCAAAGAAGACCTGATGGCACAAGCCTTGCTTTCCCATATTAAAAGCTCTTAGTCATGCTGCCCTGAAGCTACCTAAATAACTCTCTTTTTGACTGGCCTCTAGTCACTGTAGTTAGCCCTCTGGAACAAAAAGCAGTTTTCTCTAAAGAAACACGGTGCTTCCATAGTATGGGTGGGAGCTCATCCTGTCAGGCTCTAGAGCTAAAGGGAAACTTGACGTGAGTACTTGCCTCACGCTAAGGCCTGAAAAGCCCTGCTGAAGCGAAAGCGTGTTGCAGTTTCCATTAGCTAGTATTCGCAGTTCTGCTTTACTTTAACGTTTCTCCGCTTTTCCAGACACTTAGGACCCTCGTGTGGGCACCCCACTGCCTACAAATACAGTGAGTACCAGCAGGTTCCACTGCCCTTCTAAGAAACTTCCAGGCCGTAAGTCTTTCCAAGTCACTCTGCATTCAGAGAGCAGGGCAATACACTGCACCCTTCCTTGGGAAAGCTAGATGTCCTCAGCACACCAACAGCTCCAGGGATTCTGTTCTCTCACGTCCTACATGCCATGGAAGTCTGCCTCATTGTCCTCATTTGAGCTGCACTTAGCAACACAATCTGATTCGCCTTTCTTCTAGGAACTCACACTCAAGGACCCCATACCTACAGGAGAAAGGAGGCTTGCGTTCCTTCTGCAACCAAAGCACAGTTGTTCCTGTTACCCTGCAGGATTTTAGAATAGCCTAAGGACCGATAGCCTACATAGAGCATTTCAAATTTGAGGCAGTTCGCTACATGTAGAACACTTTGTGAAGAAAAGTTGATTCAGGCAAGGGACAAGGGTAGAGCTAGAGTCTCTTTTGACTTGTTAGAAATCAGAAGGCTTCAGGCTGATGGTTCACCGGCAAAGAAACCTGATGGCACGAGCCTTGCTTTCCCTTCTTAAAAGCTCTTAGTCATGCTGCCCTGAAGCTACCTAAATAACTCTCTTTTTGACTGGCCTCTAGTCACTGTAGTTAGCCCTCTGGAACAAAAAGCAGTTTTCTCTAAGGAAACACGGTGCTTCCATAGTATGGGTGGGAGCTCATCTTATCAGGCTCTAGAGCTAAAGGGAAACTTGACGTGAGTACTTGCCTCACGCTAAGGCCTGAGGAGCCCTGCTGAAGCGAAAGCGTGTTGCAGTTTGCATCAGCTCGTATTCGAAGTTCTGCTTTACTTTAACGTTTCTACACATTTCCAGACACCTAGGAACCTCGTGTGGGCACCCCACTGCCTACAAATACAGTGAGTAGCAGCAGGCTCCACTGCCCTTCAAAGAAACATCCAGGCCGTAAGCCTTTCCAAGTCACTCTATGTATTCAGAGACTAGGGCAATACACTGCACCCTTCCTTGGGAACGCTAGATGTCCTCAGCACACCAACAGCTCCAGGGATTCTGTTCTCTCACGTCCTACATGCCATGGAAGTCTGCCTCATTGTCCTCATTTGAGCTGCACTTAGCAACACAATCTGCTTCACCTCTGTTCTAGGAACTCACACCCAAGGACCCCATACCTACAGTAGAAACGAGGCTTGCATTCCTACTGCAACGAAACCACTGTTTCCTGTTACACTGCAGGATTTTGAATAGGCTAAGGACCGATAGCCTACTCAAAGTGTTCCAAGGATGAGTGAGTTCGCTACATGCAGAACACTTTGGGAAGTAATGTTGATTCAGGCAAGGGAACAGGGTGTAGCTAGAGTCTCTTTTGACTTGTTGGAAATCAGAAGGGTTTAGACTTCGTGTTCACCGCAAAAGATGACCTGATGGCACAAGCCTTGTTTCCCATATTAAAAGCTCTATTCAGGCTGCCCTGAAGCTACCTAAATACGTCTATTTCTGACTGGCCTCTAGTCACTGTAGTTACACTCTGGACGAAAAGGTTTCTCTAACGAAGCACGATGCTTCCATAGCATGGGTGGTAGCTCATCCCGTCAGGCTCTAGAGCTAAAGGGAAACTTGACGTCAGTACTTGCCTCACGCTAAGGCCTGAAGAGCCCTGCTGAAGCGAAAGCGTGTTGCAGTTTACATTAGCTCGTATTCGCAGTTCTGCTTTACTTTAACGTTTCTACGGTTTTCCAGACTCTTTGGACCCTCGTGTGGGCACCCCATTGCCTACCAATACAGTGAGTACCAGCAGGCCGTACTGCCCTTCTAAGAAACATCCAGGCCGTAAGCCTTTCCAAGTCCCTCTATGCGTTCAGAGAGTAGGGCAATACACTGCACCCTTCCTTGGGAAAGCTAGATGTCCTCAGCACACCAACAGCTCCAGGGATTCTGTTCTCTCACGTCCTACATGCCATGGAGTCTGCCTCATTGTCCGATTTTGAGCTGCTCTTAGAAACACAATCTGCTTCGCCTTTCTTCCAGGAACTCACACCCAAGGACCCCATACCTACAGTAGAAAGGAGGCTTGCATCCTACTGCAACGAAACCACAGTTTTCCTGTTACACTGCAGGATTTTAGAATAGGCTTTAGCCTATTCTAGCCTGATAGCCTACATAGAGCATTTCAAATTTGAGGGAGTTCGCTACATGGAGAACACTTTGTGAAGAAAAGTTGATTCAGGCAAGGGACCAGGGTAGAGCTAGAGTCTCTTTTGACTTGTTAGAAATCAGAAGACTTCAGGCTGATTGTTCACCTGCAAAGAAGACCTGATGGCACAAGCCTTGCTTTCCCATATTAAAAGCTCTTAGTCATGCTGCCCTGAAGCTACCTAAATAACTCTCTTTTTGACTGGCCTCTAGTCACTGTAGTTAGCCCTCTGGAACAAAAAGCAGTTTTCTCTAAAGAAACACGGTGCTTCCATAGTATGGGTGGGAGCTCATCCCGGCAGGCTCTAGAGCTAAAGGGAAACTTGACGTGAGTACTTGCCTCACGCTAAGGCCTGAAAAGCCCTGCTGAAGCGAAAGCGTGTTGCAGTTTCCATTAGCTAGTATTCGCAGTTCTGCTTTACTTTAACGTTTCTCCGCTTTTCCAGACACTTAGGACCCTCGTGTGGGCACCCCATTGCCTACAAATACAGTGAGTAGCAGCAGGCTCCACTGCCCTTCAAAGAAACATCCAGGCCGTAAGCCTTTCCAAGTCACTCTATGTATTCAGAGACTAGGGCAATACACTGCACCCTTCCTTGGGAACGCTAGATGTCCTCAGCACACCAAAGCTCCAGGGATTCTGTTCTCTCACGTCCTACATGCCATGGAAGTCTGCCTCATTGTCCTCATTTGAGCTGCACTTAGCAACACAATCTGCTTCACCTCTGTTCTAGGAACTCACACCCAAGGACCCCATACCTACAGTAGAAACGAAGCTTGCATTCCTACTGCAACGAAACCACTGTTTCCTGTTACACTGCAGGATTTTAATAGGCTAAGGACCGATAGCCTACTCAAAGTGTTCCAAGGATGAGTGAGTTCGCTACATGCAGAACACTTTGGGAAGTAATGTTGATTCAGGCAAGGGAACAGGGTGTAGCTACAGTCTCTTTTGACTTGTTGGAAATCAGAAGGGTTTAGACTTCGTGTTCACCGCAAAAGATGACCTGATGGCACAAGCCTTGTTTCCCATATTAAAAGCTCTATTCAGGCTGCCCTGAAGCTACCTAAATACGTCTATTTCTGACTGGCCTCTAGTCACTGTAGTTACACTCTGGACGAAAAGGTTTCTCTAACGAAGCACGATGCTTCCATAGCATGGGTGGTAGCTCATCCCGTCAGGCTCTAGAGCTAAAGGGAAACTTGACGTCAGTACGTGCCTCACGCTAAGGCCTGAAGAGCCCTGCTGAAGCGAAAGCGTGTTGCAGTTTACATTAGCTCGTATTCGCAGTTCTGCTTTACTTTAACGTTTCTACGGTTTTCCAGACTCTTTGGACCCTCGTGTGGGCACCCCATTGCCTACCAATACAGTGAGTACCAGCAGGCTGTACTGCCCTTCTAAGAAACATCCAGGCCGTAAGCCTTTCCAAGTCCCTCTATGTGTTCAGAGAGTAGGGCAATACACTGCACCCTTCCTTGGGAAAGCTAGATGTCCTCAGCACACCAACAGCTCCAGGGATTCTGTTCTCTCACGTCCTACATGCCATGGAGTCTGCCTCATTGTCCGATTTTGAGCTGCTCTTAGAAACACAATCTGCTTCGCCTTTCTTCCAGGAACTCACACCCAAGGACCCCATACCTACAGTAGAAAGGAGGCTTGCATCCTACTGCAACGAAACCACAGTTTTCCTGTTACACTGCAGGATTTTAGAATAGGCTTTAGCCTATTCTAGCCCGATAGCCTACATAGAGCATTTCAAATTTGAGGGAGTTCGCTATATGTAGAACACTTTGTGAAGAAAAGTTGATTCAGGCAAGGGACCAGGGTAGATCTAGAGTCTCTTTTGACTTGTTAGAAATCAGAAGACTTCAGGCTGATTGTTCACCGGCAAAGAAGACCTGATGGCACAAGCCTTGCTTTCCCATATTAAAAGCTCTTAGTCATGCTGCCCTGAAGCTACCTAAATAACTCTCTTTTTGACTGGCCTCTAGTCACTGTAGTTAGCCCTCTGGAACAAAAAGCAGTTTTCTCTAAAGAAACACGGTGCTTCCATAGTATGGGTGGGAGCTCATCCTGTCAGGCTCTAGAGCTAAAGGGAAACTTGACGTGAGTACTTGCCTCACGCTAAGGCCTGAAAAGCCCTGCTGAAGCGAAAGCGTGTTGCAGTTTCCATTAGCTAGTATTCGCAGTTCTGCTTTACTTTAACGTTTCTCCGCTTTTCCAGACACTTAGGACCCTCGTGTGGGCACCCCACTGCCTACAAATACAGTGAGTACCAGCAGGTTCCACTGCCCTTCTAAGAAACTTCCAGGCCGTAAGTCTTTCCAAGTCACTCTGCATTCAGAGAGCAGGGCAATACACTGCACCCTTCCTTGGGAAAGCTAGATGTCCTCAGCACACCAACAGCTCCAGGGATTCTGTTCTCTCACGTCCTACATGCCATGGAAGTCTGCCTCATTGTCCTCATTTGAGCTGCACTTAGCAACACAATCTGATTCGCCTTTCTTCTAGGAACTCACACTCAAGGACCCCATACCTACAGGAGAAAGGAGGCTTGCGTTCCTTCTGCAACCAAAGCACAGTTGTTCCTGTTACCCTGCAGGATTTTAGAATAGCCTAAGGACCGATAGCCTACATAGAGCATTTCAAATTTGAGGCAGTTCGCTACATGTAGAACACTTTGTGAAGAAAAGTTGATTCAGGCAAGGGACAAGGGTAGAGCTAGAGTCTCTTTTGACTTGTTAGAAATCAGAAGGCTTCAGGCTGATGGTTCACCGGCAAAGAAACCTGATGGCACGAGCCTTGCTTTCCCTTCTTAAAAGCTCTTAGTCATGCTGCCCTGAAGCTACCTAAATAACTCTCTTTTTGACTGGCCTCTAGTCACTGTAGTTAGCCCTCTGGAACAAAAAGCAGTTTTCTCTAAGGAAACACGGTGCTTCCATAGTATGGGTGGGAGCTCATCTTATCAGGCTCTAGAGCTAAAGGGAAACTTGACGTGAGTACTTGCCTCACGCTAAGGCCTGAGGAGCCCTGCTGAAGCGAAAGCGTGTTGCAGTTTGCATCAGCTCGTATTCGAAGTTCTGCTTTACTTTAACGTTTCTACACATTTCCAGACACCTAGGAACCTCGTGTGGGCACCCCATTGCCTACAAATACAGTGAGTAGCAGCAGGCTCCACTGCCCTTCAAAGAAACATCCAGGCCGTAAGCCTTTCCAAGTCACTCTATGTATTCAGAGACTAGGGCAATACACTGCACCCTTCCTTGGGAACGCTAGATGTCCTCAGCACACCAACAGCTCCAGGGATTCTGTTCTCTCACGTCCTACATGCCATGGAAGTCTGCCTCATTGTCCTCATTTGAGCTGCACTTAGCAACACAATCTGCTTCACCTCTGTTCTAGGAACTCACACCCAAGGACCCCATACCTACAGTAGAAACGAGGCTTGCATTCCTACTGCAACGAAACCACTGTTTCCTGTTACACTGCAGGATTTTGAATAGGCTAAGGACCGATAGCCTACTCAAAGTGTTCCAAGGATGAGTGAGTTCGCTACATGCAGAACACTTTGGGAAGTAATGTTGATTCAGGCAAGGGAACAGGGTGTAGCTAGAGTCTCTTTTGACTTGTTGGAAATCAGAAGGGTTTAGACTTCGTGTTCACCGCAAAAGATGACCTGATGGCACAAGCCTTGTTTCCCATATTAAAAGCTCTATTCAGGCTGCCCTGAAGCTACCTAAATACGTCTATTTCTGACTGGCCTCTAGTCACTGTAGTTACACTCTGGACGAAAAGGTTTCTCTAACGAAGCACGATGCTTCCATAGCATGGGTGGTAGCTCATCCCGTCAGGCTCTAGAGCTAAAGGGAAACTTGACGTCAGTACTTGCCTCACGCTAAGGCCTGAAGAGCCCTGCTGAAGCGAAAGCGTGTTGCAGTTTACATTAGCTCGTATTCGCAGTTCTGCTTTACTTTAACGTTTCTACGGTTTTCCAGACTCTTTGGACCCTCGTGTGGGCACCCCATTGCCTACCAATACAGTGAGTACCAGCAGGCCGTACTGCCCTTCTAAGAAACATCCAGGCCGTAAGCCTTTCCAAGTCCCTCTATGCGTTCAGAGAGTAGGGCAATACACTGCACCCTTCCTTGGGAAAGCTAGATGTCCTCAGCACACCAACAGCTCCAGGGATTCTGTTCTCTCACGTCCTACATGCCATGGAGTCTGCCTCATTGTCCGATTTTGAGCTGCTCTTAGAAACACAATCTGCTTCGCCTTTCTTCCAGGAACTCACACCCAAGGACCCCATACCTACAGTAGAAAGGAGGCTTGCATCCTACTGCAACGAAACCACAGTTTTCCTGTTACACTGCAGGATTTTAGAATAGGCTTTAGCCTATTCTAGCCTGATAGCCTACATAGAGCATTTCAAATTTGAGGGAGTTCGCTACATGGAGAACACTTTGTGAAGAAAAGTTGATTCAGGCAAGGGACCAGGGTAGAGCTAGAGTCTCTTTTGACTTGTTAGAAATCAGAAGACTTCAGGCTGATTGTTCACCGGCAAAGAAGACCTGATGGCACAAGCCTTGCTTTCCCATATTAAAAGCTCTTAGTCATGCTGCCCTGAAGCTACCTAAATAACTCTCTTTTTGACTGGCCTCTAGTCACTGTAGTTAGCCCTCTGGAACAAAAAGCAGTTTTCTCTAAAGAAACACGGTGCTTCCATAGTATGGGTGGGAGCTCATCCTGTCAGGCTCTAGAGCTAAAGGGAAACTTGACGTGAGTACTTGCCTCACGCTAAGGCCTGAAAAGCCCTGCTGAAGCGAAAGCGTGTTGCAGTTTCCATTAGCTAGTATTCGCAGTTCTGCTTTACTTTAACGTTTCTCCGCTTTTCCAGACACTTAGGACCCTCGTGTGGGCACCCCACTGCCTACAAATACAGTGAGTACCAGCAGGTTCCACTGCCCTTCTAAGAAACTTCCAGGCCGTAAGTCTTTCCAAGTCACTCTGCATTCAGAGAGCAGGGCAATACACTGCACCCTTCCTTGGGAAAGCTAGATGTCCTCAGCACACCAACAGCTCCAGGGATTCTGTTCTCTCACGTCCTACATGCCATGGAGTCTGCCTCATTGTCCGATTTTGAGCTGCTCTTAGAAACACAATCTGCTTCGCCTTTCTTCCAGGAACTCACACCCAAGGACCCCATACCTACAGTAGAAAGGAGGCTTGCATCCTACTGCAACGAAACCACAGTTTTCCTGTTACACTGCAGGATTTTAGAATAGGCTTTAGCCTATTCTAGCCTGATAGCCTACATAGAGCATTTCAAATTTGAGGGAGTTCGCTACATGGAGAACACTTTGTGAAGAAAAGTTGATTCAGGCAAGGGACCAGGGTAGAGCTAGAGTCTCTTTTGACTTGTTAGAAATCAGAAGACTTCAGGCTGATTGTTCACCTGCAAAGAAGACCTGATGGCACAAGCCTTGCTTTCCCATATTAAAAGCTCTTAGTCATGCTGCCCTGAAGCTACCTAAATAACTCTCTTTTTGACTGGCCTCTAGTCACTGTAGTTAGCCCTCTGGAACAAAAAGCAGTTTTCTCTAAAGAAACACGGTGCTTCCATAGTATGGGTGGGAGCTCATCCCGGCAGGCTCTAGAGCTAAAGGGAAACTTGACGTGAGTACTTGCCTCACGCTAAGGCCTGAAAAGCCCTGCTGAAGCGAAAGCGTGTTGCAGTTTCCATTAGCTAGTATTCGCAGTTCTGCTTTACTTTAACGTTTCTACGCTTTTCCAGACATTTAGGACCCTCGTGTGGGCACCCCATTGCCTACAAATACAGTGAGTAGCAGCAGGCTCCACTGCCCTTCAAAGAAACATCCAGGCCGTAAGCCTTTCCAAGTCACTCTATGTATTCAGAGACTAGGGCAATACACTGCACCCTTCCTTGGGAACGCTAGATGTCCTCAGCACACCAACAGCTCCAGGGATTCTGTTCTCTCACGTCCTACATGCCATGGAAGTCTGCCTCATTGTCCTCATTTGAGCTGCACTTAGCAACACAATCTGCTTCACCTCTGTTCTAGGAACTCACACCCAAGGACCCCATACCTACAGTAGAAACGAGGCTTGCATTCCTACTGCAACGAAACCACTGTTTCCTGTTACCCTGCAGGATTTTGAATAGGCTAAGGACCGATAGCCTACTCAAAGTGTTCCAAGGATGAGTGAGTTCGCTACATGCAGAACACTTTGGGAAGTAATGTTGATTCAGGCAAGGGAACAGGGTGTAGCTAGAGTCTCTTTTGACTTGTTGGAAATCAGAAGGGTTTAGACTTCGTGTTCACCGCAAAAGATGACCTGATGGCACAAGCCTTGTTTCCCATATTAAAAGCTCTATTCAGGCTGCCCTGAAGCTACCTAAATACGTCTATTTCTGACTGGCCTCTAGTCACTGTAGTTACACTCTGGACGAAAAGGTTTCTCTAACGAAGCACGATGCTTCCATAGCATGGGTGGTAGCTCATCCCGTCAGGCTCTAGAGCTAAAGGGAAACTTGACGTCAGTACTTGCCTCACGCTAAGGCCTGAAGAGCCCTGCTGAAGCGAAAGCGTGTTGCAGTTTACATTAGCTCGTATTCGCAGTTCTGCTTTACTTTAACGTTTCTACGGTTTTCCAGACTCTTTGGACCCTCGTGTGGGCACCCCATTGCCTACCAATACAGTGAGTACCAGCAGGCCGTACTGCCCTTCTAAGAAACATCCAGGCCGTAAGCCTTTCCAAGTCCCTCTATGTGTTCAGAGAGTAGGGCAATACACTGCACCCTTCCTTGGGAAAGCTAGATGTCCTCAGCACACCAACAGCTCCAGGGATTCTGTTCTCTCACGTCCTACATGCCATGGAGTCTGCCTCATTGTCCGATTTTGAGCTGCTCTTAGAAACACAATCTGCTTCGCCTTTCTTCCAGGAACTCACACCCAAGGACCCCATACCTACAGTAGAAAGGAGGCTTGCATCCTACTGCAACGAAACCACAGTTTTCCTGTTACACTGCAGGATTTTAGAATAGGCTTTAGCCTATTCTAGCCCGATAGCCTACATAGAGCATTTCAAATTTGAGGGAGTTCGCTACATGGAGAACACTTTGTGAAGAAAAGTTGATTCAGGCAAGGGACCAGGGTAGAGCTAGAGTCTCTTTTGACTTGTTAGAAATCAGAAGACTTCAGGCTGATTGTTCACCGGCAAAGAAGACCTGATGGCACAAGCCTTGCTTTCCCATATTAAAAGATCTTAGTCATGCTGCCCTGAAGCTACCTAAATAACTCTCTTTTTGACTGGCCTCTAGTCACTGTAGTTAGCCCTCTGGAACAAAAAGCAGTTTTCTCTAAAGAAACACGGTGCTTCCATAGTATGGGTGGGAGCTCATCCTGTCAGGCTCTAGAGCTAAAGGGAAACTTGACGTGAGTACTTGCCTCACGCTAAGGCCTGAAAAGCCCTGCTGAAGCGAAAGCGTGTTGCAGTTTCCATTAGCTAGTATTCGCAGTTCTGCTTTACTTTAACGTTTCTCCGCTTTTCCAGACACTTAGGACCCTCGTGTGGGCACCCCACTGCCTACAAATACAGTGAGTACCAGCAGGTTCCACTGCCCTTCTAAGAAACTTCCAGGCCGTAAGTCTTTCCAAGTCACTCTGCATTCAGAGAGCAGGGCAATACACTGCACCCTTCCTTGGGAAAGCTAGATGTCCTCAGCACACCAACAGCTCCAGGGATTCTGTTCTCTCACGTCCTACATGCCATGGAGTCTGCCTCATTGTCCGATTTTGAGCTGCTCTTAGAAACACAATCTGCTTCGCCTTTCTTCCAGGAACTCACACCCAAGGACCCCATACCTACAGTAGAAAGGAGGCTTGCATCCTACTGCAACGAAACAACAGTTTTCCTGTTACACTGCAGGATTTTAGAATAGGCTTTAGCCTATTCTAGCCTGATAGCCTACATAGAGCATTTCAAATTTGAGGGAGTTCGCTACATGGAGAACACTTTGTGAAGAAAAGTTGATTCAGGCAAGGGACCAGGGTAGAGCTAGAGTCTCTTTTGACTTGTTAGAAATCAGAAGACTTCAGGCTGATTGTTCACCTGCAAAGAAGACCTGATGGCACAAGCCTTGCTTTCCCATATTAAAAGCTCTTAGTCATGCTGCCCTGAAGCTACCTAAATAACTCTCTTTTTGACTGGCCTCTAGTCACTGTAGTTAGCCCTCTGGAACAAAAAGCAGTTTTCTCTAAAGAAACACGGTGCTTCCATAGTATGGGTGGGAGCTCATCCCGGCAGGCTCTAGAGCTAAAGGGAAACTTGACGTGAGTACTTGCCTCACGCTAAGGCCTGAAAAGCCCTGCTGAAGCGAAAGCGTGTTGCAGTTTCCATTAGCTAGTATTCGCAGTTCTGCTTTACTTTAACGTTTCTACGCTTTTCCAGACACTTAGGACCCTCGTGTGGGCACCCCATTGCCTACAAATACAGTGAGTAGCAGCAGGCTCCACTGCCCTTCAAAGAAACATCCAGGCCGTAAGCCTTTCCAAGTCACTCTATGTATTCAGAGACTAGGGCAATACACTGCACCCTTCCTTGGGAACGCTAGATGTCCTCAGCACACCAACAGCTCCAGGGATTCTGTTCTCTCACGTCCTACATGCCATGGAAGTCTGCCTCATTGTCCTCATTTGAGCTGCACTTAGCAACACAATCTGCTTCACCTCTGTTCTAGGAACTCACACCCAAGGACCCCATACCTACAGTAGAAACGAGGCTTGCATTCCTACTGCAACGAAACCACTGTTTCCTGTTACACTGCAGGATTTTGAATAGGCTAAGGACCGATAGCCTACTCAAAGTGTTCCAAGGATGAGTGAGTTCGCTACATGCAGAACACTTTGGGAAGTAATGTTGATTCAGGCAAGGGAACAGGGTGTAGCTAGAGTCTCTTTTGACTTGTTGGAAATCAGAAGGGTTTAGACTTCGTGTTCACCGCAAAAGATGACCTGATGGCACAAGCCTTGTTTCCCATATTAAAAGCTCTATTCAGGCTGCCCTGAAGCTACCTAAATACGTCTATTTCTGACTGGCCTCTAGTCACTGTAGTTACACTCTGGACGAAAAGGTTTCTCTAACGAAGCACGATGCTTCCATAGCATGGGTGGTAGCTCATCCCGTCAGGCTCTAGAGCTAAAGGGAAACTTGACGTCAGTACTTGCCTCACGCTAAGGCCT
Organism: Eubalaena glacialis; assembly: GCF_028564815.1. Classification (NCBI taxonomy): domain Eukaryota; kingdom Metazoa; phylum Chordata; class Mammalia; order Artiodactyla; family Balaenidae; genus Eubalaena; species Eubalaena glacialis. The sequence goes on along the minus strand of NC_083735.1, from coordinate 42,666,943 downwards.
GAAGAGCCCTGCTGAAGCGAAAGCGTGTTGCAGTTTACATTAGCTCGTATTCGCAGTTCTGCTTTACTTTAACGTTTCTACGGTTTTCCAGACTCTTTGGACCCTCGTGTGGGCACCCCATTGCCTACCAATACAGTGAGTACCAGCAGGCCGTACTGCCCTTCTAAGAAACATCCAGGCCGTAAGCCTTTCCAAGTCCCTCTATGTGTTCAGAGAGTAGGGCAATACACTGCACCCTTCCTTGGGAAAGCTAGATGTCCTCAGCACACCAACAGCTCCAGGGATTCTGTTCTCTCACGTCCTACATGCCATGGAGTCTGCCTCATTGTCCGATTTTGAGCTGCTCTTAGAAACACAATCTGCTTCGCCTTTCTTCCAGGAACTCACACCCAAGGACCCCATACCTACAGTAGAAAGGAGGCTTGCATCCTACTGCAACGAAACCACAGTTTTCCTGTTACACTGCAGGATTTTAGAATAGGCTTTAGCCTATTCTAGCCCGATAGCCTACATAGAGCATTTCAAATTTGAGGGAGTTCGCTACATGGAGAACACTTTGTGAAGAAAAGTTGATTCAGGCAAGGGACCAGGGTAGAGCTAGAGTCTCTTTTGACTTGTTAGAAATCAGAAGACTTCAGGCTGATTGTTCACCGGCAAAGAAGACCTGATGGCACAAGCCTTGCTTTCCCATATTAAAAGATCTTAGTCATGCTGCCCTGAAGCTACCTAAATAACTCTCTTTTTGACTGGCCTCTAGTCACTGTAGTTAGCCCTCTGGAACAAAAAGCAGTTTACTCTAAAGAAACACGGTGCTTCCATAGTATGGGTGGGAGCTCATCCCGGCAGGCTCTAGAGCTAAAGGGAAACTTGACGTGAGTACTTGCCTCACGCTAAGGCCTGAAAAGCCCTGCTGAAGCGAAAGCGTGTTGCAGTTTGCATCAGCTCGTATTCGAAGTTCTGCTTTACTTTAACGTTTCTACACATTTCCAGACACTTAGGAACCTCGTGTGGGCACCCCATTGCCTACAAATACAGTGAGTAGCAGCAGGCTCCACTGCCCTTCAAAGAAACATCCAGGCCGTAAGCCTTTCCAAGTCACTCTATGTATTCAGAGACTAGGGCAATACACTGCACCCTTCCTTGGGAACGCTAGATGTCCTCAGCACACCAACAGCTCCAGGGATTCTGTTCTCTCACGTCCTACATGCCATGGAAGTCTGCCTCATTGTCCTCATTTGAGCTGCACTTAGCAACACAATCTGCTTCACCTCTGTTCTAGGAACTCACACCCAAGGACCCCATACCTACAGTAGAAACGAGGCTTGCATTCCTACTGCAACGAAACCACTGTTTCCTGTTACACTGCAGGATTTTGAATAGGCTAAGGACCGATAGCCTACTCAAAGTGTTCCAAGGATGAGTGAGTTCGCTACATGCAGAACACTTTGGGAAGTAATGTTGATTCAGGCAAGGGAACAGGGTGTAGCTAGAGTCTCTTTTGACTTGTTGGAAATCAGAAGGGTTTAGACTTCGTGTTCACCGCAAAAGATGACCTGATGGCACAAGCCTTGTTTCCCATATTAAAAGCTCTATTCAGGCTGCCCTGAAGCTACCTAAATACGTCTATTTCTGACTGGCCTCTAGTCACTGTAGTTACACTCTGGACGAAAAGGTTTCTCTAACGAAGCACGATGCTTCCATAGCATGGGTGGTAGCTCATCCCGTCAGGCTCTAGAGCTAAAGGGAAACTTGACGTCAGTACTTGCCTCACGCTAAGGCCTGAAGAGCCCTGCTGAAGCGAAAGCGTGTTGCAGTTTACATTAGCTCGTATTCGCAGTTCTGCTTTACTTTAACGTTTCTACGGTTTTCCAGACTCTTTGGACCCTCGTGTGGGCACCCCATTGCCTACCAATACAGTGAGTACCAGCAGGCCGTACTGCCCTTCTAAGAAACATCCAGGCCGTAAGCCTTTCCAAGTCCCTCTATGCGTTCAGAGAGTAGGGCAATACACTGCACCCTTCCTTGGGAAAGCTAGATGTCCTCAGCACACCAACAGCTCCAGGGATTCTGTTCTCTCACGTCCTACATGCCATGGAGTCTGCCTCATTGTCCGATTTTGAGCTGCTCTTAGAAACACAATCTGCTTCGCCTTTCTTCCAGGAACTCACACCCAAGGACCCCATACCTACAGTAGAAAGGAGGCTTGCATCCTACTGCAACGAAACCACAGTTTTCCTGTTACACTGCAGGATTTTAGAATAGGCTTTAGCCTATTCTAGCCCGATAGCCTACATAGAGCATTTCAAATTTGAGGGAGTTCGCTACATGGAGAACACTTTGTGAAGAAAAGTTGATTCAGGCAAGGGACCAGGGTAGAGCTAGAGTCTCTTTTGACTTGTTAGAAATCAGAAGACTTCAGGCTGATTGTTCACCGGCAAAGAAGACCTGATGGCACAAGCCTTGCTTTCCCATATTAAAAGATCTTAGTCATGCTGCCCTGAAGCTACCTAAATAACTCTCTTTTTGACTGGCCTCTAGTCACTGTAGTTAGCCCTCTGGAACAAAAAGCAGTTTACTCTAAAGAAACACGGTGCTTCCATAGTATGGGTGGGAGCTCATCCCGGCAGGCTCTAGAGCTAAAGGGAAACTTGACGTGAGTACTTGCCTCACGCTAAGGCCTGAAAAGCCCTGCTGAAGCGAAAGCGTGTTGCAGTTTGCATCAGCTCGTATTCGAAGTTCTGCTTTACTTTAACGTTTCTACACATTTCCAGACACTTAGGAACCTCGTGTGGGCACCCCATTGCCTACAAATACAGTGAGTAGCAGCAGGCTCCACTGCCCTTCAAAGAAACATCCAGGCCGTAAGCCTTTCCAAGTCACTCTATGTATTCAGAGACTAGGGCAATACACTGCACCCTTCCTTGGGAACGCTAGATGTCCTCAGCACACCAACAGCTCCAGGGATTCTGTTCTCTCACGTCCTACATGCCATGGAAGTCTGCCTCATTGTCCTCATTTGAGCTGCACTTAGCAACACAATCTGCTTCACCTCTGTTCTAGGAACTCACACCCAAGGACCCCATACCTACAGTAGAAACGAGGCTTGCATTCCTACTGCAACGAAACCACTGTTTCCTTTTACCCTGCAGGATTTTGAATAGGCTAAGGACCGATAGCCTACTCAAAGTGTTCCAAGGATGAGTGAGTTCGCTACATGCAGAACACTTTGGGAAGTAATGTTGATTCAGGCAAGGGAACAGGGTGTAGCTAGAGTCTCTTTTGACTTGTTGGAAATCAGAAGGGTTTAGACTTCGTGTTCACCGCAAAAGATGACCTGATGGCACAAGCCTTGTTTCCCATATTAAAAGCTCTATTCAGGCTGCCCTGAAGCTACCTAAATACGTCTATTTCTGACTGGCCTCTAGTCACTGTAGTTACACTCTGGACGAAAAGGTTTCTCTAACGAAGCACGATGCTTCCATAGCATGGGTGGTAGCTCATCCCGTCAGGCTCTAGAGCTAAAGGGAAACTTGACGTCAGTACTTGCCTCACGCTAAGGCCTGAAGAGCCCTGCTGAAGCGAAAGCGTGTTGCAGTTTACATTAGCTCGTATTCGCAGTTCTGCTTTACTTTAACGTTTCTACGGTTTTCCAGACTCTTTGGACCCTCGTGTGGGCACCCCATTGCCTACCAATACAGTGAGTACCAGCAGGCCGTACTGCCCTTCTAAGAAACATCCAGGCCGTAAGCCTTTCCAAGTCCCTCTATGTGTTCAGAGAGTAGGGCAATACACTGCACCCTTCCTTGGGAAAGCTAGATGTCCTCAGCACACCAACAGCTCCAGGGATTCTGTTCTCTCACGTCCTACATGCCATGGAGTCTGCCTCATTGTCCGATTTTGAGCTGCTCTTAGAAACACAATCTGCTTCGCCTTTCTTCCAGGAACTCACACCCAAGGACCCCATACCTACAGTAGAAAGGAGGCTTGCATCCTACTGCAACGAAACCACAGTTTTCCTGTTACACTGCAGGATTTTAGAATAGGCTTTAGCCTATTCTAGCCCGATAGCCTACATAGAGCATTTCAAATTTGAGGGAGTTCGCTACATGGAGAACACTTTGTGAAGAAAAGTTGATTCAGGCAAGGGACCAGGGTAGAGCTAGAGGCTCTTTTGACTTGTTAGAAATCAGAAGACTTCAGGCTGATTGTTCACCGGCAAAGAAGACCTGATGGCACAAGCCTTGCTTTCCCATATTAAAAGATCTTAGTCATGCTGCCCTGAAGCTACCTAAATAACTCTCTTTTTGACTGGCCTCTAGTCACTGTAGTTAGCCCTCTGGAACAAAAAGCAGTTTTCTCTAAAGAAACACGGTGCTTCCATAGTATGGGTGGGAGCTCATCCTGTCAGGCTCTAGAGCTAAAGGGAAACTTGACGTGAGTACTTGCCTCACGCTAAGGCCTGAAAAGCCCTGCTGAAGCGAAAGCGTGTTGCAGTTTCCATTAGCTAGTATTCGCAGTTCTGCTTTACTTTAACGTTTCTCCGCTTTTCCAGACACTTAGGACCCTCGTGTGGGCACCCCACTGCCTACAAATACAGTGAGTACCAGCAGGTTCCACTGCCCTTCTAAGAAACTTCCAGGCCGTAAGTCTTTCCAAGTCACTCTGCATTCAGAGAGCAGGGCAATACACTGCACCCTTCCTTGGGAAAGCTAGATGTCCTCAGCACACCAACAGCTCCAGGGATTCTGTTCTCTCACGTCCTACATGCCATGGAGTCTGCCTCATTGTCCGATTTTGAGCTGCTCTTAGAAACACAATCTGCTTCGCCTTTCTTCCAGGAACTCACACCCAAGGACCCCATACCTACAGTAGAAAGGAGGCTTGCATCCTACTGCAACGAAACCACAGTTTTCCTGTTACACTGCAGGATTTTAGAATAGGCTTTAGCCTATTCTAGCCCGATAGCCTACATAGAGCATTTCAAATTTGAGGGAGTTCGCTACATGGAGAACACTTTGTGAAGAAAAGTTGATTCAGGCAAGGGACCAGGGTAGAGCTAGAGTCTCTTTTGACTTGTTAGAAATCAGAAGACTTCAGGCTGATTGTTCACCTGCAAAGAAGACCTGATGGCACAAGCCTTGCTTTCCCATATTAAAAGCTCTTAGTCATGCTGCCCTGAAGCTACCTAAATAACTCTCTTTTTGACTGGCCTCTAGTCACTGTAGTTAGCCCTCTGGAACAAAAAGCAGTTTTCTCTAAAGAAACACGGTGCTTCCATAGTATGGGTGGGAGCTCATCCCGGCAGGCTCTAGAGCTAAAGGGAAACTTGACGTGAGTACTTGCCTCACGCTAAGGCCTGAAAAGCCCTGCTGAAGCGAAAGCGTGTTGCAGTTTCCATTAGCTAGTATTCGCAGTTCTGCTTTACTTTAACGTTTCTCCGCTTTTCCAGACACTTAGGACCCTCGTGTGGGCACCCCATTGCCTACAAATACAGTGAGTAGCAGCAGGCTCCACTGCCCTTCAAAGAAACATCCAGGCCGTAAGCCTTTCCAAGTCACTCTATGTATTCAGAGACTAGGGCAATACACTGCACCCTTCCTTGGGAACGCTAGATGTCCTCAGCACACCAACAGCTCCAGGGATTCTGTTCTCTCACGTCCTACATGCCATGGAAGTCTGCCTCATTGTCCTCATTTGAGCTGCACTTAGCAACACAATCTGCTTCACCTCTGTTCTAGGAACTCACACCCAAGGACCCCATACCTACAGTAGAAACGAGGCTTGCATTCCTACTGCAACGAAACCACTGTTTCCTGTTACCCTGCAGGATTTTGAATAGGCTAAGGACCGATAGCCTACTCAAAGTGTTCCAAGGATGAGTGAGTTCGCTACATGCAGAACACTTTGGGAAGTAATGTTGATTCAGGCAAGGGAACAGGGTGTAGCTAGAGTCTCTTTTGACTTGTTGGAAATCAGAAGGGTTTAGACTTCGTGTTCACCGCAAAAGATGACCTGATGGCACAAGCCTTGTTTCCCATATTAAAAGCTCTATTCAGGCTGCCCTGAAGCTACCTAAATACGTCTATTTCTGACTGGCCTCTAGTCACTGTAGTTACACTCTGGACGAAAAGGTTTCTCTAACGAAGCACGATGCTTCCATAGCATGGGTGGTAGCTCATCCCGTCAGGCTCTAGAGCTAAAGGGAAACTTGACGTCAGTACTTGCCTCACGCTAAGGCCTGAAGAGCCCTGCTGAAGCGAAAGCGTGTTGCAGTTTACATTAGCTCGTATTCGCAGTTCTGCTTTACTTTAACGTTTCTACGGTTTTCCAGACTCTTTGGACCCTCGTGTGGGCACCCCATTGCCTACCAATACAGTGAGTACCAGCAGGCCGTACTGCCCTTCTAAGAAACATCCAGGCCGTAAGCCTTTCCAAGTCCCTCTATGTGTTCAGAGAGTAGGGCAATACACTGCACCCTTCCTTGGGAAAGCTAGATGTCCTCAGCACACCAACAGCTCCAGGGATTCTGTTCTCTCACGTCCTACATGCCATGGAGTCTGCCTCATTGTCCGATTTTGAGCTGCTCTTAGAAACACAATCTGCTTCGCCTTTCTTCCAGGAACTCACACCCAAGGACCCCATACCTACAGTAGAAAGGAGGCTTGCATCCTACTGCAACGAAACCACAGTTTTCCTGTTACACTGCAGGATTTTAGAATAGGCTTTAGCCTATTCTAGCCCGATAGCCTACATAGAGCATTTCAAATTTGAGGGAGTTCGCTACATGGAGAACACTTTGTGAAGAAAAGTTGATTCAGGCAAGGGACCAGGGTAGAGCTAGAGTCTCTTTTGACTTGTTAGAAATCAGAAGACTTCAGGCTGATTGTTCACCGGCAAAGAAGACCTGATGGCACAAGCCTTGCTTTCCCATATTAAAAGATCTTAGTCATGCTGCCCTGAAGCTACCTAAATAACTCTCTTTTTGACTGGCCTCTAGTCACTGTAGTTAGCCCTCTGGAACAAAAAGCAGTTTTCTCTAAAGAAACACGGTGCTTCCATAGTATGGGTGGGAGCTCATCCTGTCAGGCTCTAGAGCTAAAGGGAAACTTGACGTGAGTACTTGCCTCACGCTAAGGCCTGAAAAGCCCTGCTGAAGCGAAAGCGTGTTGCAGTTTCCATTAGCTAGTATTCGCAGTTCTGCTTTACTTTAACGTTTCTCCGCTTTTCCAGACACTTAGGACCCTCGTGTGGGCACCCCACTGCCTACAAATACAGTGAGTACCAGCAGGTTCCACTGCCCTTCTAAGAAACTTCCAGGCCGTAAGTCTTTCCAAGTCACTCTGCATTCAGAGAGCAGGGCAATACACTGCACCCTTCCTTGGGAAAGCTAGATGTCCTCAGCACACCAACAGCTCCAGGGATTCTGTTCTCTCACGTCCTACATGCCATGGAAGTCTGCCTCATTGTCCTCATTTGAGCTGCACTTAGCAACACAATCTGATTCGCCTTTCTTCTAGGAACTCACACTCAAGGACCCCATACCTACAGGAGAAAGGAGGCTTGCGTTCCTTCTGCAACCAAAGCACAGTTGTTCCTGTTACCCTGCAGGATTTTAGAATAGCCTAAGGACCGATAGCCTACATAGAGCATTTCAAATTTGAGGCAGTTCGCTACATGTAGAACACTTTGTGAAGAAAAGTTGATTCAGGCAAGGGACAAGGGTAGAGCTAGAGTCTCTTTTGACTTGTTAGAAATCAGAAGGCTTCAGGCTGATGGTTCACCGGCAAAGAAACCTGATGGCACGAGCCTTGCTTTCCCTTCTTAAAAGCTCTTAGTCATGCTGCCCTGAAGCTACCTAAATAACTCTCTTTTTGACTGGCCTCTAGTCACTGTAGTTAGCCCTCTGGAACAAAAAGCAGTTTTCTCTAAGGAAACACGGTGCTTCCATAGTATGGGTGGGAGCTCATCTTATCAGGCTCTAGAGCTAAAGGGAAACTTGACGTGAGTACTTGCCTCACGCTAAGGCCTGAGGAGCCCTGCTGAAGCGAAAGCGTGTTGCAGTTTGCATCAGCTCGTATTCGAAGTTCTGCTTTACTTTAACGTTTCTACACATTTCCAGACACCTAGGAACCTCGTGTGGGCACCCCATTGCCTACAAATACAGTGAGTAGCAGCAGGCTCCACTGCCCTTCAAAGAAACATCCAGGCCGTAAGCCTTTCCAAGTCACTCTATGTATTCAGAGACTAGGGCAATACACTGCACCCTTCCTTGGGAACGCTAGATGTCCTCAGCACACCAACAGCTCCAGGGATTCTGTTCTCTCACGTCCTACATGCCATGGAAGTCTGCCTCATTGTCCTCATTTGAGCTGCACTTAGCAACACAATCTGCTTCACCTCTGTTCTAGGAACTCACACCCAAGGACCCCATACCTACAGTAGAAACGAGGCTTGCATTCCTACTGCAACGAAACCACTGTTTCCTGTTACCCTGCAGGATTTTGAATAGGCTAAGGACCGATAGCCTACTCAAAGTGTTCCAAGGATGAGTGAGTTCGCTACATGCAGAACACTTTGGGAAGTAATGTTGATTCAGGCAAGGGAACAGGGTGTAGCTAGAGTCTCTTTTGACTTGTTGGAAATCAGAAGGGTTTAGACTTCGTGTTCACCGCAAAAGATGACCTGATGGCACAAGCCTTGTTTCCCATATTAAAAGCTCTATTCAGGCTGCCCTGAAGCTACCTAAATACGTCTATTTCTGACTGGCCTCTAGTCACTGTAGTTACACTCAGGACGAAAAGATTTCTCTAACGAAGCACGATGCTTCCATAGCATGGGTGGTAGCTCATCCCGTCAGGCTCTAGAGCTAAAGGGAAACTTGACGTCAGTACTTGCCTCACGCTAAGGCCTGAAGAGCCCTGCTGAAGCGAAAGCGTGTTGCAGTTTACATTAGCTCGTATTCGCAGTTCTGCTTTACTTTAACGTTTCTACGGTTTTCCAGACTCTTTGGACCCTCGTGTGGGCACCCCATTGCCTACCAATACAGTGAGTACCAGCAGGCCGTACTGCCCTTCTAAGAAACATCCAGGCCGTAAGCCTTTCCAAGTCCCTCTATGTGTTCAGAGAGTAGGGCAATACACTGCACCCTTCCTTGGGAAAGCTAGATGTCCTCAGCACACCAACAGCTCCAGGGATTCTGTTCTCTCACGTCCTACATGCCATGGAGTCTGCCTCATTGTCCGATTTTGAGCTGCTCTTAGAAACACAATCTGCTTCGCCTTTCTTCCAGGAACTCACACCCAAGGACCCCATACCTACAGTAGAAAGGAGGCTTGCATCCTACTGCAACGAAACCACAGTTTTCCTGTTACACTGCAGGATTTTAGAATAGGCTTTAGCCTATTCTAGCCCGATAGCCTACATAGAGCATTTCAAATTTGAGGGAGTTCGCTACATGGAGAACACTTTGTGAAGAAAAGTTGATTCAGGCAAGGGACCAGGGTAGAGCTAGAGTCTCTTTTGACTTGTTAGAAATCAGAAGACTTCAGGCTGATTGTTCACCTGCAAAGAAGACCTGATGGCACAAGCCTTGCTTTCCCATATTAAAAGCTCTTAGTCATGCTGCCCTGAAGCTACCTAAATAACTCTCTTTTTGACTGGCCTCTAGTCACTGTAGTTAGCCCTCTGGAACAAAAAGCAGTTTTCTCTAAAGAAACACGGTGCTTCCATAGTATGGGTGGGAGCTCATCCTGTCAGGCTCTAGAGCTAAAGGGAAACTTGACGTGAGTACTTGCCTCACGCTAAGGCCTGAAAAGCCCTGCTGAAGCGAAAGCGTGTTGCAGTTTCCATTAGCTAGTATTCGCAGTTCTGCTTTACTTTAACGTTTCTCCGCTTTTCCAGACACTTAGGACCCTCGTGTGGGCACCCCACTGCCTACAAATACAGTGAGTACCAGCAGGTTCCACTGCCCTTCTAAGAAACTTCCAGGCCGTAAGTCTTTCCAAGTCACTCTGCATTCAGAGAGCAGGGCAATACACTGCACCCTTCCTTGGGAAAGCTAGATGTCCTCAGCACACCAACAGCTCCAGGGATTCTGTTCTCTCACGTCCTACATGCCATGGAAGTCTGCCTCATTGTCCTCATTTGAGCTGCACTTAGCAACACAATCTGATTCGCCTTTCTTCTAGGAACTCACACTCAAGGACCCCATACCTACAGGAGAAAGGAGGCTTGCGTTCCTTCTGCAACCAAAGCACAGTTGTTCCTGTTACCCTGCAGGATTTTAGAATAGCCTAAGGACCGATAGCCTACATAGAGCATTTCAAATTTGAGGCAGTTCGCTACATGTAGAACACTTTGTGAAGAAAAGTTGATTCAGGCAAGGGACAAGGGTAGAGCTAGAGTCTCTTTTGACTTGTTAGAAATCAGAAGGCTTCAGGCTGATGGTTCACCGGCAAAGAAACCTGATGGCACGAGACTTGCTTTCCCTTCTTAAAAGCTCTTAGTCATGCTGCCCTGAAGCTACCTAAATAACTCTCTTTTTGACTGGCCTCTAGTCACTGTAGTTAGCCCTCTGGAACAAAAAGCAGTTTTCTCTAAGGAAACACGGTGCTTCCATAGTATGGGTGGGAGCTCATCTTATCAGGCTCTAGAGCTAAAGGGAAACTTGACGTGAGTACTTGCCTCACCCTAAGGCCTGAGGAGCCCTGCTGAAGCGAAAGCGTGTTGCAGTTTGCATCAGCTCGTATTCGAAGTTCTGCTTTACTTTAACGTTTCTACACATTTCCAGACACTTAGGAACCTCGTGTGGGCACCCCATTGCCTACCAATACAGTGAGTACCAGCAGGCCGTACTGCCCTTCAAAGAAACATCCAGGCCGTAAGCCTTTCCAAGTCACTCTATGTATTCAGAGACTAGGGCAATACACTGCACCCTTCCTTGGGAACGCTAGATGTCCTCAGCACACCAACAGCTCCAGGGATTCTGTTCTCTCACGTCCTACATGCCATGGAAGTCTGCCTCATTGTCCTCATTTGAGCTGCACTTAGCAACACAATCTGCTTCACCTCTGTTCTAGGAACTCACACCCAAGGACCCCATACCTACAGTAGAAACGAGGCTTGCATTCCTACTGCAACGAAACCACTGTTTCCTGTTACACTGCAGGATTTTGAATAGGCTAAGGACCGATAGCCTACTCAAAGTGTTCCAAGGATGAGTGAGTTCGCTACATGCAGAACACTTTGGGAAGTAATGTTGATTCAGGCAAGGGAACAGGGTGTAGCTAGAGTCTCTTTTGACTTGTTGGAAATCAGAAGGGTTTAGACTTCGTGTTCACCGCAAAAGATGACCTGATGGCACAAGCCTTGTTTCCCATATTAAAAGCTCTATTCAGGCTGCCCTGAAGCTACCTAAATACGTCTATTTCTGACTGGCCTCTAGTCACTGTAGTTACACTCTGGACGAAAAGGTTTCTCTAACGAAGCACGATGCTTCCATAGCATGGGTGGTAGCTCATCCCGTCAGGCTCTAGAGCTAAAGGGAAACTTGACGTCAGTACTTGCCTCACGCTAAGGCCTGAAGAGCCCTGCTGAAGCGAAAGCGTGTTGCAGTTTACATTAGCTCGTATTCGCAGTTCTGCTTTACTTTAACGTTTCTACGGTTTTCCAGACTCTTTGGACCCTCGTGTGGGCACCCCATTGCCTACCAATACAGTGAGTACCAGCAGGCCGTACTGCCCTTCTAAGAAACATCCAGGCCGTAAGCCTTTCCAAGTCACTCTATGTATTCAGAGACTAGGGCAATACACTGCACCCTTCCTTGGGAAAGCTAGATGTCCTCAGCACACCAACAGCTCCAGGGATTCTGTTCTCTCACGTCCTACATGCCATGGAGTCTGCCTCATTGTCCGATTTTGAGCTGCTCTTAGAAACACAATCTGCTTCGCCTTTCTTCCAGGAACTCACACCCAAGGACCCCATACCTACAGTAGAAAGGAGGCTTGCATCCTACTGCAACGAAACCACAGTTTTCCTGTTACACTGCAGGATTTTAGAATAGGCTTTAGCCTATTCTAGCCCGATAGCCTACATAGAGCGTTTCAAATTTGAGGGAGTTCGCTACATGGAGAACACTTTGTGAAGAAAAGTTGATTCAGGCAAGGGACCAGGGTAGAGCTAGAGTCTCTTTTGACTTGTTAGAAATCAGAAGACTTCAGGCTGATTGTTCACCTGCAAAGAAGACCTGATGGCACAAGCCTTGCTTTCCCATATTAAAAGCTCTTAGTCATGCTGCCCTGAAGCTACCTAAATAACTCTCTTTTTGACTGGCCTCTAGTCACTGTAGTTAGCCCTCTGGAACAAAAAGCAGTTTTCTCTAAAGAAACACGGTGCTTCCATAGTATGGGTGGGAGCTCATCCCGGCAGGCTCTAGAGCTAAAGGGAAACTTGACGTGAGTACTTGCCTCACGCTAAGGCCTGAAAAGCCCTGCTGAAGCGAAAGCGTGTTGCAGTTTCCATTAGCTAGTATTCGCAGTTCTGCTTTACTTTAACGTTTCTCCGCTTTTCCAGACACTTAGGACCCTCGTGTGGGCACCCCATTGCCTACAAATACAGTGAGTAGCAGCAGGCTCCACTGCCCTTCAAAGAAACATCCAGGCCGTAAGCCTTTCCAAGTCACTCTATGTATTCAGAGACTAGGGCAATACACTGCACCCTTCCTTGGGAACGCTAGATGTCCTCAGCACACCAACAGCTCCAGGGATTCTGTTCTCTCACGTCCTACATGCCATGGAAGTCTGCCTCATTGTCCTCATTTGAGCTGCACTTAGCAACACAATCTGCTTCACCTCTGTTCTAGGAACTCACACCCAAGGACCCCATACCTACAGTAGAAACGAGGCTTGCATTCCTACTGCAACGAAACCACTGTTTCCTGTTACCCTGCAGGATTTTGAATAGGCTAAGGACCGATAGCCTACTCAAAGTGTTCCAAGGATGAGTGAGTTCGCTACATGCAGAACACTTTGGGAAGTAATGTTGATTCAGGCAAGGGAACAGGGTGTAGCTAGAGTCTCTTTTGACTTGTTGGAAATCAGAAGGGTTTAGACTTCGTGTTCACCGCAAAAGATGACCTGATGGCACAAGCCTTGTTTCCCATATTAAAAGCTCTATTCAGGCTGCCCTGAAGCTACCTAAATACGTCTATTTCTGACTGGCCTCTAGTCACTGTAGTTACACTCTGGACGAAAAGGTTTCTCTAACGAAGCACGATGCTTCCATAGCATGGGTGGTAGCTCATCCCGTCAGGCTCTAGAGCTAAAGGGAAACTTGACGTCAGTACTTGCCTCACGCTAAGGCCTGAAGAGCCCTGCTGAAGCGAAAGCGTGTTGCAGTTTACATTAGCTCGTATTCGCAGTTCTGCTTTACTTTAACGTTTCTACGGTTTTCCAGACTCTTTGGACCCTCGTGTGGGCACCCCATTGCCTACCAATACAGTGAGTACCAGCAGGCCGTACTGCCCTTCTAAGAAACATCCAGGCCGTAAGCCTTTCCAAGTCCCTCTATGTGTTCAGAGAGTAGGGCAATACACTGCACCCTTCCTTGGGAAAGCTAGATGTCCTCAGCACACCAACAGCTCCAGGGATTCTGTTCTCTCACGTCCTACATGCCATGGAGTCTGCCTCATTGTCCGATTTTGAGCTGCTCTTAGAAACACAATCTGCTTCGCCTTTCTTCCAGGAACTCACACCCAAGGACCCCATACCTACAGTAGAAAGGAGGCTTGCATCCTACTGCAACGAAACCACAGTTTTCCTGTTACACTGCAGGATTTTAGAATAGGCTTTAGCCTATTCTAGCCCGATAGCCTACATAGAGCATTTCAAATTTGAGGGAGTTCGCTACATGGAGAACACTTTGTGAAGAAAAGTTGATTCAGGCAAGGGACCAGGGTAGAGCTAGAGTCTCTTTTGACTTGTTAGAAATCAGAAGACTTCAGGCTGATTGTTCACCGGCAAAGAAGACCTGATGGCACAAGCCTTGCTTTCCCATATTAAAAGATCTTAGTCATGCTGCCCTGAAGCTACCTAAATAACTCTCTTTTTGACTGGCCTCTAGTCACTGTAGTTAGCCCTCTGGAACAAAAAGCAGTTTTCTCTAAAGAAACACGGTGCTTCCATAGTATGGGTGGGAGCTCATCCTGTCAGGCTCTAGAGCTAAAGGGAAACTTGACGTGAGTACTTGCCTCACGCTAAGGCCTGAAAAGCCCTGCTGAAGCGAAAGCGTGTTGCAGTTTCCATTAGCTAGTATTCGCAGTTCTGCTTTACTTTAACGTTTCTCCGCTTTTCCAGACACTTAGGACCCTCGTGTGGGCACCCCACTGCCTACAAATACAGTGAGTACCAGCAGGTTCCACTGCCCTTCTAAGAAACTTCCAGGCCGTAAGTCTTTCCAAGTCACTCTGCATTCAGAGAGCAGGGCAATACACTGCACCCTTCCTTGGGAAAGCTAGATGTCCTCAGCACACCAACAGCTCCAGGGATTCTGTTCTCTCACGTCCTACATGCCATGGAAGTCTGCCTCATTGTCCTCATTTGAGCTGCACTTAGCAACACAATCTGATTCGCCTTTCTTCTAGGAACTCACACTCAAGGACCCCATACCTACAGGAGAAAGGAGGCTTGCGTTCCTTCTGCAACCAAAGCACAGTTGTTCCTGTTACCCTGCAGGATTTTAGAATAGCCTAAGGACCGATAGCCTACATAGAGCATTTCAAATTTGAGGCAGTTCGCTACATGTAGAACACTTTGTGAAGAAAAGTTGATTCAGGCAAGGGACAAGGGTAGAGCTAGAGTCTCTTTTGACTTGTTAGAAATCAGAAGGCTTCAGGCTGATGGTTCACCGGCAAAGAAACCTGATGGCACGAGCCTTGCTTTCCCTTCTTAAAAGCTCTTAGTCATGCTGCCCTGAAGCTACCTAAATAACTCTCTTTTTGACTGGCCTCTAGTCACTGTAGTTAGCCCTCTGGAACAAAAAGCAGTTTTCTCTAAGGAAACACGGTGCTTCCATAGTATGGGTGGGAGCTCATCTTATCAGGCTCTAGAGCTAAAGGGAAACTTGACGTGAGTACTTGCCTCACGCTAAGGCCTGAGGAGCCCTGCTGAAGCGAAAGCGTGTTGCAGTTTGCATCAGCTCGTATTCGAAGTTCTGCTTTACTTTAACGTTTCTACACATTTCCAGACACCTAGGAACCTCGTGTGGGCACCCCATTGCCTACAAATACAGTGAGTAGCAGCAGGCTCCACTGCCCTTCAAAGAAACATCCAGGCCGTAAGCCTTTCCAAGTCACTCTATGTATTCAGAGACTAGGGCAATACACTGCACCCTTCCTTGGGAACGCTAGATGTCCTCAGCACACCAACAGCTCCAGGGATTCTGTTCTCTCACGTCCTACATGCCATGGAAGTCTGCCTCATTGTCCTCATTTGAGCTGCACTTAGCAACACAATCTGCTTCACCTCTGTTCTAGGAACTCACACCCAAGGACCCCATACCTACAGTAGAAACGAGGCTTGCATTCCTACTGCAACGAAACCACTGTTTCCTGTTACCCTGCAGGATTTTGAATAGGCTAAGGACCGATAGCCTACTCAAAGTGTTCCAAGGATGAGTGAGTTCGCTACATGCAGAACACTTTGGGAAGTAATGTTGATTCAGGCAAGGGAACAGGGTGTAGCTAGAGTCTCTTTTGACTTGTTGGAAATCAGAAGGGTTTAGACTTCGTGTTCACCGCAAAAGATGACCTGATGGCACAAGCCTTGTTTCCCATATTAAAAGCTCTATTCAGGCTGCCCTGAAGCTACCTAAATACGTCTATTTCTGACTGGCCTCTAGTCACTGTAGTTACACTCAGGACGAAAAGATTTCTCTAACGAAGCACGATGCTTCCATAGCATGGGTGGTAGCTCATCCCGTCAGGCTCTAGAGCTAAAGGGAAACTTGACGTCAGTACTTGCCTCACGCTAAGGCCTGAAGAGCCCTGCTGAAGCGAAAGCGTGTTGCAGTTTACATTAGCTCGTATTCGCAGTTCTGCTTTACTTTAACGTTTCTACGGTTTTCCAGACTCTTTGGACCCTCGTGTGGGCACCCCATTGCCTACCAATACAGTGAGTACCAGCAGGCCGTACTGCCCTTCTAAGAAACATCCAGGCCGTAAGCCTTTCCAAGTCCCTCTATGTGTTCAGAGAGTAGGGCAATACACTGCACCCTTCCTTGGGAAAGCTAGATGTCCTCAGCACACCAACAGCTCCAGGGATTCTGTTCTCTCACGTCCTACATGCCATGGAGTCTGCCTCATTGTCCGATTTTGAGCTGCTCTTAGAAACACAATCTGCTTCGCCTTTCTTCCAGGAACTCACACCCAAGGACCCCATACCTACAGTAGAAAGGAGGCTTGCATCCTACTGCAACGAAACCACAGTTTTCCTGTTACACTGCAGGATTTTAGAATAGGCTTTAGCCTATTCTAGCCCGATAGCCTACATAGAGCATTTCAAATTTGAGGGAGTTCGCTACATGGAGAACACTTTGTGAAGAAAAGTTGATTCAGGCAAGGGACCAGGGTAGAGCTAGAGTCTCTTTTGACTTGTTAGAAATCAGAAGACTTCAGGCTGATTGTTCACCTGCAAAGAAGACCTGATGGCACAAGCCTTGCTTTCCCATATTAAAAGCTCTTAGTCATGCTGCCCTGAAGCTACCTAAATAACTCTCTTTTTGACTGGCCTCTAGTCACTGTAGTTAGCCCTCTGGAACAAAAAGCAGTTTTCTCTAAAGAAACACGGTGCTTCCATAGTATGGGTGGGAGCTCATCCTGTCAGGCTCTAGAGCTAAAGGGAAACTTGACGTGAGTACTTGCCTCACGCTAAGGCCTGAAAAGCCCTGCTGAAGCGAAAGCGTGTTGCAGTTTCCATTAGCTAGTATTCGCAGTTCTGCTTTACTTTAACGTTTCTCCGCTTTTCCAGACACTTAGGACCCTCGTGTGGGCACCCCACTGCCTACAAATACAGTGAGTACCAGCAGGTTCCACTGCCCTTCTAAGAAACTTCCAGGCCGTAAGTCTTTCCAAGTCACTCTGCATTCAGAGAGCAGGGCAATACACTGCACCCTTCCTTGGGAAAGCTAGATGTCCTCAGCACACCAACAGCTCCAGGGATTCTGTTCTCTCACGTCCTACATGCCATGGAAGTCTGCCTCATTGTCCTCATTTGAGCTGCACTTAGCAACACAATCTGATTCGCCTTTCTTCTAGGAACTCACACTCAAGGACCCCATACCTACAGGAGAAAGGAGGCTTGCGTTCCTTCTGCAACCAAAGCACAGTTGTTCCTGTTACCCTGCAGGATTTTAGAATAGCCTAAGGACCGATAGCCTACATAGAGCATTTCAAATTTGAGGCAGTTCGCTACATGTAGAACACTTTGTGAAGAAAAGTTGATTCAGGCAAGGGACAAGGGTAGAGCTAGAGTCTCTTTTGACTTGTTAGAAATCAGAAGGCTTCAGGCTGATGGTTCACCGGCAAAGAAACCTGATGGCACGAGACTTGCTTTCCCTTCTTAAAAGCTCTTAGTCATGCTGCCCTGAAGCTACCTAAATAACTCTCTTTTTGACTGGCCTCTAGTCACTGTAGTTAGCCCTCTGGAACAAAAAGCAGTTTTCTCTAAGGAAACACGGTGCTTCCATAGTATGGGTGGGAGCTCATCTTATCAGGCTCTAGAGCTAAAGGGAAACTTGACGTGAGTACTTGCCTCACCCTAAGGCCTGAGGAGCCCTGCTGAAGCGAAAGCGTGTTGCAGTTTGCATCAGCTCGTATTCGAAGTTCTGCTTTACTTTAACGTTTCTACACATTTCCAGACACTTAGGAACCTCGTGTGGGCACCCCATTGCCTACCAATACAGTGAGTACCAGCAGGCCGTACTGCCCTTCAAAGAAACATCCAGGCCGTAAGCCTTTCCAAGTCACTCTATGTATTCAGAGACTAGGGCAATACACTGCACCCTTCCTTGGGAACGCTAGATGTCCTCAGCACACCAACAGCTCCAGGGATTCTGTTCTCTCACGTCCTACATGCCATGGAAGTCTGCCTCATTGTCCTCATTTGAGCTGCACTTAGCAACACAATCTGCTTCACCTCTGTTCTAGGAACTCACACCCAAGGACCCCATACCTACAGTAGAAACGAGGCTTGCATTCCTACTGCAACGAAACCACTGTTTCCTGTTACACTGCAGGATTTTGAATAGGCTAAGGACCGATAGCCTACTCAAAGTGTTCCAAGGATGAGTGAGTTCGCTACATGCAGAACACTTTGGGAAGTAATGTTGATTCAGGCAAGGGAACAGGGTGTAGCTAGAGTCTCTTTTGACTTGTTGGAAATCAGAAGGGTTTAGACTTCGTGTTCACCGCAAAAGATGACCTGATGGCACAAGCCTTGTTTCCCATATTAAAAGCTCTATTCAGGCTGCCCTGAAGCTACCTAAATACGTCTATTTCTGACTGGCCTCTAGTCACTGTAGTTACACTCTGGACGAAAAGGTTTCTCTAACGAAGCACGATGCTTCCATAGCATGGGTGGTAGCTCATCCCGTCAGGCTCTAGAGCTAAAGGGAAACTTGACGTCAGTACTTGCCTCACGCTAAGGCCTGAAGAGCCCTGCTGAAGCGAAAGCGTGTTGCAGTTTACATTAGCTCGTATTCGCAGTTCTGCTTTACTTTAACGTTTCTACGGTTTTCCAGACTCTTTGGACCCTCGTGTGGGCACCCCATTGCCTACCAATACAGTGAGTACCAGCAGGCCGTACTGCCCTTCTAAGAAACATCCAGGCCGTAAGCCTTTCCAAGTCCCTCTATGTGTTCAGAGAGTAGGGCAATACACTGCACCCTTCCTTGGGAAAGCTAGATGTCCTCAGCACACCAACAGCTCCAGGGATTCTGTTCTCTCACGTCCTACATGCCATGGAGTCTGCCTCATTGTCCGATTTTGAGCTGCTCTTAGAAACACAATCTGCTTCGCCTTTCTTCCAGGAACTCACACCCAAGGACCCCATACCTACAGTAGAAAGGAGGCTTGCATCCTACTGCAACGAAACCACAGTTTTCCTGTTACACTGCAGGATTTTAGAATAGGCTTTAGCCTATTCTAGCCCGATAGCCTACATAGAGCATTTCAAATTTGAGGGAGTTCGCTACATGGAGAACACTTTGTGAAGAAAAGTTGATTCAGGCAAGGGACCAGGGTAGAGCTAGAGTCTCTTTTGACTTGTTAGAAATCAGAAGACTTCAGGCTGATTGTTCACCTGCAAAGAAGACCTGATGGCACAAGCCTTGCTTTCCCATATTAAAAGCTCTTAGTCATGCTGCCCTGAAGCTACCTAAATAACTCTCTTTTTGACTGGCCTCTAGTCACTGTAGTTAGCCCTCTGGAACAAAAAGCAGTTTTCTCTAAAGAAACACGGTGCTTCCATAGTATGGGTGGGAGCTCATCCCGGCAGGCTCTAGAGCTAAAGGGAAACTTGACGTGAGTACTTGCCTCACGCTAAGGCCTGAAAAGCCCTGCTGAAGCGAAAGCGTGTTGCAGTTTCCATTAGCTAGTATTCGCAGTTCTGCTTTACTTTAACGTTTCTCCGCTTTTCCAGACACTTAGGACCCTCGTGTGGGCACCCCATTGCCTACAAATACAGTGAGTAGCAGCAGGCTCCACTGCCCTTCAAAGAAACATCCAGGCCGTAAGCCTTTCCAAGTCACTCTATGTATTCAGAGACTAGGGCAATACACTGCACCCTTCCTTGGGAACGCTAGATGTCCTCAGCACACCAACAGCTCCAGGGATTCTGTTCTCTCACGTCCTACATGCCATGGAAGTCTGCCTCATTGTCCTCATTTGAGCTGCACTTAGCAACACAATCTGCTTCACCTCTGTTCTAGGAACTCACACCCAAGGACCCCATACCTACAGTAGAAACGAGGCTTGCATTCCTACTGCAACGAAACCACTGTTTCCTGTTACCCTGCAGGATTTTGAATAGGCTAAGGACCGATAGCCTACTCAAAGTGTTCCAAGGATGAGTGAGTTCGCTACATGCAGAACACTTTGGGAAGTAATGTTGATTCAGGCAAGGGAACAGGGTGTAGCTAGAGTCTCTTTTGACTTGTTGGAAATCAGAAGGGTTTAGACTTCGTGTTCACCGCAAAAGATGACCTGATGGCACAAGCCTTGTTTCCCATATTAAAAGCTCTATTCAGGCTGCCCTGAAGCTACCTAAATACGTCTATTTCTGACTGGCCTCTAGTCACTGTAGTTACACTCTGGACGAAAAGGTTTCTCTAACGAAGCACGATGCTTCCATAGCATGGGTGGTAGCTCATCCCGTCAGGCTCTAGAGCTAAAGGGAAACTTGACGTCAGTACTTGCCTCACGCTAAGGCCTGAAGAGCCCTGCTGAAGCGAAAGCGTGTTGCAGTTTACATTAGCTCGTATTCGCAGTTCTGCTTTACTTTAACGTTTCTACGGTTTTCCAGACTCTTTGGACCCTCGTGTGGGCACCCCATTGCCTACCAATACAGTGAGTACCAGCAGGCCGTACTGCCCTTCTAAGAAACATCCAGGCCGTAAGCCTTTCCAAGTCCCTCTATGTGTTCAGAGAGTAGGGCAATACACTGCACCCTTCCTTGGGAAAGCTAGATGTCCTCAGCACACCAACAGCTCCAGGGATTCTGTTCTCTCACGTCCTACATGCCATGGAGTCTGCCTCATTGTCCGATTTTGAGCTGCTCTTAGAAACACAATCTGCTTCGCCTTTCTTCCAGGAACTCACACCCAAGGACCCCATACCTACAGTAGAAAGGAGGCTTGCATCCTACTGCAACGAAACCACAGTTTTCCTGTTACACTGCAGGATTTTAGAATAGGCTTTAGCCTATTCTAGCCCGATAGCCTACATAGAGCATTTCAAATTTGAGGGAGTTCGCTACATGGAGAACACTTTGTGAAGAAAAGTTGATTCAGGCAAGGGACCAGGGTAGAGCTAGAGTCTCTTTTGACTTGTTAGAAATCAGAAGACTTCAGGCTGATTGTTCACCGGCAAAGAAGACCTGATGGCACAAGCCTTGCTTTCCCATATTAAAAGATCTTAGTCATGCTGCCCTGAAGCTACCTAAATAACTCTCTTTTTGACTGGCCTCTAGTCACTGTAGTTAGCCCTCTGGAACAAAAAGCAGTTTTCTCTAAAGAAACACGGTGCTTCCATAGTATGGGTGGGAGCTCATCCTGTCAGGCTCTAGAGCTAAAGGGAAACTTGACGTGAGTACTTGCCTCACGCTAAGGCCTGAAAAGCCCTGCTGAAGCGAAAGCGTGTTGCAGTTTCCATTAGCTAGTATTCGCAGTTCTGCTTTACTTTAACGTTTCTCCGCTTTTCCAGACACTTAGGACCCTCGTGTGGGCACCCCACTGCCTACAAATACAGTGAGTACCAGCAGGTTCCACTGCCCTTCTAAGAAACTTCCAGGCCGTAAGTCTTTCCAAGTCACTCTGCATTCAGAGAGCAGGGCAATACACTGCACCCTTCCTTGGGAAAGCTAGATGTCCTCAGCACACCAACAGCTCCAGGGATTCTGTTCTCTCACGTCCTACATGCCATGGAAGTCTGCCTCATTGTCCTCATTTGAGCTGCACTTAGCAACACAATCTGATTCGCCTTTCTTCTAGGAACTCACACTCAAGGACCCCATACCTACAGGAGAAAGGAGGCTTGCGTTCCTTCTGCAACCAAAGCACAGTTGTTCCTGTTACCCTGCAGGATTTTAGAATAGCCTAAGGACCGATAGCCTACATAGAGCATTTCAAATTTGAGGCAGTTCGCTACATGTAGAACACTTTGTGAAGAAAAGTTGATTCAGGCAAGGGACAAGGGTAGAGCTAGAGTCTCTTTTGACTTGTTAGAAATCAGAAGGCTTCAGGCTGATGGTTCACCGGCAAAGAAACCTGATGGCACGAGCCTTGCTTTCCCTTCTTAAAAGCTCTTAGTCATGCTGCCCTGAAGCTACCTAAATAACTCTCTTTTTGACTGGCCTCTAGTCACTGTAGTTAGCCCTCTGGAACAAAAAGCAGTTTTCTCTAAGGAAACACGGTGCTTCCATAGTATGGGTGGGAGCTCATCTTATCAGGCTCTAGAGCTAAAGGGAAACTTGACGTGAGTACTTGCCTCACGCTAAGGCCTGAGGAGCCCTGCTGAAGCGAAAGCGTGTTGCAGTTTGCATCAGCTCGTATTCGAAGTTCTGCTTTACTTTAACGTTTCTACACATTTCCAGACACCTAGGAACCTCGTGTGGGCACCCCATTGCCTACAAATACAGTGAGTAGCAGCAGGCTCCACTGCCCTTCAAAGAAACATCCAGGCCGTAAGCCTTTCCAAGTCACTCTATGTATTCAGAGACTAGGGCAATACACTGCACCCTTCCTTGGGAACGCTAGATGTCCTCAGCACACCAACAGCTCCAGGGATTCTGTTCTCTCACGTCCTACATGCCATGGAAGTCTGCCTCATTGTCCTCATTTGAGCTGCACTTAGCAACACAATCTGCTTCACCTCTGTTCTAGGAACTCACACCCAAGGACCCCATACCTACAGTAGAAACGAGGCTTGCATTCCTACTGCAACGAAACCACTGTTTCCTGTTACCCTGCAGGATTTTGAATAGGCTAAGGACCGATAGCCTACTCAAAGTGTTCCAAGGATGAGTGAGTTCGCTACATGCAGAACACTTTGGGAAGTAATGTTGATTCAGGCAAGGGAACAGGGTGTAGCTAGAGTCTCTTTTGACTTGTTGGAAATCAGAAGGGTTTAGACTTCGTGTTCACCGCAAAAGATGACCTGATGGCACAAGCCTTGTTTCCCATATTAAAAGCTCTATTCAGGCTGCCCTGAAGCTACCTAAATACGTCTATTTCTGACTGGCCTCTAGTCACTGTAGTTACACTCAGGACGAAAAGATTTCTCTAACGAAGCACGATGCTTCCATAGCATGGGTGGTAGCTCATCCCGTCAGGCTCTAGAGCTAAAGGGAAACTTGACGTCAGTACTTGCCTCACGCTAAGGCCTGAAGAGCCCTGCTGAAGCGAAAGCGTGTTGCAGTTTACATTAGCTCGTATTCGCAGTTCTGCTTTACTTTAACGTTTCTACGGTTTTCCAGACTCTTTGGACCCTCGTGTGGGCACCCCATTGCCTACCAATACAGTGAGTACCAGCAGGCCGTACTGCCCTTCTAAGAAACATCCAGGCCGTAAGCCTTTCCAAGTCCCTCTATGTGTTCAGAGAGTAGGGCAATACACTGCACCCTTCCTTGGGAAAGCTAGATGTCCTCAGCACACCAACAGCTCCAGGGATTCTGTTCTCTCACGTCCTACATGCCATGGAGTCTGCCTCATTGTCCGATTTTGAGCTGCTCTTAGAAACACAATCTGCTTCGCCTTTCTTCCAGGAACTCACACCCAAGGACCCCATACCTACAGTAGAAAGGAGGCTTGCATCCTACTGCAACGAAACCACAGTTTTCCTGTTACACTGCAGGATTTTAGAATAGGCTTTAGCCTATTCTAGCCCGATAGCCTACATAGAGCATTTCAAATTTGAGGGAGTTCGCTACATGGAGAACACTTTGTGAAGAAAAGTTGATTCAGGCAAGGGACCAGGGTAGAGCTAGAGTCTCTTTTGACTTGTTAGAAATCAGAAGACTTCAGGCTGATTGTTCACCTGCAAAGAAGACCTGATGGCACAAGCCTTGCTTTCCCATATTAAAAGCTCTTAGTCATGCTGCCCTGAAGCTACCTAAATAACTCTCTTTTTGACTGGCCTCTAGTCACTGTAGTTAGCCCTCTGGAACAAAAAGCAGTTTTCTCTAAAGAAACACGGTGCTTCCATAGTATGGGTGGGAGCTCATCCTGTCAGGCTCTAGAGCTAAAGGGAAACTTGACGTGAGTACTTGCCTCACGCTAAGGCCTGAAAAGCCCTGCTGAAGCGAAAGCGTGTTGCAGTTTCCATTAGCTAGTATTCGCAGTTCTGCTTTACTTTAACGTTTCTCCGCTTTTCCAGACACTTAGGACCCTCGTGTGGGCACCCCACTGCCTACAAATACAGTGAGTACCAGCAGGTTCCACTGCCCTTCTAAGAAACTTCCAGGCCGTAAGTCTTTCCAAGTCACTCTGCATTCAGAGAGCAGGGCAATACACTGCACCCTTCCTTGGGAAAGCTAGATGTCCTCAGCACACCAACAGCTCCAGGGATTCTGTTCTCTCACGTCCTACATGCCATGGAAGTCTGCCTCATTGTCCTCATTTGAGCTGCACTTAGCAACACAATCTGATTCGCCTTTCTTCTAGGAACTCACACTCAAGGACCCCATACCTACAGGAGAAAGGAGGCTTGCGTTCCTTCTGCAACCAAAGCACAGTTGTTCCTGTTACCCTGCAGGATTTTAGAATAGCCTAAGGACCGATAGCCTACATAGAGCATTTCAAATTTGAGGCAGTTCGCTACATGTAGAACACTTTGTGAAGAAAAGTTGATTCAGGCAAGGGACAAGGGTAGAGCTAGAGTCTCTTTTGACTTGTTAGAAATCAGAAGGCTTCAGGCTGATGGTTCACCGGCAAAGAAACCTGATGGCACGAGACTTGCTTTCCCTTCTTAAAAGCTCTTAGTCATGCTGCCCTGAAGCTACCTAAATAACTCTCTTTTTGACTGGCCTCTAGTCACTGTAGTTAGCCCTCTGGAACAAAAAGCAGTTTTCTCTAAGGAAACACGGTGCTTCCATAGTATGGGTGGGAGCTCATCTTATCAGGCTCTAGAGCTAAAGGGAAACTTGACGTGAGTACTTGCCTCACCCTAAGGCCTGAGGAGCCCTGCTGAAGCGAAAGCGTGTTGCAGTTTGCATCAGCTCGTATTCGAAGTTCTGCTTTACTTTAACGTTTCTACACATTTCCAGACACTTAGGAACCTCGTGTGGGCACCCCATTGCCTACCAATACAGTGAGTACCAGCAGGCCGTACTGCCCTTCAAAGAAACATCCAGGCCGTAAGCCTTTCCAAGTCACTCTATGTATTCAGAGACTAGGGCAATACACTGCACCCTTCCTTGGGAACGCTAGATGTCCTCAGCACACCAACAGCTCCAGGGATTCTGTTCTCTCACGTCCTACATGCCATGGAAGTCTGCCTCATTGTCCTCATTTGAGCTGCACTTAGCAACACAATCTGCTTCACCTCTGTTCTAGGAACTCACACCCAAGGACCCCATACCTACAGTAGAAACGAGGCTTGCATTCCTACTGCAACGAAACCACTGTTTCCTGTTACACTGCAGGATTTTGAATAGGCTAAGGACCGATAGCCTACTCAAAGTGTTCCAAGGATGAGTGAGTTCGCTACATGCAGAACACTTTGGGAAGTAATGTTGATTCAGGCAAGGGAACAGGGTGTAGCTAGAGTCTCTTTTGACTTGTTGGAAATCAGAAGGGTTTAGACTTCGTGTTCACCGCAAAAGATGACCTGATGGCACAAGCCTTGTTTCCCATATTAAAAGCTCTATTCAGGCTGCCCTGAAGCTACCTAAATACGTCTATTTCTGACTGGCCTCTAGTCACTGTAGTTACACTCTGGACGAAAAGGTTTCTCTAACGAAGCACGATGCTTCCATAGCATGGGTGGTAGCTCATCCCGTCAGGCTCTAGAGCTAAAGGGAAACTTGACGTCAGTACTTGCCTCACGCTAAGGCCTGAAGAGCCCTGCTGAAGCGAAAGCGTGTTGCAGTTTACATTAGCTCGTATTCGCAGTTCTGCTTTACTTTAACGTTTCTACGGTTTTCCAGACTCTTTGGACCCTCGTGTGGGCACCCCATTGCCTACCAATACAGTGAGTACCAGCAGGCCGTACTGCCCTTCTAAGAAACATCCAGGCCGTAAGCCTTTCCAAGTCCCTCTATGTGTTCAGAGAGTAGGGCAATACACTGCACCCTTCCTTGGGAAAGCTAGATGTCCTCAGCACACCAACAGCTCCAGGGATTCTGTTCTCTCACGTCCTACATGCCATGGAGTCTGCCTCATTGTCCGATTTTGAGCTGCTGTTAGAAACACAATCTGCTTCGCCTTTCTTCCAGGAACTCACACCCAAGGACCCCATACCTACAGTAGAAAGGAGGCTTGCATCCTACTGCAACGAAACCACAGTTTTCCTGTTACACTGCAGGATTTTAGAATAGGCTTTAGCCTATTCTAGCCCGATAGCCTACATAGAGCATTTCAAATTTGAGGGAGTTCGCTACATGGAGAACACTTTGTGAAGAAAAGTTGATTCAGGCAAGGGACCAGGGTAGAGCTAGAGTCTCTTTTGACTTGTTAGAAATCAGAAGACTTCAGGCTGATTGTTCACCTGCAAAGAAGACCTGATGGCACAAGCCTTGCTTTCCCATATTAAAAGCTCTTAGTCATGCTGCCCTGAAGCTACCTAAATAACTCTCTTTTTGACTGGCCTCTAGTCACTGTAGTTAGCCCTCTGGAACAAAAAGCAGTTTTCTCTAAAGAAACACGGTGCTTCCATAGTATGGGTGGGAGCTCATCCCGGCAGGCTCTAGAGCTAAAGGGAAACTTGACGTGAGTACTTGCCTCACGCTAAGGCCTGAAAAGCCCTGCTGAAGCGAAAGCGTGTTGCAGTTTCCATTAGCTAGTATTCGCAGTTCTGCTTTACTTTAACGTTTCTCCGCTTTTCCAGACACTTAGGACCCTCGTGTGGGCACCCCATTGCCTACAAATACAGTGAGTAGCAGCAGGCTCCACTGCCCTTCAAAGAAACATCCAGGCCGTAAGCCTTTCCAAGTCACTCTATGTATTCAGAGACTAGGGCAATACACTGCACCCTTCCTTGGGAACGCTAGATGTCCTCAGCACACCAACAGCTCCAGGGATTCTGTTCTCTCACGTCCTACATGCCATGGAAGTCTGCCTCATTGTCCTCATTTGAGCTGCACTTAGCAACACAATCTGCTTCACCTCTGTTCTAGGAACTCACACCCAAGGACCCCATACCTACAGTAGAAACGAGGCTTGCATTCCTACTGCAACGAAACCACTGTTTCCTGTTACACTGCAGGATTTTGAATAGGCTAAGGACCGATAGCCTACTCAAAGTGTTCCAAGGATGAGTGAGTTCGCTACATGCAGAACACTTTGGGAAGTAATGTTGATTCAGGCAAGGGAACAGGGTGTAGCTAGAGTCTCTTTTGACTTGTTGGAAATCAGAAGGGTTTAGACTTCGTGTTCACCGCAAAAGATGACCTGATGGCACAAGCCTTGTTTCCCATATTAAAAGCTCTATTCAGGCTGCCCTGAAGCTACCTAAATACGTCTATTTCTGACTGGCTTCTAGTCACTGTAGTTACACTCTGGACGAAAAGGTTTCTCTAACGAAGCACGATGCTTCCATAGCATGGGTGGTAGCTCATCCCGTCAGGCTCTAGAGCTAAAGGGAAACTTGACGTCAGTACTTGCCTCACGCTAAGGCCTGAAGAGCCCTGCTGAAGCGAAAGCGTGTTGCAGTTTACATTAGCTCGTATTCGCAGTTCTGCTTTACTTTAACGTTTCTACGGTTTTCCAGACTCTTTGGACCCTCGTGTGGGCACCCCATTGCCTACCAATACAGTGAGTACCAGCAGGCCGTACTGCCCTTCTAAGAAACATCCAGGCCGTAAGCCTTTCCAAGTCCCTCTATGTGTTCAGAGAGTAGGGCAATACACTGCACCCTTCCTTGGGAAAGCTAGATGTCCTCAGCACACCAACAGCTCCAGGGATTCTGTTCTCTCACGTCCTACATGCCATGGAGTCTGCCTCATTGTCCGATTTTGAGCTGCTCTTAGAAACACAATCTGCTTCGCCTTTCTTCCAGGAACTCACACCCAAGGACCCCATACCTACAGTAGAAAGGAGGCTTGCATCCTACTGCAACGAAACCACAGTTTTCCTGTTACACTGCAGGATTTTAGAATAGGCTTTAGCCTATTCTAGCCCGATAGCCTACATAGAGCATTTCAAATTTGAGGGAGTTCGCTACATGGAGAACACTTTGTGAAGAAAAGTTGATTCAGGCAAGGGACCAGGGTAGAGCTAGAGTCTCTTTTGACTTGTTAGAAATCAGAAGACTTCAGGCTGATTGTTCACCTGCAAAGAAGACCTGATGGCACAAGCCTTGCTTTCCCATATTAAAAGCTCTTAGTCATGCTGCCCTGAAGCTACCTAAATAACTCTCTTTTTGACTGGCCTCTAGTCACTGTAGTTAGCCCTCTGGAACAAAAAGCAGTTTTCTCTAAAGAAACACGGTGCTTCCATAGTATGGGTGGGAGCTCATCCCGGCAGGCTCTAGAGCTAAAGGGAAACTTGACGTGAGTACTTGCCTCACGCTAAGGCCTGAAAAGCCCTGCTGAAGCGAAAGCGTGTTGCAGTTTCCATTAGCTAGTATTCGCAGTTCTGCTTTACTTTAACGTTTCTCCGCTTTTCCAGACACTTAGGACCCTCGTGTGGGCACCCCATTGCCTACAAATACAGTGAGTAGCAGCAGGCTCCACTGCCCTTCAAAGAAACATCCAGGCCGTAAGCCTTTCCAAGTCACTCTATGTATTCAGAGACTAGGGCAATACACTGCACCCTTCCTTGGGAACGCTAGATGTCCTCAGCACACCAACAGCTCCAGGGATTCTGTTCTCTCACGTCCTACATGCCATGGAAGTCTGCCTCATTGTCCTCATTTGAGCTGCACTTAGCAACACAATCTGCTTCACCTCTGTTCTAGGAACTCACACCCAAGGACCCCATACCTACAGTAGAAACGAGGCTTGCATTCCTACTGCAACGAAACCACTGTTTCCTGTTACACTGCAGGATTTTGAATAGGCTAAGGACCGATAGCCTACTCAAAGTGTTCCAAGGATGAGTGAGTTCGCTACATGCAGAACACTTTGGGAAGTAATGTTGATTCAGGCAAGGGAACAGGGTGTAGCTAGAGTCTCTTTTGACTTGTTGGAAATCAGAAGGGTTTAGACTTCGTGTTCACCGCAAAAGATGACCTGATGGCACAAGCCTTGTTTCCCATATTAAAAGCTCTATTCAGGCTGCCCTGAAGCTACCTAAATACGTCTATTTCTGACTGGCCTCTAGTCACTGTAGTTACACTCTGGACGAAAAGGTTTCTCTAACGAAGCACGATGCTTCCATAGCATGGGTGGTAGCTCATCCCGTCAGGCTCTAGAGCTAAAGGGAAACTTGACGTCAGTACTTGCCTCACGCTAAGGCCTGAAGAGCCCTGCTGAAGCGAAAGCGTGTTGCAGTTTACATTAGCTCGTATTCGCAGTTCTGCTTTACTTTAACGTTTCTACGGTTTTCCAGACTCTTTGGACCCTCGTGTGGGCACCCCATTGCCTACCAATACAGTGAGTACCAGCAGGCCGTACTGCCCTTCTAAGAAACATCCAGGCCGTAAGCCTTTCCAAGTCCCTCTATGTGTTCAGAGAGTAGGGCAATACACTGCACCCTTCCTTGGGAAAGCTAGATGTCCTCAGCACACCAACAGCTCCAGGGATTCTGTTCTCTCACGTCCTACATGCCATGGAGTCTGCCTCATTGTCCGATTTTGAGCTGCTCTTAGAAACACAATCTGCTTCGCCTTTCTTCCAGGAACTCACACCCAAGGACCCCATACCTACAGTAGAAAGGAGGCTTGCATCCTACTGCAACGAAACCACAGTTTTCCTGTTACACTGCAGGATTTTAGAATAGGCTTTAGCCTATTCTAGCCCGATAGCCTACATAGAGCATTTCAAATTTGAGGGAGTTCGCTACATGGAGAACACTTTGTGAAGAAAAGTTGATTCAGGCAAGGGACCAGGGTAGAGCTAGAGTCTCTTTTGACTTGTTAGAAATCAGAAGACTTCAGGCTGATTGTTCACCTGCAAAGAAGACCTGATGGCACAAGCCTTGCTTTCCCATATTAAAAGCTCTTAGTCATGCTGCCCTGAAGCTACCTAAATAACTCTCTTTTTGACTGGCCTCTAGTCACTGTAGTTAGCCCTCTGGAACAAAAAGCAGTTTTCTCTAAAGAAACACGGTGC
Source organism: Eubalaena glacialis (assembly GCF_028564815.1). Lineage (NCBI taxonomy): Eukaryota > Metazoa > Chordata > Mammalia > Artiodactyla > Balaenidae > Eubalaena > Eubalaena glacialis. The sequence continues at coordinate 42,636,746 of NC_083735.1, read as the reverse complement.
TTCCATAGTATGGGTGGGAGCTCATCCCGGCAGGCTCTAGAGCTAAAGGGAAACTTGACGTGAGTACTTGCCTCACGCTAAGGCCTGAGGAGCCCTGCTGAAGCGAAAGCGTGTTGCAGTTTGCATCAGCTCGTATTCGCAGTTCTGCTTTACTTTAACGTTTCTACACATTTCCAGACACTTAGGAACCTCGTGTGGGCACCCCATTGCCTACAAATACAGTGAGTAGCAGCAGGCTCCACTGCCCTTCAAAGAAACATCCAGGCCGTAAGCCTTTCCAAGTCACTCTATGTATTCAGAGACTAGGGCAATACACTGCACCCTTCCTTGGGAACGCTAGATGTCCTCAGCACACCAACAGCTCCAGGGATTCTGTTCTCTCACGTCCTACATGCCATGGAAGTCTGCCTCATTGTCCTCATTTGAGCTGCACTTAGCAACACAATCTGCTTCACCTCTGTTCTAGGAACTCACACCCAAGGACCCCATACCTACAGTAGAAACGAGGCTTGCATTCCTACTGCAACGAAACCACTGTTTCCTGTTACCCTGCAGGATTTTGAATAGGCTAAGGACCGATAGCCTACTCAAAGTGTTCAAGGATGAGTGAGTTCGCTACATGCAGAACACTTTGGGAAGTAATGTTGATTCAGGCAAGGGAACAGGGTGTAGCTAGAGTCTCTTTTGACTTGTTGGAAATCAGAAGGGTTTAGACTTCGTGTTCACCGCAAAAGATGACCTGATGGCACAAGCCTTGTTTCCCATATTAAAAGCTCTATTCAGGCTGCCCTGAAGCTACCTAAATACGTCTATTTCTGACTGGCCTCTAGTCACTGTAGTTACACTCTGGACGAAAAGGTTTCTCTAACGAAGCACGATGCTTCCATAGCATGGGTGGTAGCTCATCCCGTCAGGCTCTAGAGCTAAAGGGAAACTTGACGTCAGTACTTGCCTCACGCTAAGGCCTGAAGAGCCCTGCTGAAGCGAAAGCGTGTTGCAGTTTACATTAGCTCGTATTCGCAGTTCTGCTTTACTTTAACGTTTCTACGGTTTTCCAGACTCTTTGGACCCTCGTGTGGGCACCCCATTGCCTACCAATACAGTGAGTACCAGCAGGCCGTACTGCCCTTCTAAGAAACATCCAGGCCGTAAGCCTTTCCAAGTCCCTCTATGTGTTCAGAGAGTAGGGCAATACACTGCACCCTTCCTTGGGAAAGCTAGATGTCCTCAGCACACCAACAGCTCCAGGGATTCTGTTCTCTCACGTCCTACATGCCATGGAAGTCTGCCTCATTGTCCTCATTTGAGCTGCACTTAGCAACACAATCTGATTCGCCTTTCTTCTAGGAACTCACACTCAAGGACCCCATACCTACAGGAGAAAGGAGGCTTGCGTTCCTTCTGCAACCAAAGCACAGTTGTTCCTGTTACCCTGCAGGATTTTAGAATAGCCTAAGGACCGATAGCCTACATAGAGCATTTCAAATTTGAGGCAGTTCGCTACATGTAGAACACTTTGTGAAGAAAAGTTGATTCAGGCAAGGGACAAGGGTAGAGCTAGAGTCTCTTTTGACTTGTTAGAAATCAGAAGGCTTCAGGCTGATGGTTCACCGGCAAAGAAACCTGATGGCACGAGCCTTGCTTTCCCTTCTTAAAAGCTCTTAGTCATGCTGCCCTGAAGCTACCTAAATAACTCTCTTTTTGACTGGCCTCTAGTCACTGTAGTTAGCCCTCTGGAACAAAAAGCAGTTTTCTCTAAGGAAACACGGTGCTTCCATAGTATGGGTGGGAGCTCATCTTATCAGGCTCTAGAGCTAAAGGGAAACTTGACGTGAGTACTTGCCTCACGCTAAGGCCTGAGGAGCCCTGCTGAAGCGAAAGCGTGTTGCAGTTTGCATCAGCTCGTATTCGAAGTTCTGCTTTACTTTAACGTTTCTACACATTTCCAGACACCTAGGAACCTCGTGTGGGCACCCCATTGCCTACAAATACAGTGAGTAGCAGCAGGCTCCACTGCCCTTCAAAGAAACATCCAGGCCGTAAGCCTTTCCAAGTCACTCTATGTATTCAGAGACTAGGGCAATACACTGCACCCTTCCTTGGGAACGCTAGATGTCCTCAGCACACCAACAGCTCCAGGGATTCTGTTCTCTCACGTCCTACATGCCATGGAAGTCTGCCTCATTGTCCTCATTTGAGCTGCACTTAGCAACACAATCTGCTTCACCTCTGTTCTAGGAACTCACACCCAAGGACCCCATACCTACAGTAGAAACGAGGCTTGCATTCCTACTGCAACGAAACCACTGTTTCCTGTTACACTGCAGGATTTTGAATAGGCTAAGGACCGATAGCCTACTCAAAGTGTTCCAAGGATGAGTGAGTTCGCTACATGCAGAACACTTTGGGAAGTAATGTTGATTCAGGCAAGGGAACAGGGTGTAGCTAGAGTCTCTTTTGACTTGTTGGAAATCAGAAGGGTTTAGACTTCGTGTTCACCGCAAAAGATGACCTGATGGCACAAGCCTTGTTTCCCATATTAAAAGCTCTATTCAGGCTGCCCTGAAGCTACCTAAATACGTCTATTTCTGACTGGCCTCTAGTCACTGTAGTTACACTCTGGACGAAAAGGTTTCTCTAACGAAGCACGATGCTTCCATAGCATGGGTGGTAGCTCATCCCGTCAGGCTCTAGAGCTAAAGGGAAACTTGACGTCAGTACTTGCCTCACGCTAAGGCCTGAAGAGCCCTGCTGAAGCGAAAGCGTGTTGCAGTTTACATTAGCTCGTATTCGCAGTTCTGCTTTACTTTAACGTTTCTACGGTTTTCCAGACTCTTTGGACCCTCGTGTGGGCACCCCATTGCCTACCAATACAGTGAGTACCAGCAGGCCGTACTGCCCTTCTAAGAAACATCCAGGCCGTAAGCCTTTCCAAGTCCCTCTATGTGTTCAGAGAGTAGGGCAATACACTGCACCCTTCCTTGGGAAAGCTAGATGTCCTCAGCACACCAACAGCTCCAGGGATTCTGTTCTCTCACGTCCTACATGCCATGGAGTCTGCCTCATTGTCCGATTTTGAGCTGCTCTTAGAAACACAATCTGCTTCGCCTTTCTTCCAGGAACTCACACCCAAGGACCCCATACCTACAGTAGAAAGGAGGCTTGCATCCTACTGCAACGAAACCACAGTTTTCCTGTTACACTGCAGGATTTTAGAATAGGCTTTAGCCTATTCTAGCCCGATAGCCTACATAGAGCATTTCAAATTTGAGGGAGTTCGCTACATGGAGAACACTTTGTGAAGAAAAGTTGATTCAGGCAAGGGACCAGGGTAGAGCTAGAGTCTCTTTTGACTTGTTAGAAATCAGAAGACTTCAGGCTGATTGTTCACCTGCAAAGAAGACCTGATGGCACAAGCCTTGCTTTCCCATATTAAAAGCTCTTAGTCATGCTGCCCTGAAGCTACCTAAATAACTCTCTTTTTGACTGGCCTCTAGTCACTGTAGTTAGCCCTCTGGAACAAAAAGCAGTTTTCTCTAAAGAAACACGGTGCTTCCATAGTATGGGTGGGAGCTCATCCCGGCAGGCTCTAGAGCTAAAGGGAAACTTGACGTGAGTACTTGCCTCACGCTAAGGCCTGAAAAGCCCTGCTGAAGCGAAAGCGTGTTGCAGTTTCCATTAGCTAGTATTCGCAGTTCTGCTTTACTTTAACGTTTCTCCGCTTTTCCAGACACTTAGGACCCTCGTGTGGGCACCCCATTGCCTACAAATACAGTGAGTAGCAGCAGGCTCCACTGCCCTTCAAAGAAACATCCAGGCCGTAAGCCTTTCCAAGTCACTCTATGTATTCAGAGACTAGGGCAATACACTGCACCCTTCCTTGGGAACGCTAGATGTCCTCAGCACACCAACAGCTCCAGGGATTCTGTTCTCTCACGTCCTACATGCCATGGAAGTCTGCCTCATTGTCCTCATTTGAGCTGCACTTAGCAACACAATCTGCTTCACCTCTGTTCTAGGAACTCACACCCAAGGACCCCATACCTACAGTAGAAACGAGGCTTGCATTCCTACTGCAACGAAACCACTGTTTCCTGTTACCCTGCAGGATTTTGAATAGGCTAAGGACCGATAGCCTACTCAAAGTGTTCCAAGGATGAGTGAGTTCGCTACATGCAGAACACTTTGGGAAGTAATGTTGATTCAGGCAAGGGAACAGGGTGTAGCTAGAGTCTCTTTTGACTTGTTGGAAATCAGAAGGGTTTAGACTTCGTGTTCACCGCAAAAGATGACCTGATGGCACAAGCCTTGTTTCCCATATTAAAAGCTCTATTCAGGCTGCCCTGAAGCTACCTAAATACGTCTATTTCTGACTGGCCTCTAGTCACTGTAGTTACACTCTGGACGAAAAGGTTTCTCTAACGAAGCACGATGCTTCCATAGCATGGGTGGTAGCTCATCCCGTCAGGCTCTAGAGCTAAAGGGAAACTTGACGTCAGTACTTGCCTCACGCTAAGGCCTGAAGAGCCCTGCTGAAGCGAAAGCGTGTTGCAGTTTACATTAGCTCGTATTCGCAGTTCTGCTTTACTTTAACGTTTCTACGGTTTTCCAGACTCTTTGGACCCTCGTGTGGGCACCCCATTGCCTACCAATACAGTGAGTACCAGCAGGCCGTACTGCCCTTCTAAGAAACATCCAGGCCGTAAGCCTTTCCAAGTCCCTCTATGTGTTCAGAGAGTAGGGCAATACACTGCACCCTTCCTTGGGAAAGCTAGATGTCCTCAGCACACCAACAGCTCCAGGGATTCTGTTCTCTCACGTCCTACATGCCATGGAGTCTGCCTCATTGTCCGATTTTGAGCTGCTCTTAGAAACACAATCTGCTTCGCCTTTCTTCCAGGAACTCACACCCAAGGACCCCATACCTACAGTAGAAAGGAGGCTTGCATCCTACTGCAACGAAACCACAGTTTTCCTGTTACACTGCAGGATTTTAGAATAGGCTTTAGCCTATTCTAGCCCGATAGCCTACATAGAGCATTTCAAATTTGAGGGAGTTCGCTACATGGAGAACACTTTGTGAAGAAAAGTTGATTCAGGCAAGGGACCAGGGTAGAGCTAGAGTCTCTTTTGACTTGTTAGAAATCAGAAGACTTCAGGCTGATTGTTCACCTGCAAAGAAGACCTGATGGCACAAGCCTTGCTTTCCCATATTAAAAGCTCTTAGTCATGCTGCCCTGAAGCTACCTAAATAACTCTCTTTTTGACTGGCCTCTAGTCACTGTAGTTAGCCCTCTGGAACAAAAAGCAGTTTTCTCTAAAGAAACACGGTGCTTCCATAGTATGGGTGGGAGCTCATCCCGGCAGGCTCTAGAGCTAAAGGGAAACTTGACGTGAGTACTTGCCTCACGCTAAGGCCTGAAAAGCCCTGCTGAAGCGAAAGCGTGTTGCAGTTTCCATTAGCTAGTATTCGCAGTTCTGCTTTACTTTAACGTTTCTCCGCTTTTCCAGACACTTAGGACCCTCGTGTGGGCACCCCATTGCCTACAAATACAGTGAGTAGCAGCAGGCTCCACTGCCCTTCAAAGAAACATCCAGGCCGTAAGCCTTTCCAAGTCACTCTATGTATTCAGAGACTAGGGCAATACACTGCACCCTTCCTTGGGAACGCTAGATGTCCTCAGCACACCAACAGCTCCAGGGATTCTGTTCTCTCACGTCCTACATGCCATGGAAGTCTGCCTCATTGTCCTCATTTGAGCTGCACTTAGCAACACAATCTGCTTCACCTCTGTTCTAGGAACTCACACCCAAGGACCCCATACCTACAGTAGAAACGAGGCTTGCATTCCTACTGCAACGAAACCACTGTTTCCTGTTACACTGCAGGATTTTGAATAGGCTAAGGACCGATAGCCTACTCAAAGTGTTCCAAGGATGAGTGAGTTCGCTACATGCAGAACACTTTGGGAAGTAATGTTGATTCAGGCAAGGGAACAGGGTGTAGCTAGAGTCTCTTTTGACTTGTTGGAAATCAGAAGGGTTTAGACTTCGTGTTCACCGCAAAAGATGACCTGATGGCACAAGCCTTGTTTCCCATATTAAAAGCTCTATTCAGGCTGCCCTGAAGCTACCTAAATACGTCTATTTCTGACTGGCCTCTAGTCACTGTAGTTACACTCTGGACGAAAAGGTTTCTCTAACGAAGCACGATGCTTCCATAGCATGGGTGGTAGCTCATCCCGTCAGGCTCTAGAGCTAAAGGGAAACTTGACGTCAGTACTTGCCTCACGCTAAGGCCTGAAGAGCCCTGCTGAAGCGAAAGCGTGTTGCAGTTTACATTAGCTCGTATTCGCAGTTCTGCTTTACTTTAACGTTTCTACGGTTTTCCAGACTCTTTGGACCCTCGTGTGGGCACCCCATTGCCTACCAATACAGTGAGTACCAGCAGGCCGTACTGCCCTTCTAAGAAACATCCAGGCCGTAAGCCTTTCCAAGTCCCTCTATGTGTTCAGAGAGTAGGGCAATACACTGCACCCTTCCTTGGGAAAGCTAGATGTCCTCAGCACACCAACAGCTCCAGGGATTCTGTTCTCTCACGTCCTACATGCCATGGAGTCTGCCTCATTGTCCGATTTTGAGCTGCTCTTAGAAACACAATCTGCTTCGCCTTTCTTCCAGGAACTCACACCCAAGGACCCCATACCTACAGTAGAAAGGAGGCTTGCATCCTACTGCAACGAAACCACAGTTTTCCTGTTACACTGCAGGATTTTAGAATAGGCTTTAGCCTATTCTAGCCCGATAGCCTACATAGAGCATTTCAAATTTGAGGGAGTTCGCTACATGGAGAACACTTTGTGAAGAAAAGTTGATTCAGGCAAGGGACCAGGGTAGAGCTAGAGTCTCTTTTGACTTGTTAGAAATCAGAAGACTTCAGGCTGATTGTTCACCTGCAAAGAAGACCTGATGGCACAAGCCTTGCTTTCCCATATTAAAAGCTCTTAGTCATGCTGCCCTGAAGCTACCTAAATAACTCTCTTTTTGACTGGCCTCTAGTCACTGTAGTTAGCCCTCTGGAACAAAAAGCAGTTTTCTCTAAAGAAACACGGTGCTTCCATAGTATGGGTGGGAGCTCATCCCGGCAGGCTCTAGAGCTAAAGGGAAACTTGACGTGAGTACTTGCCTCACGCTAAGGCCTGAAAAGCCCTGCTGAAGCGAAAGCGTGTTGCAGTTTCCATTAGCTAGTATTCGCAGTTCTGCTTTACTTTAACGTTTCTCCGCTTTTCCAGACACTTAGGACCCTCGTGTGGGCACCCCATTGCCTACAAATACAGTGAGTAGCAGCAGGCTCCACTGCCCTTCAAAGAAACATCCAGGCCGTAAGCCTTTCCAAGTCACTCTATGTATTCAGAGACTAGGGCAATACACTGCACCCTTCCTTGGGAACGCTAGATGTCCTCAGCACACCAACAGCTCCAGGGATTCTGTTCTCTCACGTCCTACATGCCATGGAAGTCTGCCTCATTGTCCTCATTTGAGCTGCACTTAGCAACACAATCTGCTTCACCTCTGTTCTAGGAACTCACACCCAAGGACCCCATACCTACAGTAGAAACGAGGCTTGCATTCCTACTGCAACGAAACCACTGTTTCCTGTTACCCTGCAGGATTTTGAATAGGCTAAGGACCGATAGCCTACTCAAAGTGTTCCAAGGATGAGTGAGTTCGCTACATGCAGAACACTTTGGGAAGTAATGTTGATTCAGGCAAGGGAACAGGGTGTAGCTAGAGTCTCTTTTGACTTGTTGGAAATCAGAAGGGTTTAGACTTCGTGTTCACCGCAAAAGATGACCTGATGGCACAAGCCTTGTTTCCCATATTAAAAGCTCTATTCAGGCTGCCCTGAAGCTACCTAAATACGTCTATTTCTGACTGGCCTCTAGTCACTGTAGTTACACTCTGGACGAAAAGGTTTCTCTAACGAAGCACGATGCTTCCATAGCATGGGTGGTAGCTCATCCCGTCAGGCTCTAGAGCTAAAGGGAAACTTGACGTCAGTACTTGCCTCACGCTAAGGCCTGAAGAGCCCTGCTGAAGCGAAAGCGTGTTGCAGTTTACATTAGCTCGTATTCGCAGTTCTGCTTTACTTTAACGTTTCTACGGTTTTCCAGACTCTTTGGACCCTCGTGTGGGCACCCCATTGCCTACCAATACAGTGAGTACCAGCAGGCCGTACTGCCCTTCTAAGAAACATCCAGGCCGTAAGCCTTTCCAAGTCCCTCTATGTGTTCAGAGAGTAGGGCAATACACTGCACCCTTCCTTGGGAAAGCTAGATGTCCTCAGCACACCAACAGCTCCAGGGATTCTGTTCTCTCACGTCCTACATGCCATGGAGTCTGCCTCATTGTCCGATTTTGAGCTGCTCTTAGAAACACAATCTGCTTCGCCTTTCTTCCAGGAACTCACACCCAAGGACCCCATACCTACAGTAGAAAGGAGGCTTGCATCCTACTGCAACGAAACCACAGTTTTCCTGTTACACTGCAGGATTTTAGAATAGGCTTTAGCCTATTCTAGCCCGATAGCCTACATAGAGCATTTCAAATTTGAGGGAGTTCGCTACATGGAGAACACTTTGTGAAGAAAAGTTGATTCAGGCAAGGGACCAGGGTAGAGCTAGAGTCTCTTTTGACTTGTTAGAAATCAGAAGACTTCAGGCTGATTGTTCACCTGCAAAGAAGACCTGATGGCACAAGCCTTGCTTTCCCATATTAAAAGCTCTTAGTCATGCTGCCCTGAAGCTACCTAAATAACTCTCTTTTTGACTGGCCTCTAGTCACTGTAGTTAGCCCTCTGGAACAAAAAGCAGTTTTCTCTAAAGAAACACGGTGCTTCCATAGTATGGGTGGGAGCTCATCCCGGCAGGCTCTAGAGCTAAAGGGAAACTTGACGTGAGTACTTGCCTCACGCTAAGGCCTGAAAAGCCCTGCTGAAGCGAAAGCGTGTTGCAGTTTCCATTAGCTAGTATTCGCAGTTCTGCTTTACTTTAACGTTTCTCCGCTTTTCCAGACACTTAGGACCCTCGTGTGGGCACCCCATTGCCTACAAATACAGTGAGTAGCAGCAGGCTCCACTGCCCTTCAAAGAAACATCCAGGCCGTAAGCCTTTCCAAGTCACTCTATGTATTCAGAGACTAGGGCAATACACTGCACCCTTCCTTGGGAACGCTAGATGTCCTCAGCACACCAACAGCTCCAGGGATTCTGTTCTCTCACGTCCTACATGCCATGGAAGTCTGCCTCATTGTCCTCATTTGAGCTGCACTTAGCAACACAATCTGCTTCACCTCTGTTCTAGGAACTCACACCCAAGGACCCCATACCTACAGTAGAAACGAGGCTTGCATTCCTACTGCAACGAAACCACTGTTTCCTGTTACCCTGCAGGATTTTGAATAGGCTAAGGACCGATAGCCTACTCAAAGTGTTCCAAGGATGAGTGAGTTCGCTACATGCAGAACACTTTGGGAAGTAATGTTGATTCAGGCAAGGGAACAGGGTGTAGCTAGAGTCTCTTTTGACTTGTTGGAAATCAGAAGGGTTTAGACTTCGTGTTCACCGCAAAAGATGACCTGATGGCACAAGCCTTGTTTCCCATATTAAAAGCTCTATTCAGGCTGCCCTGAAGCTACCTAAATACGTCTATTTCTGACTGGCCTCTAGTCACTGTAGTTACACTCTGGACGAAAAGGTTTCTCTAACGAAGCACGATGCTTCCATAGCATGGGTGGTAGCTCATCCCGTCAGGCTCTAGAGCTAAAGGGAAACTTGACGTCAGTACTTGCCTCACGCTAAGGCCTGAAGAGCCCTGCTGAAGCGAAAGCGTGTTGCAGTTTACATTAGCTCGTATTCGCAGTTCTGCTTTACTTTAACGTTTCTACGGTTTTCCAGACTCTTTGGACCCTCGTGTGGGCACCCCATTGCCTACCAATACAGTGAGTACCAGCAGGCCGCACTGCCCTTCTAAGAAACATCCAGGCCGTAAGCCTTTCCAAGTCCCTCTATGTGTTCAGAGAGTAGGGCAATACACTGCACCCTTCCTTGGGAAAGCTAGATGTCCTCAGCACACCAACAGCTCCAGGGATTCTGTTCTCTCACGTCCTACATGCCATGGAGTCTGCCTCATTGTCCGATTTTGAGCTGCTCTTAGAAACACAATCTGCTTCGCCTTTCTTCCAGGAACTCACACCCAAGGACCCCATACCTACAGTAGAAAGGAGGCTTGCATCCTACTGCAACGAAACCACAGTTTTCCTGTTACACTGCAGGATTTTAGAATAGGCTTTAGCCTATTCTAGCCCGATAGCCTACATAGAGCATTTCAAATTTGAGGGAGTTCGCTACATGGAGAACACTTTGTGAAGAAAAGTTGATTCAGGCAAGGGACCAGGGTAGAGCTAGAGTCTCTTTTGACTTGTTAGAAATCAGAAGACTTCAGGCTGATTGTTCACCTGCAAAGAAGACCTGATGGCACAAGCCTTGCTTTCCCATATTAAAAGCTCTTAGTCATGCTGCCCTGAAGCTACCTAAATAACTCTCTTTTTGACTGGCCTCTAGTCACTGTAGTTAGCCCTCTGGAACAAAAAGCAGTTTTCTCTAAAGAAACACGGTGCTTCCATAGTATGGGTGGGAGCTCATCCCGGCAGGCTCTAGAGCTAAAGGGAAACTTGACGTGAGTACTTGCCTCACGCTAAGTCCTGAAAAGCCCTGCTGAAGCGAAAGCGTGTTGCAGTTTCCATTAGCTAGTATTCGCAGTTCTGCTTTACTTTAACGTTTCTCCGCTTTTCCAGACACTTAGGACCCTCGTGTGGGCACCCCATTGCCTACAAATACAGTGAGTAGCAGCAGGCTCCACTGCCCTTCAAAGAAACATCCAGGCCGTAAGCCTTTCCAAGTCACTCTATGTATTCAGAGACTAGGGCAATACACTGCACCCTTCCTTGGGAACGCTAGATGTCCTCAGCACACCAACAGCTCCAGGGATTCTGTTCTCTCACGTCCTACATGCCATGGAAGTCTGCCTCATTGTCCTCATTTGAGCTGCACTTAGCAACACAATCTGCTTCACCTCTGTTCTAGGAACTCACACCCAAGGACCCCATACCTACAGTAGAAACGAGGCTTGCATTCCTACTGCAACGAAACCACTGTTTCCTGTTACACTGCAGGATTTTGAATAGGCTAAGGACCGATAGCCTACTCAAAGTGTTCCAAGGATGAGTGAGTTCGCTACATGCAGAACACTTTGGGAAGTAATGTTGATTCAGGCAAGGGAACAGGGTGTAGCTAGAGTCTCTTTTGACTTGTTGGAAATCAGAAGGGTTTAGACTTCGTGTTCACCGCAAAAGATGACCTGATGGCACAAGCCTTGTTTCCCATATTAAAAGCTCTATTCAGGCTGCCCTGAAGCTACCTAAATACGTCTATTTCTGACTGGCCTCTAGTCACTGTAGTTACACTCTGGACGAAAAGGTTTCTCTAACGAAGCACGATGCTTCCATAGCATGGGTGGTAGCTCATCCCGTCAGGCTCTAGAGCTAAAGGGAAACTTGACGTCAGTACTTGCCTCACGCTAAGGCCTGAAGAGCCCTGCTGAAGCGAAAGCGTGTTGCAGTTTACATTAGCTCGTATTCGCAGTTCTGCTTTACTTTAACGTTTCTACGGTTTTCCAGACTCTTTGGACCCTCGTGTGGGCACCCCATTGCCTACCAATACAGTGAGTACCAGCAGGCCGTACTGCCCTTCTAAGAAACATCCAGGCCGTAAGCCTTTCCAAGTCCCTCTATGTGTTCAGAGAGTAGGGCAATACACTGCACCCTTCCTTGGGAAAGCTAGATGTCCTCAGCACACCAACAGCTCCAGGGATTCTGTTCTCTCACGTCCTACATGCCATGGAGTCTGCCTCATTGTCCGATTTTGAGCTGCTCTTAGAAACACAATCTGCTTCGCCTTTCTTCCAGGAACTCACACCCAAGGACCCCATACCTACAGTAGAAAGGAGGCTTGCATCCTACTGCAACGAAACCACAGTTTTCCTGTTACACTGCAGGATTTTAGAATAGGCTTTAGCCTATTCTAGCCCGATAGCCTACATAGAGCATTTCAAATTTGAGGGAGTTCGCTACATGGAGAACACTTTGTGAAGAAAAGTTGATTCAGGCAAGGGACCAGGGTAGAGCTAGAGTCTCTTTTGACTTGTTAGAAATCAGAAGACTTCAGGCTGATTGTTCACCTGCAAAGAAGACCTGATGGCACAAGCCTTGCTTTCCCATATTAAAAGCTCTTAGTCATGCTGCCCTGAAGCTACCTAAATAACTCTCTTTTTGACTGGCCTCTAGTCACTGTAGTTAGCCCTCTGGAACAAAAAGCAGTTTTCTCTAAAGAAACACGGTGCTTCCATAGTATGGGTGGGAGCTCATCCCGGCAGGCTCTAGAGCTAAAGGGAAACTTGACGTGAGTACTTGCCTCACGCTAAGTCCTGAAAAGCCCTGCTGAAGCGAAAGCGTGTTGCAGTTTCCATTAGCTAGTATTCGCAGTTCTGCTTTACTTTAACGTTTCTCCGCTTTTCCAGACACTTAGGACCCTCGTGTGGGCACCCCATTGCCTACAAATACAGTGAGTAGCAGCAGGCTCCACTGCCCTTCAAAGAAACATCCAGGCCGTAAGCCTTTCCAAGTCACTCTATGTATTCAGAGACTAGGGCAATACACTGCACCCTTCCTTGGGAACGCTAGATGTCCTCAGCACACCAACAGCTCCAGGGATTCTGTTCTCTCACGTCCTACATGCCATGGAAGTCTGCCTCATTGTCCTCATTTGAGCTGCACTTAGCAACACAATCTGCTTCACCTCTGTTCTAGGAACTCACACCCAAGGACCCCATACCTACAGTAGAAACGAGGCTTGCATTCCTACTGCAACGAAACCACTGTTTCCTGTTACCCTGCAGGATTTTGAATAGGCTAAGGACCGATAGCCTACTCAAAGTGTTCCAAGGATGAGTGAGTTCGCTACATGCAGAACACTTTGGGAAGTAATGTTGATTCAGGCAAGGGAACAGGGTGTAGCTAGAGTCTCTTTTGACTTGTTGGAAATCAGAAGGGTTTAGACTTCGTGTTCACCGCAAAAGATGACCTGATGGCACAAGCCTTGTTTCCCATATTAAAAGCTCTATTCAGGCTGCCCTGAAGCTACCTAAATACGTCTATTTCTGACTGGCCTCTAGTCACTGTAGTTACACTCTGGACGAAAAGGTTTCTCTAACGAAGCACGATGCTTCCATAGCATGGGTGGTAGCTCATCCCGTCAGGCTCTAGAGCTAAAGGGAAACTTGACGTCAGTACTTGCCTCACGCTAAGGCCTGAAGAGCCCTGCTGAAGCGAAAGCGTGTTGCAGTTTACATTAGCTCGTATTCGCAGTTCTGCTTTACTTTAACGTTTCTACGGTTTTCCAGACTCTTTGGACCCTCGTGTGGGCACCCCATTGCCTACCAATACAGTGAGTACCAGCAGGCCGTACTGCCCTTCTAAGAAACATCCAGGCCGTAAGCCTTTCCAAGTCCCTCTATGTGTTCAGAGAGTAGGGCAATACACTGCACCCTTCCTTGGGAAAGCTAGATGTCCTCAGCACACCAACAGCTCCAGGGATTCTGTTCTCTCACGTCCTACATGCCATGGAGTCTGCCTCATTGTCCGATTTTGAGCTGCTCTTAGAAACACAATCTGCTTCGCCTTTCTTCCAGGAACTCACACCCAAGGACCCCATACCTACAGTAGAAAGGAGGCTTGCATCCTACTGCAACGAAACCACAGTTTTCCTGTTACACTGCAGGATTTTAGAATAGGCTTTAGCCTATTCTAGCCCGATAGCCTACATAGAGCATTTCAAATTTGAGGGAGTTCGCTACATGGAGAACACTTTGTGAAGAAAAGTTGATTCAGGCAAGGGACCAGGGTAGAGCTAGAGTCTCTTTTGACTTGTTAGAAATCAGAAGACTTCAGGCTGATTGTTCACCGGCAAAGAAGACCTGATGGCACAAGCCTTGCTTTCCCATATTAAAAGCTCTTAGTCATGCTGCCCTGAAGCTACCTAAATAACTCTCTTTTTGACTGGCCTCTAGTCACTGTAGTTAGCCCTCTGGAACAAAAAGCAGTTTTCTCTAAAGAAACACGGTGCTTCCATAGTATGGGTGGGAGCTCATCCTGTCAGGCTCTAGAGCTAAAGGGAAACTTGACGTGAGTACTTGCCTCACGCTAAGGCCTGAAAAGCCCTGCTGAAGCGAAAGCGTGTTGCAGTTTCCATTAGCTAGTATTCGCAGTTCTGCTTTACTTTAACGTTTCTCCGCTTTTCCAGACACTTAGGACCCTCGTGTGGGCACCCCACTGCCTACAAATACAGTGAGTACCAGCAGGTTCCACTGCCCTTCTAAGAAACTTCCAGGCCGTAAGTCTTTCCAAGTCACTCTGCATTCAGAGAGCAGGGCAATACACTGCACCCTTCCTTGGGAAAGCTAGATGTCCTCAGCACACCAACAGCTCCAGGGATTCTGTTCTCTCACGTCCTACATGCCATGGAAGTCTGCCTCATTGTCCTCATTTGAGCTGCACTTAGCAACACAATCTGATTCGCCTTTCTTCTAGGAACTCACACTCAAGGACCCCATACCTACAGGAGAAAGGAGGCTTGCGTTCCTTCTGCATCCAAAGCACAGTTGTTCCTGTTACCCTGCAGGATTTTAGAATAGCCTAAGGACCGATAGCCTACATAGAGCATTTCAAATTTGAGGCAGTTCGCTACATGTAGAACACTTTGTGAAGAAAAGTTGATTCAGGCAAGGGACAAGGGTAGAGCTAGAGTCTCTTTTGACTTGTTAGAAATCAGAAGGCTTCAGGCTGATGGTTCACCGGCAAAGAAACCTGATGGCACGAGCCTTGCTTTCCCTTCTTAAAAGCTCTTAGTCATGCTGCCCTGAAGCTACCTAAATAACTCTCTTTTTGACTGGCCTCTAGTCACTGTAGTTAGCCCTCTGGAACAAAAAGCAGTTTTCTCTAAGGAAACACGGTGCTTCCATAGTATGGGTGGGAGCTCATCTTATCAGGCTCTAGAGCTAAAGGGAAACTTGACGTGAGTACTTGCCTCACGCTAAGGCCTGAGGAGCCCTGCTGAAGCGAAAGCGTGTTGCAGTTTGCATCAGCTCGTATTCGAAGTTCTGCTTTACTTTAACGTTTCTACACATTTCCAGACACCTAGGAACCTCGTGTGGGCACCCCATTGCCTACAAATACAGTGAGTAGCAGCAGGCTCCACTGCCCTTCAAAGAAACATCCAGGCCGTAAGCCTTTCCAAGTCACTCTATGTATTCAGAGACTAGGGCAATACACTGCACCCTTCCTTGGGAACGCTAGATGTCCTCAGCACACCAACAGCTCCAGGGATTCTGTTCTCTCACGTCCTACATGCCATGGAAGTCTGCCTCATTGTCCTCATTTGAGCTGCACTTAGCAACACAATCTGCTTCACCTCTGTTCTAGGAACTCACACCCAAGGACCCCATACCTACAGTAGAAACGAGGCTTGCATTCCTACTGCAACGAAACCACTGTTTCCTGTTACCCTGCAGGATTTTGAATAGGCTAAGGACCGATAGCCTACTCAAAGTGTTCCAAGGATGAGTGAGTTCGCTACATGCAGAACACTTTGGGAAGTAATGTTGATTCAGGCAAGGGAACAGGGTGTAGCTAGAGTCTCTTTTGACTTGTTGGAAATCAGAAGGGTTTAGACTTCGTGTTCACCGCAAAAGATGACCTGATGGCACAAGCCTTGTTTCCCATATTAAAAGCTCTATTCAGGCTGCCCTGAAGCTACCTAAATACGTCTATTTCTGACTGGCCTCTAGTCACTGTAGTTACACTCTGGACGAAAAGGTTTCTCTAATGAAGCACGATGCTTCCATAGCATGGGTGGTAGCTCATCCCGTCAGGCTCTAGAGCTAAAGGGAAACTTGACGTCAGTACTTGCCTCACGCTAAGGCCTGAAGAGCCCTGCTGAAGCGAAAGCGTGTTGCAGTTTACATTAGCTCGTATTCGCAGTTCTGCTTTACTTTAACGTTTCTACGGTTTTCCAGACTCTTTGGACCCTCGTGTGGGCACCCCATTGCCTACCAATACAGTGAGTACCAGCAGGCCGTACTGCCCTTCTAAGAAACATCCAGGCCGTAAGCCTTTCCAAGTCCCTCTATGTGTTCAGAGAGTAGGGCAATACACTGCACCCTTCCTTGGGAAAGCTAGATGTCCTCAGCACACCAACAGCTCCAGGGATTCTGTTCTCTCACGTCCTACATGCCATGGAAGTCTGCCTCATTGTCCTCATTTGAGCTGCACTTAGCAACACAATCTGATTCGCCTTTCTTCTAGGAACTCACACTCAAGGACCCCATACCTACAGGAGAAAGGAGGCTTGCGTTCCTTCTGCAACCAAAGCACAGTTGTTCCTGTTACCCTGCAGGATTTTAGAATAGCCTAAGGACCGATAGCCTACATAGAGCATTTCAAATTTGAGGCAGTTCGCTACATGTAGAACACTTTGTGAAGAAAAGTTGATTCAGGCAAGGGACAAGGGTAGAGCTAGAGTCTCTTTTGACTTGTTAGAAATCAGAAGGCTTCAGGCTGATGGTTCACCGGCAAAGAAACCTGATGGCACGAGCCTTGCTTTCCCTTCTTAAAAGCTCTTAGTCATGCTGCCCTGAAGCTACCTAAATAACTCTCTTTTTGACTGGCCTCTAGTCACTGTAGTTAGCCCTCTGGAACAAAAAGCAGTTTTCTCTAAGGAAACACGGTGCTTCCATAGTATGGGTGGGAGCTCATCTTATCAGGCTCTAGAGCTAAAGGGAAACTTGACGTGAGTACTTGCCTCACGCTAAGGCCTGAGGAGCCCTGCTGAAGCGAAAGCGTGTTGCAGTTTGCATCAGCTCGTATTCGAAGTTCTGCTTTACTTTAACGTTTCTACACATTTCCAGACACCTAGGAACCTCGTGTGGGCACCCCATTGCCTACAAATACAGTGAGTAGCAGCAGGCTCCACTGCCCTTCAAAGAAACATCCAGGCCGTAAGCCTTTCCAAGTCACTCTATGTATTCAGAGACTAGGGCAATACACTGCACCCTTCCTTGGGAACGCTAGATGTCCTCAGCACACCAACAGCTCCAGGGATTCTGTTCTCTCACGTCCTACATGCCATGGAAGTCTGCCTCATTGTCCTCATTTGAGCTGCACTTAGCAACACAATCTGCTTCACCTCTGTTCTAGGAACTCACACCCAAGGACCCCATACCTACAGTAGAAACGAGGCTTGCATTCCTACTGCAACGAAACCACTGTTTCCTGTTACCCTGCAGGATTTTGAATAGGCTAAGGACCGATAGCCTACTCAAAGTGTTCCAAGGATGAGTGAGTTCGCTACATGCAGAACACTTTGGGAAGTAATGTTGATTCAGGCAAGGGAACAGGGTGTAGCTAGAGTCTCTTTTGACTTGTTGGAAATCAGAAGGGTTTAGACTTCGTGTTCACCGCAAAAGATGACCTGATGGCACAAGCCTTGTTTCCCATATTAAAAGCTCTATTCAGGCTGCCCTGAAGCTACCTAAATACGTCTATTTCTGACTGGCCTCTAGTCACTGTAGTTACACTCTGGACGAAAAGGTTTCTCTAACGAAGCACGATGCTTCCATAGCATGGGTGGTAGCTCATCCCGTCAGGCTCTAGAGCTAAAGGGAAACTTGACGTCAGTACTTGCCTCACGCTAAGGCCTGAAGAGCCCTGCTGAAGCGAAAGCGTGTTGCAGTTTACATTAGCTCGTATTCGCAGTTCTGCTTTACTTTAACGTTTCTACGGTTTTCCAGACTCTTTGGACCCTCGTGTGGGCACCCCATTGCCTACCAATACAGTGAGTACCAGCAGGCCGTACTGCCCTTCTAAGAAACATCCAGGCCGTAAGCCTTTCCAAGTCCCTCTATGTGTTCAGAGAGTAGGGCAATACACTGCACCCTTCCTTGGGAAAGCTAGATGTCCTCAGCACACCAACAGCTCCAGGGATTCTGTTCTCTCACGTCCTACATGCCATGGAGTCTGCCTCATTGTCCGATTTTGAGCTGCTCTTAGAAACACAATCTGCTTCGCCTTTCTTCCAGGAACTCACACCCAAGGACCCCATACCTACAGTAGAAAGGAGGCTTGCATCCTACTGCAACGAAACCACAGTTTTCCTGTTACACTGCAGGATTTTAGAATAGGCTTTAGCCTATTCTAGCCCGATAGCCTACATAGAGCATTTCAAATTTGAGGGAGTTCGCTACATGGAGAACACTTTGTGAAGAAAAGTTGATTCAGGCAAGGGACCAGGGTAGAGCTAGAGTCTCTTTTGACTTGTTAGAAATCAGAAGACTTCAGGCTGATTGTTCACCTGCAAAGAAGACCTGATGGCACAAGCCTTGCTTTCCCATATTAAAAGCTCTTAGTCATGCTGCCCTGAAGCTACCTAAATAACTCTCTTTTTGACTGGCCTCTAGTCACTGTAGTTAGCCCTCTGGAACAAAAAGCAGTTTTCTCTAAAGAAACACGGTGCTTCCATAGTATGGGTGGGAGCTCATCCCGGCAGGCTCTAGAGCTAAAGGGAAACTTGACGTGAGTACTTGCCTCACGCTAAGGCCTGAAAAGCCCTGCTGAAGCGAAAGCGTGTTGCAGTTTCCATTAGCTAGTATTCGCAGTTCTGCTTTACTTTAACGTTTCTCCGCTTTTCCAGACACTTAGGACCCTCGTGTGGGCACCCCATTGCCTACAAATACAGTGAGTAGCAGCAGGCTCCACTGCCCTTCAAAGAAACATCCAGGCCGTAAGCCTTTCCAAGTCACTCTATGTATTCAGAGACTAGGGCAATACACTGCACCCTTCCTTGGGAACGCTAGATGTCCTCAGCACACCAACAGCTCCAGGGATTCTGTTCTCTCACGTCCTACATGCCATGGAAGTCTGCCTCATTGTCCTCATTTGAGCTGCACTTAGCAACACAATCTGCTTCACCTCTGTTCTAGGAACTCACACCCAAGGACCCCATACCTACAGTAGAAACGAGGCTTGCATTCCTACTGCAACGAAACCACTGTTTCCTGTTACCCTGCAGGATTTTGAATAGGCTAAGGACCGATAGCCTACTCAAAGTGTTCCAAGGATGAGTGAGTTCGCTACATGCAGAACACTTTGGGAAGTAATGTTGATTCAGGCAAGGGAACAGGGTGTAGCTAGAGTCTCTTTTGACTTGTTGGAAATCAGAAGGGTTTAGACTTCGTGTTCACCGCAAAAGATGACCTGATGGCACAAGCCTTGTTTCCCATATTAAAAGCTCTATTCAGGCTGCCCTGAAGCTACCTAAATACGTCTATTTCTGACTGGCCTCTAGTCACTGTAGTTACACTCTGGACGAAAAGGTTTCTCTAACGAAGCACGATGCTTCCATAGCATGGGTGGTAGCTCATCCCGTCAGGCTCTAGAGCTAAAGGGAAACTTGACGTCAGTACTTGCCTCACGCTAAGGCCTGAAGAGCCCTGCTGAAGCGAAAGCGTGTTGCAGTTTACATTAGCTCGTATTCGCAGTTCTGCTTTACTTTAACGTTTCTACGGTTTTCCAGACTCTTTGGACCCTCGTGTGGGCACCCCATTGCCTACCAATACAGTGAGTACCAGCAGGCCGCACTGCCCTTCTAAGAAACATCCAGGCCGTAAGCCTTTCCAAGTCCCTCTATGTGTTCAGAGAGTAGGGCAATACACTGCACCCTTCCTTGGGAAAGCTAGATGTCCTCAGCACACCAACAGCTCCAGGGATTCTGTTCTCTCACGTCCTACATGCCATGGAGTCTGCCTCATTGTCCGATTTTGAGCTGCTCTTAGAAACACAATCTGCTTCGCCTTTCTTCCAGGAACTCACACCCAAGGACCCCATACCTACAGTAGAAAGGAGGCTTGCATCCTACTGCAACGAAACCACAGTTTTCCTGTTACACTGCAGGATTTTAGAATAGGCTTTAGCCTATTCTAGCCCGATAGCCTACATAGAGCATTTCAAATTTGAGGGAGTTCGCTACATGGAGAACACTTTGTGAAGAAAAGTTGATTCAGGCAAGGGACCAGGGTAGAGCTAGAGTCTCTTTTGACTTGTTAGAAATCAGAAGACTTCAGGCTGATTGTTCACCTGCAAAGAAGACCTGATGGCACAAGCCTTGCTTTCCCATATTAAAAGCTCTTAGTCATGCTGCCCTGAAGCTACCTAAATAACTCTCTTTTTGACTGGCCTCTAGTCACTGTAGTTAGCCCTCTGGAACAAAAAGCAGTTTTCTCTAAAGAAACACGGTGCTTCCATAGTATGGGTGGGAGCTCATCCCGGCAGGCTCTAGAGCTAAAGGGAAACTTGACGTGAGTACTTGCCTCACGCTAAGTCCTGAAAAGCCCTGCTGAAGCGAAAGCGTGTTGCAGTTTCCATTAGCTAGTATTCGCAGTTCTGCTTTACTTTAACGTTTCTCCGCTTTTCCAGACACTTAGGACCCTCGTGTGGGCACCCCATTGCCTACAAATACAGTGAGTAGCAGCAGGCTCCACTGCCCTTCAAAGAAACATCCAGGCCGTAAGCCTTTCCAAGTCACTCTATGTATTCAGAGACTAGGGCAATACACTGCACCCTTCCTTGGGAACGCTAGATGTCCTCAGCACACCAACAGCTCCAGGGATTCTGTTCTCTCACGTCCTACATGCCATGGAAGTCTGCCTCATTGTCCTCATTTGAGCTGCACTTAGCAACACAATCTGCTTCACCTCTGTTCTAGGAACTCACACCCAAGGACCCCATACCTACAGTAGAAACGAGGCTTGCATTCCTACTGCAACGAAACCACTGTTTCCTGTTACACTGCAGGATTTTGAATAGGCTAAGGACCGATAGCCTACTCAAAGTGTTCCAAGGATGAGTGAGTTCGCTACATGCAGAACACTTTGGGAAGTAATGTTGATTCAGGCAAGGGAACAGGGTGTAGCTAGAGTCTCTTTTGACTTGTTGGAAATCAGAAGGGTTTAGACTTCGTGTTCACCGCAAAAGATGACCTGATGGCACAAGCCTTGTTTCCCATATTAAAAGCTCTATTCAGGCTGCCCTGAAGCTACCTAAATACGTCTATTTCTGACTGGCCTCTAGTCACTGTAGTTACACTCTGGACGAAAAGGTTTCTCTAACGAAGCACGATGCTTCCATAGCATGGGTGGTAGCTCATCCCGTCAGGCTCTAGAGCTAAAGGGAAACTTGACGTCAGTACTTGCCTCACGCTAAGGCCTGAAGAGCCCTGCTGAAGCGAAAGCGTGTTGCAGTTTACATTAGCTCGTATTCGCAGTTCTGCTTTACTTTAACGTTTCTACGGTTTTCCAGACTCTTTGGACCCTCGTGTGGGCACCCCATTGCCTACCAATACAGTGAGTACCAGCAGGCCGTACTGCCCTTCTAAGAAACATCCAGGCCGTAAGCCTTTCCAAGTCCCTCTATGTGTTCAGAGAGTAGGGCAATACACTGCACCCTTCCTTGGGAAAGCTAGATGTCCTCAGCACACCAACAGCTCCAGGGATTCTGTTCTCTCACGTCCTACATGCCATGGAGTCTGCCTCATTGTCCGATTTTGAGCTGCTCTTAGAAACACAATCTGCTTCGCCTTTCTTCCAGGAACTCACACCCAAGGACCCCATACCTACAGTAGAAAGGAGGCTTGCATCCTACTGCAACGAAACCACAGTTTTCCTGTTACACTGCAGGATTTTAGAATAGGCTTTAGCCTATTCTAGCCCGATAGCCTACATAGAGCATTTCAAATTTGAGGGAGTTCGCTACATGGAGAACACTTTGTGAAGAAAAGTTGATTCAGGCAAGGGACCAGGGTAGAGCTAGAGTCTCTTTTGACTTGTTAGAAATCAGAAGACTTCAGGCTGATTGTTCACCTGCAAAGAAGACCTGATGGCACAAGCCTTGCTTTCCCATATTAAAAGCTCTTAGTCATGCTGCCCTGAAGCTACCTAAATAACTCTCTTTTTGACTGGCCTCTAGTCACTGTAGTTAGCCCTCTGGAACAAAAAGCAGTTTTCTCTAAAGAAACACGGTGCTTCCATAGTATGGGTGGGAGCTCATCCCGGCAGGCTCTAGAGCTAAAGGGAAACTTGACGTGAGTACTTGCCTCACGCTAAGTCCTGAAAAGCCCTGCTGAAGCGAAAGCGTGTTGCAGTTTCCATTAGCTAGTATTCGCAGTTCTGCTTTACTTTAACGTTTCTCCGCTTTTCCAGACACTTAGGACCCTCGTGTGGGCACCCCATTGCCTACAAATACAGTGAGTAGCAGCAGGCTCCACTGCCCTTCAAAGAAACATCCAGGCCGTAAGCCTTTCCAAGTCACTCTATGTATTCAGAGACTAGGGCAATACACTGCACCCTTCCTTGGGAACGCTAGATGTCCTCAGCACACCAACAGCTCCAGGGATTCTGTTCTCTCACGTCCTACATGCCATGGAAGTCTGCCTCATTGTCCTCATTTGAGCTGCACTTAGCAACACAATCTGCTTCACCTCTGTTCTAGGAACTCACACCCAAGGACCCCATACCTACAGTAGAAACGAGGCTTGCATTCCTACTGCAACGAAACCACTGTTTCCTGTTACCCTGCAGGATTTTGAATAGGCTAAGGACCGATAGCCTACTCAAAGTGTTCCAAGGATGAGTGAGTTCGCTACATGCAGAACACTTTGGGAAGTAATGTTGATTCAGGCAAGGGAACAGGGTGTAGCTAGAGTCTCTTTTGACTTGTTGGAAATCAGAAGGGTTTAGACTTCGTGTTCACCGCAAAAGATGACCTGATGGCACAAGCCTTGTTTCCCATATTAAAAGCTCTATTCAGGCTGCCCTGAAGCTACCTAAATACGTCTATTTCTGACTGGCCTCTAGTCACTGTAGTTACACTCTGGACGAAAAGGTTTCTCTAACGAAGCACGATGCTTCCATAGCATGGGTGGTAGCTCATCCCGTCAGGCTCTAGAGCTAAAGGGAAACTTGACGTCAGTACTTGCCTCACGCTAAGGCCTGAAGAGCCCTGCTGAAGCGAAAGCGTGTTGCAGTTTACATTAGCTCGTATTCGCAGTTCTGCTTTACTTTAACGTTTCTACGGTTTTCCAGACTCTTTGGACCCTCGTGTGGGCACCCCATTGCCTACCAATACAGTGAGTACCAGCAGGCCGTACTGCCCTTCTAAGAAACATCCAGGCCGTAAGCCTTTCCAAGTCCCTCTATGTGTTCAGAGAGTAGGGCAATACACTGCACCCTTCCTTGGGAAAGCTAGATGTCCTCAGCACACCAACAGCTCCAGGGATTCTGTTCTCTCACGTCCTACATGCCATGGAGTCTGCCTCATTGTCCGATTTTGAGCTGCTCTTAGAAACACAATCTGCTTCGCCTTTCTTCCAGGAACTCACACCCAAGGACCCCATACCTACAGTAGAAAGGAGGCTTGCATCCTACTGCAACGAAACCACAGTTTTCCTGTTACACTGCAGGATTTTAGAATAGGCTTTAGCCTATTCTAGCCCGATAGCCTACATAGAGCATTTCAAATTTGAGGGAGTTCGCTACATGGAGAACACTTTGTGAAGAAAAGTTGATTCAGGCAAGGGACCAGGGTAGAGCTAGAGTCTCTTTTGACTTGTTAGAAATCAGAAGACTTCAGGCTGATTGTTCACCGGCAAAGAAGACCTGATGGCACAAGCCTTGCTTTCCCATATTAAAAGCTCTTAGTCATGCTGCCCTGAAGCTACCTAAATAACTCTCTTTTTGACTGGCCTCTAGTCACTGTAGTTAGCCCTCTGGAACAAAAAGCAGTTTTCTCTAAAGAAACACGGTGCTTCCATAGTATGGGTGGGAGCTCATCCTGTCAGGCTCTAGAGCTAAAGGGAAACTTGACGTGAGTACTTGCCTCACGCTAAGGCCTGAAAAGCCCTGCTGAAGCGAAAGCGTGTTGCAGTTTCCATTAGCTAGTATTCGCAGTTCTGCTTTACTTTAACGTTTCTCCGCTTTTCCAGACACTTAGGACCCTCGTGTGGGCACCCCACTGCCTACAAATACAGTGAGTACCAGCAGGTTCCACTGCCCTTCTAAGAAACTTCCAGGCCGTAAGTCTTTCCAAGTCACTCTGCATTCAGAGAGCAGGGCAATACACTGCACCCTTCCTTGGGAAAGCTAGATGTCCTCAGCACACCAACAGCTCCAGGGATTCTGTTCTCTCACGTCCTACATGCCATGGAAGTCTGCCTCATTGTCCTCATTTGAGCTGCACTTAGCAACACAATCTGATTCGCCTTTCTTCTAGGAACTCACACTCAAGGACCCCATACCTACAGGAGAAAGGAGGCTTGCGTTCCTTCTGCATCCAAAGCACAGTTGTTCCTGTTACCCTGCAGGATTTTAGAATAGCCTAAGGACCGATAGCCTACATAGAGCATTTCAAATTTGAGGCAGTTCGCTACATGTAGAACACTTTGTGAAGAAAAGTTGATTCAGGCAAGGGACAAGGGTAGAGCTAGAGTCTCTTTTGACTTGTTAGAAATCAGAAGGCTTCAGGCTGATGGTTCACCGGCAAAGAAACCTGATGGCACGAGCCTTGCTTTCCCTTCTTAAAAGCTCTTAGTCATGCTGCCCTGAAGCTACCTAAATAACTCTCTTTTTGACTGGCCTCTAGTCACTGTAGTTAGCCCTCTGGAACAAAAAGCAGTTTTCTCTAAGGAAACACGGTGCTTCCATAGTATGGGTGGGAGCTCATCTTATCAGGCTCTAGAGCTAAAGGGAAACTTGACGTGAGTACTTGCCTCACGCTAAGGCCTGAGGAGCCCTGCTGAAGCGAAAGCGTGTTGCAGTTTGCATCAGCTCGTATTCGAAGTTCTGCTTTACTTTAACGTTTCTACACATTTCCAGACACCTAGGAACCTCGTGTGGGCACCCCATTGCCTACAAATACAGTGAGTAGCAGCAGGCTCCACTGCCCTTCAAAGAAACATCCAGGCCGTAAGCCTTTCCAAGTCACTCTATGTATTCAGAGACTAGGGCAATACACTGCACCCTTCCTTGGGAACGCTAGATGTCCTCAGCACACCAACAGCTCCAGGGATTCTGTTCTCTCACGTCCTACATGCCATGGAAGTCTGCCTCATTGTCCTCATTTGAGCTGCACTTAGCAACACAATCTGCTTCACCTCTGTTCTAGGAACTCACACCCAAGGACCCCATACCTACAGTAGAAACGAGGCTTGCATTCCTACTGCAACGAAACCACTGTTTCCTGTTACCCTGCAGGATTTTGAATAGGCTAAGGACCGATAGCCTACTCAAAGTGTTCCAAGGATGAGTGAGTTCGCTACATGCAGAACACTTTGGGAAGTAATGTTGATTCAGGCAAGGGAACAGGGTGTAGCTAGAGTCTCTTTTGACTTGTTGGAAATCAGAAGGGTTTAGACTTCGTGTTCACCGCAAAAGATGACCTGATGGCACAAGCCTTGTTTCCCATATTAAAAGCTCTATTCAGGCTGCCCTGAAGCTACCTAAATACGTCTATTTCTGACTGGCCTCTAGTCACTGTAGTTACACTCTGGACGAAAAGGTTTCTCTAATGAAGCACGATGCTTCCATAGCATGGGTGGTAGCTCATCCCGTCAGGCTCTAGAGCTAAAGGGAAACTTGACGTCAGTACTTGCCTCACGCTAAGGCCTGAAGAGCCCTGCTGAAGCGAAAGCGTGTTGCAGTTTACATTAGCTCGTATTCGCAGTTCTGCTTTACTTTAACGTTTCTACGGTTTTCCAGACTCTTTGGACCCTCGTGTGGGCACCCCATTGCCTACCAATACAGTGAGTACCAGCAGGCCGTACTGCCCTTCTAAGAAACATCCAGGCCGTAAGCCTTTCCAAGTCCCTCTATGTGTTCAGAGAGTAGGGCAATACACTGCACCCTTCCTTGGGAAAGCTAGATGTCCTCAGCACACCAACAGCTCCAGGGATTCTGTTCTCTCACGTCCTACATGCCATGGAAGTCTGCCTCATTGTCCTCATTTGAGCTGCACTTAGCAACACAATCTGATTCGCCTTTCTTCTAGGAACTCACACTCAAGGACCCCATACCTACAGGAGAAAGGAGGCTTGCGTTCCTTCTGCAACCAAAGCACAGTTGTTCCTGTTACCCTGCAGGATTTTAGAATAGCCTAAGGACCGATAGCCTACATAGAGCATTTCAAATTTGAGGCAGTTCGCTACATGTAGAACACTTTGTGAAGAAAAGTTGATTCAGGCAAGGGACAAGGGTAGAGCTAGAGTCTCTTTTGACTTGTTAGAAATCAGAAGGCTTCAGGCTGATGGTTCACCGGCAAAGAAACCTGATGGCACGAGCCTTGCTTTCCCTTCTTAAAAGCTCTTAGTCATGCTGCCCTGAAGCTACCTAAATAACTCTCTTTTTGACTGGCCTCTAGTCACTGTAGTTAGCCCTCTGGAACAAAAAGCAGTTTTCTCTAAGGAAACACGGTGCTTCCATAGTATGGGTGGGAGCTCATCTTATCAGGCTCTAGAGCTAAAGGGAAACTTGACGTGAGTACTTGCCTCACGCTAAGGCCTGAGGAGCCCTGCTGAAGCGAAAGCGTGTTGCAGTTTGCATCAGCTCGTATTCGAAGTTCTGCTTTACTTTAACGTTTCTACACATTTCCAGACACCTAGGAACCTCGTGTGGGCACCCCATTGCCTACAAATACAGTGAGTAGCAGCAGGCTCCACTGCCCTTCAAAGAAACATCCAGGCCGTAAGCCTTTCCAAGTCACTCTATGTATTCAGAGACTAGGGCAATACACTGCACCCTTCCTTGGGAACGCTAGATGTCCTCAGCACACCAACAGCTCCAGGGATTCTGTTCTCTCACGTCCTACATGCCATGGAAGTCTGCCTCATTGTCCTCATTTGAGCTGCACTTAGCAACACAATCTGCTTCACCTCTGTTCTAGGAACTCACACCCAAGGACCCCATACCTACAGTAGAAACGAGGCTTGCATTCCTACTGCAACGAAACCACTGTTTCCTGTTACCCTGCAGGATTTTGAATAGGCTAAGGACCGATAGCCTACTCAAAGTGTTCCAAGGATGAGTGAGTTCGCTACATGCAGAACACTTTGGGAAGTAATGTTGATTCAGGCAAGGGAACAGGGTGTAGCTAGAGTCTCTTTTGACTTGTTGGAAATCAGAAGGGTTTAGACTTCGTGTTCACCGCAAAAGATGACCTGATGGCACAAGCCTTGTTTCCCATATTAAAAGCTCTATTCAGGCTGCCCTGAAGCTACCTAAATACGTCTATTTCTGACTGGCCTCTAGTCACTGTAGTTACACTCTGGACGAAAAGGTTTCTCTAACGAAGCACGATGCTTCCATAGCATGGGTGGTAGCTCATCCCGTCAGGCTCTAGAGCTAAAGGGAAACTTGACGTCAGTACTTGCCTCACGCTAAGGCCTGAAGAGCCCTGCTGAAGCGAAAGCGTGTTGCAGTTTACATTAGCTCGTATTCGCAGTTCTGCTTTACTTTAACGTTTCTACGGTTTTCCAGACTCTTTGGACCCTCGTGTGGGCACCCCATTGCCTACCAATACAGTGAGTACCAGCAGGCCGTACTGCCCTTCTAAGAAACATCCAGGCCGTAAGCCTTTCCAAGTCCCTCTATGTGTTCAGAGAGTAGGGCAATACACTGCACCCTTCCTTGGGAAAGCTAGATGTCCTCAGCACACCAACAGCTCCAGGGATTCTGTTCTCTCACGTCCTACATGCCATGGAGTCTGCCTCATTGTCCGATTTTGAGCTGCTCTTAGAAACACAATCTGCTTCGCCTTTCTTCCAGGAACTCACACCCAAGGACCCCATACCTACAGTAGAAAGGAGGCTTGCATCCTACTGCAACGAAACCACAGTTTTCCTGTTACACTGCAGGATTTTAGAATAGGCTTTAGCCTATTCTAGCCCGATAGCCTACATAGAGCATTTCAAATTTGAGGGAGTTCGCTACATGGAGAACACTTTGTGAAGAAAAGTTGATTCAGGCAAGGGACCAGGGTAGAGCTAGAGTCTCTTTTGACTTGTTAGAAATCAGAAGACTTCAGGCTGATTGTTCACCGGCAAAGAAGACCTGATGGCACAAGCCTTGCTTTCCCATATTAAAAGCTCTTAGTCATGCTGCCCTGAAGCTACCTAAATAACTCTCTTTTTGACTGGCCTCTAGTCACTGTAGTTAGCCCTCTGGAACAAAAAGCAGTTTTCTCTAAAGAAACACGGTGCTTCCATAGTATGGGTGGGAGCTCATCCTGTCAGGCTCTAGAGCTAAAGGGAAACTTGACGTGAGTACTTGCCTCACGCTAAGGCCTGAAAAGCCCTGCTGAAGCGAAAGCGTGTTGCAGTTTCCATTAGCTAGTATTCGCAGTTCTGCTTTACTTTAACGTTTCTCCGCTTTTCCAGACACTTAGGACCCTCGTGTGGGCACCCCACTGCCTACAAATACAGTGAGTAGCAGCAGGTTCCACTGCCCTTCTAAGAAACTTCCAGGCCGTAAGTCTTTCCAAGTCACTCTGCATTCAGAGAGCAGGGCAATACACTGCACCCTTCCTTGGGAAAGCTAGATGTCCTCAGCACACCAACAGCTCCAGGGATTCTGTTCTCTCACGTCCTACATGCCATGGAAGTCTGCCTCATTGTCCTCATTTGAGCTGCACTTAGCAACACAATCTGATTCGCCTTTCTTCTAGGAACTCACACTCAAGGACCCCATACCTACAGGAGAAAGGAGGCTTGCGTTCTTTCTGCAACCAAAGCACAGTTGTTCCTGTTACCCTGCAGGATTTTAGAATAGCCTAATGACCGATAGCCTACATAGAGCATTTCAAATTTGAGGCAGTTCGCTACATGTAGAACACTTTGTGAAGAAAAGTTGATTCAGGCAAGGGACAAGGGTAGAGCTAGAGTCTCTTTTGACTTGTTAGAAATCAGAAGGCTTCAGGCTGATGGTTCACCGGCAAAGAAACCTGATGGCACGAGACTTGCTTTCCCTTCTTAAAAGCTCTTAGTCATGCTGCCCTGAAGCTACCTAAATAACTCTCTTTTTGACTGGCCTCTAGTCACTGTAGTTAGCCCTCTGGAACAAAAAGCAGTTTTCTCTAAGGAAACACGGTGCTTCCATAGTATGGGTGGGAGCTCATCTTATCAGGCTCTAGAGCTAAAGGGAAACTTGACGTGAGTACTTGCCTCACCCTAAGGCCTGAGGAGCCCTGCTGAAGCGAAAGCGTGTTGCAGTTTGCATCAGCTCGTATTCGAAGTTCTGCTTTACTTTAACGTTTCTACACATTTCCAGACACTTAGGAACCTCGTGTGGGCACCCCATTGCCTACAAATACAGTGAGTAGCAGCAGGCTCCACTGCCCTTCAAAGAAACATCCAGGCCGTAAGCCTTTCCAAGTCACTCTATGTATTCAGAGACTAGGGCAATACACTGCACCCTTCCTTGGGAACGCTAGATGTCCTCAGCACACCAACAGCTCCAGGGATTCTGTTCTCTCACGTCCTACATGCCATGGAAGTCTGCCTCATTGTCCTCATTTGAGCTGCACTTAGCAACACAATCTGCTTCACCTCTGTTCTAGGAACTCACACCCAAGGACCCCATACCTACAGTAGAAACGAGGCTTGCATTCCTACTGCAACGAAACCACTGTTTCCTGTTACCCTGCAGGATTTTGAATAGGCTAAGGACCGATAGCCTACTCAAAGTGTTCCAAGGATGAGTGAGTTCGCTACATGCAGAACACTTTGGGAAGTAATGTTGATTCAGGCAAGGGAACAGGGTGTAGCTAGAGTCTCTTTTGACTTGTTGGAAATCAGAAGGGTTTAGACTTCGTGTTCACCGCAAAAGATGACCTGATGGCACAAGCCTTGTTTCCCATATTAAAAGCTCTATTCAGGCTGCCCTGAAGCTACCTAAATACGTCTATTTCTGACTGGCCTCTAGTCACTGTAGTTACACTCTGGACGAAAAGGTTTCTCTAACGAAGCACGATGCTTCCATAGCATGGGTGGTAGCTCATCCCGTCAGGCTCTAGAGCTAAAGGGAAACTTGACGTCAGTACTTGCCTCACGCTAAGGCCTGAAGAGCCCTGCTGAAGCGAAAGCGTGTTGCAGTTTACATTAGCTCGTATTCGCAGTTCTGCTTTACTTTAACGTTTCTACGGTTTTCCAGACTCTTTGGACCCTCGTGTGGGCACCCCATTGCCTACCAATACAGTGAGTACCAGCAGGCCGTACTGCCCTTCTAAGAAACATCCAGGCCGTAAGCCTTTCCAAGTCCCTCTATGTGTTCAGAGAGTAGGGCAATACACTGCACCCTTCCTTGGGAAAGCTAGATGTCCTCAGCACACCAACAGCTCCAGGGATTCTGTTCTCTCACGTCCTACATGCCATGGAAGTCTGCCTCATTGTCCTCATTTGAGCTGCACTTAGCAACACAATCTGATTCGCCTTTCTTCTAGGAACTCACACTCAAGGACCCCATACCTACAGGAGAAAGGAGGCTTGCGTTCCTTCTGCAACCAAAGCACAGTTGTTCCTGTTACCCTGCAGGATTTTAGAATAGCCTAAGGACCGATAGCCTACATAGAGCATTTCAAATTTGAGGCAGTTCGCTACATGTAGAACACTTTGTGAAGAAAAGTTGATTCAGGCAAGGGACAAGGGTAGAGCTAGAGTCTCTTTTGACTTGTTAGAAATCAGAAGGCTTCAGGCTGATGGTTCACCGGCAAAGAAACCTGATGGCACGAGCCTTGCTTTCCCTTCTTAAAAGCTCTTAGTCATGCTGCCCTGAAGCTACCTAAATAACTCTCTTTTTGACTGGCCTCTAGTCACTGTAGTTAGCCCTCTGGAACAAAAAGCAGTTTTCTCTAAGGAAACACGGTGCTTCCATAGTATGGGTGGGAGCTCATCTTATCAGGCTCTAGAGCTAAAGGGAAACTTGACGTGAGTACTTGCCTCACGCTAAGGCCTGAGGAGCCCTGCTGAAGCGAAAGCGTGTTGCAGTTTGCATCAGCTCGTATTCGAAGTTCTGCTTTACTTTAACGTTTCTACACATTTCCAGACACCTAGGAACCTCGTGTGGGCACCCCATTGCCTACAAATACAGTGAGTAGCAGCAGGCTCCACTGCCCTTCAAAGAAACATCCAGGCCGTAAGCCTTTCCAAGTCACTCTATGTATTCAGAGACTAGGGCAATACACTGCACCCTTCCTTGGGAACGCTAGATGTCCTCAGCACACCAACAGCTCCAGGGATTCTGTTCTCTCACGTCCTACATGCCATGGAAGTCTGCCTCATTGTCCTCATTTGAGCTGCACTTAGCAACACAATCTGCTTCACCTCTGTTCTAGGAACTCACACCCAAGGACCCCATACCTACAGTAGAAACGAGGCTTGCATTCCTACTGCAACGAAACCACTGTTTCCTGTTACACTGCAGGATTTTGAATAGGCTAAGGACCGATAGCCTACTCAAAGTGTTCCAAGGATGAGTGAGTTCGCTACATGCAGAACACTTTGGGAAGTAATGTTGATTCAGGCAAGGGAACAGGGTGTAGCTAGAGTCTCTTTTGACTTGTTGGAAATCAGAAGGGTTTAGACTTCGTGTTCACCGCAAAAGATGACCTGATGGCACAAGCCTTGTTTCCCATATTAAAAGCTCTATTCAGGCTGCCCTGAAGCTACCTAAATACGTCTATTTCTGACTGGCCTCTAGTCACTGTAGTTACACTCTGGACGAAAAGGTTTCTCTAACGAAGCACGATGCTTCCATAGCATGGGTGGTAGCTCATCCCGTCAGGCTCTAGAGCTAAAGGGAAACTTGACGTCAGTACTTGCCTCACGCTAAGGCCTGAAGAGCCCTGCTGAAGCGAAAGCGTGTTGCAGTTTACATTAGCTCGTATTCGCAGTTCTGCTTTACTTTAACGTTTCTACGGTTTTCCAGACTCTTTGGACCCTCGTGTGGGCACCCCATTGCCTACCAATACAGTGAGTACCAGCAGGCCGTACTGCCCTTCTAAGAAACATCCAGGCCGTAAGCCTTTCCAAGTCCCTCTATGTGTTCAGAGAGTAGGGCAATACACTGCACCCTTCCTTGGGAAAGCTAGATGTCCTCAGCACACCAACAGCTCCAGGGATTCTGTTCTCTCACGTCCTACATGCCATGGAGTCTGCCTCATTGTCCGATTTTGAGCTGCTCTTAGAAACACAATCTGCTTCGCCTTTCTTCCAGGAACTCACACCCAAGGACCCCATACCTACAGTAGAAAGGAGGCTTGCATCCTACTGCAACGAAGCCACAGTTTTCCTGTTACACTGCAGGATTTTAGAATAGGCTTTAGCCTATTCTAGCCCGATAGCCTACATAGAGCATTTCAAATTTGAGGGAGTTCGCTATATGTAGAACACTTTGTGAAGAAAAGTTGATTCAGGCAAGGGACCAGGGTAGAGCTAGAGTCTCTTTTGACTTGTTAGAAATCAGAAGACTTCAGGCTGATTGTTCACCGGCAAAGAAGACCTGATGGCACAAGCCTTGCTTTCCCATATTAAAAGCTCTTAGTCATGCTGCCCTGAAGCTACCTAAATAACTCTCTTTTTGACTGGCCTCTAGTCACTGTAGTTAGCCCTCTGGAACAAAAAGCAGTTTTCTCTAAAGAAACACGGTGCTTCCATAGTATGGGTGGGAGCTCATCCTGTCAGGCTCTAGAGCTAAAGGGAAACTTGACGTGAGTACTTGCCTCACGCTAAGGCCTGAAAAGCCCTGCTGAAGCGAAAGCGTGTTGCAGTTTCCATTAGCTAGTATTCGCAGTTCTGCTTTACTTTAACGTTTCTCCGCTTTTCCAGACACTTAGGACCCTCGTGTGGGCACCCCACTGCCTACAAATACAGTGAGTAGCAGCAGGTTCCACTGCCCTTCTAAGAAACTTCCAGGCCGTAAGTCTTTCCAAGTCACTCTGCATTCAGAGAGCAGGGCAATACACTGCACCCTTCCTTGGGAAAGCTAGATGTCCTCAGCACACCAACAGCTCCAGGGATTCTGTTCTCTCACGTCCTACATGCCATGGAAGTCTGCCTCATTGTCCTCATTTGAGCTGCACTTAGCAACACAATCTGATTCGCCTTTCTTCTAGGAACTCACACTCAAGGACCCCATACCTACAGGAGAAAGGAGGCTTGCGTTCTTTCTGCAACCAAAGCACAGTTGTTCCTGTTACCCTGCAGGATTTTAGAATAGCCTAATGACCGATAGCCTACATAGAGCATTTCAAATTTGAGGCAGTTCGCTACATGTAGAACACTTTGTGAAGAAAAGTTGATTCAGGCAAGGGACAAGGGTAGAGCTAGAGTCTCTTTTGACTTGTTAGAAATCAGAAGGCTTCAGGCTGATGGTTCACCGGCAAAGAAACCTGATGGCACGAGACTTGCTTTCCCTTCTTAAAAGCTCTTAGTCATGCTGCCCTGAAGCTACCTAAATAACTCTCTTTTTGACTGGCCTCTAGTCACTGTAGTTAGCCCTCTGGAACAAAAAGCAGTTTTCTCTAAGGAAACACGGTGCTTCCATAGTATGGGTGGGAGCTCATCTTATCAGGCTCTAGAGCTAAAGGGAAACTTGACGTGAGTACTTGCCTCACCCTAAGGCCTGAGGAGCCCTGCTGAAGCGAAAGCGTGTTGCAGTTTGCATCAGCTCGTATTCGAAGTTCTGCTTTACTTTAACGTTTCTACACATTTCCAGACACTTAGGAACCTCGTGTGGGCACCCCATTGCCTACAAATACAGTGAGTAGCAGCAGGCTCCACTGCCCTTCAAAGAAACATCCAGGCCGTAAGCCTTTCCAAGTCACTCTATGTATTCAGAGACTAGGGCAATACACTGCACCCTTCCTTGGGAACGCTAGATGTCCTCAGCACACCAACAGCTCCAGGGATTCTGTTCTCTCACGTCCTACATGCCATGGAAGTCTGCCTCATTGTCCTCATTTGAGCTGCACTTAGCAACACAATCTGCTTCACCTCTGTTCTAGGAACTCACACCCAAGGACCCCATACCTACAGTAGAAACGAGGCTTGCATTCCTACTGCAACGAAACCACTGTTTCCTGTTACACTGCAGGATTTTGAATAGGCTAAGGACCGATAGTCTACTCAAAGTGTTCCAAGGATGAGTGAGTTCGCTACATGCAGAACACTTTGGGAAGTAATGTTGATTCAGGCAAGGGAACAGGGTGTAGCTAGAGTCTCTTTTGACTTGTTGGAAATCAGAAGGGTTTAGACTTCGTGTTCACCGCAAAAGATGACCTGATGGCACAAGCCTTGTTTCCCATATTAAAAGCTCTATTCAGGCTGCCCTGAAGCTACCTAAATACGTCTATTTCTGACTGGCCTCTAGTCACTGTAGTTACACTCTGGACGAAAAGGTTTCTCTAACGAAGCACGATGCTTCCATAGCATGGGTGGTAGCTCATCCCGTCAGGCTCTAGAGCTAAAGGGAAACTTGACGTCAGTACTTGCCTCACGCTAAGGCCTGAAGAGCCCTGCTGAAGCGAAAGCGTGTTGCAGTTTACATTAGCTCGTATTCGCAGTTCTGCTTTACTTTAACGTTTCTACGGTTTTCCAGACTCTTTGGACCCTCGTGTGGGCACCCCATTGCCTACCAATACAGTGAGTACCAGCAGGCCGTACTGCCCTTCTAAGAAACATCCAGGCCGTAAGCCTTTCCAAGTCCCTCTATGTGTTCAGAGAGTAGGGCAATACACTGCACCCTTCCTTGGGAAAGCTAGATGTCCTCAGCACACCAACAGCTCCAGGGATTCTGTTCTCTCTCGTCCTACATGCCATGGAAGTCTGCCTCATTGTCCTCATTTGAGCTGCACTTAGCAACACAATCTGATTCGCCTTTCTTCTAGGAACTCACACTCAAGGACCCCATACCTACAGGAGAAAGGAGGCTTGCGTTCCTTCTGCAACCAAAGCACAGTTGTTCCTGTTACCCTGCAGGATTTTAGAATAGCCTAAGGACCGATAGCCTACATAGAGCATTTCAAATTTGAGGCAGTTCGCTACATGTAGAACACTTTGTGAAGAAAAGTTGATTCAGGCAAGGGACAAGGGTAGAGCTAGAGTCTCTTTTGACTTGTTAGAAATCAGAAGGCTTCAGGCTGATGGTTCACCGGCAAAGAAACCTGATGGCACGAGCCTTGCTTTCCCTTCTTAAAAGCTCTTAGTCATGCTGCCCTGAAGCTACCTAAATAACTCTCTTTTTGACTGGCCTCTAGTCACTGTAGTTAGCCCTCTGGAACAAAAAGCAGTTTTCTCTAAGGTAACACGGTGCTTCCATAGTATGGGTGGGAGCTCATCTTATCAGGCTCTAGAGCTAAAGGGAAACTTGACGTGAGTACTTGCCTCACGCTAAGGCCTGAGGAGCCCTGCTGAAGCGAAAGCGTGTTGCAGTTTACATTAGCTCGTATTCGCAGTTCTGCTTTACTTTAACGTTTCTACGGTTTTCCAGACTCTTTGGACCCTCGTGTGGGCACCCCATTGCCTACCAATACAGTGAGTACCAGCAGGCCGTACTGCCCTTCTAAGAAACATCCAGGCCGTAAGCCTTTCCAAGTCCCTCTATGTGTTCAGAGAGTAGGGCAATACACTGCAACCTTCCTTGGGAAAGCTAGATGTCCTCAGCACACCAACAGCTCCAGGGATTCTGTTCTCTCACGTCCTACATGCCATGGAGTCTGCCTCATTGTCCGATTTTGAGCTGCTCTTAGAAACACAATCTGCTTCGCCTTTCTTCCAGGAACTCACACCCAAGGACCCCATACCTACAGTAGAAAGGAGGCTTGCATCCTACTGCAACGAAACCACAGTTTTCCTGTTACACTGCAGGATTTTAGAATAGGCTTTAGCCTATTCTAGCCCGATAGCCTACATAGAGCATTTCAAATTTGAGGGAGTTCGCTACATGGAGAACACTTTGTGAAGAAAAGTTGATTCAGGCAAGGGACCAGGGTAGAGCTAGAGTCTCTTTTGACTTGTTAGAAATCAGAAGACTTCAGGCTGATTGTTCACCTGCAAAGAAGACCTGATGGCACAAGCCTTGCTTTCCCATATTAAAAGCTCTTAGTCATGCTGCCCTGAAGCTACCTAAATAACTCTCTTTTTGACTGGCCTCTAGTCACTGTAGTTAGCCCTCTGGAACAAAAAGCAGTTTTCTCTAAAGAAACACGGTGCTTCCATAGTATGGGTGGGAGCTCATCCTGTCAGGCTCTAGAGCTAAAGGGAAACTTGACGTGAGTACTTGCCTCACGCTAAGGCCTGAAAAGCCCTGCTGAAGCGAAAGCGTGTTGCAGTTTCCATTAGCTAGTATTCGCAGTTCTGCTTTACTTTAACGTTTCTCCGCTTTTCCAGACACTTAGGACCCTCGTGTGGGCACCCCACTGCCTACAAATACAGTGAGTACCAGCAGGTTCCACTGCCCTTCTAAGAAACTTCCAGGCCGTAAGTCTTTCCAAGTCACTCTGCATTCAGAGAGCAGGGCAATACACTGCACCCTTCCTTGGGAAAGCTAGATGTCCTCAGCACACCAACAGCTCCAGGGATTCTGTTCTCTCACGTCCTACATGCCATGGAAGTCTGCCTCATTGTCCTCATTTGAGCTGCACTTAGCAACACAATCTGATTCGCCTTTCTTCTAGGAACTCACACTCAAGGACCCCATACCTACAGGAGAAAGGAGGCTTGCGTTCCTACTGCAACCAAAGCACAGTTGTTCCTGTTACACTGCAGTATTTTGAATAGGCTAAGGACCGATAGCCTACTTAGAGTGTTCCAAGGATGAGTGAGTTCGCTACATGCAGAACACTTTGGGAAGAAAAGTTGATTCAGGCAAGGGAACAGGGTGTAGCTAGAGTCTCTTTTGACTTGTTGGAAATCAGATGGGTTTAGACTTCGTGTTCACCGCAAAAGATGACCTGATGGCACAAGCCTTGTTTCCCATATTAAAAGCTCTATTCATGCTGCCCTGAAGCTACCTAAATACGTCTATTTCTGACTGGCCTCTAGTCACTGTAGTTACACTCTGGACGAAAAGGTTTCTCTAACGAAGCACGATGCTTCCATAGCATGGGTGGTAGCTCATCCCGTCAGGCTCTAGAGCTAAAGGGAAACTTGACGTCAGTACTTGCCTCACGCTAAGGCCTGAAGAGCCCTGCTGAAGCGAAAGCGTGTTGCAGTTTACATTAGCTCGTATTCGCAGTTCTGCTTTACTTTAACGTTTCTACGGTTTTCCAGACTCTTTGGACCCTCGTGTGGGCACCCCATTGCCTACCAATACAGTGAGTACCAGCAGGCCGTACTGCCCTTCTAAGAAACATCCAGGCCGTAAGCCTTTCCAAGTCCCTCTATGTGTTCAGAGAGTAGGGCAATACACTGCACCCTTCCTTGGGAAAGCTAGATGTCCTCAGCACACCAACAGCTCCAGGGATTCTGTTCTCTCACGTCCTACATGCCATGGAAGTCTGCCTCATTGTCCTCATTTGAGCTGCACTTAGCAACACA
Organism: Eubalaena glacialis; assembly: GCF_028564815.1. Taxonomy (NCBI): domain Eukaryota; kingdom Metazoa; phylum Chordata; class Mammalia; order Artiodactyla; family Balaenidae; genus Eubalaena; species Eubalaena glacialis. The sequence goes on along the minus strand of NC_083735.1, from coordinate 42,598,948 downwards.
ATCTGATTCGCCTTTCTTCTAGGAACTCACACTCAAGGACCCCATACCTACAGGAGAAAGGAGGCTTGCGTTCCTTCTGCAACCAAAGCACAGTTGTTCCTGTTACCCTGCAGGATTTTAGAATAGCCTAAGGACCGATAGCCTACATAGAGCATTTCAAATTTGAGGCAGTTCGCTACATGTAGAACACTTTGTGAAGAAAAGTTGATTCAGGCAAGGGACAAGGGTAGAGCTAGAGTCTCTTTTGACTTCTTAGAAATCAGAAGGCTTCAGGCTGATGGTTCACCGGCAAAGAAACCTGATGGCACGAGCCTTGCTTTCCCTTCTTAAAAGCTCTTAGTCATGCTGCCCTGAAGCTACCTAAATAACTCTCTTTTTGACTGGCCTCTAGTCACTGTAGTTAGCCCTCTGGAACAAAAAGCAGTTTTCTCTAAGGAAACACGGTGCTTCCATAGTATGGGTGGGAGCTCATCTTATCAGGCTCTAGAGCTAAAGGGAAACTTGACGTGAGTACTTGCCTCACGCTAAGGCCTGAGGAGCCCTGCTGAAGCGAAAGCGTGTTGCAGTTTGCATCAGCTCGTATTCGAAGTTCTGCTTTACTTTAACGTTTCTACACATTTCCAGACACCTAGGAACCTCGTGTGGGCACCCCATTGCCTACAAATACAGTGAGTAGCAGCAGGCTCCACTGCCCTTCAAAGAAACATCCAGGCCGTAAGCCTTTCCAAGTCACTCTATGTATTCAGAGACTAGGGCAATACACTGCACCCTTCCTTGGGAACGCTAGATGTCCTCAGCACACCAACAGCTCCAGGGATTCTGTTCTCTCACGTCCTACATGCCATGGAAGTCTGCCTCATTGTCCTCATTTGAGCTGCACTTAGCAACACAATCTGCTTCACCTCTGTTCTAGGAACTCACACCCAAGGACCCCATACCTACAGTAGAAACGAGGCTTGCATTCCTACTGCAACGAAACCACTGTTTCCTGTTACACTGCAGGATTTTGAATAGGCTAAGGACCGATAGCCTACTCAAAGTGTTCCAAGGATGAGTGAGTTCGCTACATGCAGAACACTTTGGGAAGTAATGTTGATTCAGGCAAGGGAACAGGGTGTAGCTAGAGTCTCTTTTGACTTGTTGGAAATCAGAAGGGTTTAGACTTCGTGTTCACCGCAAAAGATGACCTGATGGCACAAGCCTTGTTTCCCATATTAAAAGCTCTATTCAGGCTGCCCTGAAGCTACCTAAATACGTCTATTTCTGACTGGCCTCTAGTCACTGTAGTTACACTCTGGACGAAAAGGTTTCTCTAACGAAGCACGATGCTTCCATAGCATGGGTGGTAGCTCATCCCGTCAGGCTCTAGAGCTAAAGGGAAACTTGACGTCAGTACTTGCCTCACGCTAAGGCCTGAAGAGCCCTGCTGAAGCGAAAGCGTGTTGCAGTTTACATTAGCTCGTATTCGCAGTTCTGCTTTACTTTAACGTTTCTACGGTTTTCCAGACTCTTTGGACCCTCGTGTGGGCACCCCATTGCCTACCAATACAGTGAGTACCAGCAGGCCGTACTGCCCTTCTAAGAAACATCCAGGCCGTAAGCCTTTCCAAGTCCCTCTATGTGTTCAGAGAGTAGGGCAATACACTGCACCCTTCCTTGGGAAAGCTAGATGTCCTCAGCACACCAACAGCTCCAGGGATTCTGTTCTCTCACGTCCTACATGCCATGGAGTCTGCCTCATTGTCCGATTTTGAGCTGCTCTTAGAAACACAATCTGCTTCGCCTTTCTTCCAGGAACTCACACCCAAGGACCCCATACCTACAGTAGAAAGGAGGCTTGCATCCTACTGCAACGAAACCACAGTTTTCCTGTTACACTGCAGGATTTTAGAATAGGCTTTAGCCTATTCTAGCCCGATAGCCTACATAGAGCATTTCAAATTTGAGGGAGTTCGCTACATGGAGAACACTTTGTGAAGAAAAGTTGATTCAGGCAAGGGACCAGGGTAGAGCTAGAGTCTCTTTTGACTTGTTAGAAATCAGAAGACTTCAGGCTGATTGTTCACCTGCAAAGAAGACCTGATGGCACAAGCCTTGCTTTCCCATATTAAAAGCTCTTAGTCATGCTGCCCTGAAGCTACCTAAATAACTCTCTTTTTGACTGGCCTCTAGTCACTGTAGTTAGCCCTCTGGAACAAAAAGCAGTTTTCTCTAAAGAAACACGGTGCTTCCATAGTATGGGTGGGAGCTCATCCCGGCAGGCTCTAGAGCTAAAGGGAAACTTGACGTGAGTACTTGCCTCACGCTAAGGCCTGAAAAGCCCTGCTGAAGCGAAAGCGTGTTGCAGTTTCCATTAGCTAGTATTCGCAGTTCTGCTTTACTTTAACGTTTCTCCGCTTTTCCAGACACTTAGGACCCTCGTGTGGGCACCCCATTGCCTACAAATACAGTGAGTAGCAGCAGGCTCCACTGCCCTTCAAAGAAACATCCAGGCCGTAAGCCTTTCCAAGTCACTCTATGTATTCAGAGACTAGGGCAATACACTGCACCCTTCCTTGGGAACGCTAGATGTCCTCAGCACACCAACAGCTCCAGGGATTCTGTTCTCTCACGTCCTACATGCCATGGAAGTCTGCCTCATTGTCCTCATTTGAGCTGCACTTAGCAACACAATCTGCTTCACCTCTGTTCTAGGAACTCACACCCAAGGACCCCATACCTACAGTAGAAACGAGGCTTGCATTCCTACTGCAACGAAACCACTGTTTCCTGTTACCCTGCAGGATTTTGAATAGGCTAAGGACCGATAGCCTACTCAAAGTGTTCCAAGGATGAGTGAGTTCGCTACATGCAGAACACTTTGGGAAGTAATGTTGATTCAGGCAAGGGAACAGGGTGTAGCTAGAGTCTCTTTTGACTTGTTGGAAATCAGAAGGGTTTAGACTTCGTGTTCACCGCAAAAGATGACCTGATGGCACAAGCCTTGTTTCCCATATTAAAAGCTCTATTCAGGCTGCCCTGAAGCTACCTAAATACGTCTATTTCTGACTGGCCTCTAGTCACTGTAGTTACACTCTGGACGAAAAGGTTTCTCTAACGAAGCACGATGCTTCCATAGCATGGGTGGTAGCTCATCCCGTCAGGCTCTAGAGCTAAAGGGAAACTTGACGTCAGTACTTGCCTCACGCTAAGGCCTGAAGAGCCCTGCTGAAGCGAAAGCGTGTTGCAGTTTACATTAGCTCGTATTCGCAGTTCTGCTTTACTTTAACGTTTCTACGGTTTTCCAGACTCTTTGGACCCTCGTGTGGGCACCCCATTGCCTACCAATACAGTGAGTACCAGCAGGCCGTACTGCCCTTCTAAGAAACATCCAGGCCGTAAGCCTTTCCAAGTCCCTCTATGTGTTCAGAGAGTAGGGCAATACACTGCACCCTTCCTTGGGAAAGCTAGATGTCCTCAGCACACCAACAGCTCCAGGGATTCTGTTCTCTCACGTCCTACATGCCATGGAGTCTGCCTCATTGTCCGATTTTGAGCTGCTCTTAGAAACACAATCTGCTTCGCCTTTCTTCCAGGAACTCACACCCAAGGACCCCATACCTACAGTAGAAAGGAGGCTTGCATCCTACTGCAACGAAACCACAGTTTTCCTGTTACACTGCAGGATTTTAGAATAGGCTTTAGCCTATTCTAGCCCGATAGCCTACATAGAGCATTTCAAATTTGAGGGAGTTCGCTACATGGAGAACACTTTGTGAAGAAAAGTTGATTCAGGCAAGGGACCAGGGTAGAGCTAGAGTCTCTTTTGACTTGTTAGAAATCAGAAGACTTCAGGCTGATTGTTCACCTGCAAAGAAGACCTGATGGCACAAGCCTTGCTTTCCCATATTAAAAGCTCTTAGTCATGCTGCCCTGAAGCTACCTAAATAACTCTCTTTTTGACTGGCCTCTAGTCACTGTAGTTAGCCCTCTGGAACAAAAAGCAGTTTTCTCTAAAGAAACACGGTGCTTCCATAGTATGGGTGGGAGCTCATCCCGGCAGGCTCTAGAGCTAAAGGGAAACTTGACGTGAGTACTTGCCTCACGCTAAGGCCTGAAAAGCCCTGCTGAAGCGAAAGCGTGTTGCAGTTTCCATTAGCTAGTATTCGCAGTTCTGCTTTACTTTAACGTTTCTCCGCTTTTCCAGACACTTAGGACCCTCGTGTGGGCACCCCATTGCCTACAAATACAGTGAGTAGCAGCAGGCTCCACTGCCCTTCAAAGAAACATCCAGGCCGTAAGCCTTTCCAAGTCACTCTATGTATTCAGAGACTAGGGCAATACACTGCACCCTTCCTTGGGAACGCTAGATGTCCTCAGCACACCAACAGCTCCAGGGATTCTGTTCTCTCACGTCCTACATGCCATGGAAGTCTGCCTCATTGTCCTCATTTGAGCTGCACTTAGCAACACAATCTGCTTCACCTCTGTTCTAGGAACTCACACCCAAGGACCCCATACCTACAGTAGAAACGAGGCTTGCATTCCTACTGCAACGAAACCACTGTTTCCTGTTACCCTGCAGGATTTTGAATAGGCTAAGGACCGATAGCCTACTCAAAGTGTTCCAAGGATGAGTGAGTTCGCTACATGCAGAACACTTTGGGAAGTAATGTTGATTCAGGCAAGGGAACAGGGTGTAGCTAGAGTCTCTTTTGACTTGTTGGAAATCAGAAGGGTTTAGACTTCGTGTTCACCGCAAAAGATGACCTGATGGCACAAGCCTTGTTTCCCATATTAAAAGCTCTATTCAGGCTGCCCTGAAGCTACCTAAATACGTCTATTTCTGACTGGCCTCTAGTCACTGTAGTTACACTCTGGACGAAAAGGTTTCTCTAACGAAGCACGATGCTTCCATAGCATGGGTGGTAGCTCATCCCGTCAGGCTCTAGAGCTAAAGGGAAACTTGACGTCAGTACTTGCCTCACGCTAAGGCCTGAAGAGCCCTGCTGAAGCGAAAGCGTGTTGCAGTTTACATTAGCTCGTATTCGCAGTTCTGCTTTACTTTAACGTTTCTACGGTTTTCCAGACTCTTTGGACCCTCGTGTGGGCACCCCATTGCCTACCAATACAGTGAGTACCAGCAGGCCGTACTGCCCTTCTAAGAAACATCCAGGCCGTAAGCCTTTCCAAGTCCCTCTATGTGTTCAGAGAGTAGGGCAATACACTGCACCCTTCCTTGGGAAAGCTAGATGTCCTCAGCACACCAACAGCTCCAGGGATTCTGTTCTCTCACGTCCTACATGCCATGGAGTCTGCCTCATTGTCCGATTTTGAGCTGCTCTTAGAAACACAATCTGCTTCGCCTTTCTTCCAGGAACTCACACCCAAGGACCCCATACCTACAGTAGAAAGGAGGCTTGCATCCTACTGCAACGAAACCACAGTTTTCCTGTTACACTGCAGGATTTTAGAATAGGCTTTAGCCTATTCTAGCCCGATAGCCTACATAGAGCATTTCAAATTTGAGGGAGTTCGCTACATGGAGAACACTTTGTGAAGAAAAGTTGATTCAGGCAAGGGACCAGGGTAGAGCTAGAGTCTCTTTTGACTTGTTAGAAATCAGAAGACTTCAGGCTGATTGTTCACCTGCAAAGAAGACCTGATGGCACAAGCCTTGCTTTCCCATATTAAAAGCTCTTAGTCATGCTGCCCTGAAGCTACCTAAATAACTCTCTTTTTGACTGGCCTCTAGTCACTGTAGTTAGCCCTCTGGAACAAAAAGCAGTTTTCTCTAAAGAAACACGGTGCTTCCATAGTATGGGTGGGAGCTCATCCCGGCAGGCTCTAGAGCTAAAGGGAAACTTGACGTGAGTACTTGCCTCACGCTAAGGCCTGAAAAGCCCTGCTGAAGCGAAAGCGTGTTGCAGTTTCCATTAGCTAGTATTCGCAGTTCTGCTTTACTTTAACGTTTCTCCGCTTTTCCAGACACTTAGGACCCTCGTGTGGGCACCCCATTGCCTACAAATACAGTGAGTAGCAGCAGGCTCCACTGCCCTTCAAAGAAACATCCAGGCCGTAAGCCTTTCCAAGTCACTCTATGTATTCAGAGACTAGGGCAATACACTGCACCCTTCCTTGGGAACGCTAGATGTCCTCAGCACACCAACAGCTCCAGGGATTCTGTTCTCTCACGTCCTACATGCCATGGAAGTCTGCCTCATTGTCCTCATTTGAGCTGCACTTAGCAACACAATCTGCTTCACCTCTGTTCTAGGAACTCACACCCAAGGACCCCATACCTACAGTAGAAACGAGGCTTGCATTCCTACTGCAACGAAACCACTGTTTCCTGTTACACTGCAGGATTTTGAATAGGCTAAGGACCGATAGCCTACTCAAAGTGTTCCAAGGATGAGTGAGTTCGCTACATGCAGAACACTTTGGGAAGTAATGTTGATTCAGGCAAGGGAACAGGGTGTAGCTAGAGTCTCTTTTGACTTGTTGGAAATCAGAAGGGTTTAGACTTCGTGTTCACCGCAAAAGATGACCTGATGGCACAAGCCTTGTTTCCCATATTAAAAGCTCTATTCAGGCTGCCCTGAAGCTACCTAAATACGTCTATTTCTGACTGGCCTCTAGTCACTGTAGTTACACTCTGGACGAAAAGGTTTCTCTAACGAAGCACGATGCTTCCATAGCATGGGTGGTAGCTCATCCCGTCAGGCTCTAGAGCTAAAGGGAAACTTGACGTCAGTACTTGCCTCACGCTAAGGCCTGAAGAGCCCTGCTGAAGCGAAAGCGTGTTGCAGTTTACATTAGCTCGTATTCGCAGTTCTGCTTTACTTTAACGTTTCTACGGTTTTCCAGACTCTTTGGACCCTCGTGTGGGCACCCCATTGCCTACCAATACAGTGAGTACCAGCAGGCCGTACTGCCCTTCTAAGAAACATCCAGGCCGTAAGCCTTTCCAAGTCCCTCTATGTGTTCAGAGAGTAGGGCAATACACTGCACCCTTCCTTGGGAAAGCTAGATGTCCTCAGCACACCAACAGCTCCAGGGATTCTGTTCTCTCACGTCCTACATGCCATGGAGTCTGCCTCATTGTCCGATTTTGAGCTGCTCTTAGAAACACAATCTGCTTCGCCTTTCTTCCAGGAACTCACACCCAAGGACCCCATACCTACAGTAGAAAGGAGGCTTGCATCCTACTGCAACGAAACCACAGTTTTCCTGTTACACTGCAGGATTTTAGAATAGGCTTTAGCCTATTCTAGCCCGATAGCCTACATAGAGCATTTCAAATTTGAGGGAGTTCGCTACATGGAGAACACTTTGTGAAGAAAAGTTGATTCAGGCAAGGGACCAGGGTAGAGCTAGAGTCTCTTTTGACTTGTTAGAAATCAGAAGACTTCAGGCTGATTGTTCACCTGCAAAGAAGACCTGATGGCACAAGCCTTGCTTTCCCATATTAAAAGCTCTTAGTCATGCTGCCCTGAAGCTACCTAAATAACTCTCTTTTTGACTGGCCTCTAGTCACTGTAGTTAGCCCTCTGGAACAAAAAGCAGTTTTCTCTAAAGAAACACGGTGCTTCCATAGTATGGGTGGGAGCTCATCCCGGCAGGCTCTAGAGCTAAAGGGAAACTTGACGTGAGTACTTGCCTCACGCTAAGGCCTGAAAAGCCCTGCTGAAGCGAAAGCGTGTTGCAGTTTCCATTAGCTAGTATTCGCAGTTCTGCTTTACTTTAACGTTTCTCCGCTTTTCCAGACACTTAGGACCCTCGTGTGGGCACCCCATTGCCTACAAATACAGTGAGTAGCAGCAGGCTCCACTGCCCTTCAAAGAAACATCCAGGCCGTAAGCCTTTCCAAGTCACTCTATGTATTCAGAGACTAGGGCAATACACTGCACCCTTCCTTGGGAACGCTAGATGTCCTCAGCACACCAACAGCTCCAGGGATTCTGTTCTCTCACGTCCTACATGCCATGGAAGTCTGCCTCATTGTCCTCATTTGAGCTGCACTTAGCAACACAATCTGCTTCACCTCTGTTCTAGGAACTCACACCCAAGGACCCCATACCTACAGTAGAAACGAGGCTTGCATTCCTACTGCAACGAAACCACTGTTTCCTGTTACCCTGCAGGATTTTGAATAGGCTAAGGACCGATAGCCTACTCAAAGTGTTCCAAGGATGAGTGAGTTCGCTACATGCAGAACACTTTGGGAAGTAATGTTGATTCAGGCAAGGGAACAGGGTGTAGCTAGAGTCTCTTTTGACTTGTTGGAAATCAGAAGGGTTTAGACTTCGTGTTCACCGCAAAAGATGACCTGATGGCACAAGCCTTGTTTCCCATATTAAAAGCTCTATTCAGGCTGCCCTGAAGCTACCTAAATACGTCTATTTCTGACTGGCCTCTAGTCACTGTAGTTACACTCTGGACGAAAAGGTTTCTCTAACGAAGCACGATGCTTCCATAGCATGGGTGGTAGCTCATCCCGTCAGGCTCTAGAGCTAAAGGGAAACTTGACGTCAGTACTTGCCTCACGCTAAGGCCTGAAGAGCCCTGCTGAAGCGAAAGCGTGTTGCAGTTTACATTAGCTCGTATTCGCAGTTCTGCTTTACTTTAACGTTTCTACGGTTTTCCAGACTCTTTGGACCCTCGTGTGGGCACCCCATTGCCTACCAATACAGTGAGTACCAGCAGGCCGTACTGCCCTTCTAAGAAACATCCAGGCCGTAAGCCTTTCCAAGTCCCTCTATGTGTTCAGAGAGTAGGGCAATACACTGCACCCTTCCTTGGGAAAGCTAGATGTCCTCAGCACACCAACAGCTCCAGGGATTCTGTTCTCTCACGTCCTACATGCCATGGAGTCTGCCTCATTGTCCGATTTTGAGCTGCTCTTAGAAACACAATCTGCTTCGCCTTTCTTCCAGGAACTCACACCCAAGGACCCCATACCTACAGTAGAAAGGAGGCTTGCATCCTACTGCAACGAAACCACAGTTTTCCTGTTACACTGCAGGATTTTAGAATAGGCTTTAGCCTATTCTAGCCCGATAGCCTACATAGAGCATTTCAAATTTGAGGGAGTTCGCTACATGGAGAACACTTTGTGAAGAAAAGTTGATTCAGGCAAGGGACCAGGGTAGAGCTAGAGTCTCTTTTGACTTGTTAGAAATCAGAAGACTTCAGGCTGATTGTTCACCGGCAAAGAAGACCTGATGGCACAAGCCTTGCTTTCCCATATTAAAAGCTCTTAGTCATGCTGCCCTGAAGCTACCTAAATAACTCTCTTTTTGACTGGCCTCTAGTCACTGTAGTTAGCCCTCTGGAACAAAAAGCAGTTTTCTCTAAAGAAACACGGTGCTTCCATAGTATGGGTGGGAGCTCATCCTGTCAGGCTCTAGAGCTAAAGGGAAACTTGACGTGAGTACTTGCCTCACGCTAAGGCCTGAAAAGCCCTGCTGAAGCGAAAGCGTGTTGCAGTTTCCATTAGCTAGTATTCGCAGTTCTGCTTTACTTTAACGTTTCTCCGCTTTTCCAGACACTTAGGACCCTCGTGTGGGCACCCCACTGCCTACAAATACAGTGAGTAGCAGCAGGTTCCACTGCCCTTCTAAGAAACTTCCAGGCCGTAAGTCTTTCCAAGTCACTCTGCATTCAGAGAGCAGGGCAATACACTGCACCCTTCCTTGGGAAAGCTAGATGTCCTCAGCACACCAACAGCTCCAGGGATTCTGTTCTCTCACGTCCTACATGCCATGGAAGTCTGCCTCATTGTCCTCATTTGAGCTGCACTTAGCAACACAATCTGATTCGCCTTTCTTCTAGGAACTCACACTCAAGGACCCCATACCTACAGGAGAAAGGAGGCTTGCGTTCCTTCTGCATCCAAAGCACAGTTGTTCCTGTTACCCTGCAGGATTTTAGAATAGCCTAAGGACCGATAGCCTACATAGAGCATTTCAAATTTGAGGCAGTTCGCTACATGTAGAACACTTTGTGAAGAAAAGTTGATTCAGGCAAGGGACAAGGGTAGAGCTAGAGTCTCTTTTGACTTGTTAGAAATCAGAAGGCTTCAGGCTGATGGTTCACCGGCAAAGAAACCTGATGGCACGAGCCTTGCTTTCCCTTCTTAAAAGCTCTTAGTCATGCTGCCCTGAAGCTACCTAAATAACTCTCTTTTTGACTGGCCTCTAGTCACTGTAGTTAGCCCTCTGGAACAAAAAGCAGTTTTCTCTAAGGAAACACGGTGCTTCCATAGTATGGGTGGGAGCTCATCTTATCAGGCTCTAGAGCTAAAGGGAAACTTGACGTGAGTACTTGCCTCACGCTAAGGCCTGAGGAGCCCTGCTGAAGCGAAAGCGTGTTGCAGTTTGCATCAGCTCGTATTCGAAGTTCTGCTTTACTTTAACGTTTCTACACATTTCCAGACACCTAGGAACCTCGTGTGGGCACCCCATTGCCTACAAATACAGTGAGTAGCAGCAGGCTCCACTGCCCTTCAAAGAAACATCCAGGCCGTAAGCCTTTCCAAGTCACTCTATGTATTCAGAGACTAGGGCAATACACTGCACCCTTCCTTGGGAACGCTAGATGTCCTCAGCACACCAACAGCTCCAGGGATTCTGTTCTCTCACGTCCTACATGCCATGGAAGTCTGCCTCATTGTCCTCATTTGAGCTGCACTTAGCAACACAATCTGCTTCACCTCTGTTCTAGGAACTCACACCCAAGGACCCCATACCTACAGTAGAAACGAGGCTTGCATTCCTACTGCAACGAAACCACTGTTTCCTGTTACCCTGCAGGATTTTGAATAGGCTAAGGACCGATAGCCTACTCAAAGTGTTCCAAGGATGAGTGAGTTCGCTACATGCAGAACACTTTGGGAAGTAATGTTGATTCAGGCAAGGGAACAGGGTGTAGCTAGAGTCTCTTTTGACTTGTTGGAAATCAGAAGGGTTTAGACTTCGTGTTCACCGCAAAAGATGACCTGATGGCACAAGCCTTGTTTCCCATATTAAAAGCTCTATTCAGGCTGCCCTGAAGCTACCTAAATACGTCTATTTCTGACTGGCCTCTAGTCACTGTAGTTACACTCTGGACGAAAAGGTTTCTCTAACGAAGCACGATGCTTCCATAGCATGGGTGGTAGCTCATCCCGTCAGGCTCTAGAGCTAAAGGGAAACTTGACGTCAGTACTTGCCTCACGCTAAGGCCTGAAGAGCCCTGCTGAAGCGAAAGCGTGTTGCAGTTTACATTAGCTCGTATTCGCAGTTCTGCTTTACTTTAACGTTTCTACGGTTTTCCAGACTCTTTGGACCCTCGTGTGGGCACCCCATTGCCTACCAATACAGTGAGTACCAGCAGGCCGTACTGCCCTTCTAAGAAACATCCAGGCCGTAAGCCTTTCCAAGTCCCTCTATGTGTTCAGAGAGTAGGGCAATACACTGCACCCTTCCTTGGGAAAGCTAGATGTCCTCAGCACACCAACAGCTCCAGGGATTCTGTTCTCTCACGTCCTACATGCCATGGAAGTCTGCCTCATTGTCCTCATTTGAGCTGCACTTAGCAACACAATCTGATTCGCCTTTCTTCTAGGAACTCACACTCAAGGACCCCATACCTACAGGAGAAAGGAGGCTTGCGTTCCTTCTGCAACCAAAGCACAGTTGTTCCTGTTACCCTGCAGGATTTTAGAATAGCCTAAGGACCGATAGCCTACATAGAGCATTTCAAATTTGAGGCAGTTCGCTACATGTAGAACACTTTGTGAAGAAAAGTTGATTCAGGCAAGGGACAAGGGTAGAGCTAGAGTCTCTTTTGACTTGTTAGAAATCAGAAGGCTTCAGGCTGATGGTTCACCGGCAAAGAAACCTGATGGCACGAGCCTTGCTTTCCCTTCTTAAAAGCTCTTAGTCATGCTGCCCTGAAGCTACCTAAATAACTCTCTTTTTGACTGGCCTCTAGTCACTGTAGTTAGCCCTCTGGAACAAAAAGCAGTTTTCTCTAAGGAAACACGGTGCTTCCATAGTATGGGTGGGAGCTCATCTTATCAGGCTCTAGAGCTAAAGGGAAACTTGACGTGAGTACTTGCCTCACGCTAAGGCCTGAGGAGCCCTGCTGAAGCGAAAGCGTGTTGCAGTTTGCATCAGCTCGTATTCGAAGTTCTGCTTTACTTTAACGTTTCTACACATTTCCAGACACCTAGGAACCTCGTGTGGGCACCCCATTGCCTACAAATACAGTGAGTAGCAGCAGGCTCCACTGCCCTTCAAAGAAACATCCAGGCCGTAAGCCTTTCCAAGTCACTCTATGTATTCAGAGACTAGGGCAATACACTGCACCCTTCCTTGGGAACGCTAGATGTCCTCAGCACACCAACAGCTCCAGGGATTCTGTTCTCTCACGTCCTACATGCCATGGAAGTCTGCCTCATTGTCCTCATTTGAGCTGCACTTAGCAACACAATCTGCTTCACCTCTGTTCTAGGAACTCACACCCAAGGACCCCATACCTACAGTAGAAACGAGGCTTGCATTCCTACTGCAACGAAACCACTGTTTCCTGTTACCCTGCAGGATTTTGAATAGGCTAAGGACCGATAGCCTACTCAAAGTGTTCCAAGGATGAGTGAGTTCGCTACATGCAGAACACTTTGGGAAGTAATGTTGATTCAGGCAAGGGAACAGGGTGTAGCTAGAGTCTCTTTTGACTTGTTGGAAATCAGAAGGGTTTAGACTTCGTGTTCACCGCAAAAGATGACCTGATGGCACAAGCCTTGTTTCCCATATTAAAAGCTCTATTCAGGCTGCCCTGAAGCTACCTAAATACGTCTATTTCTGACTGGCCTCTAGTCACTGTAGTTACACTCTGGACGAAAAGGTTTCTCTAACGAAGCACGATGCTTCCATAGCATGGGTGGTAGCTCATCCCGTCAGGCTCTAGAGCTAAAGGGAAACTTGACGTCAGTACTTGCCTCACGCTAAGGCCTGAAGAGCCCTGCTGAAGCGAAAGCGTGTTGCAGTTTACATTAGCTCGTATTCGCAGTTCTGCTTTACTTTAACGTTTCTACGGTTTTCCAGACTCTTTGGACCCTCGTGTGGGCACCCCATTGCCTACCAATACAGTGAGTACCAGCAGGCCGTACTGCCCTTCTAAGAAACATCCAGGCCGTAAGCCTTTCCAAGTCCCTCTATGTGTTCAGAGAGTAGGGCAATACACTGCACCCTTCCTTGGGAAAGCTAGATGTCCTCAGCACACCAACAGCTCCAGGGATTCTGTTCTCTCACGTCCTACATGCCATGGAGTCTGCCTCATTGTCCGATTTTGAGCTGCTCTTAGAAACACAATCTGCTTCGCCTTTCTTCCAGGAACTCACACCCAAGGACCCCATACCTACAGTAGAAAGGAGGCTTGCATCCTACTGCAACGAAACCACAGTTTTCCTGTTACACTGCAGGATTTTAGAATAGGCTTTAGCCTATTCTAGCCCGATAGCCTACATAGAGCATTTCAAATTTGAGGGAGTTCGCTACATGGAGAACACTTTGTGAAGAAAAGTTGATTCAGGCAAGGGACCAGGGTAGAGCTAGAGTCTCTTTTGACTTGTTAGAAATCAGAAGACTTCAGGCTGATTGTTCACCGGCAAAGAAGACCTGATGGCACAAGCCTTGCTTTCCCATATTAAAAGCTCTTAGTCATGCTGCCCTGAAGCTACCTAAATAACTCTCTTTTTGACTGGCCTCTAGTCACTGTAGTTAGCCCTCTGGAACAAAAAGCAGTTTTCTCTAAAGAAACACGGTGCTTCCATAGTATGGGTGGGAGCTCATCCTGTCAGGCTCTAGAGCTAAAGGGAAACTTGACGTGAGTACTTGCCTCACGCTAAGGCCTGAAAAGCCCTGCTGAAGCGAAAGCGTGTTGCAGTTTCCATTAGCTAGTATTCGCAGTTCTGCTTTACTTTAACGTTTCTCCGCTTTTCCAGACACTTAGGACCCTCGTGTGGGCACCCCACTGCCTACAAATACAGTGAGTAGCAGCAGGTTCCACTGCCCTTCTAAGAAACTTCCAGGCCGTAAGTCTTTCCAAGTCACTCTGCATTCAGAGAGCAGGGCAATACACTGCACCCTTCCTTGGGAAAGCTAGATGTCCTCAGCACACCAACAGCTCCAGGGATTCTGTTCTCTCACGTCCTACATGCCATGGAAGTCTGCCTCATTGTCCTCATTTGAGCTGCACTTAGCAACACAATCTGATTCGCCTTTCTTCTAGGAACTCACACTCAAGGACCCCATACCTACAGGAGAAAGGAGGCTTGCGTTCTTTCTGCAACCAAAGCACAGTTGTTCCTGTTACCCTGCAGGATTTTAGAATAGCCTAATGACCGATAGCCTACATAGAGCATTTCAAATTTGAGGCAGTTCGCTACATGTAGAACACTTTGTGAAGAAAAGTTGATTCAGGCAAGGGACAAGGGTAGAGCTAGAGTCTCTTTTGACTTGTTAGAAATCAGAAGGCTTCAGGCTGATGGTTCACCGGCAAAGAAACCTGATGGCACGAGACTTGCTTTCCCTTCTTAAAAGCTCTTAGTCATGCTGCCCTGAAGCTACCTAAATAACTCTCTTTTTGACTGGCCTCTAGTCACTGTAGTTAGCCCTCTGGAACAAAAAGCAGTTTTCTCTAAGGAAACACGGTGCTTCCATAGTATGGGTGGGAGCTCATCTTATCAGGCTCTAGAGCTAAAGGGAAACTTGACGTGAGTACTTGCCTCACCCTAAGGCCTGAGGAGCCCTGCTGAAGCGAAAGCGTGTTGCAGTTTGCATCAGCTCGTATTCGAAGTTCTGCTTTACTTTAACGTTTCTACACATTTCCAGACACTTAGGAACCTCGTGTGGGCACCCCATTGCCTACAAATACAGTGAGTAGCAGCAGGCTCCACTGCCCTTCAAAGAAACATCCAGGCCGTAAGCCTTTCCAAGTCACTCTATGTATTCAGAGACTAGGGCAATACACTGCACCCTTCCTTGGGAACGCTAGATGTCCTCAGCACACCAACAGCTCCAGGGATTCTGTTCTCTCACGTCCTACATGCCATGGAAGTCTGCCTCATTGTCCTCATTTGAGCTGCACTTAGCAACACAATCTGCTTCACCTCTGTTCTAGGAACTCACACCCAAGGACCCCATACCTACAGTAGAAACGAGGCTTGCATTCCTACTGCAACGAAACCACTGTTTCCTGTTACCCTGCAGGATTTTGAATAGGCTAAGGACCGATAGCCTACTCAAAGTGTTCCAAGGATGAGTGAGTTCGCTACATGCAGAACACTTTGGGAAGTAATGTTGATTCAGGCAAGGGAACAGGGTGTAGCTAGAGTCTCTTTTGACTTGTTGGAAATCAGAAGGGTTTAGACTTCGTGTTCACCGCAAAAGATGACCTGATGGCACAAGCCTTGTTTCCCATATTAAAAGCTCTATTCAGGCTGCCCTGAAGCTACCTAAATACGTCTATTTCTGACTGGCCTCTAGTCACTGTAGTTACACTCTGGACGAAAAGGTTTCTCTAACGAAGCACGATGCTTCCATAGCATGGGTGGTAGCTCATCCCGTCAGGCTCTAGAGCTAAAGGGAAACTTGACGTCAGTACTTGCCTCACGCTAAGGCCTGAAGAGCCCTGCTGAAGCGAAAGCGTGTTGCAGTTTACATTAGCTCGTATTCGCAGTTCTGCTTTACTTTAACGTTTCTACGGTTTTCCAGACTCTTTGGACCCTCGTGTGGGCACCCCATTGCCTACCAATACAGTGAGTACCAGCAGGCCGTACTGCCCTTCTAAGAAACATCCAGGCCGTAAGCCTTTCCAAGTCCCTCTATGTGTTCAGAGAGTAGGGCAATACACTGCACCCTTCCTTGGGAAAGCTAGATGTCCTCAGCACACCAACAGCTCCAGGGATTCTGTTCTCTCACGTCCTACATGCCATGGAAGTCTGCCTCATTGTCCTCATTTGAGCTGCACTTAGCAACACAATCTGATTCGCCTTTCTTCTAGGAACTCACACTCAAGGACCCCATACCTACAGGAGAAAGGAGGCTTGCGTTCCTTCTGCAACCAAAGCACAGTTGTTCCTGTTACCCTGCAGGATTTTAGAATAGCCTAAGGACCGATAGCCTACATAGAGCATTTCAAATTTGAGGCAGTTCGCTACATGTAGAACACTTTGTGAAGAAAAGTTGATTCAGGCAAGGGACAAGGGTAGAGCTAGAGTCTCTTTTGACTTGTTAGAAATCAGAAGGCTTCAGGCTGATGGTTCACCGGCAAAGAAACCTGATGGCACGAGCCTTGCTTTCCCTTCTTAAAAGCTCTTAGTCATGCTGCCCTGAAGCTACCTAAATAACTCTCTTTTTGACTGGCCTCTAGTCACTGTAGTTAGCCCTCTGGAACAAAAAGCAGTTTTCTCTAAGGAAACACGGTGCTTCCATAGTATGGGTGGGAGCTCATCTTATCAGGCTCTAGAGCTAAAGGGAAACTTGACGTGAGTACTTGCCTCACGCTAAGGCCTGAGGAGCCCTGCTGAAGCGAAAGCGTGTTGCAGTTTGCATCAGCTCGTATTCGAAGTTCTGCTTTACTTTAACGTTTCTACACATTTCCAGACACCTAGGAACCTCGTGTGGGCACCCCATTGCCTACAAATACAGTGAGTAGCAGCAGGCTCCACTGCCCTTCAAAGAAACATCCAGGCCGTAAGCCTTTCCAAGTCACTCTATGTATTCAGAGACTAGGGCAATACACTGCACCCTTCCTTGGGAACGCTAGATGTCCTCAGCACACCAACAGCTCCAGGGATTCTGTTCTCTCACGTCCTACATGCCATGGAAGTCTGCCTCATTGTCCTCATTTGAGCTGCACTTAGCAACACAATCTGCTTCACCTCTGTTCTAGGAACTCACACCCAAGGACCCCATACCTACAGTAGAAACGAGGCTTGCATTCCTACTGCAACGAAACCACTGTTTCCTGTTACACTGCAGGATTTTGAATAGGCTAAGGACCGATAGCCTACTCAAAGTGTTCCAAGGATGAGTGAGTTCGCTACATGCAGAACACTTTGGGAAGTAATGTTGATTCAGGCAAGGGAACAGGGTGTAGCTAGAGTCTCTTTTGACTTGTTGGAAATCAGAAGGGTTTAGACTTCGTGTTCACCGCAAAAGATGACCTGATGGCACAAGCCTTGTTTCCCATATTAAAAGCTCTATTCATGCTGCCCTGAAGCTACCTAAATACGTCTATTTCTGACTGGCCTCTAGTCACTGTAGTTACACTCTGGACGAAAAGGTTTCTCTAACGAAGCACGATGCTTCCATAGCATGGGTGGTAGCTCATCCCGTCAGGCTCTAGAGCTAAAGGGAAACTTGACGTCAGTACTTGCCTCACGCTAAGGCCTGAAGAGCCCTGCTGAAGCGAAAGCGTGTTGCAGTTTACATTAGCTCGTATTCGCAGTTCTGCTTTACTTTAACGTTTCTACGGTTTTCCAGACTCTTTGGACCCTCGTGTGGGCACCCCATTGCCTACCAATACAGTGAGTACCAGCAGGCCGTACTGCCCTTCTAAGAAACATCCAGGCCGTAAGCCTTTCCAAGTCCCTCTATGTGTTCAGAGAGTAGGGCAATACACTGCACCCTTCCTTGGGAAAGCTAGATGTCCTCAGCACACCAACAGCTCCAGGGATTCTGTTCTCTCACGTCCTACATGCCATGGAGTCTGCCTCATTGTCCGATTTTGAGCTGCTCTTAGAAACACAATCTGCTTCGCCTTTCTTCCAGGAACTCACACCCAAGGACCCCATACCTACAGTAGAAAGGAGGCTTGCATCCTACTGCAACGAAGCCACAGTTTTCCTGTTACACTGCAGGATTTTAGAATAGGCTTTAGCCTATTCTAGCCCGATAGCCTACATAGAGCATTTCAAATTTGAGGGAGTTCGCTATATGTAGAACACTTTGTGAAGAAAAGTTGATTCAGGCAAGGGACCAGGGTAGAGCTAGAGTCTCTTTTGACTTGTTAGAAATCAGAAGACTTCAGGCTGATTGTTCACCGGCAAAGAAGACCTGATGGCACAAGCCTTGCTTTCCCATATTAAAAGCTCTTAGTCATGCTGCCCTGAAGCTACCTAAATAACTCTCTTTTTGACTGGCCTCTAGTCACTGTAGTTAGCCCTCTGGAACAAAAAGCAGTTTTCTCTAAAGAAACACGGTGCTTCCATAGTATGGGTGGGAGCTCATCCTGTCAGGCTCTAGAGCTAAAGGGAAACTTGACGTGAGTACTTGCCTCACGCTAAGGCCTGAAAAGCCCTGCTGAAGCGAAAGCGTGTTGCAGTTTCCATTAGCTAGTATTCGCAGTTCTGCTTTACTTTAACGTTTCTCCGCTTTTCCAGACACTTAGGACCCTCGTGTGGGCACCCCACTGCCTACAAATACAGTGAGTAGCAGCAGGTTCCACTGCCCTTCTAAGAAACTTCCAGGCCGTAAGTCTTTCCAAGTCACTCTGCATTCAGAGAGCAGGGCAATACACTGCACCCTTCCTTGGGAAAGCTAGATGTCCTCAGCACACCAACAGCTCCAGGGATTCTGTTCTCTCACGTCCTACATGCCATGGAAGTCTGCCTCATTGTCCTCATTTGAGCTGCACTTAGCAACACAATCTGATTCGCCTTTCTTCTAGGAACTCACACTCAAGGACCCCATACCTACAGGAGAAAGGAGGCTTGCGTTCTTTCTGCAACCAAAGCACAGTTGTTCCTGTTACCCTGCAGGATTTTAGAATAGCCTAATGACCGATAGCCTACATAGAGCATTTCAAATTTGAGGCAGTTCGCTACATGTAGAACACTTTGTGAAGAAAAGTTGATTCAGGCAAGGGACAAGGGTAGAGCTAGAGTCTCTTTTGACTTGTTAGAAATCAGAAGGCTTCAGGCTGATGGTTCACCGGCAAAGAAACCTGATGGCACGAGACTTGCTTTCCCTTCTTAAAAGCTCTTAGTCATGCTGCCCTGAAGCTACCTAAATAACTCTCTTTTTGACTGGCCTCTAGTCACTGTAGTTAGCCCTCTGGAACAAAAAGCAGTTTTCTCTAAGGAAACACGGTGCTTCCATAGTATGGGTGGGAGCTCATCTTATCAGGCTCTAGAGCTAAAGGGAAACTTGACGTGAGTACTTGCCTCACCCTAAGGCCTGAGGAGCCCTGCTGAAGCGAAAGCGTGTTGCAGTTTGCATCAGCTCGTATTCGAAGTTCTGCTTTACTTTAACGTTTCTACACATTTCCAGACACTTAGGAACCTCGTGTGGGCACCCCATTGCCTACAAATACAGTGAGTAGCAGCAGGCTCCACTGCCCTTCAAAGAAACATCCAGGCCGTAAGCCTTTCCAAGTCACTCTATGTATTCAGAGACTAGGGCAATACACTGCACCCTTCCTTGGGAACGCTAGATGTCCTCAGCACACCAACAGCTCCAGGGATTCTGTTCTCTCACGTCCTACATGCCATGGAAGTCTGCCTCATTGTCCTCATTTGAGCTGCACTTAGCAACACAATCTGCTTCACCTCTGTTCTAGGAACTCACACCCAAGGACCCCATACCTACAGTAGAAACGAGGCTTGCATTCCTACTGCAACGAAACCACTGTTTCCTGTTACACTGCAGGATTTTGAATAGGCTAAGGACCGATAGTCTACTCAAAGTGTTCCAAGGATGAGTGAGTTCGCTACATGCAGAACACTTTGGGAAGTAATGTTGATTCAGGCAAGGGAACAGGGTGTAGCTAGAGTCTCTTTTGACTTGTTGGAAATCAGAAGGGTTTAGACTTCGTGTTCACCGCAAAAGATGACCTGATGGCACAAGCCTTGTTTCCCATATTAAAAGCTCTATTCAGGCTGCCCTGAAGCTACCTAAATACGTCTATTTCTGACTGGCCTCTAGTCACTGTAGTTACACTCTGGACGAAAAGGTTTCTCTAACGAAGCACGATGCTTCCATAGCATGGGTGGTAGCTCATCCCGTCAGGCTCTAGAGCTAAAGGGAAACTTGACGTCAGTACTTGCCTCACGCTAAGGCCTGAAGAGCCCTGCTGAAGCGAAAGCGTGTTGCAGTTTACATTAGCTCGTATTCGCAGTTCTGCTTTACTTTAACGTTTCTACGGTTTTCCAGACTCTTTGGACCCTCGTGTGGGCACCCCATTGCCTACCAATACAGTGAGTACCAGCAGGCCGTACTGCCCTTCTAAGAAACATCCAGGCCGTAAGCCTTTCCAAGTCCCTCTATGTGTTCAGAGAGTAGGGCAATACACTGCACCCTTCCTTGGGAAAGCTAGATGTCCTCAGCACACCAACAGCTCCAGGGATTCTGTTCTCTCTCGTCCTACATGCCATGGAAGTCTGCCTCATTGTCCTCATTTGAGCTGCACTTAGCAACACAATCTGATTCGCCTTTCTTCTAGGAACTCACACTCAAGGACCCCATACCTACAGGAGAAAGGAGGCTTGCGTTCCTTCTGCAACCAAAGCACAGTTGTTCCTGTTACCCTGCAGGATTTTAGAATAGCCTAAGGACCGATAGCCTACATAGAGCATTTCAAATTTGAGGCAGTTCGCTACATGTAGAACACTTTGTGAAGAAAAGTTGATTCAGGCAAGGGACAAGGGTAGAGCTAGAGTCTCTTTTGACTTGTTAGAAATCAGAAGGCTTCAGGCTGATGGTTCACCGGCAAAGAAACCTGATGGCACGAGCCTTGCTTTCCCTTCTTAAAAGCTCTTAGTCATGCTGCCCTGAAGCTACCTAAATAACTCTCTTTTTGACTGGCCTCTAGTCACTGTAGTTAGCCCTCTGGAACAAAAAGCAGTTTTCTCTAAGGAAACACGGTGCTTCCATAGTATGGGTGGGAGCTCATCTTATCAGGCTCTAGAGCTAAAGGGAAACTTGACGTGAGTACTTGCCTCACGCTAAGGCCTGAGGAGCCCTGCTGAAGCGAAAGCGTGTTGCAGTTTGCATCAGCTCGTATTCGAAGTTCTGCTTTACTTTAACGTTTCTACACATTTCCAGACACCTAGGAACCTCGTGTGGGCACCCCATTGCCTACAAATACAGTGAGTAGCAGCAGGCTCCACTGCCCTTCAAAGAAACATCCAGGCCGTAAGCCTTTCCAAGTCACTCTATGTATTCAGAGACTAGGGCAATACACTGCACCCTTCCTTGGGAACGCTAGATGTCCTCAGCACACCAACAGCTCCAGGGATTCTGTTCTCTCACGTCCTACATGCCATGGAAGTCTGCCTCATTGTCCTCATTTGAGCTGCACTTAGCAACACAATCTGCTTCACCTCTGTTCTAGGAACTCACACCCAAGGACCCCATACCTACAGTAGAAACGAGGCTTGCATTCCTACTGCAACGAAACCACTGTTTCCTGTTACCCTGCAGGATTTTGAATAGGCTAAGGACCGATAGCCTACTCAAAGTGTTCCAAGGATGAGTGAGTTCGCTACATGCAGAACACTTTGGGAAGTAATGTTGATTCAGGCAAGGGAACAGGGTGTAGCTAGAGTCTCTTTTGACTTGTTGGAAATCAGAAGGGTTTAGACTTCGTGTTCACCGCAAAAGATGACCTGATGGCACAAGCCTTGTTTCCCATATTAAAAGCTCTATTCAGGCTGCCCTGAAGCTACCTAAATACGTCTATTTCTGACTGGCCTCTAGTCACTGTAGTTACACTCTGGACGAAAAGGTTTCTCTAACGAAGCACGATGCTTCCATAGCATGGGTGGTAGCTCATCCCGTCAGGCTCTAGAGCTAAAGGGAAACTTGACGTCAGTACTTGCCTCACGCTAAGGCCTGAAGAGCCCTGCTGAAGCGAAAGCGTGTTGCAGTTTACATTAGCTCGTATTCGCAGTTCTGCTTTACTTTAACGTTTCTACGGTTTTCCAGACTCTTTGGACCCTCGTGTGGGCACCCCATTGCCTACCAATACAGTGAGTACCAGCAGGCCGTACTGCCCTTCTAAGAAACATCCAGGCCGTAAGCCTTTCCAAGTCCCTCTATGTGTTCAGAGAGTAGGGCAATACACTGCACCCTTCCTTGGGAAAGCTAGATGTCCTCAGCACACCAACAGCTCCAGGGATTCTGTTCTCTCACGTCCTACATGCCATGGAGTCTGCCTCATTGTCCGATTTTGAGCTGCTCTTAGAAACACAATCTGCTTCGCCTTTCTTCCAGGAACTCACACCCAAGGACCCCATACCTACAGTAGAAAGGAGGCTTGCATCCTACTGCAACGAAACCACAGTTTTCCTGTTACACTGCAGGATTTTAGAATAGGCTTTAGCCTATTCTAGCCCGATAGCCTACATAGAGCATTTCAAATTTGAGGGAGTTCGCTACATGGAGAACACTTTGTGAAGAAAAGTTGATTCAGGCAAGGGACCAGGGTAGAGCTAGAGTCTCTTTTGACTTGTTAGAAATCAGAAGACTTCAGGCTGATTGTTCACCTGCAAAGAAGACCTGATGGCACAAGCCTTGCTTTCCCATATTAAAAGCTCTTAGTCATGCTGCCCTGAAGCTACCTAAATAACTCTCTTTTTGACTGGCCTCTAGTCACTGTAGTTAGCCCTCTGGAACAAAAAGCAGTTTTCTCTAAAGAAACACGGTGCTTCCATAGTATGGGTGGGAGCTCATCCCGGCAGGCTCTAGAGCTAAAGGGAAACTTGACGTGAGTACTTGCCTCACGCTAAGGCCTGAAAAGCCCTGCTGAAGCGAAAGCGTGTTGCAGTTTCCATTAGCTAGTATTCGCAGTTCTGCTTTACTTTAACGTTTCTCCGCTTTTCCAGACACTTAGGACCCTCGTGTGGGCACCCCATTGCCTACAAATACAGTGAGTAGCAGCAGGCTCCACTGCCCTTCAAAGAAACATCCAGGCCGTAAGCCTTTCCAAGTCACTCTATGTATTCAGAGACTAGGGCAATACACTGCACCCTTCCTTGGGAACGCTAGATGTCCTCAGCACACCAACAGCTCCAGGGATTCTGTTCTCTCACGTCCTACATGCCATGGAAGTCTGCCTCATTGTCCTCATTTGAGCTGCACTTAGCAACACAATCTGCTTCACCTCTGTTCTAGGAACTCACACCCAAGGACCCCATACCTACAGTAGAAACGAGGCTTGCATTCCTACTGCAACGAAACCACTGTTTCCTGTTACCCTGCAGGATTTTGAATAGGCTAAGGACCGATAGCCTACTCAAAGTGTTCCAAGGATGAGTGAGTTCGCTACATGCAGAACACTTTGGGAAGTAATGTTGATTCAGGCAAGGGAACAGGGTGTAGCTAGAGTCTCTTTTGACTTGTTAGAAATCAGAAGGCTTCAGGCTGATGGTTCACCGGCAAAGAAACCTGATGGCACGAGCCTTGCTTTCCCTTCTTAAAAGCTCTTAGTCATGCTGCCCTGAAGCTACCTAAATAACTCTCTTTTTGACTGGCCTCTAGTCACTGTAGTTAGCCCTCTGGAACAAAAAGCAGTTTTCTCTAAGGAAACACGGTGCTTCCATAGTATGGGTGGGAGCTCATCTTATCAGGCTCTAGAGCTAAAGGGAAACTTGACGTGAGTACTTGCCTCACGCTAAGGCCTGAGGAGCCCTGCTGAAGCGAAAGCGTGTTGCAGTTTGCATCAGCTCGTATTCGAAGTTCTGCTTTACTTTAACGTTTCTACACATTTCCAGACACCTAGGAACCTCGTGTGGGCACCCCATTGCCTACAAATACAGTGAGTAGCAGCAGGCTCCACTGCCCTTCAAAGAAACATCCAGGCCGTAAGCCTTTCCAAGTCACTCTATGTATTCAGAGACTAGGGCAATACACTGCACCCTTCCTTGGGAACGCTAGATGTCCTCAGCACACCAACAGCTCCAGGGATTCTGTTCTCTCACGTCCTACATGCCATGGAAGTCTGCCTCATTGTCCTCATTTGAGCTGCACTTAGCAACACAATCTGCTTCACCTCTGTTCTAGGAACTCACACCCAAGGACCCCATACCTACAGTAGAAACGAGGCTTGCATTCCTACTGCAACGAAACCACTGTTTCCTGTTACACTGCAGGATTTTGAATAGGCTAAGGACCGATAGCCTACTCAAAGTGTTCCAAGGATGAGTGAGTTCGCTACATGCAGAACACTTTGGGAAGTAATGTTGATTCAGGCAAGGGAACAGGGTGTAGCTAGAGTCTCTTTTGACTTGTTGGAAATCAGAAGGGTTTAGACTTCGTGTTCACCGCAAAAGATGACCTGATGGCACAAGCCTTGTTTCCCATATTAAAAGCTCTATTCAGGCTGCCCTGAAGCTACCTAAATACGTCTATTTCTGACTGGCCTCTAGTCACTGTAGTTACACTCTGGACGAAAAGGTTTCTCTAACGAAGCACGATGCTTCCATAGCATGGGTGGTAGCTCATCCCGTCAGGCTCTAGAGCTAAAGGGAAACTTGACGTCAGTACTTGCCTCACGCTAAGGCCTGAAGAGCCCTGCTGAAGCGAAAGCGTGTTGCAGTTTACATTAGCTCGTATTCGCAGTTCTGCTTTACTTTAACGTTTCTACGGTTTTCCAGACTCTTTGGACCCTCGTGTGGGCACCCCATTGCCTACAAATACAGTGAGTAGCAGCAGGCTCCACTGCCCTTCAAAGAAACATCCAGGCCGTAAGCCTTTCCAAGTCACTCTATGTATTCAGAGACTAGGGCAATACACTGCACCCTTCCTTGGGAACGCTAGATGTCCTCAGCACACCAACAGCTCCAGGGATTCTGTTCTCTCACGTCCTACATGCCATGGAAGTCTGCCTCATTGTCCTCATTTGAGCTGCACTTAGCAACACAATCTGCTTCACCTCTGTTCTAGGAACTCACACCCAAGGACCCCATACCTACAGTAGAAACGAGGCTTGCATTCCTACTGCAACGAAACCACTGTTTCCTGTTACCCTGCAGGATTTTGAATAGGCTAAGGACCGATAGCCTACTCAAAGTGTTCCAAGGATGAGTGAGTTCGCTACATGCAGAACACTTTGGGAAGTAATGTTGATTCAGGCAAGGGAACAGGGTGTAGCTAGAGTCTCTTTTGACTTGTTAGAAATCAGAAGGCTTCAGGCTGATGGTTCACCGGCAAAGAAACCTGATGGCACGAGCCTTGCTTTCCCTTCTTAAAAGCTCTTAGTCATGCTGCCCTGAAGCTACATAAATAACTCTCTTTTTGACTGGCCTCTAGTCACTGTAGTTAGCCCTCTGGAACAAAAAGCAGTTTTCTCTAAGGAAACACGGTGCTTCCATAGTATGGGTGGGAGCTCATCTTATCAGGCTCTAGAGCTAAAGGGAAACTTGACGTGAGTACTTGCCTCACGCTAAGGCCTGAGGAGCCCTGCTGAAGCGAAAGCGTGTTGCAGTTTGCATCAGCTCGTATTCGAAGTTCTGCTTTACTTTAACGTTTCTACACATTTCCAGACACCTAGGAACCTCGTGTGGGCACCCCATTGCCTACAAATACAGTGAGTAGCAGCAGGCTCCACTGCCCTTCAAAGAAACATCCAGGCCGTAAGCCTTTCCAAGTCACTCTATGTATTCAGAGACTAGGGCAATACACTGCACCCTTCCTTGGGAACGCTAGATGTCCTCAGCACACCAACAGCTCCAGGGATTCTGTTCTCTCACGTCCTACATGCCATGGAAGTCTGCCTCATTGTCCTCATTTGAGCTGCACTTAGCAACACAATCTGCTTCACCTCTGTTCTAGGAACTCACACCCAAGGACCCCATACCTACAGTAGAAACGAGGCTTGCATTCCTACTGCAACGAAACCACTGTTTCCTGTTACACTGCAGGATTTTGAATAGGCTAAGGACCGATAGCCTACTCAAAGTGTTCCAAGGATGAGTGAGTTCGCTACATGCAGAACACTTTGGGAAGTAATGTTGATTCAGGCAAGGGAACAGGGTGTAGCTAGAGTCTCTTTTGACTTGTTGGAAATCAGAAGGGTTTAGACTTCGTGTTCACCGCAAAAGATGACCTGATGGCACAAGCCTTGTTTCCCATATTAAAAGCTCTATTCATGCTGCCCTGAAGCTACCTAAATACGTCTATTTCTGACTGGCCTCTAGTCACTGTAGTTACACTCTGGACGAAAAGGTTTCTCTAACGAAGCACGATGCTTCCATAGCATGGGTGGTAGCTCATCCCGTCAGGCTCTAGAGCTAAAGGGAAACTTGACGTCAGTACTTGCCTCACGCTAAGGCCTGAAGAGCCCTGCTGAAGCGAAAGCGTGTTGCAGTTTACATTAGCTCGTATTCGCAGTTCTGCTTTACTTTAACGTTTCTACGGTTTTCCAGACTCTTTGGACCCTCGTGTGGGCACCCCATTGCCTACCAATACAGTGAGTACCAGCAGGCCGTACTGCCCTTCTAAGAAACATCCAGGCCGTAAGACTTTCCAAGTCCCTCTACGTGTTCAGAGAGTAGGGCAATACACTGCACCCTTCCTTGGGAAAGCTAGATGTCCTCAGCACACCAACAGCTCCAGGGATTCTGTTCTCTCACGTCCTACATGCCATGGAGTCTGCCTCATTGTCCGATTTTGAGCTGCTCTTAGAAACACAATCTGCTTCGCCTTTCTTCCAGGAACTCACACCCAAGGACCCCATACCTACAGTAGAAAGGAGGCTTGCATCCTACTGCAACGAAACCACAGTTTTCCTGTTACACTGCAGGATTTTAGAATAGGCTTTAGCCTATTCTAGCCCGATAGCCTACATAGAGCATTTCAAATTTGAGGGAGTTCGCTACATGGAGAACACTTTGTGAAGAAAAGTTGATTCAGGCAAGGGACCAGGGTAGAGCTAGAGTCTCTTTTGACTTGTTAGAAATCAGAAGACTTCAGGCTGATTGTTCACCGGCAAAGAAGACCTGATGGCACAAGCCTTGCTTTCCCATATTAAAAGCTCTTAGTCATGCTGCCCTGAAGCTACCTAAATAACTCTCTTTTTGACTGGCCTCTAGTCACTGTAGTTAGCCCTCTGGAACAAAAAGCAGTTTTCTCTAAAGAAACACGGTGCTTCCATAGTATGGGTGGGAGCTCATCCCGGCAGGCTCTAGAGCTAAAGGGAAACTTGACGTGAGTACTTGCCTCACGCTAAGGCCTGAAAAGCCCTGCTGAAGCGAAAGCGTGTTGCAGTTTACATTAGCTCGTATTCGAAGTTCTGCTTTACTTTAACGTTTCTACGGTTTTCCAGACTCTTTGGACCCTCGTGTGGGCACCCCATTGCCTACCAATACAGTGAGTACCAGCAGGCCGTACTGCCCTTCTAAGAAACATCCAGGCCGTAAGCCTTTCCAAGTCCCTCTATGTGTTCAGAGAGTAGGGCAATACACTGCACCCTTCCTTGGGAAAGCTAGATGTCCTCAGCACACCAACAGCTCCAGGGATTCTGTTCTCTCACGTCCTACATGCCATGGAAGTCTGCCTCATTGTCCTCATTTGAGCTGCACTTAGCAACACAATCTGCTTCACCTCTGTTCTAGGAACTCACACCCAAGGACCCCATACCTACAGTAGAAACGAGGCTTGCATTCCTACTGCAACGAAACCACTGTTTCCTGTTACCCTGCAGGATTTTGAATAGGCTAAGGACCGATAGCCTACTCAAAGTGTTCCAAGGATGAGTGAGTTCGCTACATGCAGAACACTTTGGGAAGTAATGTTGATTCAGGCAAGGGAACAGGGTGTAGCTAGAGTCTCTTTTGACTTGTTAGAAATCAGAAGGCTTCAGGCTGATGGTTCACCGGCAAAGAAACCTGATGGCACGAGCCTTGCTTTCCCTTCTTAAAAGCTCTTAGTCATGCTGCCCTGAAGCTACCTAAATAACTCTCTTTTTGACTGGCCTCTAGTCACTGTAGTTAGCCCTCTGGAACAAAAAGCAGTTTTCTCTAAGGAAACACGGTGCTTCCATAGTATGGGTGGGAGCTCATCTTATCAGGCTCTAGAGCTAAAGGGAAACTTGACGTGAGTACTTGCCTCACGCTAAGGCCTGAGGAGCCCTGCTGAAGCGAAAGCGTGTTGCAGTTTGCATCAGCTCGTATTCGAAGTTCTGCTTTACTTTAACGTTTCTACACATTTCCAGACACCTAGGAACCTCGTGTGGGCACCCCATTGCCTACAAATACAGTGAGTAGCAGCAGGCTCCACTGCCCTTCAAAGAAACATCCAGGCCGTAAGCCTTTCCAAGTCACTCTATGTATTCAGAGACTAGGGCAATACACTGCACCCTTCCTTGGGAACGCTAGATGTCCTCAGCACACCAACAGCTCCAGGGATTCTGTTCTCTCACGTCCTACATGCCATGGAAGTCTGCCTCATTGTCCTCATTTGAGCTGCACTTAGCAACACAATCTGCTTCACCTCTGTTCTAGGAACTCACACCCAAGGACCCCATACCTACAGTAGAAACGAGGCTTGCATTCCTACTGCAACGAAACCACTGTTTCCTGTTACACTGCAGGATTTTGAATAGGCTAAGGACCGATAGCCTACTCAAAGTGTTCCAAGGATGAGTGAGTTCGCTACATGCAGAACACTTTGGGAAGTAATGTTGATTCAGGCAAGGGAACAGGGTGTAGCTAGAGTCTCTTTTGACTTGTTGGAAATCAGAAGGGTTTAGACTTCGTGTTCACCGCAAAAGATGACCTGATGGCACAAGCCTTGTTTCCCATATTAAAAGCTCTATTCATGCTGCCCTGAAGCTACCTAAATACGTCTATTTCTGACTGGCCTCTAGTCACTGTAGTTACACTCTGGACGAAAAGGTTTCTCTAACGAAGCACGATGCTTCCATAGCATGGGTGGTAGCTCATCCCGTCAGGCTCTAGAGCTAAAGGGAAACTTGACGTCAGTACTTGCCTCACGCTAAGGCCTGAAGAGCCCTGCTGAAGCGAAAGCGTGTTGCAGTTTACATTAGCTCGTATTCGCAGTTCTGCTTTACTTTAACGTTTCTACGGTTTTCCAGACTCTTTGGACCCTCGTGTGGGCACCCCATTGCCTACCAATACAGTGAGTACCAGCAGGCCGTACTGCCCTTCTAAGAAACATCCAGGCCGTAAGACTTTCCAAGTCCCTCTACGTGTTCAGAGAGTAGGGCAATACACTGCACCCTTCCTTGGGAAAGCTAGATGTCCTCAGCACACCAACAGCTC
This sequence comes from Eubalaena glacialis, assembly GCF_028564815.1. NCBI lineage: Eukaryota > Metazoa > Chordata > Mammalia > Artiodactyla > Balaenidae > Eubalaena > Eubalaena glacialis. Next base: position 42,569,694 of record NC_083735.1, on the reverse strand, counting down.
CAGGGATTCTGTTCTCTCACGTCCTACATGCCATGGAGTCTGCCTCATTGTCCGATTTTGAGCTGCTCTTAGAAACACAATCTGCTTCGCCTTTCTTCCAGGAACTCACACCCAAGGACCCCATACCTACAGTAGAAAGGAGGCTTGCATCCTACTGCAACGAAACCACAGTTTTCCTGTTACACTGCAGGATTTTAGAATAGGCTTTAGCCTATTCTAGCCCGATAGCCTACATAGAGCATTTCAAATTTGAGGGAGTTCGCTACATGGAGAACACTTTGTGAAGAAAAGTTGATTCAGGCAAGGGACCAGGGTAGAGCTAGAGTCTCTTTTGACTTGTTAGAAATCAGAAGACTTCAGGCTGATTGTTCACCGGCAAAGAAGACCTGATGGCACAAGCCTTGCTTTCCCATATTAAAAGCTCTTAGTCATGCTGCCCTGAAGCTACCTAAATAACTCTCTTTTTGACTGGCCTCTAGTCACTGTAGTTAGCCCTCTGGAACAAAAAGCAGTTTTCTCTAAAGAAACACGGTGCTTCCATAGTATGGGTGGGAGCTCATCCCGGCAGGCTCTAGAGCTAAAGGGAAACTTGACGTGAGTACTTGCCTCACGCTAAGGCCTGAAAAGCCCTGCTGAAGCGAAAGCGTGTTGCAGTTTACATTAGCTCGTATTCAAAGTTCTGCTTTACTTTAACGTTTCTACGGTTTTCCAGACTCTTTGGACCCTCGTGTGGGCACCCCATTGCCTACCAATACAGTGAGTACCAGCAGGCCGTACTGCCCTTCTAAGAAACATCCAGGCCGTAAGCCTTTCCAAGTCCCTCTATGTGTTCAGAGAGTAGGGCAATACACTGCACCCTTCCTTGGGAAAGCTAGATGTCCTCAGCACACCAACAGCTCCAGGGATTCTGTTCTCTCACGTCCTACATGCCATGGAGTCTGCCTCATTGTCCGATTTTGAGCTGCTCTTAGAAACACAATCTGCTTCGCCTTTCTTCCAGGAACTCACACCCAAGGACCCCATACCTACAGTAGAAAGGAGGCTTGCATCCTACTGCAACGAAACCACAGTTTTCCTGTTACACTGCAGGATTTTAGAATAGGCTTTAGCCTATTCTAGCCCGATAGCCTACATAGAGCATTTCAAATTTGAGGGAGTTCGCTACATGGAGAACACTTTGTGAAGAAAAGTTGATTCAGGCAAGGGACCAGGGTAGAGCTAGAGTCTCTTTTGACTTGTTAGAAATCAGAAGACTTCAGGCTGATTGTTCACCTGCAAAGAAGACCTGATGGCACAAGCCTTGCTTTCCCATATTAAAAGCTCTTAGTCATGCTGCCCTGAAGCTACCTAAATAACTCTCTTTTTGACTGGCCTCTAGTCACTGTAGTTAGCCCTCTGGAACAAAAAGCAGTTTTCTCTAAGGAAACACGGTGCTTCCATAGTATGGGTGGGAGCTCATCTTATCAGGCTCTAGAGCTAAAGGGAAACTTGACGTGAGTACTTGCCTCACGCTAAGGCCGAGGAGCCCTGCTGAAGCGAAAGCGTGTTGCAGTTTGCATCAGCTCGTATTCGAAGTTCTGCTTTACTTTAACGTTTCTACACATTTCCAGACACCTAGGAACCTCGTGTGGGCACCCCATTGCCTACAAATACAGTGAGTAGCAGCAGGCTCCACTGCCCTTCAAAGAAACATCCAGGCCGTAAGCCTTTCCAAGTCACTCTATGTATTCAGAGACTAGGGCAATACACTGCACCCTTCCTTGGGAACGCTAGATGTCCTCAGCACACCAACAGCTCCAGGGATTCTGTTCTCTCACGTCCTACATGCCATGGAAGTCTGCCTCATTGTCCTCATTTGAGCTGCACTTAGCAACACAATCTGCTTCACCTCTGTTCTAGGAACTCACACCCAAGGACCCCATACCTACAGTAGAAACGAGGCTTGCATTCCTACTGCAACGAAACCACTGTTTCCTGTTACACTGCAGGATTTTGAATAGGCTAAGGACCGATAGCCTACTCAAAGTGTTCCAAGGATGAGTGAGTTCGCTACATGCAGAACACTTTGGGAAGTAATGTTGATTCAGGCAAGGGAACAGGGTGTAGCTAGAGTCTCTTTTGACTTGTTGGAAATCAGAAGGGTTTAGACTTCGTGTTCACCGCAAAAGATGACCTGATGGCACAAGCCTTGTTTCCCATATTAAAAGCTCTATTCAGGCTGCCCTGAAGCTACCTAAATACGTCTATTTCTGACTGGCCTCTAGTCACTGTAGTTACACTCTGGACGAAAAGGTTTCTCTAACGAAGCACGATGCTTCCATAGCATGGGTGGTAGCTCATCCCGTCAGGCTCTAGAGCTAAAGGGAAACTTGACGTCAGTACTTGCCTCACGCTAAGGCCTGAAGAGCCCTGCTGAAGCGAAAGCGTGTTGCAGTTTACATTAGCTCGTATTCGCAGTTCTGCTTTACTTTAACGTTTCTACGGTTTTCCAGACTCTTTGGACCCTCGTGTGGGCACCCCATTGCCTACAAATACAGTGAGTAGCAGCAGGCTCCACTGCCCTTCAAAGAAACATCCAGGCCGTAAGCCTTTCCAAGTCACTCTATGTATTCAGAGACTAGGGCAATACACTGCACCCTTCCTTGGGAACGCTAGATGTCCTCAGCACACCAACAGCTCCAGGGATTCTGTTCTCTCACGTCCTACATGCCATGGAAGTCTGCCTCATTGTCCTCATTTGAGCTGCACTTAGCAACACAATCTGCTTCACCTCTGTTCTAGGAACTCACACCCAAGGACCCCATACCTACAGTAGAAACGAGGCTTGCATTCCTACTGCAACGAAACCACTGTTTCCTGTTACCCTGCAGGATTTTGAATAGGCTAAGGACCGATAGCCTACTCAAAGTGTTCCAAGGATGAGTGAGTTCGCTACATGCAGAACACTTTGGGAAGTAATGTTGATTCAGGCAAGGGAACAGGGTGTAGCTAGAGTCTCTTTTGACTTGTTAGAAATCAGAAGGCTTCAGGCTGATGGTTCACCGGCAAAGAAACCTGATGGCACGAGCCTTGCTTTCCCTTCTTAAAAGCTCTTAGTCATGCTGCCCTGAAGCTACATAAATAACTCTCTTTTTGACTGGCCTCTAGTCACTGTAGTTAGCCCTCTGGAACAAAAAGCAGTTTTCTCTAAGGAAACACGGTGCTTCCATAGTATGGGTGGGAGCTCATCTTATCAGGCTCTAGAGCTAAAGGGAAACTTGACGTGAGTACTTGCCTCACGCTAAGGCCTGAGGAGCCCTGCTGAAGCGAAAGCGTGTTGCAGTTTGCATCAGCTCGTATTCGAAGTTCTGCTTTACTTTAACGTTTCTACACATTTCCAGACACCTAGGAACCTCGTGTGGGCACCCCATTGCCTACAAATACAGTGAGTAGCAGCAGGCTCCACTGCCCTTCAAAGAAACATCCAGGCCGTAAGCCTTTCCAAGTCACTCTATGTATTCAGAGACTAGGGCAATACACTGCACCCTTCCTTGGGAACGCTAGATGTCCTCAGCACACCAACAGCTCCAGGGATTCTGTTCTCTCACGTCCTACATGCCATGGAAGTCTGCCTCATTGTCCTCATTTGAGCTGCACTTAGCAACACAATCTGCTTCACCTCTGTTCTAGGAACTCACACCCAAGGACCCCATACCTACAGTAGAAACGAGGCTTGCATTCCTACTGCAACGAAACCACTGTTTCCTGTTACACTGCAGGATTTTGAATAGGCTAAGGACCGATAGCCTACTCAAAGTGTTCCAAGGATGAGTGAGTTCGCTACATGCAGAACACTTTGGGAAGTAATGTTGATTCAGGCAAGGGAACAGGGTGTAGCTAGAGTCTCTTTTGACTTGTTGGAAATCAGAAGGGTTTAGACTTCGTGTTCACCGCAAAAGATGACCTGATGGCACAAGCCTTGTTTCCCATATTAAAAGCTCTATTCATGCTGCCCTGAAGCTACCTAAATACGTCTATTTCTGACTGGCCTCTAGTCACTGTAGTTACACTCTGGACGAAAAGGTTTCTCTAACGAAGCACGATGCTTCCATAGCATGGGTGGTAGCTCATCCCGTCAGGCTCTAGAGCTAAAGGGAAACTTGACGTCAGTACTTGCCTCACGCTAAGGCCTGAAGAGCCCTGCTGAAGCGAAAGCGTGTTGCAGTTTACATTAGCTCGTATTCGCAGTTCTGCTTTACTTTAACGTTTCTACGGTTTTCCAGACTCTTTGGACCCTCGTGTGGGCACCCCATTGCCTACCAATACAGTGAGTACCAGCAGGCCGTACTGCCCTTCTAAGAAACATCCAGGCCGTAAGACTTTCCAAGTCCCTCTACGTGTTCAGAGAGTAGGGCAATACACTGCACCCTTCCTTGGGAAAGCTAGATGTCCTCAGCACACCAACAGCTCCAGGGATTCTGTTCTCTCACGTCCTACATGCCATGGAGTCTGCCTCATTGTCCGATTTTGAGCTGCTCTTAGAAACACAATCTGCTTCGCCTTTCTTCCAGGAACTCACACCCAAGGACCCCATACCTACAGTAGAAAGGAGGCTTGCATCCTACTGCAACGAAACCACAGTTTTCCTGTTACACTGCAGGATTTTAGAATAGGCTTTAGCCTATTCTAGCCCGATAGCCTACATAGAGCATTTCAAATTTGAGGGAGTTCGCTACATGGAGAACACTTTGTGAAGAAAAGTTGATTCAGGCAAGGGACCAGGGTAGAGCTAGAGTCTCTTTTGACTTGTTAGAAATCAGAAGACTTCAGGCTGATTGTTCACCGGCAAAGAAGACCTGATGGCACAAGCCTTGCTTTCCCATATTAAAAGCTCTTAGTCATGCTGCCCTGAAGCTACCTAAATAACTCTCTTTTTGACTGGCCTCTAGTCACTGTAGTTAGCCCTCTGGAACAAAAAGCAGTTTTCTCTAAAGAAACACGGTGCTTCCATAGTATGGGTGGGAGCTCATCCCGGCAGGCTCTAGAGCTAAAGGGAAACTTGACGTGAGTACTTGCCTCACGCTAAGGCCTGAAAAGCCCTGCTGAAGCGAAAGCGTGTTGCAGTTTACATTAGCTCGTATTCGAAGTTCTGCTTTACTTTAACGTTTCTACGGTTTTCCAGACTCTTTGGACCCTCGTGTGGGCACCCCATTGCCTACCAATACAGTGAGTACCAGCAGGCCGTACTGCCCTTCTAAGAAACATCCAGGCCGTAAGCCTTTCCAAGTCCCTCTATGTGTTCAGAGAGTAGGGCAATACACTGCACCCTTCCTTGGGAAAGCTAGATGTCCTCAGCACACCAACAGCTCCAGGGATTCTGTTCTCTCACGTCCTACATGCCATGGAGTCTGCCTCATTGTCCGATTTTGAGCTGCTCTTAGAAACACAATCTGCTTCGCCTTTCTTCCAGGAACTCACACCCAAGGACCCCATACCTACAGTAGAAAGGAGGCTTGCATCCTACTGCAACGAAACCACAGTTTTCCTGTTACACTGCAGGATTTTAGAATAGGCTTTAGCCTATTCTAGCCCGATAGCCTACATAGAGCATTTCAAATTTGAGGGAGTTCGCTACATGGAGAACACTTTGTGAAGAAAAGTTGATTCAGGCAAGGGACCAGGGTAGAGCTAGAGTCTCTTTTGACTTGTTAGAAATCAGAAGACTTCAGGCTGATTGTTCACCTGCAAAGAAGACCTGATGGCACAAGCCTTGCTTTCCCATATTAAAAGCTCTTAGTCATGCTGCCCTGAAGCTACCTAAATAACTCTCTTTTTGACTGGCCTCTAGTCACTGTAGTTAGCCCTCTGGAACAAAAAGCAGTTTTCTCTAAGGAAACACGGTGCTTCCATAGTATGGGTGGGAGCTCATCTTATCAGGCTCTAGAGCTAAAGGGAAACTTGACGTGAGTACTTGCCTCACGCTAAGGCCTGAGGAGCCCTGCTGAAGCGAAAGCGTGTTGCAGTTTGCATCAGCTCGTATTCGAAGTTCTGCTTTACTTTAACGTTTCTACACATTTCCAGACACCTAGGAACCTCGTGTGGGCACCCCATTGCCTACAAATACAGTGAGTAGCAGCAGGCTCCACTGCCCTTCAAAGAAACATCCAGGCCGTAAGCCTTTCCAAGTCACTCTATGTATTCAGAGACTAGGGCAATACACTGCACCCTTCCTTGGGAACGCTAGATGTCCTCAGCACACCAACAGCTCCAGGGATTCTGTTCTCTCACGTCCTACATGCCATGGAAGTCTGCCTCATTGTCCTCATTTGAGCTGCACTTAGCAACACAATCTGCTTCACCTCTGTTCTAGGAACTCACACCCAAGGACCCCATACCTACAGTAGAAACGAGGCTTGCATTCCTACTGCAACGAAACCACTGTTTCCTGTTACACTGCAGGATTTTGAATAGGCTAAGGACCGATAGCCTACTCAAAGTGTTCCAAGGATGAGTGAGTTCGCTACATGCAGAACACTTTGGGAAGTAATGTTGATTCAGGCAAGGGAACAGGGTGTAGCTAGAGTCTCTTTTGACTTGTTGGAAATCAGAAGGGTTTAGACTTCGTGTTCACCGCAAAAGATGACCTGATGGCACAAGCCTTGTTTCCCATATTAAAAGCTCTATTCAGGCTGCCCTGAAGCTACCTAAATACGTCTATTTCTGACTGGCCTCTAGTCACTGTAGTTACACTCTGGACGAAAAGGTTTCTCTAACGAAGCACGATGCTTCCATAGCATGGGTGGTAGCTCATCCCGTCAGGCTCTAGAGCTAAAGGGAAACTTGACGTCAGTACTTGCCTCACGCTAAGGCCTGAAGAGCCCTGCTGAAGCGAAAGCGTGTTGCAGTTTACATTAGCTCGTATTCGCAGTTCTGCTTTACTTTAACGTTTCTACGGTTTTCCAGACTCTTTGGACCCTCGTGTGGGCACCCCATTGCCTACCAATACAGTGAGTACCAGCAGGCCGTACTGCCCTTCTAAGAAACATCCAGGCCGTAAGCCTTTCCAAGTCCCTCTATGTGTTCAGAGAGTAGGGCAATACACTGCACCCTTCCTTGGGAAAGCTAGATGTCCTCAGCACACCAACAGCTCCAGGGATTCTGTTCTCTCACGTCCTACATGCCATGGAGTCTGCCTCATTGTCCGATTTTGAGCTGCTCTTAGAAACACAATCTGCTTCGCCTTTCTTCCAGGAACTCACACCCAAGGACCCCATACCTACAGTAGAAAGGAGGCTTGCATCCTACTGCAACGAAACCACAGTTTTCCTGTTACACTGCAGGATTTTAGAATAGGCTTTAGCCTATTCTAGCCCGATAGCCTACATAGAGCATTTCAAATTTGAGGGAGTTCGCTACATGGAGAACACTTTGTGAAGAAAAGTTGATTCAGGCAAGGGACCAGGGTAGAGCTAGAGTCTCTTTTGACTTGTTAGAAATCAGAAGACTTCAGGCTGATTGTTCACCGGCAAAGAAGACCTGATGGCACAAGCCTTGCTTTCCCATATTAAAAGCTCTTAGTCATGCTGCCCTGAAGCTACCTAAATAACTCTCTTTTTGACTGGCCTCTAGTCACTGTAGTTAGCCCTCTGGAACAAAAAGCAGTTTTCTCTAAAGAAACACGGTGCTTCCATAGTATGGGTGGGAGCTCATCCCGGCAGGCTCTAGAGCTAAAGGGAAACTTGACGTGAGTACTTGCCTCACGCTAAGGCCTGAAAAGCCCTGCTGAAGCGAAAGCGTGTTGCAGTTTGCATCAGCTCGTATTCGAAGTTCTGCTTTACTTTAACGTTTCTACGGTTTTCCAGACTCTTTGGACCCTCGTGTGGGCACCCCATTGCCTACCAATACAGTGAGTACCAGCAGGCCGTACTGCCCTTCTAAGAAACATCCAGGCCGTAAGCCTTTCCAAGTCCCTCTATGTGTTCAGAGAGTAGGGCAATACACTGCACCCTTCCTTGGGAAAGCTAGATGTCCTCAGCACACCAACAGCTCCAGGGATTCTGTTCTCTCACGTCCTACATGCCATGGAGTCTGCCTCATTGTCCGATTTTGAGCTGCTCTTAGAAACACAATCTGCTTCGCCTTTCTTCCAGGAACTCACACCCAAGGACCCTATACCTACAGTAGAAAGGAGGCTTGCATCCTACTGCAACGAAACCACAGTTTTCCTGTTACACTGCAGGATTTTAGAATAGGCTTTAGCCTATTCTAGCCCGATAGCCTACATGGAGCATTTCAAATTTGAGGGAGTTCGCTACATGGAGAACACTTTGTGAAGAAAAGTTGATTCAGGCAAGGGACCAGGGTAGAGCTAGAGTCTCTTTTGACTTGTTAGAAATCAGAAGACTTCAGGCTGATTGTTCACCTGCAAAGAAGACGTGATGGCACAAGCCTTGCTTTCCCATATTAAAAGCTCTTAGTCATGCTGCCCTGAAGCTACCTAAATAACTCTCTTTTTGACTGGCCTCTAGTCACTGTAGTTAGCCCTCTGGAACAAAAAGCAGTTTACTCTAAAGAAACACGGTGCTTCCATAGTATGGGTGGGAGCTCATCCCGGCAGGCTCTAGAGCTAAAGGGAAACTTGACGTGAGTACTTGCCTCACGCTAAGGCCTGAAAAGCCCTGCTGAAGCGAAAGCGTGTTGCAGTTTGCATCAGCTCGTATTCGAAGTTCTGCTTTACTTTAACGTTTCTACACATTTCCAGACACTTAGGAACCTCGTGTGGGCACCCCATTGCCTACAAATACAGTGAGTAGCAGCAGGCTCCACTGCCCTTCAAAGAAACATCCAGGCCGTAAGCCTTTCCAAGTCACTCTATGTATTCAGAGACTAGGGCAATACACTGCACCCTTCCTTGGGAACGCTAGATGTCCTCAGCACACCAACAGCTCCAGGGATTCTGTTCTCTCACGTCCTACATGCCATGGAAGTCTGCCTCATTGTCCTCATTTGAGCTGCACTTAGCAACACAATCTGCTTCACCTCTGTTCTAGGAACTCACACCCAAGGACCCCATACCTACAGTAGAAACGAGGCTTGCATTCCTACTGCAACGAAACCACTGTTTCCTGTTACACTGCAGGATTTTGAATAGGCTAAGGACCGATAGCCTACTCAAAGTGTTCCAAGGATGAGTGAGTTCGCTACATGCAGAACACTTTGGGAAGTAATGTTGATTCAGGCAAGGGAACAGGGTGTAGCTAGAGTCTCTTTTGACTTGTTGGAAATCAGAAGGGTTTAGACTTCGTGTTCACCGCAAAAGATGACCTGATGGCACAAGCCTTGTTTCCCATATTAAAAGCTCTATTCAGGCTGCCCTGAAGCTACCTAAATACGTCTATTTCTGACTGGCCTCTAGTCACTGTAGTTACACTCTGGACGAAAAGGTTTCTCTAACGAAGCACGATGCTTCCATAGCATGGGTGGTAGCTCATCCCGTCAGGCTCTAGAGCTAAAGGGAAACTTGACGTCAGTACTTGCCTCACGCTAAGGCCTGAAGAGCCCTGCTGAAGCGAAAGCGTGTTGCAGTTTACATTAGCTCGTATTCGCAGTTCTGCTTTACTTTAACGTTTCTACGGTTTTCCAGACTCTTTGGACCCTCGTGTGGGCACCCCATTGCCTACCAATACAGTGAGTACCAGCAGGCCGTACTGCCCTTCTAAGAAACATCCAGGCCGTAAGCCTTTCCAAGTCCCTCTATGTGTTCAGAGAGTAGGGCAATACACTGCACCCTTCCTTGGGAAAGCTAGATGTCCTCAGCACACCAACAGCTCCAGGGATTCTGTTCTCTCACGTCCTACATGCCATGGAAGTCTGCCTCATTGTCCTCATTTGAGCTGCACTTAGCAACACAATCTGATTCGCCTTTCTTCTAGGAACTCACACTCAAGGACCCCATACCTACAGGAGAAAGGAGGCTTGCGTTCCTTCTGCAACCAAAGCACAGTTGTTCCTGTTACCCTGCAGGATTTTAGAATAGCCTAAGGACCGATAGCCTACATAGAGCATTTCAAATTTGAGGCAGTTCGCTACATGTAGAACACTTTGTGAAGAAAAGTTGATTCAGGCAAGGGACAAGGGTAGAGCTAGAGTCTCTTTTGACTTGTTAGAAATCAGAAGGCTTCAGGCTGATGGTTCACCGGCAAAGAAACCTGATGGCACGAGCCTTGCTTTCCCTTCTTAAAAGCTCTTAGTCATGCTGCCCTGAAGCTACCTAAATAACTCTCTTTTTGACTGGCCTCTAGTCACTGTAGTTAGCCCTCTGGAACAAAAAGCAGTTTTCTCTAAGGAAACACGGTGCTTCCATAGTATGGGTGGGAGCTCATCTTATCAGGCTCTAGAGCTAAAGGGAAACTTGACGTGAGTACTTGCCTCACCCTAAGGCCTGAGGAGCCCTGCTGAAGCGAAAGCGTGTTGCAGTTTGCATCAGCTCGTATTCGAAGTTCTGCTTTACTTTAACGTTTCTACACATTTCCAGACACCTAGGAACCTCGTGTGGGCACCCCATTGCCTACAAATACAGTGAGTAGCAGCAGGCTCCACTGCCCTTCAAAGAAACATCCAGGCCGTAAGCCTTTCCAAGTCACTCTATGTATTCAGAGACTAGGGCAATACACTGCACCCTTCCTTGGGAACGCTAGATGTCCTCAGCACACCAACAGCTCCAGGGATTCTGTTCTCTCACGTCCTACATGCCATGGAAGTCTGCCTCATTGTCCTCATTTGAGCTGCACTTAGCAACACAATCTGCTTCACCTCTGTTCTAGGAACTCACACCCAAGGACCCCATACCTACAGTAGAAACGAGGCTTGCATTCCTACTGCAACGAAACCACTGTTTCCTGTTACACTGCAGGATTTTGAATAGGCTAAGGACCGATAGCCTACTCAAAGTGTTCCAAGGATGAGTGAGTTCGCTACATGCAGAACACTTTGGGAAGTAATGTTGATTCAGGCAAGGGAACAGGGTGTAGCTAGAGTCTCTTTTGACTTGTTGGAAATCAGAAGGGTTTAGACTTCGTGTTCACCGCAAAAGATGACCTGATGGCACAAGCCTTGTTTCCCATATTAAAAGCTCTATTCAGGCTGCCCTGAAGCTACCTAAATACGTCTATTTCTGACTGGCCTCTAGTCACTGTAGTTACACTCTGGACGAAAAGGTTTCTCTAACGAAGCACGATGCTTCCATAGCATGGGTGGTAGCTCATCCCGTCAGGCTCTAGAGCTAAAGGGAAACTTGACGTCAGTACTTGCCTCACGCTAAGGCCTGAAGAGCCCTGCTGAAGCGAAAGCGTGTTGCAGTTTACATTAGCTCGTATTCGCAGTTCTGCTTTACTTTAACGTTTCTACGGTTTTCCAGACTCTTTGGACCCTCGTGTGGGCACCCCATTGCCTACCAATACAGTGAGTACCAGCAGGCCGTACTGCCCTTCTAAGAAACATCCAGGCCGTAAGCCTTTCCAAGTCCCTCTATGTGTTCAGAGAGTAGGGCAATACACTGCACCCTTCCTTGGGAAAGCTAGATGTCCTCAGCACACCAACAGCTCCAGGGATTCTGTTCTCTCACGTCCTACATGCCATGGAGTCTGCCTCATTGTCCGATTTTGAGCTGCTCTTAGAAACACAATCTGCTTCGCCTTTCTTCCAGGAACTCACACCCAAGGACCCCATACCTACAGTAGAAAGGAGGCTTGCATCCTACTGCAACGAAACCACAGTTTTCCTGTTACACTGCAGGATTTTAGAATAGGCTTTAGCCTATTCTAGCCCGATAGCCTACATAGAGCATTTCAAATTTGAGGGAGTTCGCTACATGGAGAACACTTTGTGAAGAAAAGTTGATTCAGGCAAGGGACCAGGGTAGAGCTAGAGTCTCTTTTGACTTGTTAGAAATCAGAAGACTTCAGGCTGATTGTTCACCTGCAAAGAAGACCTGATGGCACAAGCCTTGCTTTCCCATATTAAAAGCTCTTAGTCATGCTGCCCTGAAGCTACCTAAATAACTCTCTTTTTGACTGGCCTCTAGTCACTGTAGTTAGCCCTCTGGAACAAAAAGCAGTTTTCTCTAAAGAAACACGGTGCTTCCATAGTATGGGTGGGAGCTCATCCCGGCAGGCTCTAGAGCTAAAGGGAAACTTGACGTGAGTACTTGCCTCACGCTAAGGCCTGAAAAGCCCTGCTGAAGCGAAAGCGTGTTGCAGTTTCCATTAGCTAGTATTCGCAGTTCTGCTTTACTTTAACGTTTCTCCGCTTTTCCAGACACTTAGGACCCTCGTGTGGGCACCCCATTGCCTACAAATACAGTGAGTAGCAGCAGGCTCCACTGCCCTTCAAAGAAACATCCAGGCCGTAAGCCTTTCCAAGTCACTCTATGTATTCAGAGACTAGGGCAATACACTGCACCCTTCCTTGGGAACGCTAGATGTCCTCAGCACACCAACAGCTCCAGGGATTCTGTTCTCTCACGTCCTACATGCCATGGAAGTCTGCCTCATTGTCCTCATTTGAGCTGCACTTAGCAACACAATCTGCTTCACCTCTGTTCTAGGAACTCACACCCAAGGACCCCATACCTACAGTAGAAACGAGGCTTGCATTCCTACTGCAACGAAACCACTGTTTCCTGTTACCCTGCAGGATTTTGAATAGGCTAAGGACCGATAGCCTACTCAAAGTGTTCCAAGGATGAGTGAGTTCGCTACATGCAGAACACTTTGGGAAGTAATGTTGATTCAGGCAAGGGAACAGGGTGTAGCTAGAGTCTCTTTTGACTTGTTGGAAATCAGAAGGGTTTAGACTTCGTGTTCACCGCAAAAGATGACCTGATGGCACAAGCCTTGTTTCCCATATTAAAAGCTCTATTCAGGCTGCCCTGAAGCTACCTAAATACGTCTATTTCTGACTGGCCTCTAGTCACTGTAGTTACACTCTGGACGAAAAGGTTTCTCTAACGAAGCACGATGCTTCCATAGCATGGGTGGTAGCTCATCCCGTCAGGCTCTAGAGCTAAAGGGAAACTTGACGTCAGTACTTGCCTCACGCTAAGGCCTGAAGAGCCCTGCTGAAGCGAAAGCGTGTTGCAGTTTACATTAGCTCGTATTCGCAGTTCTGCTTTACTTTAACGTTTCTACGGTTTTCCAGACTCTTTGGACCCTCGTGTGGGCACCCCATTGCCTACCAATACAGTGAGTACCAGCAGGCCGTACTGCCCTTCTAAGAAACATCCAGGCCGTAAGCCTTTCCAAGTCCCTCTATGTGTTCAGAGAGTAGGGCAATACACTGCACCCTTCCTTGGGAAAGCTAGATGTCCTCAGCACACCAACAGCTCCAGGGATTCTGTTCTCTCACGTCCTACATGCCATGGAGTCTGCCTCATTGTCCGATTTTGAGCTGCTCTTAGAAACACAATCTGCTTCGCCTTTCTTCCAGGAACTCACACCCAAGGACCCCATACCTACAGTAGAAAGGAGGCTTGCATCCTACTGCAACGAAACCACAGTTTTCCTGTTACACTGCAGGATTTTAGAATAGGCTTTAGCCTATTCTAGCCCGATAGCCTACATAGAGCATTTCAAATTTGAGGGAGTTCGCTACATGGAGAACACTTTGTGAAGAAAAGTTGATTCAGGCAAGGGACCAGGGTAGAGCTAGAGTCTCTTTTGACTTGTTAGAAATCAGAAGACTTCAGGCTGATTGTTCACCGGCAAAGAAGACCTGATGGCACAAGCCTTGCTTTCCCATATTAAAAGCTCTTAGTCATGCTGCCCTGAAGCTACCTAAATAACTCTCTTTTTGACTGGCCTCTAGTCACTGTAGTTAGCCCTCTGGAACAAAAAGCAGTTTTCTCTAAAGAAACACGGTGCTTCCATAGTATGGGTGGGAGCTCATCCCGGCAGGCTCTAGAGCTAAAGGGAAACTTGACGTGAGTACTTGCCTCACGCTAAGGCCTGAAAAGCCCTGCTGAAACGAAAGCGTGTTGCAGTTTGCATCAGCTCGTATTCGAAGTTCTGCTTTACTTTAACGTTTCTACGGTTTTCCAGACTCTTTGGACCCTCGTGTGGGCACCCCATTGCCTACCAATACAGTGAGTACCAGCAGGCCGTACTGCCCTTCTAAGAAACATCCAGGCCGTAAGCCTTTCCAAGTCCCTCTATGTGTTCAGAGAGTAGGGCAATACACTGCACCCTTCCTTGGGAAAGCTAGATGTCCTCAGCACACCAACAGCTCCAGGGATTCTGTTCTCTCACGTCCTACATGCCATGGAGTCTGCCTCATTGTCCGATTTTGAGCTGCTCTTAGAAACACAATCTGCTTCGCCTTTCTTCCAGGAACTCACACCCAAGGACCCTATACCTACAGTAGAAAGGAGGCTTGCATCCTACTGCAACGAAACCACAGTTTTCCTGTTACACTGCAGGATTTTAGAATAGGCTTTAGCCTATTCTAGCCCGATAGCCTACATGGAGCATTTCAAATTTGAGGGAGTTCGCTACATGGAGAACACTTTGTGAAGAAAAGTTGATTCAGGCAAGGGACCAGGGTAGAGCTAGAGTCTCTTTTGACTTGTTAGAAATCAGAAGACTTCAGGCTGATTGTTCACCTGCAAAGAAGACGTGATGGCACAAGCCTTGCTTTCCCATATTAAAAGCTCTTAGTCATGCTGCCCTGAAGCTACCTAAATAACTCTCTTTTTGACTGGCCTCTAGTCACTGTAGTTAGCCCTCTGGAACAAAAAGCAGTTTACTCTAAAGAAACACGGTGCTTCCATAGTATGGGTGGGAGCTCATCCCGGCAGGCTCTAGAGCTAAAGGGAAACTTGACGTGAGTACTTGCCTCACGCTAAGGCCTGAAAAGCCCTGCTGAAGCGAAAGCGTGTTGCAGTTTGCATCAGCTCGTATTCGAAGTTCTGCTTTACTTTAACGTTTCTACACATTTCCAGACACTTAGGAACCTCGTGTGGGCACCCCATTGCCTACAAATACAGTGAGTAGCAGCAGGCTCCACTGCCCTTCAAAGAAACATCCAGGCCGTAAGCCTTTCCAAGTCACTCTATGTATTCAGAGACTAGGGCAATACACTGCACCCTTCCTTGGGAACGCTAGATGTCCTCAGCACACCAACAGCTCCAGGGATTCTGTTCTCTCACGTCCTACATGCCATGGAAGTCTGCCTCATTGTCCTCATTTGAGCTGCACTTAGCAACACAATCTGCTTCACCTCTGTTCTAGGAACTCACACCCAAGGACCCCATACCTACAGTAGAAACGAGGCTTGCATTCCTACTGCAACGAAACCACTGTTTCCTGTTACACTGCAGGATTTTGAATAGGCTAAGGACCGATAGCCTACTCAAAGTGTTCCAAGGATGAGTGAGTTCGCTACATGCAGAACACTTTGGGAAGTAATGTTGATTCAGGCAAGGGAACAGGGTGTAGCTAGAGTCTCTTTTGACTTGTTGGAAATCAGAAGGGTTTAGACTTCGTGTTCACCGCAAAAGATGACCTGATGGCACAAGCCTTGTTTCCCATATTAAAAGCTCTATTCAGGCTGCCCTGAAGCTACCTAAATACGTCTATTTCTGACTGGCCTCTAGTCACTGTAGTTACACTCTGGACGAAAAGGTTTCTCTAACGAAGCACGATGCTTCCATAGCATGGGTGGTAGCTCATCCCGTCAGGCTCTAGAGCTAAAGGGAAACTTGACGTCAGTACTTGCCTCACGCTAAGGCCTGAAGAGCCCTGCTGAAGCGAAAGCGTGTTGCAGTTTACATTAGCTCGTATTCGCAGTTCTGCTTTACTTTAACGTTTCTACGGTTTTCCAGACTCTTTGGACCCTCGTGTGGGCACCCCATTGCCTACCAATACAGTGAGTACCAGCAGGCCGTACTGCCCTTCTAAGAAACATCCAGGCCGTAAGCCTTTCCAAGTCCCTCTATGTGTTCAGAGAGTAGGGCAATACACTGCACCCTTCCTTGGGAAAGCTAGATGTCCTCAGCACACCAACAGCTCCAGGGATTCTGTTCTCTCACGTCCTACATGCCATGGAAGTCTGCCTCATTGTCCTCATTTGAGCTGCACTTAGCAACACAATCTGATTCGCCTTTCTTCTAGGAACTCACACTCAAGGACCCCATACCTACAGGAGAAAGGAGGCTTGCGTTCCTTCTGCAACCAAAGCACAGTTGTTCCTGTTACCCTGCAGGATTTTAGAATAGCCTAAGGACCGATAGCCTACATAGAGCATTTCAAATTTGAGGCAGTTCGCTACATGTAGAACACTTTGTGAAGAAAAGTTGATTCAGGCAAGGGACAAGGGTAGAGCTAGAGTCTCTTTTGACTTGTTAGAAATCAGAAGGCTTCAGGCTGATGGTTCACCGGCAAAGAAACCTGATGGCACGAGCCTTGCTTTCCCTTCTTAAAAGCTCTTAGTCATGCTGCCCTGAAGCTACCTAAATAACTCTCTTTTTGACTGGCCTCTAGTCACTGTAGTTAGCCCTCTGGAACAAAAAGCAGTTTTCTCTAAGGAAACACGGTGCTTCCATAGTATGGGTGGGAGCTCATCTTATCAGGCTCTAGAGCTAAAGGGAAACTTGACGTGAGTACTTGCCTCACCCTAAGGCCTGAGGAGCCCTGCTGAAGCGAAAGCGTGTTGCAGTTTGCATCAGCTCGTATTCGAAGTTCTGCTTTACTTTAACGTTTCTACACATTTCCAGACACCTAGGAACCTCGTGTGGGCACCCCATTGCCTACAAATACAGTGAGTAGCAGCAGGCTCCACTGCCCTTCAAAGAAACATCCAGGCCGTAAGCCTTTCCAAGTCACTCTATGTATTCAGAGACTAGGGCAATACACTGCACCCTTCCTTGGGAACGCTAGATGTCCTCAGCACACCAACAGCTCCAGGGATTCTGTTCTCTCACGTCCTACATGCCATGGAAGTCTGCCTCATTGTCCTCATTTGAGCTGCACTTAGCAACACAATCTGCTTCACCTCTGTTCTAGGAACTCACACCCAAGGACCCCATACCTACAGTAGAAACGAGGCTTGCATTCCTACTGCAACGAAACCACTGTTTCCTGTTACACTGCAGGATTTTGAATAGGCTAAGGACCGATAGCCTACTCAAAGTGTTCCAAGGATGAGTGAGTTCGCTACATGCAGAACACTTTGGGAAGTAATGTTGATTCAGGCAAGGGAACAGGGTGTAGCTAGAGTCTCTTTTGACTTGTTGGAAATCAGAAGGGTTTAGACTTCGTGTTCACCGCAAAAGATGACCTGATGGCACAAGCCTTGTTTCCCATATTAAAAGCTCTATTCAGGCTGCCCTGAAGCTACCTAAATACGTCTATTTCTGACTGGCCTCTAGTCACTGTAGTTACACTCTGGACGAAAAGGTTTCTCTAACGAAGCACGATGCTTCCATAGCATGGGTGGTAGCTCATCCCGTCAGGCTCTAGAGCTAAAGGGAAACTTGACGTCAGTACTTGCCTCACGCTAAGGCCTGAAGAGCCCTGCTGAAGCGAAAGCGTGTTGCAGTTTACATTAGCTCGTATTCGCAGTTCTGCTTTACTTTAACGTTTCTACGGTTTTCCAGACTCTTTGGACCCTCGTGTGGGCACCCCATTGCCTACCAATACAGTGAGTACCAGCAGGCCGTACTGCCCTTCTAAGAAACATCCAGGCCGTAAGCCTTTCCAAGTCCCTCTATGTGTTCAGAGAGTAGGGCAATACACTGCACCCTTCCTTGGGAAAGCTAGATGTCCTCAGCACACCAACAGCTCCAGGGATTCTGTTCTCTCACGTCCTACATGCCATGGAGTCTGCCTCATTGTCCGATTTTGAGCTGCTCTTAGAAACACAATCTGCTTCGCCTTTCTTCCAGGAACTCACACCCAAGGACCCCATACCTACAGGAGAAAGGAGGCTTGCATCCTACTGCAACGAAACCACAGTTTTCCTGTTACACTGCAGGATTTTAGAATAGGCTTTAGCCTATTCTAGCCCGATAGCCTACATAGAGCATTTCAAATTTGAGGGAGTTCGCTACATGGAGAACACTTTGTGAAGAAAAGTTGATTCAGGCAAGGGACCAGGGTAGAGCTAGAGTCTCTTTTGACTTGTTAGAAATCAGAAGACTTCAGGCTGATTGTTCACCGGCAAAGAAGACCTGATGGCACAAGCCTTGCTTTCCCATATTAAAAGCTCTTAGTCATGCTGCCCTGAAGCTACCTAAATAACTCTCTTTTTGACTGGCCTCTAGTCACTGTAGTTAGCCCTCTGGAACAAAAAGCAGTTTTCTCTAAAGAAACACGGTGCTTCCATAGTATGGGTGGGAGCTCATCCCGGCAGGCTCTAGAGCTAAAGGGAAACTTGACGTGAGTACTTGCCTCACGCTAAGGCCTGAAAAGCCCTGCTGAAGCGAAAGCGTGTTGCAGTTTCCATTAGCTAGTATTCGCAGTTCTGCTTTACTTTAACGTTTCTCCGCTTTTCCAGACACTTAGGACCCTCGTGTGGGCACCCCACTGCCTACAAATACAGTGAGTAGCAGCAGGCTCCACTGCCCTTCAAAGAAACATCCAGGCCGTAAGCCTTTCCAAGTCACTCTATGTATTCAGAGACTAGGGCAATACACTGCACCCTTCCTTGGGAACGCTAGATGTCCTCAGCACACCAACAGCTCCAGGGATTCTGTTCTCTCACGTCCTACATGCCATGGAAGTCTGCCTCATTGTCCTCATTTGAGCTGCACTTAGCAACACAATCTGCTTCACCTCTGTTCTAGGAACTCACACCCAAGGACCCCATACCTACAGTAGAAACGAGGCTTGCATTCCTACTGCAACGAAACCACTGTTTCCTGTTACACTGCAGGATTTTGAATAGGCTAAGGACCGATAGCCTACTCAAAGTGTTCCAAGGATGAGTGAGTTCGCTACATGCAGAACACTTTGGGAAGTAATGTTGATTCAGGCAAGGGAACAGGGTGTAGCTAGAGTCTCTTTTGACTTGTTGGAAATCAGAAGGGTTTAGACTTCGTGTTCACCGCAAAAGATGACCTGATGGCACAAGCCTTGTTTCCCATATTAAAAGCTCTATTCATGCTGCCCTGAAGCTACCTAAATACGTCTATTTCTGACTGGCCTCTAGTCACTGTAGTTACACTCTGGACGAAAAGGTTTCTCTAACGAAGCACGATGCTTCCATAGCATGGGTGGTAGCTCATCCCGTCAGGCTCTAGAGCTAAAGGGAAACTTGACGTCAGTACTTGCCTCACGCTAAGGCCTGAAGAGCCCTGCTGAAGCGAAAGCGTGTTGCAGTTTACATTAGCTCGTATTCGCAGTTCTGCTTTACTTTAACGTTTCTACGGTTTTCCAGACTCTTTGGACCCTCGTGTGGGCACCCCATTGCCTACCAATACAGTGAGTACCAGCAGGCCGTACTGCCCTTCTAAGAAACATCCAGGCCGTAAGCCTTTCCAAGTCCCTCTATGTGTTCAGAGAGTAGGGCAATACACTGCACCCTTCCTTGGGAAAGCTAGATGTCCTCAGCACACCAACAGCTCCAGGGATTCTGTTCTCTCACGTCCTACATGCCATGGAGTCTGCCTCATTGTCCGATTTTGAGCTGCTCTTAGAAACACAATCTGCTTCGCCTTTCTTCCAGGAACTCACACCCAAGGACCCCATACCTACAGTAGAAAGGAGGCTTGCATCCTACTGCAACGAAACCACAGTTTTCCTGTTACACTGCAGGATTTTAGAATAGGCTTTAGCCTATTCTAGCCCGATAGCCTACATAGAGCATTTCAAATTTGAGGGAGTTCGCTACATGGAGAACACTTTGTGAAGAAAAGTTGATTCAGGCAAGGGACCAGGGTAGAGCTAGAGTCTCTTTTGACTTGTTAGAAATCAGAAGACTTCAGGCTGATTGTTCACCTGCAAAGAAGACCTGATGGCACAAGCCTTGCTTTCCCATATTAAAAGCTCTTAGTCATGCTGCCCTGAAGCTACCTAAATAACTCTCTTTTTGACTGGCCTCTAGTCACTGTAGTTAGCCCTCTGGAACAAAAAGCAGTTTTCTCTAAGGAAACACGGTGCTTCCATAGTATGGGTGGGAGCTCATCTTATCAGGCTCTAGAGCTAAAGGGAAACTTGACGTGAGTACTTGCCTCACCCTAAGGCCTGAGGAGCCCTGCTGAAGCGAAAGCGTGTTGCAGTTTGCATCAGCTCGTATTCGAAGTTCTGCTTTACTTTAACGTTTCTACACATTTCCAGACACTTAGGAACCTCGTGTGGGCACCCCATTGCCTACAAATACAGTGACTAGCAGCAGGCTCCACTGCCCTTCAAAGAAACATCCAGGCCGTAAGCCTTTCCAAGTCACTCTATGTATTCAGAGACTAGGGCAATACACTGCACCCTTCCTTGGGAACGCTAGATGTCCTCAGCACACCAACAGCTCCAGGGATTCTGTTCTCTCACGTCCTACATGCCATGGAAGTCTGCCTCATTGTCCTCATTTGAGCTGCACTTAGCAACACAATCTGCTTCACCTCTGTTCTAGGAACTCACACCCAAGGACCCCATACCTACAGTAGAAACGAGGCTTGCATTCCTACTGCAACGAAACCACTGTTTCCTGTTACCCTGCAGGATTTTGAATAGGCTAAGGACCGATAGCCTACTCAAAGTGTTCCAAGGATGAGTGAGTTCGCTACATGCAGAACACTTTGGGAAGTAATGTTGATTCAGGCAAGGGAACAGGGTGTAGCTAGAGTCTCTTTTGACTTGTTAGAAATCAGAAGGCTTCAGGCTGATGGTTCACCGGCAAAGAAACCTGATGGCACGAGCCTTG
The DNA here is from genome assembly GCF_028564815.1 of Eubalaena glacialis. NCBI lineage: Eukaryota > Metazoa > Chordata > Mammalia > Artiodactyla > Balaenidae > Eubalaena > Eubalaena glacialis. Next base: position 42,548,805 of record NC_083735.1, on the reverse strand, counting down.
CTTTCCCTTCTTAAAAGCTCTTAGTCATGCTGCCCTGAAGCTACATAAATAACTCTCTTTTTGACTGGCCTCTAGTCACTGTAGTTAGCCCTCTGGAACAAAAAGCAGTTTTCTCTAAGGAAACACGGTGCTTCCATAGTATGGGTGGGAGCTCATCTTATCAGGCTCTAGAGCTAAAGGGAAACTTGACGTGAGTACTTGCCTCACGCTAAGGCCTGAGGAGCCCTGCTGAAGCGAAAGCGTGTTGCAGTTTGCATCAGCTCGTATTCGAAGTTCTGCTTTACTTTAACGTTTCTACACATTTCCAGACACTTAGGAACCTCGTGTGGGCACCCCATTGCCTACAAATACAGTGAGTAGCAGCAGGCTCCACTGCCCTTCAAAGAAACATCCAGGCCGTAAGCCTTTCCAAGTCACTCTATGTATTCAGAGACTAGGGCAATACACTGCACCCTTCCTTGGGAACGCTAGATGTCCTCAGCACACCAACAGCTCCAGGGATTCTGTTCTCTCACGTCCTACATGCCATGGAAGTCTGCCTCATTGTCCTCATTTGAGCTGCACTTAGCAACACAATCTGCTTCACCTCTGTTCTAGGAACTCACACCCAAGGACCCCATACCTACAGTAGAAACGAGGCTTGCATTCCTACTGCAACGAAACCACTGTTTCCTGTTACACTGCAGGATTTTGAATAGGCTAAGGACCGATAGCCTACTCAAAGTGTTCCAAGGATGAGTGAGTTCGCTACATGCAGAACACTTTGGGAAGTAATGTTGATTCAGGCAAGGGAACAGGGTGTAGCTAGAGTCTCTTTTGACTTGTTGGAAATCAGAAGGGTTTAGACTTCGTGTTCACCGCAAAAGATGACCTGATGGCACAAGCCTTGTTTCCCATATTAAAAGCTCTATTCAGGCTGCCCTGAAGCTACCTAAATACGTCTATTTCTGACTGGCCTCTAGTCACTGTAGTTACACTCTGGACGAAAAGGTTTCTCTAACGAAGCACGATGCTTCCATAGCATGGGTGGTAGCTCATCCCGTCAGGCTCTAGAGCTAAAGGGAAACTTGACGTCAGTACTTGCCTCACGCTAAGGCCTGAAGAGCCCTGCTGAAGCGAAAGCGTGTTGCAGTTTACATTAGCTCGTATTCGCAGTTCTGCTTTACTTTAACGTTTCTACGGTTTTCCAGACTCTTTGGACCCTCGTGTGGGCACCCCATTGCCTACCAATACAGTGAGTACCAGCAGGCCGTACTGCCCTTCTAAGAAACATCCAGGCCGTAAGCCTTTCCAAGTCCCTCTATGTGTTCAGAGAGTAGGGCAATACACTGCACCCTTCCTTGGGAAAGCTAGATGTCCTCAGCACACCAACAGCTCCAGGGATTCTGTTCTCTCACGTCCTACATGCCATGGAGTCTGCCTCATTGTCCGATTTTGAGCTGCTCTTAGAAACACAATCTGCTTCGCCTTTCTTCCAGGAACTCACACCCAAGGACCCCATACCTACAGTAGAAAGGAGGCTTGCATCCTACTGCAACGAAACCACAGTTTTCCTGTTACACTGCAGGATTTTAGAATAGGCTTTAGCCTATTCTAGCCCGATAGCCTACATAGAGCATTTCAAATTTGAGGGAGTTCGCTACATGGAGAACACTTTGTGAAGAAAAGTTGATTCAGGCAAGGGACCAGGGTAGAGCTAGAGTCTCTTTTGACTTGTTAGAAATCAGAAGACTTCAGGCTGATTGTTCACCTGCAAAGAAGACCTGATGGCACAAGCCTTGCTTTCCCATATTAAAAGCTCTTAGTCATGCTGCCCTGAAGCTACCTAAATAACTCTCTTTTTGACTGGCCTCTAGTCACTGTAGTTAGCCCTCTGGAACAAAAAGCAGTTTTCTCTAAAGAAACACGGTGCTTCCATAGTATGGGTGGGAGCTCATCCCGGCAGGCTCTAGAGCTAAAGGGAAACTTGACGTGAGTACTTGCCTCACGCTAAGGCCTGAAAAGCCCTGCTGAAGCGAAAGCGTGTTGCAGTTTGCATCAGCTCGTATTCGAAGTTCTGCTTTACTTTAACGTTTCTACACATTTCCAGACACTTAGGAACCTCGTGTGGGCACCCCATTGCCTACAAATACAGTGAGTAGCAGCAGGCTCCACTGCCCTTCAAAGAAACATCCAGGCCGTAAGCCTTTCCAAGTCACTCTATGTATTCAGAGACTAGGGCAATACACTGCACCCTTCCTTGGGAACGCTAGATGTCCTCAGCACACCAACAGCTCCAGGGATTCTGTTCTCTCACGTCCTACATGCCATGGAAGTCTGCCTCATTGTCCTCATTTGAGCTGCACTTAGCAACACAATCTGCTTCACCTCTGTTCTAGGAACTCACACCCAAGGACCCCATACCTACAGTAGAAACGAGGCTTGCATTCCTACTGCAACGAAACCACTGTTTCCTGTTACCCTGCAGGATTTTGAATAGGCTAAGGACCGATAGCCTACTCAAAGTGTTCCAAGGATGAGTGAGTTCGCTACATGCAGAACACTTTGGGAAGTAATGTTGATTCAGGCAAGGGAACAGGGTGTAGCTAGAGTCTCTTTTGACTTGTTGGAAATCAGAAGGGTTTAGACTTCGTGTTCACCGCAAAAGATGACCTGATGGCACAAGCCTTGTTTCCCATATTAAAAGCTCTATTCAGGCTGCCCTGAAGCTACCTAAATACGTCTATTTCTGACTGGCCTCTAGTCACTGTAGTTACACTCTGGACGAAAAGGTTTCTCTAACGAAGCACGATGCTTCCATAGCATGGGTGGTAGCTCATCCCGTCAGGCTCTAGAGCTAAAGGGAAACTTGACGTCAGTACTTGCCTCACGCTAAGGCCTGAAGAGCCCTGCTGAAGCGAAAGCGTGTTGCAGTTTACATTAGCTCGTATTCGCAGTTCTGCTTTACTTTAACGTTTCTACGGTTTTCCAGACTCTTTGGACCCTCGTGTGGGCACCCCATTGCCTACCAATACAGTGAGTACCAGCAGGCCGTACTGCCCTTCTAAGAAACATCCAGGCCGTAAGCCTTTCCAAGTCCCTCTATGTGTTCAGAGAGTAGGGCAATACACTGCACCCTTCCTTGGGAAAGCTAGATGTCCTCAGCACACCAACAGCTCCAGGGATTCTGTTCTCTCACGTCCTACATGCCATGGAGTCTGCCTCATTGTCCGATTTTGAGCTGCTCTTAGAAACACAATCTGCTTCGCCTTTCTTCCAGGAACTCACACCCAAGGACCCCATACCTACAGTAGAAAGGAGGCTTGCATCCTACTGCAACGAAACCACAGTTTTCCTGTTACACTGCAGGATTTTAGAATAGGCTTTAGCCTATTCTAGCCCGATAGCCTACATAGAGCATTTCAAATTTGAGGGAGTTCGCTATATGTAGAACACTTTGTGAAGAAAAGTTGATTCAGGCAAGGGACCAGGGTAGAGCTAGAGTCTCTTTTGACTTGTTAGAAATCAGAAGACTTCAGGCTGATTGTTCACCTGCAAAGAAGACCTGATGGCACAAGCCTTGCTTTCCCATATTAAAAGCTCTTAGTCATGCTGCCCTGAAGCTACCTAAATAACTCTCTTTTTGACTGGCCTCTAGTCACTGTAGTTAGCCCTCTGGAACAAAAAGCAGTTTTCTCTAAAGAAACACGGTGCTTCCATAGTATGGGTGGGAGCTCATCCTGTCAGGCTCTAGAGCTAAAGGGAAACTTGACGTGAGTACTTGCCTCACGCTAAGGCCTGAAAAGCCCTGCTGAAGCGAAAGCGTGTTGCAGTTTCCATTAGCTCGTATTCGCAGTTCTGCTTTACTTTAACGTTTCTCCGCTTTTCCAGACACTTAGGACCCTCGTGTGGGCACCCCACTGCCTACAAATACAGTGAGTACCAGCAGGTTCCACTGCCCTTCTAAGAAACTTCCAGGCCGTAAGTCTTTCCAAGTCACTCTGCATTCAGGGAGCAGGGCAATACACTGCACCCTTCCTTGGGAAAGCTAGATGTCCTCAGCACACCAACAGCTCCAGGGATTCTGTTCTCTCACGTCCTACATGCCATGGAAGTCTGCCTCATTGTCCTCATTTGAGCTGCACTTAGCAACACAATCTGATTCGCCTTTCTTCTAGGAACTCACACTCAAGGACCCCATACCTACAGGAGAAAGGAGGCTTGCGTTCTTTCTGCAACCAAAGCACAGTTGTTCCTGTTACCCTGCAGGATTTTAGAATAGCCTAAGGACCGATAGCCTACATAGAGCATTTCAAATTTCAGGCAGTTCGCTACATGTAGAACACTTTGTGAAGAAAAGTTGATTCAGGCAAGGGACAAGGGTAGAGCTAGAGTCTCTTTTGACTTGTTAGAAATCAGAAGGCTTCAGGCTGATGGTTCACCGGCAAAGAAACCTGATGGCACGAGCCTTGCTTTCCCTTCTTAAAAGCTCTTAGTCATGCTGCCCTGAAGCTACCTAAATAACTCTCTTTTTGACTGGCCTCTAGTCACTGTAGTTAGCCCTCTGGAACAAAAAGCAGTTTTCTCTAAGGAAACACGGTGCTTCCATAGTATGGGTGGGAGCTCATCTTATCAGGCTCTAGAGCTAAAGGGAAACTTGACGTGAGTACTTGCCTCACCCTAAGGCCTGAGGAGCCCTGCTGAAGCGAAAGCGTGTTGCAGTTTGCATCAGCTCGTATTCGAAGTTCTGCTTTACTTTAACGTTTCTACACATTTCCAGACACTTAGGAACCTCGTGTGGGCACCCCATTGCCTACAAATACAGTGAGTAGCAGCAGGCTCCACTGCCCTTCAAAGAAACATCCAGGCCGTAAGCCTTTCCAAGTCACTCTATGTATTCAGAGACTAGGGCAATACACTGCACCCTTCCTTGGGAACGCTAGATGTCCTCAGCACACCAACAGCTCCAGGGATTCTGTTCTCTCACGTCCTACATGCCATGGAAGTCTGCCTCATTGTCCTCATTTGAGCTGCACTTAGCAACACAATCTGCTTCACCTCTGTTCTAGGAACTCACACCCAAGGACCCCATACCTACAGTAGAAACGAGGCTTGCATTCCTACTGCAACGAAACCACTGTTTCCTGTTACACTGCAGGATTTTGAATAGGCTAAGGACCGATAGCCTACTCAAAGTGTTCCAAGGATGAGTGAGTTCGCTACATGCAGAACACTTTGGGAAGTAATGTTGATTCAGGCAAGGGAACAGGGTGTAGCTAGAGTCTCTTTTGACTTGTTGGAAATCAGAAGGGTTTAGACTTCGTGTTCACCGCAAAAGATGACCTGATGGCACAAGCCTTGTTTCCCATATTAAAAGCTCTATTCAGGCTGCCCTGAAGCTACCTAAATACGTCTATTTCTGACTGGCCTCTAGTCACTGTAGTTACACTCTGGACGAAAAGGTTTCTCTAACGAAGCACGATGCTTCCATAGCATGGGTGGTAGCTCATCCCGTCAGGCTCTAGAGCTAAAGGGAAACTTGACGTCAGTACTTGCCTCACGCTAAGGCCTGAAGAGCCCTGCTGAAGCGAAAGCGTGTTGCAGTTTACATTAGCTCGTATTCGCAGTTCTGCTTTACTTTAACGTTTCTACGGTTTTCCAGACTCTTTGGACCCTCGTGTGGGCACCCCATTGCCTACCAATACAGTGAGTACCAGCAGGCCGTACTGCCCTTCTAAGAAACATCCAGGCCGTAAGCCTTTCCAAGTCCCTCTATGTGTTCAGAGAGTAGGGCAATACACTGCACCCTTCCTTGGGAAAGCTAGATGTCCTCAGCACACCAACAGCTCCAGGGATTCTGTTCTCTCACGTCCTACATGCCATGGAAGTCTGCCTCATTGTCCTCATTTGAGCTGCACTTAGCAACACAATCTGATTCGCCTTTCTTCTAGGAACTCACACTCAAGGACCCCATACCTACAGGAGAAAGGAGGCTTGCGTTCCTTCTGCAACCAAAGCACAGTTGTTCCTGTTACCCTGCAGGATTTTAGAATAGCCTAAGGACCGATAGCCTACATAGAGCATTTCAAATTTGAGGCAGTTCGCTACATGTAGAACACTTTGTGAAGAAAAGTTGATTCAGGCAAGGGACAAGGGTAGAGCTAGAGTCTCTTTTGACTTGTTAGAAATCAGAAGGCTTCAGGCTGATGGTTCACCGGCAAAGAAACCTGATGGCACGAGCCTTGCTTTCCCTTCTTAAAAGCTCTTAGTCATGCTGCCCTGAAGCTACCTAAATAACTCTCTTTTTGACTGGCCTCTAGTCACTGTAGTTAGCCCTCTGGAACAAAAAGCAGTTTTCTCTAAGGAAAACGGTGCTTCCATAGTATGGGTGGGAGCTCATCTTATCAGGCTCTAGAGCTAAAGGGAAACTTGACGTGAGTACTTGCCTCACGCTAAGGCCTGAGGAGCCCTGCTGAAGCGAAAGCGTGTTGCAGTTTGCATCAGCTCGTATTCGAAGTTCTGCTTTACTTTAACGTTTCTACACATTTCCAGACACCTAGGAACCTCGTGTGGGCACCCCATTGCCTACAAATACAGTGAGTAGCAGCAGGCTCCACTGCCCTTCAAAGAAACATCCAGGCCGTAAGTCTTTCCAAGTCACTCTGCATTCAGAGAGCAGGGCAATACACTGCACCCTTCCTTGGGAAAGCTAGATGTCCTCAGCACACCAACAGCTCCAGGGATTCTGTTCTCTCACGTCCTACATGCCATGGAAGTCTGCCTCATTGTCCTCATTTGAGCTGCACTTAGCAACACAATCTGCTTCACCTCTGTTCTAGGAACTCACACCCAAGGACCCCATACCTACAGTAGAAACGAGGCTTGCATTCCTACTGCAACGAAACCACTGTTTCCTGTTACACTGCAGGATTTTGAATAGGCTAAGGACCGATAGCCTACTCAAAGTGTTCCAAGGATGAGTGAGTTCGCTACATGCAGAACACTTTGGGAAGTAATGTTGATTCAGGCAAGGGAACAGGGTGTAGCTAGAGTCTCTTTTGACTTGTTGGAAATCAGAAGGGTTTAGACTTCGTGTTCACCGCAAAAGATGACCTGATGGCACAAGCCTTGTTTCCCATATTAAAAGCTCTATTCAGGCTGCCCTGAAGCTACCTAAATACGTCTATTTCTGACTGGCCTCTAGTCACTGTAGTTACACTCTGGACGAAAAGGTTTCTCTAACGAAGCACGATGCTTCCATAGCATGGGTGGTAGCTCATCCCGTCAGGCTCTAGAGCTAAAGGGAAACTTGACGTCAGTACTTGCCTCACGCTAAGGCCTGAAGAGCCCTGCTGAAGCGAAAGCGTGTTGCAGTTTACATTAGCTCGTATTCGCAGTTCTGCTTTACTTTAACGTTTCTACGGTTTTCCAGACTCTTTGGACCCTCGTGTGGGCACCCCATTGCCTACCAATACAGTGAGTACCAGCAGGCCGTACTGCCCTTCTAAGAAACATCCAGGTCGTAAGCCTTTCCAAGTCCCTCTATGTGTTCAGAGAGTAGGGCAATACACTGCACCCTTCCTTGGGAAAGCTAGATGTCCTCAGCACACCAACAGCTCCAGGGATTCTGTTCTCTCACGTCCTACATGCCATGGAGTCTGCCTCATTGTCCGATTTTGAGCTGCTCTTAGAAACACAATCTGCTTCGCCTTTCTTCCAGGAACTCACACCCAAGGACCCCATACCTACAGTAGAAAGGAGGCTTGCATCCTACTGCAACGAAGCCACAGTTTTCCTGTTACACTGCAGGATTTTAGAATAGGCTTTAGCCTATTCTAGCCCGATAGCCTACATAGAGCATTTCAAATTTGAGGGAGTTCGCTATATGTAGAACACTTTGTGAAGAAAAGTTGATTCAGGCAAGGGACCAGGGTAGAGCTAGAGTCTCTTTTGACTTGTTAGAAATCAGAAGACTTCAGGCTGATTGTTCACCGGCAAAGAAGACCTGATGGCACAAGCCTTGCTTTCCCATATTAAAAGCTCTTAGTCATGCTGCCCTGAAGCTACCTAAATAACTCTCTTTTTGACTGGCCTCTAGTCACTGTAGTTAGCCCTCTGGAACAAAAAGCAGTTTTCTCTAAAGAAACACGGTGCTTCCATAGTATGGGTGGGAGCTCATCCTGTCAGGCTCTAGAGCTAAAGGGAAACTTGACGTGAGTACTTGCCTCACGCTAAGGCCTGAAAAGCCCTGCTGAAGCGAAAGCGTGTTGCAGTTTCCATTAGCTAGTATTCGCAGTTCTGCTTTACTTTAACGTTTCTCCGCTTTTCCAGACACTTAGGACCCTCGTGTGGGCACCCCACTGCCTACAAATACAGTGAGTAGCAGCAGGTTCCACTGCCCTTCTAAGAAACTTCCAGGCCGTAAGTCTTTCCAAGTCACTCTGCATTCAGAGAGCAGGGCAATACACTGCACCCTTCCTTGGGAAAGCTAGATGTCCTCAGCACACCAACAGCTCCAGGGATTCTGTTCTCTCACGTCCTACATGCCATGGAAGTCTGCCTCATTGTCCTCATTTGAGCTGCACTTAGCAACACAATCTGATTCGCCTTTCTTCTAGGAACTCACACTCAAGGACCCCATACCTACAGGAGAAAGGAGGCTTGCGTTCTTTCTGCAACCAAAGCACAGTTGTTCCTGTTACCCTGCAGGATTTTAGAATAGCCTAATGACCGATAGCCTACATAGAGCATTTCAAATTTGAGGCAGTTCGCTACATGTAGAACACTTTGTGAAGAAAAGTTGATTCAGGCAAGGGACAAGGGTAGAGCTAGAGTCTCTTTTGACTTGTTAGAAATCAGAAGGCTTCAGGCTGATGGTTCACCGGCAAAGAAACCTGATGGCACGAGACTTGCTTTCCCTTCTTAAAAGCTCTTAGTCATGCTGCCCTGAAGCTACCTAAATAACTCTCTTTTTGACTGGCCTCTAGTCACTGTAGTTAGCCCTCTGGAACAAAAAGCAGTTTTCTCTAAGGAAACACGGTGCTTCCATAGTATGGGTGGGAGCTCATCTTATCAGGCTCTAGAGCTAAAGGGAAACTTGACGTGAGTACTTGCCTCACCCTAAGGCCTGAGGAGCCCTGCTGAAGCGAAAGCGTGTTGCAGTTTGCATCAGCTCGTATTCGAAGTTCTGCTTTACTTTAACGTTTCTACACATTTCCAGACACTTAGGAACCTCGTGTGGGCACCCCATTGCCTACAAATACAGTGAGTAGCAGCAGGCTCCACTGCCCTTCAAAGAAACATCCAGGCCGTAAGCCTTTCCAAGTCACTCTATGTATTCAGAGACTAGGGCAATACACTGCACCCTTCCTTGGGAACGCTAGATGTCCTCAGCACACCAACAGCTCCAGGGATTCTGTTCTCTCACGTCCTACATGCCATGGAAGTCTGCCTCATTGTCCTCATTTGAGCTGCACTTAGCAACACAATCTGCTTCACCTCTGTTCTAGGAACTCACACCCAAGGACCCCATACCTACAGTAGAAACGAGGCTTGCATTCCTACTGCAACGAAACCACTGTTTCCTGTTACCCTGCAGGATTTTGAATAGGCTAAGGACCGATAGCCTACTCAAAGTGTTCCAAGGATGAGTGAGTTCGCTACATGCAGAACACTTTGGGAAGTAATGTTGATTCAGGCAAGGGAACAGGGTGTAGCTAGAGTCTCTTTTGACTTGTTGGAAATCAGAAGGGTTTAGACTTCGTGTTCACCGCAAAAGATGACCTGATGGCACAAGCCTTGTTTCCCATATTAAAAGCTCTATTCAGGCTGCCCTGAAGCTACCTAAATACGTCTATTTCTGACTGGCCTCTAGTCACTGTAGTTACACTCTGGACGAAAAGGTTTCTCTAACGAAGCACGATGCTTCCATAGCATGGGTGGTAGCTCATCCCGTCAGGCTCTAGAGCTAAAGGGAAACTTGACGTCAGTACTTGCCTCACGCTAAGGCCTGAAGAGCCCTGCTGAAGCGAAAGCGTGTTGCAGTTTACATTAGCTCGTATTCGCAGTTCTGCTTTACTTTAACGTTTCTCCGCTTTTCCAGACACTTAGGACCCTCGTGTGGGCACCCCACTGCCTACAAATACAGTGAGTACCAGCAGGTTCCACTGCCCTTCTAAGAAACTTCCAGGCCGTAAGTCTTTCCAAGTCCCTCTATGTGTTCAGAGAGCAGGGCAATACACTGCACCCTTCCTTGGGAAAGCTAGATGTCCTCAGCACACCAACAGCTCCAGGGATTCTGTTCTCTCACGTCCTACATGCCATGGAAGTCTGCCTCATTGTCCTCATTTGAGCTGCACTTAGCAACACAATCTGATTCGCCTTTCTTCTAGGAACTCACACTCAAGGACCCCATACCTACAGGAGAAAGGAGGCTTGCGTTCCTTCTGCAACCAAAGCACAGTTGTTCCTGTTACCCTGCAGGATTTTAGAATAGCCTAAGGACCGATAGCCTACATAGAGCATTTCAAATTTGAGGCAGTTCGCTACATGTAGAACACTTTGTGAAGAAAAGTTGATTCAGGCAAGGGACAAGGGTAGAGCTAGAGTCTCTTTTGACTTGTTAGAAATCAGAAGGCTTCAGGCTGATGGTTCACCGGCAAAGAAACCTGATGGCACGAGCCTTGCTTTCCCTTCTTAAAAGCTCTTAGTCATGCTGCCCTGAAGCTACCTAAATAACTCTCTTTTTGACTGGCCTCTAGTCACTGTAGTTAGCCCTCTGGAACAAAAAGCAGTTTTCTCTAAGGAAACACGGTGCTTCCATAGTATGGGTGGGAGCTCATCTTATCAGGCTCTAGAGCTAAAGGGAAACTTGACGTGAGTACTTGCCTCACGCTAAGGCCTGAGGAGCCCTGCTGAAGCGAAAGCGTGTTGCAGTTTGCATCAGCTCGTATTCGAAGTTCTGCTTTACTTTAACGTTTCTACACATTTCCAGACACCTAGGAACCTCGTGTGGGCACCCCATTGCCTACAAATACAGTGAGTAGCAGCAGGCTCCACTGCCCTTCAAAGAAACATCCAGGCCGTAAGCCTTTCCAAGTCACTCTATGTATTCAGAGACTAGGGCAATACACTGCACCCTTCCTTGGGAACGCTAGATGTCCTCAGCACACCAACAGCTCCAGGGATTCTGTTCTCTCACGTCCTACATGCCATGGAAGTCTGCCTCATTGTCCTCATTTGAGCTGCACTTAGCAACACAATCTGCTTCACCTCTGTTCTAGGAACTCACACCCAAGGACCCCATACCTACAGTAGAAACGAGGCTTGCATTCCTACTGCAACGAAACCACTGTTTCCTGTTACACTGCAGGATTTTGAATAGGCTAAGGACCGATAGCCTACTCAAAGTGTTCCAAGGATGAGTGAGTTCGCTACATGCAGAACACTTTGGGAAGTAATGTTGATTCAGGCAAGGGAACAGGGTGTAGCTAGAGTCTCTTTTGACTTGTTGGAAATCAGAAGGGTTTAGACTTCGTGTTCACCGCAAAAGATGACCTGATGGCACAAGCCTTGTTTCCCATATTAAAAGCTCTATTCAGGCTGCCCTGAAGCTACCTAAATACGTCTATTTCTGACTGGCCTCTAGTCACTGTAGTTACACTCTGGACGAAAAGGTTTCTCTAACGAAGCACGATGCTTCCATAGCATGGGTGGTAGCTCATCCCGTCAGGCTCTAGAGCTAAAGGGAAACTTGACGTCAGTACTTGCCTCACGCTAAGGCCTGAAGAGCCCTGCTGAAGCGAAAGCGTGTTGCAGTTTACATTAGCTCGTATTCGCAGTTCTGCTTTACTTTAACGTTTCTACGGTTTTCCAGACTCTTTGGACCCTCGTGTGGGCACCCCATTGCCTACCAATACAGTGAGTACCAGCAGGCCGTACTGCCCTTCTAAGAAACATCCAGGCCGTAAGCCTTTCCAAGTCCCTCTATGTGTTCAGAGAGTAGGGCAATACACTGCACCCTTCCTTGGGAAAGCTAGATGTCCTCAGCACACCAACAGCTCCAGGGATTCTGTTCTCTCACGTCCTACATGCCATGGAGTCTGCCTCATTGTCCGATTTTGAGCTGCTCTTAGAAACACAATCTGCTTCGCCTTTCTTCCAGGAACTCACACCCAAGGACCCCATACCTACAGTAGAAAGGAGGCTTGCATCCTACTGCAACGAAACCACAGTTTTCCTGTTACACTGCAGGATTTTAGAATAGGCTTTAGCCTATTCTAGCCCGATAGCCTACATAGAGCATTTCAAATTTGAGGGAGTTCGCTACATGGAGAACACTTTGTGAAGAAAAGTTGATTCAGGCAAGGGACCAGGGTAGAGCTAGAGTCTCTTTTGACTTGTTAGAAATCAGAAGACTTCAGGCTGATTGTTCACCTGCAAAGAAGACCTGATGGCACAAGCCTTGCTTTCCCATATTAAAAGCTCTTAGTCATGCTGCCCTGAAGCTACCTAAATAACTCTCTTTTTGACTGGCCTCTAGTCACTGTAGTTAGCCCTCTGGAACAAAAAGCAGTTTTCTCTAAAGAAACACGGTGCTTCCATAGTATGGGTGGGAGCTCATCCCGGCAGGCTCTAGAGCTAAAGGGAAACTTGACGTGAGTACTTGCCTCACGCTAAGGCCTGAAAAGCCCTGCTGAAGCGAAAGCGTGTTGCAGTTTCCATTAGCTAGTATTCGCAGTTCTGCTTTACTTTAACGTTTCTCCGCTTTTCCAGACACTTAGGACCCTCGTGTGGGCACCCCATTGCCTACAAATACAGTGAGTAGCAGCAGGCTCCACTGCCCTTCAAAGAAACATCCAGGCCGTAAGCCTTTCCAAGTCACTCTATGTATTCAGAGACTAGGGCAATACACTGCACCCTTCCTTGGGAACGCTAGATGTCCTCAGCACACCAACAGCTCCAGGGATTCTGTTCTCTCACGTCCTACATGCCATGGAAGTCTGCCTCATTGTCCTCATTTGAGCTGCACTTAGCAACACAATCTGCTTCACCTCTGTTCTAGGAACTCACACCCAAGGACCCCATACCTACAGTAGAAACGAGGCTTGCATTCCTACTGCAACGAAACCACTGTTTCCTGTTACACTGCAGGATTTTGAATAGGCTAAGGACCGATAGCCTACTCAAAGTGTTCCAAGGATGAGTGAGTTCGCTACATGCAGAACACTTTGGGAAGTAATGTTGATTCAGGCAAGGGAACAGGGTGTAGCTAGAGTCTCTTTTGACTTGTTGGAAATCAGAAGGGTTTAGACTTCGTGTTCACCGCAAAAGATGACCTGATGGCACAAGCCTTGTTTCCCATATTAAAAGCTCTATTCAGGCTGCCCTGAAGCTACCTAAATACGTCTATTTCTGACTGGCCTCTAGTCACTGTAGTTACACTCTGGACGAAAAGGTTTCTCTAACGAAGCACGATGCTTCCATAGCATGGGTGGTAGCTCATCCCGTCAGGCTCTAGAGCTAAAGGGAAACTTGACGTCAGTACTTGCCTCACGCTAAGGCCTGAAGAGCCCTGCTGAAGCGAAAGCGTGTTGCAGTTTACATTAGCTCGTATTCGCAGTTCTGCTTTACTTTAACGTTTCTACGGTTTTCCAGACTCTTTGGACCCTCGTGTGGGCACCCCATTGCCTACCAATACAGTGAGTACCAGCAGGCCGTACTGCCCTTCTAAGAAACATCCAGGCCGTAAGCCTTTCCAAGTCCCTCTATGTGTTCAGAGAGTAGGGCAATACACTGCACCCTTCCTTGGGAAAGCTAGATGTCCTCAGCACACCAACAGCTCCAGGGATTCTGTTCTCTCACGTCCTACATGCCATGGAGTCTGCCTCATTGTCCGATTTTGAGCTGCTCTTAGAAACACAATCTGCTTCGCCTTTCTTCCAGGAACTCACACCCAAGGACCCCATACCTACAGTAGAAAGGAGGCTTGCATCCTACTGCAACGAAACCACAGTTTTCCTGTTACACTGCAGGATTTTAGAATAGGCTTTAGCCTATTCTAGCCCGATAGCCTACATAGAGCATTTCAAATTTGAGGGAGTTCGCTACATGGAGAACACTTTGTGAAGAAAAGTTGATTCAGGCAAGGGACCAGGGTAGAGCTAGAGTCTCTTTTGACTTGTTAGAAATCAGAAGACTTCAGGCTGATTGTTCACCTGCAAAGAAGACCTGATGGCACAAGCCTTGCTTTCCCATATTAAAAGCTCTTAGTCATGCTGCCCTGAAGCTACCTAAATAACTCTCTTTTTGACTGGCCTCTAGTCACTGTAGTTAGCCCTCTGGAACAAAAAGCAGTTTTCTCTAAAGAAACACGGTGCTTCCATAGTATGGGTGGGAGCTCATCCCGGCAGGCTCTAGAGCTAAAGGGAAACTTGACGTGAGTACTTGCCTCACGCTAAGGCCTGAAAAGCCCTGCTGAAGCGAAAGCGTGTTGCAGTTTCCATTAGCTAGTATTCGCAGTTCTGCTTTACTTTAACGTTTCTCCGCTTTTCCAGACACTTAGGACCCTCGTGTGGGCACCCCATTGCCTACAAATACAGTGAGTAGCAGCAGGCTCCACTGCCCTTCAAAGAAACATCCAGGCCGTAAGCCTTTCCAAGTCACTCTATGTATTCAGAGACTAGGGCAATACACTGCACCCTTCCTTGGGAACGCTAGATGTCCTCAGCACACCAACAGCTCCAGGGATTCTGTTCTCTCACGTCCTACATGCCATGGAAGTCTGCCTCATTGTCCTCATTTGAGCTGCACTTAGCAACACAATCTGCTTCACCTCTGTTCTAGGAACTCACACCCAAGGACCCCATACCTACAGTAGAAACGAGGCTTGCATTCCTACTGCAACGAAACCACTGTTTCCTGTTACCCTGCAGGATTTTGAATAGGCTAAGGACCGATAGCCTACTCAAAGTGTTCCAAGGATGAGTGAGTTCGCTACATGCAGAACACTTTGGGAAGTAATGTTGATTCAGGCAAGGGAACAGGGTGTAGCTAGAGTCTCTTTTGACTTGTTGGAAATCAGAAGGGTTTAGACTTCGTGTTCACCGCAAAAGATGACCTGATGGCACAAGCCTTGTTTCCCATATTAAAAGCTCTATTCAGGCTGCCCTGAAGCTACCTAAATACGTCTATTTCTGACTGGCCTCTAGTCACTGTAGTTACACTCTGGACGAAAAGGTTTCTCTAACGAAGCACGATGCTTCCATAGCATGGGTGGTAGCTCATCCCGTCAGGCTCTAGAGCTAAAGGGAAACTTGACGTCAGTACTTGCCTCACGCTAAGGCCTGAAGAGCCCTGCTGAAGCGAAAGCGTGTTGCAGTTTACATTAGCTCGTATTCGCAGTTCTGCTTTACTTTAACGTTTCTACGGTTTTCCAGACTCTTTGGACCCTCGTGTGGGCACCCCATTGCCTACCAATACAGTGAGTACCAGCAGGCCGTACTGCCCTTCTAAGAAACATCCAGGCCGTAAGCCTTTCCAAGTCCCTCTATGTGTTCAGAGAGTAGGGCAATACACTGCACCCTTCCTTGGGAAAGCTAGATGTCCTCAGCACACCAACAGCTCCAGGGATTCTGTTCTCTCACGTCCTACATGCCATGGAAGTCTGCCTCATTGTCCTCATTTGAGCTGCACTTAGCAACACAATCTGATTCGCCTTTCTTCTAGGAACTCACACTCAAGGACCCCATACCTACAGGAGAAAGGAGGCTTGCGTTCCTTCTGCAACCAAAGCACAGTTGTTCCTGTTACCCTGCAGGATTTTAGAATAGCCTAAGGACCGATAGCCTACATAGAGCATTTCAAATTTGAGGCAGTTCGCTACATGTAGAACACTTTGTGAAGAAAAGTTGATTCAGGCAAGGGACAAGGGTAGAGCTAGAGTCTCTTTTGACTTGTTAGAAATCAGAAGGCTTCAGGCTGATGGTTCACCGGCAAAGAAACCTGATGGCACGAGCCTTGCTTTCCCTTCTTAAAAGCTCTTAGTCATGCTGCCCTGAAGCTACCTAAATAACTCTCTTTTTGACTGGCCTCTAGTCACTGTAGTTAGCCCTCTGGAACAAAAAGCAGTTTTCTCTAAGGAAACACGGTGCTTCCATAGTATGGGTGGGAGCTCATCTTATCAGGCTCTAGAGCTAAAGGGAAACTTGACGTGAGTACTTGCCTCACGCTAAGGCCTGAGGAGCCCTGCTGAAGCGAAAGCGTGTTGCAGTTTGCATCAGCTCGTATTCGAAGTTCTGCTTTACTTTAACGTTTCTACACATTTCCAGACACCTAGGAACCTCGTGTGGGCACCCCATTGCCTACAAATACAGTGAGTAGCAGCAGGCTCCACTGCCCTTCAAAGAAACATCCAGGCCGTAAGCCTTTCCAAGTCACTCTATGTATTCAGAGACTAGGGCAATACACTGCACCCTTCCTTGGGAACGCTAGATGTCCTCAGCACACCAACAGCTCCAGGGATTCTGTTCTCTCACGTCCTACATGCCATGGAAGTCTGCCTCATTGTCCTCATTTG
Source organism: Eubalaena glacialis (assembly GCF_028564815.1). Taxonomy (NCBI): domain Eukaryota; kingdom Metazoa; phylum Chordata; class Mammalia; order Artiodactyla; family Balaenidae; genus Eubalaena; species Eubalaena glacialis. The sequence continues at coordinate 42,532,250 of NC_083735.1, read as the reverse complement.
AGCTGCACTTAGCAACACAATCTGCTTCACCTCTGTTCTAGGAACTCACACCCAAGGACCCCATACCTACAGTAGAAACGAGGCTTGCATTCCTACTGCAACGAAACCACTGTTTCCTGTTACCCTGCAGGATTTTGAATAGGCTAAGGACCGATAGCCTACTCAAAGTGTTCCAAGGATGAGTGAGTTCGCTACATGCAGAACACTTTGGGAAGTAATGTTGATTCAGGCAAGGGAACAGGGTGTAGCTAGAGTCTCTTTTGACTTGTTGGAAATCAGAAGGGTTTAGACTTCGTGTTCACCGCAAAAGATGACCTGATGGCACAAGCCTTGTTTCCCATATTAAAAGCTCTATTCAGGCTGCCCTGAAGCTACCTAAATACGTCTATTTCTGACTGGCCTCTAGTCACTGTAGTTACACTCTGGACGAAAAGGTTTCTCTAACGAAGCACGATGCTTCCATAGCATGGGTGGTAGCTCATCCCGTCAGGCTCTAGAGCTAAAGGGAAACTTGACGTCAGTACTTGCCTCACGCTAAGGCCTGAAGAGCCCTGCTGAAGCGAAAGCGTGTTGCAGTTTACATTAGCTCGTATTCGCAGTTCTGCTTTACTTTAACGTTTCTACGGTTTTCCAGACTCTTTGGACCCTCGTGTGGGCACCCCATTGCCTACCAATACAGTGAGTACCAGCAGGCCGTACTGCCCTTCTAAGAAACATCCAGGCCGTAAGCCTTTCCAAGTCCCTCTATGTGTTCAGAGAGTAGGGCAATACACTGCACCCTTCCTTGGGAAAGCTAGATGTCCTCAGCACACCAACAGCTCCAGGGATTCTGTATTCTCACGTCCTACATGCCATGGAAGTCTGCCTCATTGTCCTCATTTGAGCTGCACTTAGCAACACAATCTGATTCGCCTTTCTTCTAGGAACTCACACTCAAGGACCCCATACCTACAGGAGAAAGGAGGCTTGCGTTCCTTCTGCAACCAAAGCACAGTTGTTCCTGTTACCCTGCAGGATTTTAGAATAGCCTAAGGACCGATAGCCTACATAGAGCATTTCAAATTTGAGGCAGTTCGCTACATGTAGAACACTTTGTGAAGAAAAGTTGATTCAGGCAAGGGACAAGGGTAGAGCTAGAGTCTCTTTTGACTTGTTAGAAATCAGAAGGCTTCAGGCTGATGGTTCACCGGCAAAGAAACCTGATGGCACGAGCCTTGCTTTCCCTTCTTAAAAGCTCTTAGTCATGCTGCCCTGAAGCTACCTAAATAACTCTCTTTTTGACTGGCCTCTAGTCACTGTAGTTAGCCCTCTGGAACAAAAAGCAGTTTTCTCTAAGGAAACACGGTGCTTCCATAGTATGGGTGGGAGCTCATCTTATCAGGCTCTAGAGCTAAAGGGAAACTTGACGTGAGTACTTGCCTCACGCTAAGGCCTGAGGAGCCCTGCTGAAGCGAAAGCGTGTTGCAGTTTGCATCAGCTCGTATTCGAAGTTCTGCTTTACTTTAACGTTTCTACACATTTCCAGACACCTAGGAACCTCGTGTGGGCACCCCATTGCCTACAAATACAGTGAGTAGCAGCAGGCTCCACTGCCCTTCAAAGAAACATCCAGGCCGTAAGCCTTTCCAAGTCACTCTATGTATTCAGAGACTAGGGCAATACACTGCACCCTTCCTTGGGAACGCTAGATGTCCTCAGCACACCAACAGCTCCAGGGATTCTGTTCTCTCACGTCCTACATGCCATGGAAGTCTGCCTCATTGTCCTCATTTGAGCTGCACTTAGCAACACAATCTGATTCGCCTTTCTTCTAGGAACTCACACTCAAGGACCCCATACCTACAGGAGAAAGGAGGCTTGCGTTCTTTCTGCAACCAAAGCACAGTTGTTCCTGTTACCCTGCAGGATTTTAGAATAGCCTAATGACCGATAGCCTACATAGAGCATTTCAAATTTGAGGCAGTTCGCTACATGTAGAACACTTTGTGAAGAAAAGTTGATTCAGGCAAGGGACAAGGGTAGAGCTAGAGTCTCTTTTGACTTGTTAGAAATCAGAAGGCTTCAGGCTGATGGTTCACCGGCAAAGAAACCTGATGGCACGAGACTTGCTTTCCCTTCTTAAAAGCTCTTAGTCATGCTGCCCTGAAGCTACCTAAATAACTCTCTTTTTGACTGGCCTCTAGTCACTGTAGTTAGCCCTCTGGAACAAAAAGCAGTTTTCTCTAAGGAAACACGGTGCTTCCATAGTATGGGTGGGAGCTCATCTTATCAGGCTCTAGAGCTAAAGGGAAACTTGACGTGAGTACTTGCCTCACCCTAAGGCCTGAGGAGCCCTGCTGAAGCGAAAGCGTGTTGCAGTTTGCATCAGCTCGTATTCGAAGTTCTGCTTTACTTTAACGTTTCTACACATTTCCAGACACTTAGGAACCTCGTGTGGGCACCCCATTGCCTACAAATACAGTGAGTAGCAGCAGGCTCCACTGCCCTTCAAAGAAACATCCAGGCCGTAAGCCTTTCCAAGTCACTCTATGTATTCAGAGACTAGGGCAATACACTGCACCCTTCCTTGGGAACGCTAGATGTCCTCAGCACACCAACAGCTCCAGGGATTCTGTTCTCTCACGTCCTACATGCCATGGAAGTCTGCCTCATTGTCCTCATTTGAGCTGCACTTAGCAACACAATCTGCTTCACCTCTGTTCTAGGAACTCACACCCAAGGACCCCATACCTACAGTAGAAACGAGGCTTGCATTCCTACTGCAACGAAACCACTGTTTCCTGTTACCCTGCAGGATTTTGAATAGGCTAAGGACCGATAGCCTACTCAAAGTGTTCCAAGGATGAGTGAGTTCGCTACATGCAGAACACTTTGGGAAGTAATGTTGATTCAGGCAAGGGAACAGGGTGTAGCTAGAGTCTCTTTTGACTTGTTGGAAATCAGAAGGGTTTAGACTTCGTGTTCACCGCAAAAGATGACCTGATGGCACAAGCCTTGTTTCCCATATTAAAAGCTCTATTCAGGCTGCCCTGAAGCTACCTAAATACGTCTATTTCTGACTGGCCTCTAGTCACTGTAGTTACACTCTGGACGAAAAGGTTTCTCTAACGAAGCACGATGCTTCCATAGCATGGGTGGTAGCTCATCCCGTCAGGCTCTAGAGCTAAAGGGAAACTTGACGTCAGTACTTGCCTCACGCTAAGGCCTGAAGAGCCCTGCTGAAGCGAAAGCGTGTTGCAGTTTACATTAGCTCGTATTCGCAGTTCTGCTTTACTTTAACGTTTCTCCGCTTTTCCAGACACTTAGGACCCTCGTGTGGGCACCCCACTGCCTACAAATACAGTGAGTACCAGCAGGTTCCACTGCCCTTCTAAGAAACTTCCAGGCCGTAAGCCTTTCCAAGTCCCTCTATGTGTTCAGAGAGCAGGGCAATACACTGCACCCTTCCTTGGGAAAGCTAGATGTCCTCAGCACACCAACAGCTCCAGGGATTCTGTTCTCTCACGTCCTACATGCCATGGAAGTCTGCCTCATTTTCCTCATTTGAGCTGCACTTAGCAACACAATCTGATTCGCCTTTCTTCTAGGAACTCACACTCAAGGACCCCATACCTACAGGAGAAAGGAGGCTTGCGTTCCTTCTGCAACCAAAGCACAGTTGTTCCTGTTACCCTGCAGGATTTTAGAATAGCCTAAGGACCGATAGCCTACATAGAGCATTTCAAATTTGAGGCAGTTCGCTACATGTAGAACACTTTGTGAAGAAAAGTTGATTCAGGCAAGGGACAAGGGTAGAGCTAGAGTCTCTTTTGACTTGTTAGAAATCAGAAGGCTTCAGGCTGATGGTTCACCGGCAAAGAAACCTGATGGCACGAGCCTTGCTTTCCCTTCTTAAAAGCTCTTAGTCATGCTGCCCTGAAGCTACATAAATAACTCTCTTTTTGACTGGCCTCTAGTCACTGTAGTTAGCCCTCTGGAACAAAAAGCAGTTTTCTCTAAGGAAACACGGTGCTTCCATAGTATGGGTGGGAGCTCATCTTATCAGGCTCTAGAGCTAAAGGGAAACTTGACGTGAGTACTTGCCTCACGCTAAGGCCTGAGGAGCCCTGCTGAAGCGAAAGCGTGTTGCAGTTTGCATCAGCTCGTATTCGAAGTTCTGCTTTACTTTAACGTTTCTACACATTTCCAGACACCTAGGAACCTCGTGTGGGCACCCCATTGCCTACAAATACAGTGAGTAGCAGCAGGCTCCACTGCCCTTCAAAGAAACATCCAGGCCGTAAGCCTTTCCAAGTCACTCTATGTATTCAGAGACTAGGGCAATACACTGCACCCTTCCTTGGGAACGCTAGATGTCCTCAGCACACCAACAGCTCCAGGGATTCTGTTCTCTCACGTCCTACATGCCATGGAAGTCTGCCTCATTGTCCTCATTTGAGCTGCACTTAGCAACACAATCTGCTTCACCTCTGTTCTAGGAACTCACACCCAAGGACCCCATACCTACAGTAGAAACGAGGCTTGCATTCCTACTGCAACGAAACCACTGTTTCCTGTTACACTGCAGGATTTTGAATAGGCTAAGGACCGATAGCCTACTCAAAGTGTTCCAAGGATGAGTGAGTTCGCTACATGCAGAACACTTTGGGAAGTAATGTTGATTCAGGCAAGGGAACAGGGTGTAGCTAGAGTCTCTTTTGACTTGTTGGAAATCAGAAGGGTTTAGACTTCGTGTTCACCGCAAAAGATGACCTGATGGCACAAGCCTTGTTTCCCATATTAAAAGCTCTATTCAGGCTGCCCTGAAGCTACCTAAATACGTCTATTTCTGACTGGCCTCTAGTCACTGTAGTTACACTCTGGACGAAAAGGTTTCTCTAACGAAGCACGATGCTTCCATAGCATGGGTGGTAGCTCATCCCGTCAGGCTCTAGAGCTAAAGGGAAACTTGACGTCAGTACTTGCCTCACGCTAAGGCCTGAAGAGCCCTGCTGAAGCGAAAGCGTGTTGCAGTTTACATTAGCTCGTATTCGCAGTTCTGCTTTACTTTAACGTTTCTACGGTTTTCCAGACTCTTTGGACCCTCGTGTGGGCACCCCATTGCCTACCAATACAGTGAGTACCAGCAGGCCGTACTGCCCTTCTAAGAAACATCCAGGCCATAAGCCTTTCCAAGTCCCTCTATGTGTTCAGAGAGTAGGGCAATACACTGCACCCTTCCTTGGGAAAGCTAGATGTCCTCAGCACACCAACAGCTCCAGGGATTCTGTTCTCTCACGTCCTACATGCCATGGAGTCTGCCTCATTGTCCGATTTTGAGCTGCTCTTAGAAACACAATCTGCTTCGCCTTTCTTCCAGGAACTCACACCCAAGGACCCCATACCTACAGTAGAAAGGAGGCTTGCATCCTACTGCAACGAAACCACAGTTTTCCTGTTACACTGCAGGATTTTAGAATAGGCTTTAGCCTATTCTAGCCCGATAGCCTACATAGAGCATTTCAAATTTGAGGGAGTTCGCTACATGGAGAACACTTTGTGAAGAAAAGTTGATTCAGGCAAGGGACCAGGGTAGAGCTAGAGTCTCTTTTGACTTGTTAGAAATCAGAAGACTTCAGGCTGATTGTTCACCTGCAAAGAAGACCTGATGGCACAAGCCTTGCTTTCCCATATTAAAAGCTCTTAGTCATGCTGCCCTGAAGCTACCTAAATAACTCTCTTTTTGACTGGCCTCTAGTCACTGTAGTTAGCCCTCTGGAACAAAAAGCAGTTTTCTCTAAAGAAACACGGTGCTTCCATAGTATGGGTGGGAGCTCATCCCGGCAGGCTCTAGAGCTAAAGGGAAACTTGACGTGAGTACTTGCCTCACGCTAAGGCCTGAAAAGCCCTGCTGAAGCGAAAGCGTGTTGCAGTTTCCATTAGCTAGTATTCGCAGTTCTGCTTTACTTTAACGTTTCTCCGCTTTTCCAGACACTTAGGACCCTCGTGTGGGCACCCCATTGCCTACAAATACAGTGAGTAGCAGCAGGCTCCACTGCCCTTCAAAGAAACATCCAGGCCGTAAGCCTTTCCAAGTCACTCTATGTATTCAGAGACTAGGGCAATACACTGCACCCTTCCTTGGGAACGCTAGATGTCCTCAGCACACCAACAGCTCCAGGGATTCTGTTCTCTCACGTCCTACATGCCATGGAAGTCTGCCTCATTGTCCTCATTTGAGCTGCACTTAGCAACACAATCTGCTTCACCTCTGTTCTAGGAACTCACACCCAAGGACCCCATACCTACAGTAGAAACGAGGCTTGCATTCCTACTGCAACGAAACCACTGTTTCCTGTTACCCTGCAGGATTTTGAATAGGCTAAGGACCGATAGCCTACTCAAAGTGTTCCAAGGATGAGTGAGTTCGCTACATGCAGAACACTTTGGGAAGTAATGTTGATTCAGGCAAGGGAACAGGGTGTAGCTAGAGTCTCTTTTGACTTGTTGGAAATCAGAAGGGTTTAGACTTCGTGTTCACCGCAAAAGATGACCTGATGGCACAAGCCTTGTTTCCCATATTAAAAGCTCTATTCAGGCTGCCCTGAAGCTACCTAAATACGTCTATTTCTGACTGGCCTCTAGTCACTGTAGTTACACTCTGGACGAAAAGGTTTCTCTAACGAAGCACGATGCTTCCATAGCATGGGTGGTAGCTCATCCCGTCAGGCTCTAGAGCTAAAGGGAAACTTGACGTCAGTACTTGCCTCACGCTAAGGCCTGAAGAGCCCTGCTGAAGCGAAAGCGTGTTGCAGTTTACATTAGCTCGTATTCGCAGTTCTGCTTTACTTTAACGTTTCTACGGTTTTCCAGACTCTTTGGACCCTCGTGTGGGCACCCCATTGCCTACCAATACAGTGAGTACCAGCAGGCCGTACTGCCCTTCTAAGAAACATCCAGGCCGTAAGCCTTTCCAAGTCCCTCTATGTGTTCAGAGAGTAGGGCAATACACTGCACCCTTCCTTGGGAAAGCTAGATGTCCTCAGCACACCAACAGCTCCAGGGATTCTGTATTCTCACGTCCTACATGCCATGGAAGTCTGCCTCATTGTCCTCATTTGAGCTGCACTTAGCAACACAATCTGATTCGCCTTTCTTCTAGGAACTCACACTCAAGGACCCCATACCTACAGGAGAAAGGAGGCTTGCGTTCCTTCTGCAACCAAAGCACAGTTGTTCCTGTTACCCTGCAGGATTTTAGAATAGCCTAAGGACCGATAGCCTACATAGAGCATTTCAAATTTGAGGCAGTTCGCTACATGTAGAACACTTTGTGAAGAAAAGTTGATTCAGGCAAGGGACAAGGGTAGAGCTAGAGTCTCTTTTGACTTGTTAGAAATCAGAAGGCTTCAGGCTGATGGTTCACCGGCAAAGAAACCTGATGGCACGAGCCTTGCTTTCCCTTCTTAAAAGCTCTTAGTCATGCTGCCCTGAAGCTACCTAAATAACTCTCTTTTTGACTGGCCTCTAGTCACTGTAGTTAGCCCTCTGGAACAAAAAGCAGTTTTCTCTAAGGAAACACGGTGCTTCCATAGTATGGGTGGGAGCTCATCTTATCAGGCTCTAGAGCTAAAGGGAAACTTGACGTGAGTACTTGCCTCACGCTAAGGCCTGAGGAGCCCTGCTGAAGCGAAAGCGTGTTGCAGTTTGCATCAGCTCGTATTCGAAGTTCTGCTTTACTTTAACGTTTCTACACATTTCCAGACACCTAGGAACCTCGTGTGGGCACCCCATTGCCTACAAATACAGTGAGTAGCAGCAGGCTCCACTGCCCTTCAAAGAAACATCCAGGCCGTAAGCCTTTCCAAGTCACTCTATGTATTCAGAGACTAGGGCAATACACTGCACCCTTCCTTGGGAACGCTAGATGTCCTCAGCACACCAACAGCTCCAGGGATTCTGTTCTCTCACGTCCTACATGCCATGGAAGTCTGCCTCATTGTCCTCATTTGAGCTGCACTTAGCAACACAATCTGATTCGCCTTTCTTCTAGGAACTCACACTCAAGGACCCCATACCTACAGGAGAAAGGAGGCTTGCGTTCTTTCTGCAACCAAAGCACAGTTGTTCCTGTTACCCTGCAGGATTTTAGAATAGCCTAATGACCGATAGCCTACATAGAGCATTTCAAATTTGAGGCAGTTCGCTACATGTAGAACACTTTGTGAAGAAAAGTTGATTCAGGCAAGGGACAAGGGTAGAGCTAGAGTCTCTTTTGACTTGTTAGAAATCAGAAGGCTTCAGGCTGATGGTTCACCGGCAAAGAAACCTGATGGCACGAGACTTGCTTTCCCTTCTTAAAAGCTCTTAGTCATGCTGCCCTGAAGCTACCTAAATAACTCTCTTTTTGACTGGCCTCTAGTCACTGTAGTTAGCCCTCTGGAACAAAAAGCAGTTTTCTCTAAGGAAACACGGTGCTTCCATAGTATGGGTGGGAGCTCATCTTATCAGGCTCTAGAGCTAAAGGGAAACTTGACGTGAGTACTTGCCTCACCCTAAGGCCTGAGGAGCCCTGCTGAAGCGAAAGCGTGTTGCAGTTTGCATCAGCTCGTATTCGAAGTTCTGCTTTACTTTAACGTTTCTACACATTTCCAGACACTTAGGAACCTCGTGTGGGCACCCCATTGCCTACAAATACAGTGAGTAGCAGCAGGCTCCACTGCCCTTCAAAGAAACATCCAGGCCGTAAGCCTTTCCAAGTCACTCTATGTATTCAGAGACTAGGGCAATACACTGCACCCTTCCTTGGGAACGCTAGATGTCCTCAGCACACCAACAGCTCCAGGGATTCTGTTCTCTCACGTCCTACATGCCATGGAAGTCTGCCTCATTGTCCTCATTTGAGCTGCACTTAGCAACACAATCTGCTTCACCTCTGTTCTAGGAACTCACACCCAAGGACCCCATACCTACAGTAGAAACGAGGCTTGCATTCCTACTGCAACGAAACCACTGTTTCCTGTTACCCTGCAGGATTTTGAATAGGCTAAGGACCGATAGCCTACTCAAAGTGTTCCAAGGATGAGTGAGTTCGCTACATGCAGAACACTTTGGGAAGTAATGTTGATTCAGGCAAGGGAACAGGGTGTAGCTAGAGTCTCTTTTGACTTGTTGGAAATCAGAAGGGTTTAGACTTCGTGTTCACCGCAAAAGATGACCTGATGGCACAAGCCTTGTTTCCCATATTAAAAGCTCTATTCAGGCTGCCCTGAAGCTACCTAAATACGTCTATTTCTGACTGGCCTCTAGTCACTGTAGTTACACTCTGGACGAAAAGGTTTCTCTAACGAAGCACGATGCTTCCATAGCATGGGTGGTAGCTCATCCCGTCAGGCTCTAGAGCTAAAGGGAAACTTGACGTCAGTACTTGCCTCACGCTAAGGCCTGAAGAGCCCTGCTGAAGCGAAAGCGTGTTGCAGTTTACATTAGCTCGTATTCGCAGTTCTGCTTTACTTTAACGTTTCTCCGCTTTTCCAGACACTTAGGACCCTCGTGTGGGCACCCCACTGCCTACAAATACAGTGAGTACCAGCAGGTTCCACTGCCCTTCTAAGAAACTTCCAGGCCGTAAGTCTTTCCAAGTCCCTCTATGTGTTCAGAGAGCAGGGCAATACACTGCACCCTTCCTTGGGAAAGCTAGATGTCCTCAGCACACCAACAGCTCCAGGGATTCTGTTCTCTCACGTCCTACATGCCATGGAAGTCTGCCTCATTGTCCTCATTTGAGCTGCACTTAGCAACACAATCTGATTCGCCTTTCTTCTAGGAACTCACACTCAAGGACCCCATACCTACAGGAGAAAGGAGGCTTGCGTTCCTTCTGCAACCAAAGCACAGTTGTTCCTGTTACCCTGCAGGATTTTAGAATAGCCTAAGGACCGATAGCCTACATAGAGCATTTCAAATTTGAGGCAGTTCGCTACATGTAGAACACTTTGTGAAGAAAAGTTGATTCAGGCAAGGGACAAGGGTAGAGCTAGAGTCTCTTTTGACTTGTTAGAAATCAGAAGGCTTCAGGCTGATGGTTCACCGGCAAAGAAACCTGATGGCACGAGCCTTGCTTTCCCTTCTTAAAAGCTCTTAGTCATGCTGCCCTGAAGCTACATAAATAACTCTCTTTTTGACTGGCCTCTAGTCACTGTAGTTAGCCCTCTGGAACAAAAAGCAGTTTTCTCTAAGGAAACACGGTGCTTCCATAGTATGGGTGGGAGCTCATCTTATCAGGCTCTAGAGCTAAAGGGAAACTTGACGTGAGTACTTGCCTCACGCTAAGGCCTGAGGAGCCCTGCTGAAGCGAAAGCGTGTTGCAGTTTGCATCAGCTCGTATTCGAAGTTCTGCTTTACTTTAACGTTTCTACACATTTCCAGACACCTAGGAACCTCGTGTGGGCACCCCATTGCCTACAAATACAGTGAGTAGCAGCAGGCTCCACTGCCCTTCAAAGAAACATCCAGGCCGTAAGCCTTTCCAAGTCACTCTATGTATTCAGAGACTAGGGCAATACACTGCACCCTTCCTTGGGAACGCTAGATGTCCTCAGCACACCAACAGCTCCAGGGATTCTGTTCTCTCACGTCCTACATGCCATGGAAGTCTGCCTCATTGTCCTCATTTGAGCTGCACTTAGCAACACAATCTGCTTCACCTCTGTTCTAGGAACTCACACCCAAGGACCCCATACCTACAGTAGAAACGAGGCTTGCATTCCTACTGCAACGAAACCACTGTTTCCTGTTACACTGCAGGATTTTGAATAGGCTAAGGACCGATAGCCTACTCAAAGTGTTCCAAGGATGAGTGAGTTCGCTACATGCAGAACACTTTGGGAAGTAATGTTGATTCAGGCAAGGGAACAGGGTGTAGCTAGAGTCTCTTTTGACTTGTTGGAAATCAGAAGGGTTTAGACTTCGTGTTCACCGCAAAAGATGACCTGATGGCACAAGCCTTGTTTCCCATATTAAAAGCTCTATTCAGGCTGCCCTGAAGCTACCTAAATACGTCTATTTCTGACTGGCCTCTAGTCACTGTAGTTACACTCTGGACGAAAAGGTTTCTCTAACGAAGCACGATGCTTCCATAGCATGGGTGGTAGCTCATCCCGTCAGGCTCTAGAGCTAAAGGGAAACTTGACGTCAGTACTTGCCTCACGCTAAGGCCTGAAGAGCCCTGCTGAAGCGAAAGCGTGTTGCAGTTTACATTAGCTCGTATTCGCAGTTCTGCTTTACTTTAACGTTTCTACGGTTTTCCAGACTCTTTGGACCCTCGTGTGGGCACCCCATTGCCTACCAATACAGTGAGTACCAGCAGGCCGTACTGCCCTTCTAAGAAACATCCAGGCCGTAAGCCTTTCCAAGTCCCTCTATGTGTTCAGAGAGTAGGGCAATACACTGCACCCTTCCTTGGGAAAGCTAGATGTCCTCAGCACACCAACAGCTCCAGGGATTCTGTTCTCTCACGTCCTACATGCCATGGAGTCTGCCTCATTGTCCGATTTTGAGCTGCTCTTAGAAACACAATCTGCTTCGCCTTTCTTCCAGGAACTCACACCCAAGGACCCCATACCTACAGTAGAAAGGAGGCTTGCATCCTACTGCAACGAAACCACAGTTTTCCTGTTACACTGCAGGATTTTAGAATAGGCTTTAGCCTATTCTAGCCCGATAGCCTACATAGAGCATTTCAAATTTGAGGGAGTTCGCTACATGGAGAACACTTTGTGAAGAAAAGTTGATTCAGGCAAGGGACCAGGGTAGAGCTAGAGTCTCTTTTGACTTGTTAGAAATCAGAAGACTTCAGGCTGATTGTTCACCTGCAAAGAAGACCTGATGGCACAAGCCTTGCTTTCCCATATTAAAAGCTCTTAGTCATGCTGCCCTGAAGCTACCTAAATAACTCTCTTTTTGACTGGCCTCTAGTCACTGTAGTTAGCCCTCTGGAACAAAAAGCAGTTTTCTCTAAAGAAACACGGTGCTTCCATAGTATGGGTGGGAGCTCATCCCGGCAGGCTCTAGAGCTAAAGGGAAACTTGACGTGAGTACTTGCCTCACGCTAAGGCCTGAAAAGCCCTGCTGAAGCGAAAGCGTGTTGCAGTTTCCATTAGCTAGTATTCGCAGTTCTGCTTTACTTTAACGTTTCTCCGCTTTTCCAGACACTTAGGACCCTCGTGTGGGCACCCCATTGCCTACAAATACAGTGAGTAGCAGCAGGCTCCACTGCCCTTCAAAGAAACATCCAGGCCGTAAGCCTTTCCAAGTCACTCTATGTATTCAGAGACTAGGGCAATACACTGCACCCTTCCTTGGGAACGCTAGATGTCCTCAGCACACCAACAGCTCCAGGGATTCTGTTCTCTCACGTCCTACATGCCATGGAAGTCTGCCTCATTGTCCTCATTTGAGCTGCACTTAGCAACACAATCTGCTTCACCTCTGTTCTAGGAACTCACACCCAAGGACCCCATACCTACAGTAGAAACGAGGCTTGCATTCCTACTGCAACGAAACCACTGTTTCCTGTTACCCTGCAGGATTTTGAATAGGCTAAGGACCGATAGCCTACTCAAAGTGTTCCAAGGATGAGTGAGTTCGCTACATGCAGAACACTTTGGGAAGTAATGTTGATTCAGGCAAGGGAACAGGGTGTAGCTAGAGTCTCTTTTGACTTGTTAGAAATCAGAAGGCTTCAGGCTGATGGTTCACCGGCAAAGAAACCTGATGGCACGAGCCTTGCTTTCCCTTCTTAAAAGCTCTTAGTCATGCTGCCCTGAAGCTACCTAAATAACTCTCTTTTTGACTGGCCTCTAGTCACTGTAGTTAGCCCTCTGGAACAAAAAGCAGTTTTCTCTAAGGAAACACGGTGCTTCCATAGTATGGGTGGGAGCTCATCTTATCAGGCTCTAGAGCTAAAGGGAAACTTGACGTGAGTACTTGCCTCACGCTAAGGCCTGAGGAGCCCTGCTGAAGCGAAAGCGTGTTGCAGTTTGCATCAGCTCGTATTCGAAGTTCTGCTTTACTTTAACGTTTCTACACATTTCCAGACACCTAGGAACCTCGTGTGGGCACCCCATTGCCTACAAATACAGTGAGTAGCAGCAGGCTCCACTGCCCTTCAAAGAAACATCCAGGCCGTAAGCCTTTCCAAGTCACTCTATGTATTCAGAGACTAGGGCAATACACTGCACCCTTCCTTGGGAACGCTAGATGTCCTCAGCACACCAACAGCTCCAGGGATTCTGTTCTCTCACGTCCTACATGCCATGGAAGTCTGCCTCATTGTCCTCATTTGAGCTGCACTTAGCAACACAATCTGCTTCACCTCTGTTCTAGGAACTCACACCCAAGGACCCCATACCTACAGTAGAAACGAGGCTTGCATTCCTACTGCAACGAAACCACTGTTTCCTGTTACACTGCAGGATTTTGAATAGGCTAAGGACCGATAGCCTACTCAAAGTGTTCCAAGGATGAGTGAGTTCGCTACATGCAGAACACTTTGGGAAGTAATGTTGATTCAGGCAAGGGAACAGGGTGTAGCTAGAGTCTCTTTTGACTTGTTGGAAATCAGATGGGTTTAGACTTCGTGTTCACCGCAAAAGATGACCTGATGGCACAAGCCTTGTTTCCCATATTAAAAGCTCTATTCAGGCTGCCCTGAAGCTACCTAAATACGTCTATTTCTGACTGGCCTCTAGTCACTGTAGTTACACTCTGGACGAAAAGGTTTCTCTAACGAAGCACGATGCTTCCATAGCATGGGTGGTAGCTCATCCCGTCAGGCTCTAGAGCTAAAGGGAAACTTGACGTCAGTACTTGCCTCACGCTAAGGCCTGAAGAGCCCTGCTGAAGCGAAAGCGTGTTGCAGTTTACATTAGCTCGTATTCGCAGTTCTGCTTTACTTTAACGTTTCTACGGTTTTCCAGACTCTTTGGACCCTCGTGTGGGCACCCCATTGCCTACCAATACAGTGAGTACCAGCAGGCCGTACTGCCCTTCTAAGAAACATCCAGGCCGTAAGCCTTTCCAAGTCCCTCTATGTGTTCAGAGAGTAGGGCAATACACTGCACCCTTCCTTGGGAAAGCTAGATGTCCTCAGCACACCAACAGCTCCAGGGATTCTGTTCTCTCACGTCCTACATGCCATGGAGTCTGCCTCATTGTCCGATTTTGAGCTGCTCTTAGAAACACAATCTGCTTCGCCTTTCTTCCAGGAACTCACACCCAAGGACCCCATACCTACAGTAGAAAGGAGGCTTGCATCCTACTGCAACGAAACCACAGTTTTCCTGTTACACTGCAGGATTTTAGAATAGGCTTTAGCCTATTCTAGCCCGATAGCCTACATAGAGCATTTCAAATTTGAGGGAGTTCGCTACATGGAGAACACTTTGTGAAGAAAAGTTGATTCAGGCAAGGGACCAGGGTAGAGCTAGAGTCTCTTTTGACTTGTTAGAAATCAGAAGACTTCAGGCTGATTGTTCACCTGCAAAGAAGACCTGATGGCACAAGCCTTGCTTTCCCATATTAAAAGCTCTTAGTCATGCTGCCCTGAAGCTACCTAAATAACTCTCTTTTTGACTGGCCTCTAGTCACTGTAGTTAGCCCTCTGGAACAAAAAGCAGTTTTCTCTAAAGAAACACGGTGCTTCCATAGTATGGGTGGGAGCTCATCCCGGCAGGCTCTAGAGCTAAAGGGAAACTTGACGTGAGTACTTGCCTCACGCTAAGGCCTGAAAAGCCCTGCTGAAGCGAAAGCGTGTTGCAGTTTCCATTAGCTAGTATTCGCAGTTCTGCTTTACTTTAACGTTTCTCCGCTTTTCCAGACACTTAGGACCCTCGTGTGGGCACCCCATTGCCTACAAATACAGTGAGTAGCAGCAGGCTCCACTGCCCTTCAAAGAAACATCCAGGCCGTAAGCCTTTCCAAGTCACTCTATGTATTCAGAGACTAGGGCAATACACTGCACCCTTCCTTGGGAACGCTAGATGTCCTCAGCACACCAACAGCTCCAGGGATTCTGTTCTCTCACGTCCTACATGCCATGGAAGTCTGCCTCATTGTCCTCATTTGAGCTGCACTTAGCAACACAATCTGCTTCACCTCTGTTCTAGGAACTCACACCCAAGGACCCCATACCTACAGTAGAAACGAGGCTTGCATTCCTACTGCAACGAAACCACTGTTTCCTGTTACCCTGCAGGATTTTGAATAGGCTAAGGACCGATAGCCTACTCAAAGTGTTCCAAGGATGAGTGAGTTCGCTACATGCAGAACACTTTGGGAAGTAATGTTGATTCAGGCAAGGGAACAGGGTGTAGCTAGAGTCTCTTTTGACTTGTTGGAAATCAGAAGGGTTTAGACTTCGTGTTCACCGCAAAAGATGACCTGATGGCACAAGCCTTGTTTCCCATATTAAAAGCTCTATTCAGGCTGCCCTGAAGCTACCTAAATACGTCTATTTCTGACTGGCCTCTAGTCACTGTAGTTACACTCTGGACGAAAAGGTTTCTCTAACGAAGCACGATGCTTCCATAGCATGGGTGGTAGCTCATCCCG
This sequence comes from Eubalaena glacialis, assembly GCF_028564815.1. Lineage (NCBI taxonomy): Eukaryota > Metazoa > Chordata > Mammalia > Artiodactyla > Balaenidae > Eubalaena > Eubalaena glacialis. The sequence goes on along the minus strand of NC_083735.1, from coordinate 42,516,659 downwards.
TCAGGCTCTAGAGCTAAAGGGAAACTTGACGTCAGTACTTGCCTCACGCTAAGGCCTGAAGAGCCCTGCTGAAGCGAAAGCGTGTTGCAGTTTACATTAGCTCGTATTCGCAGTTCTGCTTTACTTTAACGTTTCTACGGTTTTCCAGACTCTTTGGACCCTCGTGTGGGCACCCCATTGCCTACCAATACAGTGAGTACCAGCAGGCCGTACTGCCCTTCTAAGAAACATCCAGGCCGTAAGCCTTTCCAAGTCCCTCTATGTGTTCAGAGAGTAGGGCAATACACTGCACCCTTCCTTGGGAAAGCTAGATGTCCTCAGCACACCAACAGCTCCAGGGATTCTGTTCTCTCACGTCCTACATGCCATGGAAGTCTGCCTCATTGTCCTCATTTGAGCTGCACTTAGCAACACAATCTGATTCGCCTTTCCTCTAGGAACTCACACTCAAGGACCCCATACCTACAGGAGAAAGGAGGCTTGCGTTCCTTCTGCAACCAAAGCACAGTTGTTCCTGTTACCCTGCAGGATTTTAGAATAGCCTAAGGACCGATAGCCTACATAGAGCATTTCAAATTTGAGGCAGTTCGCTACATGTAGAACACTTTGTGAAGAAAAGTTGATTCAGGCAAGGGACAAGGGTAGAGCTAGAGTCTCTTTTGACTTGTTAGAAATCAGAAGGCTTCAGGCTGATGGTTCACCGGCAAAGAAACCTGATGGCACGAGCCTTGCTTTCCCTTCTTAAAAGCTCTTAGTCATGCTGCCCTGAAGCTACCTAAATAACTCTCTTTTTGACTGGCCTCTAGTCACTGTAGTTAGCCCTCTGGAACAAAAAGCAGTTTTCTCTAAGGAAACACGGTGCTTCCATAGTATGGGTGGGAGCTCATCTTATCAGGCTCTAGAGCTAAAGGGAAACTTGACGTGAGTACTTGCCTCACGCTAAGGCCTGAGGAGCCCTGCTGAAGCGAAAGCGTGTTGCAGTTTGCATCAGCTCGTATTCGAAGTTCTGCTTTACTTTAACGTTTCTACACATTTCCAGACACCTAGGAACCTCGTGTGGGCACCCCATTGCCTACAAATACAGTGAGTAGCAGCAGGCTCCACTGCCCTTCAAAGAAACATCCAGGCCGTAAGCCTTTCCAAGTCACTCTATGTATTCAGAGACTAGGGCAATACACTGCACCCTTCCTTGGGAACGCTAGATGTCCTCAGCACACCAACAGCTCCAGGGATTCTGTTCTCTCACGTCCTACATGCCATGGAAGTCTGCCTCATTGTCCTCATTTGAGCTGCACTTAGCAACACAATCTGCTTCACCTCTGTTCTAGGAACTCACACCCAAGGACCCCATACCTACAGTAGAAACGAGGCTTGCATTCCTACTGCAACGAAACCACTGTTTCCTGTTACCCTGCAGGATTTTGAATAGGCTAAGGACCGATAGCCTACTCAAAGTGTTCCAAGGATGAGTGAGTTCGCTACATGCAGAACACTTTGGGAAGTAATGTTGATTCAGGCAAGGGAACAGGGTGTAGCTAGAGTCTCTTTTGACTTGTTGGAAATCAGAAGGGTTTAGACTTCGTGTTCACCGCAAAAGATGACCTGATGGCACAAGCCTTGTTTCCCATATTAAAAGCTCTATTCAGGCTGCCCTGAAGCTACCTAAATACGTCTATTTCTGACTGGCCTCTAGTCACTGTAGTTACACTCTGGACGAAAAGGTTTCTCTAACGAAGCACGATGCTTCCATAGCATGGGTGGTAGCTCATCCCGTCAGGCTCTAGAGCTAAAGGGAAACTTGACGTCAGTACTTGCCTCACGCTAAGGCCTGAAGAGCCCTGCTGAAGCGAAAGCGTGTTGCAGTTTACATTAGCTCGTATTCGCAGTTCTGCTTTACTTTAACGTTTCTACGGTTTTCCAGACTCTTTGGACCCTCGTGTGGGCACCCCATTGCCTACCAATACAGTGAGTACCAGCAGGCCGTACTGCCCTTCTAAGAAACATCCAGGCCGTAAGCCTTTCCAAGTCCCTCTATGTGTTCAGAGAGTAGGGCAATACACTGCACCCTTCCTTGGGAAAGCTAGATGTCCTCAGCACACCAACAGCTCCAGGGATTCTGTATTCTCACGTCCTACATGCCATGGAAGTCTGCCTCATTGTCCTCATTTGAGCTGCACTTAGCAACACAATCTGATTCGCCTTTCTTCTAGGAACTCACACTCAAGGACCCCATACCTACAGGAGAAAGGAGGCTTGCGTTCCTTCTGCAACCAAAGCACAGTTGTTCCTGTTACCCTGCAGGATTTTAGAATAGCCTAAGGACCGATAGCCTACATAGAGCATTTCAAATTTGAGGCAGTTCGCTACATGTAGAACACTTTGTGAAGAAAAGTTGATTCAGGCAAGGGACAAGGGTAGAGCTAGAGTCTCTTTTGACTTGTTAGAAATCAGAAGGCTTCAGGCTGATGGTTCACCGGCAAAGAAACCTGATGGCACGAGCCTTGCTTTCCCTTCTTAAAAGCTCTTAGTCATGCTGCCCTGAAGCTACCTAGCTACCTAAATAACTCTCTTTTTGACTGGCCTCTAGTCACTGTAGTTAGCCCTCTGGAACAAAAAGCAGTTTTCTCTAAAGAAACACGGTGCTTCCATAGTATGGGTGGGAGCTCATCCCGGCAGGCTCTAGAGCTAAAGGGAAACTTGACGTGAGTACTTGCCTCACGCTAAGGCCTGAAAAGCCCTGCTGAAGCGAAAGCGTGTTGCAGTTTCCATTAGCTAGTATTCGCAGTTCTGCTTTACTTTAACGTTTCTCCGCTTTTCCAGACACTTAGGACCCTCGTGTGGGCACCCCATTGCCTACAAATACAGTGAGTAGCAGCAGGCTCCACTGCCCTTCAAAGAAACATCCAGGCCGTAAGCCTTTCCAAGTCACTCTATGTATTCAGAGACTAGGGCAATACACTGCACCCTTCCTTGGGAACGCTAGATGTCCTCAGCACACCAACAGCTCCAGGGATTCTGTTCTCTCACGTCCTACATGCCATGGAAGTCTGCCTCATTGTCCTCATTTGAGCTGCACTTAGCAACACAATCTGCTTCACCTCTGTTCTAGGAACTCACACCCAAGGACCCCATACCTACAGTAGAAACGAGGCTTGCATTCCTACTGCAACGAAACCACTGTTTCCTGTTACCCTGCAGGATTTTGAATAGGCTAAGGACCGATAGCCTACTCAAAGTGTTCCAAGGATGAGTGAGTTCGCTACATGCAGAACACTTTGGGAAGTAATGTTGATTCAGGCAAGGGAACAGGGTGTAGCTAGAGTCTCTTTTGACTTGTTGGAAATCAGAAGGGTTTAGACTTCGTGTTCACCGCAAAAGATGACCTGATGGCACAAGCCTTGTTTCCCATATTAAAAGCTCTATTCAGGCTGCCCTGAAGCTACCTAAATACGTCTATTTCTGACTGGCCTCTAGTCACTGTAGTTACACTCTGGACGAAAAGGTTTCTCTAACGAAGCACGATGCTTCCATAGCATGGGTGGTAGCTCATCCCGTCAGGCTCTAGAGCTAAAGGGAAACTTGACGTCAGTACTTGCCTCACGCTAAGGCCTGAAGAGCCCTGCTGAAGCGAAAGCGTGTTGCAGTTTACATTAGCTCGTATTCGCAGTTCTGCTTTACTTTAACGTTTCTACGGTTTTCCAGACTCTTTGGACCCTCGTGTGGGCACCCCATTGCCTACCAATACAGTGAGTACCAGCAGGCCGTACTGCCCTTCTAAGAAACATCCAGGCCGTAAGCCTTTCCAAGTCCCTCTATGTGTTCAGAGAGTAGGGCAATACACTGCACCCTTCCTTGGGAAAGCTAGATGTCCTCAGCACACCAACAGCTCCAGGGATTCTGTTCTCTCACGTCCTACATGCCATGGAGTCTGCCTCATTGTCCGATTTTGAGCTGCTCTTAGAAACACAATCTGCTTCGCCTTTCTTCCAGGAACTCACACCCAAGGACCCCATACCTACAGTAGAAAGGAGGCTTGCATCCTACTGCAACGAAACCACAGTTTTCCTGTTACACTGCAGGATTTTAGAATAGGCTTTAGCCTATTCTAGCCCGATAGCCTACATAGAGCATTTCAAATTTGAGGGAGTTCGCTACATGGAGAACACTTTGTGAAGAAAAGTTGATTCAGGCAAGGGACCAGGGTAGAGCTAGAGTCTCTTTTGACTTGTTAGAAATCAGAAGACTTCAGGCTGATTGTTCACCGGCAAAGAAGACCTGATGGCACAAGCCTTGCTTTCCCATATTAAAAGCTCTTAGTCATGCTGCCCTGAAGCTACCTAAATAACTCTCTTTTTGACTGGCCTCTAGTCACTGTAGTTAGCCCTCTGGAACAAAAAGCAGTTTTCTCTAAAGAAACACGGTGCTTCCATAGTATGGGTGGGAGCTCATCCTGTCAGGCTCTAGAGCTAAAGGGAAACTTGACGTGAGTACTTGCCTCACGCTAAGGCCTGAAAAGCCCTGCTGAAGCGAAAGCGTGTTGCAGTTTCCATTAGCTAGTATTCGCAGTTCTGCTTTACTTTAACGTTTCTCCGCTTTTCCAGACACTTAGGACCCTCGTGTGGGCACCCCACTGCCTACAAATACAGTGAGTACCAGCAGGTTCCACTGCCCTTCTAAGAAACTTCCAGGCCGTAAGTCTTTCCAAGTCACTCTGCATTCAGAGAGCAGGGCAATACACTGCACCCTTCCTTGGGAAAGCTAGATGTCCTCAGCACACCAACAGCTCCAGGGATTCTGTTCTCTCACGTCCTACATGCCATGGAAGTCTGCCTCATTGTCCTCATTTGAGCTGCACTTAGCAACACAATCTGATTCGCCTTTCTTCTAGGAACTCACACTCAAGGACCCCATACCTACAGGAGAAAGGAGGCTTGCGTTCCTTCTGCAACCAAAGCACAGTTGTTCCTGTTACCCTGCAGGATTTTAGAATAGCCTAAGGACCGATAGCCTACATAGAGCATTTCAAATTTGAGGCAGTTCGCTACATGTAGAACACTTTGTGAAGAAAAGTTGATTCAGGCAAGGGACAAGGGTAGAGCTAGAGTCTCTTTTGACTTGTTAGAAATCAGAAGGCTTCAGGCTGATGGTTCACCGGCAAAGAAACCTGATGGCACGAGCCTTGCTTTCCCTTCTTAAAAGCTCTTAGTCATGCTGCCCTGAAGCTACATAAATAACTCTCTTTTTGACTGGCCTCTAGTCACTGTAGTTAGCCCTCTGGAACAAAAAGCAGTTTTCTCTAAGGAAACACGGTGCTTCCATAGTATGGGTGGGAGCTCATCTTATCAGGCTCTAGAGCTAAAGGGAAACTTGACGTGAGTACTTGCCTCACGCTAAGGCCTGAGGAGCCCTGCTGAAGCGAAAGCGTGTTGCAGTTTGCATCAGCTCGTATTCGAAGTTCTGCTTTACTTTAACGTTTCTACACATTTCCAGACACCTAGGAACCTCGTGTGGGCACCCCATTGCCTACAAATACAGTGAGTAGCAGCAGGCTCCACTGCCCTTCAAAGAAACATCCAGGCCGTAAGCCTTTCCAAGTCACTCTATGTATTCAGAGACTAGGGCAATACACTGCACCCTTCCTTGGGAACGCTAGATGTCCTCAGCACACCAACAGCTCCAGGGATTCTGTTCTCTCACGTCCTACATGCCATGGAAGTCTGCCTCATTGTCCTCATTTGAGCTGCACTTAGCAACACAATCTGCTTCACCTCTGTTCTAGGAACTCACACCCAAGGACCCCATACCTACAGTAGAAACGAGGCTTGCATTCCTACTGCAACGAAACCACTGTTTCCTGTTACACTGCAGGATTTTGAATAGGCTAAGGACCGATAGCCTACTCAAAGTGTTCCAAGGATGAGTGAGTTCGCTACATGCAGAACACTTTGGGAAGTAATGTTGATTCAGGCAAGGGAACAGGGTGTAGCTAGAGTCTCTTTTGACTTGTTGGAAATCAGAAGGGTTTAGACTTCGTGTTCACCGCAAAAGATGACCTGATGGCACAAGCCTTGTTTCCCATATTAAAAGCTCTATTCAGGCTGCCCTGAAGCTACCTAAATACGTCTATTTCTGACTGGCCTCTAGTCACTGTAGTTACACTCTGGACGAAAAGGTTTCTCTAACGAAGCACGATGCTTCCATAGCATGGGTGGTAGCTCATCCCGTCAGGCTCTAGAGCTAAAGGGAAACTTGACGTCAGTACTTGCCTCACGCTAAGGCCTGAAGAGCCCTGCTGAAGCGAAAGCGTGTTGCAGTTTACATTAGCTCGTATTCGCAGTTCTGCTTTACTTTAACGTTTCTACGGTTTTCCAGACTCTTTGGACCCTCGTGTGGGCACCCCATTGCCTACCAATACAGTGAGTACCAGCAGGCCGTACTGCCCTTCTAAGAAACATCCAGGCCGTAAGCCTTTCCAAGTCCCTCTATGTGTTCAGAGAGTAGGGCAATACACTGCACCCTTCCTTGGGAAAGCTAGATGTCCTCAGCACACCAACAGCTCCAGGGATTCTGTTCTCTCACGTCCTACATGCCATGGAGTCTGCCTCATTGTCCGATTTTGAGCTGCTCTTAGAAACACAATCTGCTTCGCCTTTCTTCCAGGAACTCACACCCAAGGACCCCATACCTACAGTAGAAAGGAGGCTTGCATCCTACTGCAACGAAACCACAGTTTTCCTGTTACACTGCAGGATTTTAGAATAGGCTTTAGCCTATTCTAGCCCGATAGCCTACATAGAGCATTTCAAATTTGAGGGAGTTCGCTACATGGAGAACACTTTGTGAAGAAAAGTTGATTCAGGCAAGGGACCAGGGTAGAGCTAGAGTCTCTTTTGACTTGTTAGAAATCAGAAGACTTCAGGCTGATTGTTCACCGGCAAAGAAGACCTGATGGCACAAGCCTTGCTTTCCCATATTAAAAGCTCTTAGTCATGCTGCCCTGAAGCTACCTAAATAACTCTCTTTTTGACTGGCCTCTAGTCACTGTAGTTAGCCCTCTGGAACAAAAAGCAGTTTTCTCTAAAGAAACACGGTGCTTCCATAGTATGGGTGGGAGCTCATCCTGTCAGGCTCTAGAGCTAAAGGGAAACTTGACGTGAGTACTTGCCTCACGCTAAGGCCTGAAAAGCCCTGCTGAAGCGAAAGCGTGTTGCAGTTTCCATTAGCTAGTATTCGCAGTTCTGCTTTACTTTAACGTTTCTCCGCTTTTCCAGACACTTAGGACCCTCGTGTGGGCACCCCACTGCCTACAAATACAGTGAGTACCAGCAGGTTCCACTGCCCTTCTAAGAAACTTCCAGGCCGTAAGTCTTTCCAAGTCACTCTGCATTCAGAGAGCAGGGCAATACACTGCACCCTTCCTTGGGAAAGCTAGATGTCCTCAGCACACCAACAGCTCCAGGGATTCTGTTCTCTCACGTCCTACATGCCATGGAAGTCTGCCTCATTGTCCTCATTTGAGCTGCACTTAGCAACACAATCTGATTCGCCTTTCTTCTAGGAACTCACACTCAAGGACCCCATACCTACAGGAGAAAGGAGGCTTGCGTTCCTTCTGCAACCAAAGCACAGTTGTTCCTGTTACCCTGCAGGATTTTAGAATAGCCTAAGGACCGATAGCCTACATAGAGCATTTCAAATTTGAGGCAGTTCGCTACATGTAGAACACTTTGTGAAGAAAAGTTGATTCAGGCAAGGGACAAGGGTAGAGCTAGAGTCTCTTTTGACTTGTTAGAAATCAGAAGGCTTCAGGCTGATGGTTCACCGGCAAAGAAACCTGATGGCACGAGCCTTGCTTTCCCTTCTTAAAAGCTCTTAGTCATGCTGCCCTGAAGCTACATAAATAACTCTCTTTTTGACTGGCCTCTAGTCACTGTAGTTAGCCCTCTGGAACAAAAAGCAGTTTTCTCTAAGGAAACACGGTGCTTCCATAGTATGGGTGGGAGCTCATCTTATCAGGCTCTAGAGCTAAAGGGAAACTTGACGTGAGTACTTGCCTCACGCTAAGGCCTGAGGAGCCCTGCTGAAGCGAAAGCGTGTTGCAGTTTGCATCAGCTCGTATTCGAAGTTCTGCTTTACTTTAACGTTTCTACACATTTCCAGACACCTAGGAACCTCGTGTGGGCACCCCATTGCCTACAAATACAGTGAGTAGCAGCAGGCTCCACTGCCCTTCAAAGAAACATCCAGGCCGTAAGCCTTTCCAAGTCACTCTATGTATTCAGAGACTAGGGCAATACACTGCACCCTTCCTTGGGAACGCTAGATGTCCTCAGCACACCAACAGCTCCAGGGATTCTGTTCTCTCACGTCCTACATGCCATGGAAGTCTGCCTTATTGTCCTCATTTGAGCTGCACTTAGCAACACAATCTGCTTCACCTCTGTTCTAGGAACTCACACCCAAGGACCCCATACCTACAGTAGAAACGAGGCTTGCATTCCTACTGCAACGAAACCACTGTTTCCTGTTACACTGCAGGATTTTGAATAGGCTAAGGACCGATAGCCTACTCAAAGTGTTCCAAGGATGAGTGAGTTCGCTACATGCAGAACACTTTGGGAAGTAATGTTGATTCAGGCAAGGGAACAGGGTGTAGCTAGAGTCTCTTTTGACTTGTTGGAAATCAGAAGGGTTTAGACTTCGTGTTCACCGCAAAAGATGACCTGATGGCACAAGCCTTGTTTCCCATATTAAAAGCTCTATTCAGGCTGCCCTGAAGCTACCTAAATACGTCTATTTCTGACTGGCCTCTAGTCACTGTAGTTACACTCTGGACGAAAAGGTTTCTCTAACGAAGCACGATGCTTCCATAGCATGGGTGGTAGCTCATCCCGTCAGGCTCTAGAGCTAAAGGGAAACTTGACGTCAGTACTTGCCTCACGCTAAGGCCTGAAGAGCCCTGCTGAAGCGAAAGCGTGTTGCAGTTTACATTAGCTCGTATTCGCAGTTCTGCTTTACTTTAACGTTTCTACGGTTTTCCAGACTCTTTGGACCCTCGTGTGGGCACCCCATTGCCTACCAATACAGTGAGTACCAGCAGGCCGTACTGCCCTTCTAAGAAACATCCAGGCCGTAAGCCTTTCCAAGTCCCTCTATGTGTTCAGAGAGTAGGGCAATACACTGCACCCTTCCTTGGGAAAGCTAGATGTCCTCAGCACACCAACAGCTCCAGGGATTCTGTTCTCTCACGTCCTACATGCCATGGAAGTCTGCCTCATTGTCCTCATTTGAGCTGCACTTAGCAACACAATCTGATTCGCCTTTCTTCTAGGAACTCACACTCAAGGACCCCATACCTACAGGAGAAAGGAGGCTTGCGTTCCTTCTGCAACCAAAGCACAGTTGTTCCTGTTACCCTGCAGGATTTTAGAATAGCCTAAGGACCGATAGCCTACATAGAGCATTTCAAATTTGAGGCAGTTCGCTACATGTAGAACACTTTGTGAAGAAAAGTTGATTCAGGCAAGGGACAAGGGTAGAGCTAGAGTCTCTTTTGACTTGTTAGAAATCAGAAGGCTTCAGGCTGATGGTTCACCGGCAAAGAAACCTGATGGCACGAGCCTTGCTTTCCCTTCTTAAAAGCTCTTAGTCATGCTGCCCTGAAGCTACCTAAATAACTCTCTTTTTGACTGGCCTCTAGTCACTGTAGTTAGCCCTCTGGAACAAAAAGCAGTTTTCTCTAAGGAAAACGGTGCTTCCATAGTATGGGTGGGAGCTCATCTTATCAGGCTCTAGAGCTAAAGGGAAACTTGACGTGAGTACTTGCCTCACGCTAAGGCCTGAGGAGCCCTGCTGAAGCGAAAGCGTGTTGCAGTTTGCATCAGCTCGTATTCGAAGTTCTGCTTTACTTTAACGTTTCTACACATTTCCAGACACCTAGGAACCTCGTGTGGGCACCCCATTGCCTACAAATACAGTGAGTAGCAGCAGGCTCCACTGCCCTTCAAAGAAACATCCAGGCCGTAAGTCTTTCCAAGTCACTCTGCATTCAGAGAGCAGGGCAATACACTGCACCCTTCCTTGGGAAAGCTAGATGTCCTCAGCACACCAACAGCTCCAGGGATTCTGTTCTCTCACGTCCTACATGCCATGGAAGTCTGCCTCATTGTCCTCATTTGAGCTGCACTTAGCAACACAATCTGCTTCACCTCTGTTCTAGGAACTCACACCCAAGGACCCCATACCTACAGTAGAAACGAGGCTTGCATTCCTACTGCAACGAAACCACTGTTTCCTGTTACACTGCAGGATTTTGAATAGGCTAAGGACCGATAGCCTACTCAAAGTGTTCCAAGGATGAGTGAGTTCGCTACATGCAGAACACTTTGGGAAGTAATGTTGATTCAGGCAAGGGAACAGGGTGTAGCTAGAGTCTCTTTTGACTTGTTGGAAATCAGAAGGGTTTAGACTTCGTGTTCACCGCAAAAGATGACCTGATGGCACAAGCCTTGTTTCCCATATTAAAAGCTCTATTCAGGCTGCCCTGAAGCTACCTAAATACGTCTATTTCTGACTGGCCTCTAGTCACTGTAGTTACACTCTGGACGAAAAGGTTTCTCTAACGAAGCACGATGCTTCCATAGCATGGGTGGTAGCTCATCCCGTCAGGCTCTAGAGCTAAAGGGAAACTTGACGTCAGTACTTGCCTCACGCTAAGGCCTGAAGAGCCCTGCTGAAGCGAAAGCGTGTTGCAGTTTACATTAGCTCGTATTCGCAGTTCTGCTTTACTTTAACGTTTCTACGGTTTTCCAGACTCTTTGGACCCTCGTGTGGGCACCCCATTGCCTACCAATACAGTGAGTACCAGCAGGCCGTACTGCCCTTCTAAGAAACATCCAGGTCGTAAGCCTTTCCAAGTCCCTCTATGTGTTCAGAGAGTAGGGCAATACACTGCACCCTTCCTTGGGAAAGCTAGATGTCCTCAGCACACCAACAGCTCCAGGGATTCTGTTCTCTCACGTCCTACATGCCATGGAGTCTGCCTCATTGTCCGATTTTGAGCTGCTCTTAGAAACACAATCTGCTTCGCCTTTCTTCCAGGAACTCACACCCAAGGACCCCATACCTACAGTAGAAAGGAGGCTTGCATCCTACTGCAACGAAGCCACAGTTTTCCTGTTACACTGCAGGATTTTAGAATAGGCTTTAGCCTATTCTAGCCCGATAGCCTACATAGAGCATTTCAAATTTGAGGGAGTTCGCTATATGTAGAACACTTTGTGAAGAAAAGTTGATTCAGGCAAGGGACCAGGGTAGAGCTAGAGTCTCTTTTGACTTGTTAGAAATCAGAAGACTTCAGGCTGATTGTTCACCGGCAAAGAAGACCTGATGGCACAAGCCTTGCTTTCCCATATTAAAAGCTCTTAGTCATGCTGCCCTGAAGCTACCTAAATAACTCTCTTTTTGACTGGCCTCTAGTCACTGTAGTTAGCCCTCTGGAACAAAAAGCAGTTTTCTCTAAAGAAACACGGTGCTTCCATAGTATGGGTGGGAGCTCATCCTGTCAGGCTCTAGAGCTAAAGGGAAACTTGACGTGAGTACTTGCCTCACGCTAAGGCCTGAAAAGCCCTGCTGAAGCGAAAGCGTGTTGCAGTTTCCATTAGCTAGTATTCGCAGTTCTGCTTTACTTTAACGTTTCTCCGCTTTTCCAGACACTTAGGACCCTCGTGTGGGCACCCCACTGCCTACAAATACAGTGAGTAGCAGCAGGTTCCACTGCCCTTCTAAGAAACTTCCAGGCCGTAAGTCTTTCCAAGTCACTCTGCATTCAGAGAGCAGGGCAATACACTGCACCCTTCCTTGGGAAAGCTAGATGTCCTCAGCACACCAACAGCTCCAGGGATTCTGTTCTCTCACGTCCTACATGCCATGGAAGTCTGCCTCATTGTCCTCATTTGAGCTGCACTTAGCAACACAATCTGATTCGCCTTTCTTCTAGGAACTCACACTCAAGGACCCCATACCTACAGGAGAAAGGAGGCTTGCGTTCTTTCTGCAACCAAAGCACAGTTGTTCCTGTTACCCTGCAGGATTTTAGAATAGCCTAATGACCGATAGCCTACATAGAGCATTTCAAATTTGAGGCAGTTCGCTACATGTAGAACACTTTGTGAAGAAAAGTTGATTCAGGCAAGGGACAAGGGTAGAGCTAGAGTCTCTTTTGACTTGTTAGAAATCAGAAGGCTTCAGGCTGATGGTTCACCGGCAAAGAAACCTGATGGCACGAGACTTGCTTTCCCTTCTTAAAAGCTCTTAGTCATGCTGCCCTGAAGCTACCTAAATAACTCTCTTTTTGACTGGCCTCTAGTCACTGTAGTTAGCCCTCTGGAACAAAAAGCAGTTTTCTCTAAGGAAACACGGTGCTTCCATAGTATGGGTGGGAGCTCATCTTATCAGGCTCTAGAGCTAAAGGGAAACTTGACGTGAGTACTTGCCTCACCCTAAGGCCTGAGGAGCCCTGCTGAAGCGAAAGCGTGTTGCAGTTTGCATCAGCTCGTATTCGAAGTTCTGCTTTACTTTAACGTTTCTACACATTTCCAGACACTTAGGAACCTCGTGTGGGCACCCCATTGCCTACAAATACAGTGAGTAGCAGCAGGCTCCACTGCCCTTCAAAGAAACATCCAGGCCGTAAGCCTTTCCAAGTCACTCTATGTATTCAGAGACTAGGGCAATACACTGCACCCTTCCTTGGGAACGCTAGATGTCCTCAGCACACCAACAGCTCCAGGGATTCTGTTCTCTCACGTCCTACATGCCATGGAAGTCTGCCTCATTGTCCTCATTTGAGCTGCACTTAGCAACACAATCTGCTTCACCTCTGTTCTAGGAACTCACACCCAAGGACCCCATACCTACAGTAGAAACGAGGCTTGCATTCCTACTGCAACGAAACCACTGTTTCCTGTTACCCTGCAGGATTTTGAATAGGCTAAGGACCGATAGCCTACTCAAAGTGTTCCAAGGATGAGTGAGTTCGCTACATGCAGAACACTTTGGGAAGTAATGTTGATTCAGGCAAGGGAACAGGGTGTAGCTAGAGTCTCTTTTGACTTGTTGGAAATCAGAAGGGTTTAGACTTCGTGTTCACCGCAAAAGATGACCTGATGGCACAAGCCTTGTTTCCCATATTAAAAGCTCTATTCAGGCTGCCCTGAAGCTACCTAAATACGTCTATTTCTGACTGGCCTCTAGTCACTGTAGTTACACTCTGGACGAAAAGGTTTCTCTAACGAAGCACGATGCTTCCATAGCATGGGTGGTAGCTCATCCCGTCAGGCTCTAGAGCTAAAGGGAAACTTGACGTCAGTACTTGCCTCACGCTAAGGCCTGAAGAGCCCTGCTGAAGCGAAAGCGTGTTGCAGTTTACATTAGCTCGTATTCGCAGTTCTGCTTTACTTTAACGTTTCTCCGCTTTTCCAGACACTTAGGACCCTCGTGTGGGCACCCCACTGCCTACAAATACAGTGAGTACCAGCAGGTTCCACTGCCCTTCTAAGAAACTTCCAGGCCGTAAGTCTTTCCAAGTCCCTCTATGTGTTCAGAGAGCAGGGCAATACACTGCACCCTTCCTTGGGAAAGCTAGATGTCCTCAGCACACCAACAGCTCCAGGGATTCTGTTCTCTCACGTCCTACATGCCATGGAAGTCTGCCTCATTGTCCTCATTTGAGCTGCACTTAGCAACACAATCTGATTCGCCTTTCTTCTAGGAACTCACACTCAAGGACCCCATACCTACAGGAGAAAGGAGGCTTGCGTTCCTTCTGCAACCAAAGCACAGTTGTTCCTGTTACCCTGCAGGATTTTAGAATAGCCTAAGGACCGATAGCCTACATAGAGCATTTCAAATTTGAGGCAGTTCGCTACATGTAGAACACTTTGTGAAGAAAAGTTGATTCAGGCAAGGGACAAGGGTAGAGCTAGAGTCTCTTTTGACTTGTTAGAAATCAGAAGGCTTCAGGCTGATGGTTCACCGGCAAAGAAACCTGATGGCACGAGCCTTGCTTTCCCTTCTTAAAAGCTCTTAGTCATGCTGCCCTGAAGCTACCTAAATAACTCTCTTTTTGACTGGCCTCTAGTCACTGTAGTTAGCCCTCTGGAACAAAAAGCAGTTTTCTCTAAGGAAACACGGTGCTTCCATAGTATGGGTGGGAGCTCATCTTATCAGGCTCTAGAGCTAAAGGGAAACTTGACGTGAGTACTTGCCTCACGCTAAGGCCTGAGGAGCCCTGCTGAAGCGAAAGCGTGTTGCAGTTTGCATCAGCTCGTATTCGAAGTTCTGCTTTACTTTAACGTTTCTACACATTTCCAGACACCTAGGAACCTCGTGTGGGCACCCCATTGCCTACAAATACAGTGAGTAGCAGCAGGCTCCACTGCCCTTCAAAGAAACATCCAGGCCGTAAGCCTTTCCAAGTCACTCTATGTATTCAGAGACTAGGGCAATACACTGCACCCTTCCTTGGGAACGCTAGATGTCCTCAGCACACCAACAGCTCCAGGGATTCTGTTCTCTCACGTCCTACATGCCATGGAAGTCTGCCTCATTGTCCTCATTTGAGCTGCACTTAGCAACACAATCTGATTCGCCTTTCTTCTAGGAACTCACACTCAAGGACCCCATACCTACAGGAGAAAGGAGGCTTGCATTCCTACTGCAACGAAACCACTGTTTCCTGTTACACTGCAGGATTTTGAATAGGCTAAGGACCGATAGCCTACTCAAAGTGTTCCAAGGATGAGTGAGTTCGCTACATGCAGAACACTTTGGGAAGTAATGTTGATTCAGGCAAGGGAACAGGGTGTAGCTAGAGTCTCTTTTGACTTGTTGGAAATCAGAAGGGTTTAGACTTCGTGTTCACCGCAAAAGATGACCTGATGGCACAAGCCTTGTTTCCCATATTAAAAGCTCTATTCAGGCTGCCCTGAAGCTACCTAAATACGTCTATTTCTGACTGGCCTCTAGTCACTGTAGTTACACTCTGGACGAAAAGGTTTCTCTAACGAAGCACGATGCTTCCATAGCATGGGTGGTAGCTCATCCCGTCAGGCTCTAGAGCTAAAGGGAAACTTGACGTCAGTACTTGCCTCACGCTAAGGCCTGAAGAGCCCTGCTGAAGCGAAAGCGTGTTGCAGTTTACATTAGCTCGTATTCGCAGTTCTGCTTTACTTTAACGTTTCTACGGTTTTCCAGACTCTTTGGACCCTCGTGTGGGCACCCCATTGCCTACCAATACAGTGAGTACCAGCAGGCCGTACTGCCCTTCTAAGAAACATCCAGGCCGTAAGCCTTTCCAAGTCCCTCTATGTGTTCAGAGAGTAGGGCAATACACTGCACCCTTCCTTGGGAAAGCTAGATGTCCTCAGCACACCAACAGCTCCAGGGATTCTGTTCTCTCACGTCCTACATGCCATGGAGTCTGCCTCATTGTCCGATTTTGAGCTGCTCTTAGAAACACAATCTGCTTCGCCTTTCTTCCAGGAACTCACACCCAAGGACCCCATACCTACAGTAGAAAGGAGGCTTGCATCCTACTGCAACGAAACCACAGTTTTCCTGTTACACTGCAGGATTTTAGAATAGGCTTTAGCCTATTCTAGCCCGATAGCCTACATAGAGCATTTCAAATTTGAGGGAGTTCGCTACATGGAGAACACTTTGTGAAGAAAAGTTGATTCAGGCAAGGGACCAGGGTAGAGCTAGAGTCTCTTTTGACTTGTTAGAAATCAGAAGACTTCAGGCTGATTGTTCACCTGCAAAGAAGACCTGATGGCACAAGCCTTGCTTTCCCATATTAAAAGCTCTTAGTCATGCTGCCCTGAAGCTACCTAAATAACTCTCTTTTTGACTGGCCTCTAGTCACTGTAGTTAGCCCTCTGGAACAAAAAGCAGTTTTCTCTAAAGAAACACGGTGCTTCCATAGTATGGGTGGGAGCTCATCCCGGCAGGCTCTAGAGCTAAAGGGAAACTTGACGTGAGTACTTGCCTCACGCTAAGGCCTGAAAAGCCCTGCTGAAGCGAAAGCGTGTTGCAGTTTCCATTAGCTAGTATTCGCAGTTCTGCTTTACTTTAACGTTTCTCCGCTTTTCCAGACACTTAGGACCCTCGTGTGGGCACCCCATTGCCTACAAATACAGTGAGTAGCAGCAGGCTCCACTGCCCTTCAAAGAAACATCCAGGCCGTAAGCCTTTCCAAGTCACTCTATGTATTCAGAGACTAGGGCAATACACTGCACCCTTCCTTGGGAACGCTAGATGTCCTCAGCACACCAACAGCTCCAGGGATTCTGTTCTCTCACGTCCTACATGCCATGGAAGTCTGCCTCATTGTCCTCATTTGAGCTGCACTTAGCAACACAATCTGCTTCACCTCTGTTCTAGGAACTCACACCCAAGGACCCCATACCTACAGTAGAAACGAGGCTTGCATTCCTACTGCAACGAAACCACTGTTTCCTGTTACCCTGCAGGATTTTGAATAGGCTAAGGACCGATAGCCTACTCAAAGTGTTCCAAGGATGAGTGAGTTCGCTACATGCAGAACACTTTGGGAAGTAATGTTGATTCAGGCAAGGGAACAGGGTGTAGCTAGAGTCTCTTTTGACTTGTTGGAAATCAGAAGGGTTTAGACTTCGTGTTCACCGCAAAAGATGACCTGATGGCACAAGCCTTGTTTCCCATATTAAAAGCTCTATTCAGGCTGCCCTGAAGCTACCTAAATACGTCTATTTCTGACTGGCCTCTAGTCACTGTAGTTACACTCTGGACGAAAAGGTTTCTCTAACGAAGCACGATGCTTCCATAGCATGGGTGGTAGCTCATCCCGTCAGGCTCTAGAGCTAAAGGGAAACTTGACGTCAGTACTTGCCTCACGCTAAGGCCTGAAGAGCCCTGCTGAAGCGAAAGCGTGTTGCAGTTTACATTAGCTCGTATTCGCAGTTCTGCTTTACTTTAACGTTTCTACGGTTTTCCAGACTCTTTGGACCCTCGTGTGGGCACCCCATTGCCTACCAATACAGTGAGTACCAGCAGGCCGTACTGCCCTTCTAAGAAACATCCAGGCCGTAAGCCTTTCCAAGTCCCTCTATGTGTTCAGAGAGTAGGGCAATACACTGCACCCTTCCTTGGGAAAGCTAGATGTCCTCAGCACACCAACAGCTCCAGGGATTCTGTATTCTCACGTCCTACATGCCATGGAAGTCTGCCTCATTGTCCTCATTTGAGCTGCACTTAGCAACACAATCTGATTCGCCTTTCTTCTAGGAACTCACACTCAAGGACCCCATACCTACAGGAGAAAGGAGGCTTGCGTTCCTTCTGCAACCAAAGCACAGTTGTTCCTGTTACCCTGCAGGATTTTAGAATAGCCTAAGGACCGATAGCCTACATAGAGCATTTCAAATTTGAGGCAGTTCGCTACATGTAGAACACTTTGTGAAGAAAAGTTGATTCAGGCAAGGGACAAGGGTAGAGCTAGAGTCTCTTTTGACTTGTTAGAAATCAGAAGGCTTCAGGCTGATGGTTCACCGGCAAAGAAACCTGATGGCACGAGCCTTGCTTTCCCTTCTTAAAAGCTCTTAGTCATGCTGCCCTGAAGCTACCTAAATAACTCTCTTTTTGACTGGCCTCTAGTCACTGTAGTTAGCCCTCTGGAACAAAAAGCAGTTTTCTCTAAGGAAACACGGTGCTTCCATAGTATGGGTGGGAGCTCATCTTATCAGGCTCTAGAGCTAAAGGGAAACTTGACGTGAGTACTTGCCTCACGCTAAGGCCTGAGGAGCCCTGCTGAAGCGAAAGCGTGTTGCAGTTTGCATCAGCTCGTATTCGAAGTTCTGCTTTACTTTAACGTTTCTACACATTTCCAGACACCTAGGAACCTCGTGTGGGCACCCCATTGCCTACAAATACAGTGAGTAGCAGCAGGCTCCACTGCCCTTCAAAGAAACATCCAGGCCGTAAGCCTTTCCAAGTCACTCTATGTATTCAGAGACTAGGGCAATACACTGCACCCTTCCTTGGGAACGCTAGATGTCCTCAGCACACCAACAGCTCCAGGGATTCTGTTCTCTCACGTCCTACATGCCATGGAAGTCTGCCTCATTGTCCTCATTTGAGCTGCACTTAGCAACACAATCTGCTTCACCTCTGTTCTAGGAACTCACACCCAAGGACCCCATACCTACAGTAGAAACGAGGCTTGCATTCCTACTGCAACGAAACCACTGTTTCCTGTTACCCTGCAGGATTTTGAATAGGCTAAGGACCGATAGCCTACTCAAAGTGTTCCAAGGATGAGTGAGTTCGCTACATGCAGAACACTTTGGGAAGTAATGTTGATTCAGGCAAGGGAACAGGGTGTAGCTAGAGTCTCTTTTGACTTGTTGGAAATCAGAAGGGTTTAGACTTCGTGTTCACCGCAAAAGATGACCTGATGGCACAAGCCTTGTTTCCCATATTAAAAGCTCTATTCAGGCTGCCCTGAAGCTACCTAAATACGTCTATTTCTGACTGGCCTCTAGTCACTGTAGTTACACTCTGGACGAAAAGGTTTCTCTAACGAAGCACGATGCTTCCATAGCATGGGTGGTAGCTCATCCCGTCAGGCTCTAGAGCTAAAGGGAAACTTGACGTCAGTACTTGCCTCACGCTAAGGCCTGAAGAGCCCTGCTGAAGCGAAAGCGTGTTGCAGTTTACATTAGCTCGTATTCGCAGTTCTGCTTTACTTTAACGTTTCTACGGTTTTCCAGACTCTTTGGACCCTCGTGTGGGCACCCCATTGCCTACCAATACAGTGAGTACCAGCAGGCCGTACTGCCCTTCTAAGAAACATCCAGGCCGTAAGCCTTTCCAAGTCCCTCTATGTGTTCAGAGAGTAGGGCAATACACTGCACCCTTCCTTGGGAAAGCTAGATGTCCTCAGCACACCAACAGCTCCAGGGATTCTGTATTCTCACGTCCTACATGCCATGGAAGTCTGCCTCATTGTCCTCATTTGAGCTGCACTTAGCAACACAATCTGATTCGCCTTTCTTCTAGGAACTCACACTCAAGGACCCCATACCTACAGGAGAAAGGAGGCTTGCGTTCCTTCTGCAACCAAAGCACAGTTGTTCCTGTTACCCTGCAGGATTTTAGAATAGCCTAAGGACCGATAGCCTACATAGAGCATTTCAAATTTGAGGCAGTTCGCTACATGTAGAACACTTTGTGAAGAAAAGTTGATTCAGGCAAGGGACAAGGGTAGAGCTAGAGTCTCTTTTGACTTGTTAGAAATCAGAAGGCTTCAGGCTGATGGTTCACCGGCAAAGAAACCTGATGGCACGAGCCTTGCTTTCCCTTCTTAAAAGCTCTTAGTCATGCTGCCCTGAAGCTACCTAAATAACTCTCTTTTTGACTGGCCTCTAGTCACTGTAGTTAGCCCTCTGGAACAAAAAGCAGTTTTCTCTAAGGAAACACGGTGCTTCCATAGTATGGGTGGGAGCTCATCTTATCAGGCTCTAGAGCTAAAGGGAAACTTGACGTGAGTACTTGCCTCACGCTAAGGCCTGAGGAGCCCTGCTGAAGCGAAAGCGTGTTGCAGTTTGCATCAGCTCGTATTCGAAGTTCTGCTTTACTTTAACGTTTCTACACATTTCCAGACACCTAGGAACCTCGTGTGGGCACCCCATTGCCTACAAATACAGTGAGTAGCAGCAGGCTCCACTGCCCTTCAAAGAAACATCCAGGCCGTAAGCCTTTCCAAGTCACTCTATGTATTCAGAGACTAGGGCAATACACTGCACCCTTCCTTGGGAACGCTAGATGTCCTCAGCACACCAACAGCTCCAGGGATTCTGTTCTCTCACGTCCTACATGCCATGGAAGTCTGCCTCATTGTCCTCATTTGAGCTGCACTTAGCAACACAATCTGATTCGCCTTTCTTCTAGGAACTCACACTCAAGGACCCCATACCTACAGGAGAAAGGAGGCTTGCGTTCTTTCTGCAACCAAAGCACAGTTGTTCCTGTTACCCTGCAGGATTTTAGAATAGCCTAATGACCGATAGCCTACATAGAGCATTTCAAATTTGAGGCAGTTCGCTACATGTAGAACACTTTGTGAAGAAAAGTTGATTCAGGCAAGGGACAAGGGTAGAGCTAGAGTCTCTTTTGACTTGTTAGAAATCAGAAGGCTTCAGGCTGATGGTTCACCGGCAAAGAAACCTGATGGCACGAGACTTGCTTTCCCTTCTTAAAAGCTCTTAGTCATGCTGCCCTGAAGCTACCTAAATAACTCTCTTTTTGACTGGCCTCTAGTCACTGTAGTTAGCCCTCTGGAACAAAAAGCAGTTTTCTCTAAGGAAACACGGTGCTTCCATAGTATGGGTGGGAGCTCATCTTATCAGGCTCTAGAGCTAAAGGGAAACTTGACGTGAGTACTTGCCTCACCCTAAGGCCTGAGGAGCCCTGCTGAAGCGAAAGCGTGTTGCAGTTTGCATCAGCTCGTATTCGAAGTTCTGCTTTACTTTAACGTTTCTACACATTTCCAGACACTTAGGAACCTCGTGTGGGCACCCCATTGCCTACAAATACAGTGAGTAGCAGCAGGCTCCACTGCCCTTCAAAGAAACATCCAGGCCGTAAGCCTTTCCAAGTCACTCTATGTATTCAGAGACTAGGGCAATACACTGCACCCTTCCTTGGGAACGCTAGATGTCCTCAGCACACCAACAGCTCCAGGGATTCTGTTCTCTCACGTCCTACATGCCATGGAAGTCTGCCTCATTGTCCTCATTTGAGCTGCACTTAGCAACACAATCTGCTTCACCTCTGTTCTAGGAACTCACACCCAAGGACCCCATACCTACAGTAGAAACGAGGCTTGCATTCCTACTGCAACGAAACCACTGTTTCCTGTTACCCTGCAGGATTTTGAATAGGCTAAGGACCGATAGCCTACTCAAAGTGTTCCAAGGATGAGTGAGTTCGCTACATGCAGAACACTTTGGGAAGTAATGTTGATTCAGGCAAGGGAACAGGGTGTAGCTAGAGTCTCTTTTGACTTGTTGGAAATCAGAAGGGTTTAGACTTCGTGTTCACCGCAAAAGATGACCTGATGGCACAAGCCTTGTTTCCCATATTAAAAGCTCTATTCAGGCTGCCCTGAAGCTACCTAAATACGTCTATTTCTGACTGGCCTCTAGTCACTGTAGTTACACTCTGGACGAAAAGGTTTCTCTAACGAAGCACGATGCTTCCATAGCATGGGTGGTAGCTCATCCCGTCAGGCTCTAGAGCTAAAGGGAAACTTGACGTCAGTACTTGCCTCACGCTAAGGCCTGAAGAGCCCTGCTGAAGCGAAAGCGTGTTGCAGTTTACATTAGCTCGTATTCGCAGTTCTGCTTTACTTTAACGTTTCTCCGCTTTTCCAGACACTTAGGACCCTCGTGTGGGCACCCCACTGCCTACAAATACAGTGAGTACCAGCAGGTTCCACTGCCCTTCTAAGAAACTTCCAGGCCGTAAGTCTTTCCAAGTCCCTCTATGTGTTCAGAGAGCAGGGCAATACACTGCACCCTTCCTTGGGAAAGCTAGATGTCCTCAGCACACCAACAGCTCCAGGGATTCTGTTCTCTCACGTCCTACATGCCATGGAAGTCTGCCTCATTGTCCTCATTTGAGCTGCACTTAGCAACACAATCTGATTCGCCTTTCTTCTAGGAACTCACACTCAAGGACCCCATACCTACAGGAGAAAGGAGGCTTGCGTTCCTTCTGCAACCAAAGCACAGTTGTTCCTGTTACCCTGCAGGATTTTAGAATAGCCTAAGGACCGATAGCCTACATAGAGCATTTCAAATTTGAGGCAGTTCGCTACATGTAGAACACTTTGTGAAGAAAAGTTGATTCAGGCAAGGGACAAGGGTAGAGCTAGAGTCTCTTTTGACTTGTTAGAAATCAGAAGGCTTCAGGCTGATGGTTCACCGGCAAAGAAACCTGATGGCACGAGCCTTGCTTTCCCTTCTTAAAAGCTCTTAGTCATGCTGCCCTGAAGCTACATAAATAACTCTCTTTTTGACTGGCCTCTAGTCACTGTAGTTAGCCCTCTGGAACAAAAAGCAGTTTTCTCTAAGGAAACACGGTGCTTCCATAGTATGGGTGGGAGCTCATCTTATCAGGCTCTAGAGCTAAAGGGAAACTTGACGTGAGTACTTGCCTCACCCTAAGGCCTGAGGAGCCCTGCTGAAGCGAAAGCGTGTTGCAGTTTGCATCAGCTCGTATTCGAAGTTCTGCTTTACTTTAACGTTTCTACACATTTCCAGACACTTAGGAACCTCGTGTGGGCACCCCATTGCCTACAAATACAGTGAGTAGCAGCAGGCTCCACTGCCCTTCAAAGAAACATCCAGGCCGTAAGCCTTTCCAAGTCACTCTATGTATTCAGAGACTAGGGCAATACACTGCACCCTTCCTTGGGAACGCTAGATGTCCTCAGCACACCAACAGCTCCAGGGATTCTGTTCTCTCACGTCCTACATGCCATGGAAGTCTGCCTCATTGTCCTCATTTGAGCTGCACTTAGCAACACAATCTGCTTCACCTCTGTTCTAGGAACTCACACCCAAGGACCCCATACCTACAGTAGAAACGAGGCTTGCATTCCTACTGCAACGAAACCACTGTTTCCTGTTACCCTGCAGGATTTTGAATAGGCTAAGGACCGATAGCCTACTCAAAGTGTTCCAAGGATGAGTGAGTTCGCTACATGCAGAACACTTTGGGAAGTAATGTTGATTCAGGCAAGGGAACAGGGTGTAGCTAGAGTCTCTTTTGACTTGTTGGAAATCAGAAGGGTTTAGACTTCGTGTTCACCGCAAAAGATGACCTGATGGCACAAGCCTTGTTTCCCATATTAAAAGCTCTATTCAGGCTGCCCTGAAGCTACCTAAATACGTCTATTTCTGACTGGCCTCTAGTCACTGTAGTTACACTCTGGACGAAAAGGTTTCTCTAACGAAGCACGATGCTTCCATAGCATGGGTGGTAGCTCATCCCGTCAGGCTCTAGAGCTAAAGGGAAACTTGACGTCAGTACTTGCCTCACGCTAAGGCCTGAAGAGCCCTGCTGAAGCGAAAGCGTGTTGCAGTTTACATTAGCTCGTATTCGCAGTTCTGCTTTACTTTAACGTTTCTCCGCTTTTCCAGACACTTAGGACCCTCGTGTGGGCACCCCACTGCCTACAAATACAGTGAGTACCAGCAGGTTCCACTGCCCTTCTAAGAAACTTCCAGGCCGTAAGTCTTTCCAAGTCCCTCTATGTGTTCAGAGAGCAGGGCAATACACTGCACCCTTCCTTGGGAAAGCTAGATGT
Organism: Eubalaena glacialis; assembly: GCF_028564815.1. Lineage (NCBI taxonomy): Eukaryota > Metazoa > Chordata > Mammalia > Artiodactyla > Balaenidae > Eubalaena > Eubalaena glacialis. The sequence continues at coordinate 42,493,246 of NC_083735.1, read as the reverse complement.
CCTCAGCACACCAACAGCTCCAGGGATTCTGTTCTCTCACGTCCTACATGCCATGGAAGTCTGCCTCATTGTCCTCATTTGAGCTGCACTTAGCAACACAATCTGATTCGCCTTTCTTCTAGGAACTCACACTCAAGGACCCCATACCTACAGGAGAAAGGAGGCTTGCGTTCCTTCTGCAACCAAAGCACAGTTGTTCCTGTTACCCTGCAGGATTTTAGAATAGCCTAAGGACCGATAGCCTACATAGAGCATTTCAAATTTGAGGCAGTTCGCTACATGTAGAACACTTTGTGAAGAAAAGTTGATTCAGGCAAGGGACAAGGGTAGAGCTAGAGTCTCTTTTGACTTGTTAGAAATCAGAAGGCTTCAGGCTGATGGTTCACCGGCAAAGAAACCTGATGGCACGAGCCTTGCTTTCCCTTCTTAAAAGCTCTTAGTCATGCTGCCCTGAAGCTACATAAATAACTCTCTTTTTGACTGGCCTCTAGTCACTGTAGTTAGCCCTCTGGAACAAAAAGCAGTTTTCTCTAAGGAAACACGGTGCTTCCATAGTATGGGTGGGAGCTCATCTTATCAGGCTCTAGAGCTAAAGGGAAACTTGACGTGAGTACTTGCCTCACGCTAAGGCCTGAGGAGCCCTGCTGAAGCGAAAGCGTGTTGCAGTTTGCATCAGCTCGTATTCGAAGTTCTGCTTTACTTTAACGTTTCTACACATTTCCAGACACCTAGGAACCTCGTGTGGGCACCCCATTGCCTACAAATACAGTGAGTAGCAGCAGGCTCCACTGCCCTTCAAAGAAACATCCAGGCCGTAAGCCTTTCCAAGTCACTCTATGTATTCAGAGACTAGGGCAATACACTGCACCCTTCCTTGGGAACGCTAGATGTCCTCAGCACACCAACAGCTCCAGGGATTCTGTTCTCTCACGTCCTACATGCCATGGAAGTCTGCCTCATTGTCCTCATTTGAGCTGCACTTAGCAACACAATCTGCTTCACCTCTGTTCTAGGAACTCACACCCAAGGACCCCATACCTACAGTAGAAACGAGGCTTGCATTCCTACTGCAACGAAACCACTGTTTCCTGTTACACTGCAGGATTTTGAATAGGCTAAGGACCGATAGCCTACTCAAAGTGTTCCAAGGATGAGTGAGTTCGCTACATGCAGAACACTTTGGGAAGTAATGTTGATTCAGGCAAGGGAACAGGGTGTAGCTAGAGTCTCTTTTGACTTGTTGGAAATCAGAAGGGTTTAGACTTCGTGTTCACCGCAAAAGATGACCTGATGGCACAAGCCTTGTTTCCCATATTAAAAGCTCTATTCAGGCTGCCCTGAAGCTACCTAAATACGTCTATTTCTGACTGGCCTCTAGTCACTGTAGTTACACTCTGGACGAAAAGGTTTCTCTAACGAAGCACGATGCTTCCATAGCATGGGTGGTAGCTCATCCCGTCAGGCTCTAGAGCTAAAGGGAAACTTGACGTCAGTACTTGCCTCACGCTAAGGCCTGAAGAGCCCTGCTGAAGCGAAAGCGTGTTGCAGTTTACATTAGCTCGTATTCGCAGTTCTGCTTTACTTTAACGTTTCTACGGTTTTCCAGACTCTTTGGACCCTCGTGTGGGCACCCCATTGCCTACCAATACAGTGAGTACCAGCAGGCCGTACTGCCCTTCTAAGAAACATCCAGGCCGTAAGCCTTTCCAAGTCCCTCTATGTGTTCAGAGAGTAGGGCAATACACTGCACCCTTCCTTGGGAAAGCTAGATGTCCTCAGCACACCAACAGCTCCAGGGATTCTGTTCTCTCACGTCCTACATGCCATGGAGTCTGCCTCATTGTCCGATTTTGAGCTGCTCTTAGAAACACAATCTGCTTCGCCTTTCTTCCAGGAACTCACACCCAAGGACCCCATACCTACAGTAGAAAGGAGGCTTGCATCCTACTGCAACGAAACCACAGTTTTCCTGTTACACTGCAGGATTTTAGAATAGGCTTTAGCCTATTCTAGCCCGATAGCCTACATAGAGCATTTCAAATTTGAGGGAGTTCGCTACATGGAGAACACTTTGTGAAGAAAAGTTGATTCAGGCAAGGGACCAGGGTAGAGCTAGAGTCTCTTTTGACTTGTTAGAAATCAGAAGACTTCAGGCTGATTGTTCACCTGCAAAGAAGACCTGATGGCACAAGCCTTGCTTTCCCATATTAAAAGCTCTTAGTCATGCTGCCCTGAAGCTACCTAAATAACTCTCTTTTTGACTGGCCTCTAGTCACTGTAGTTAGCCCTCTGGAACAAAAAGCAGTTTTCTCTAAAGAAACACGGTGCTTCCATAGTATGGGTGGGAGCTCATCCCGGCAGGCTCTAGAGCTAAAGGGAAACTTGACGTGAGTACTTGCCTCACGCTAAGGCCTGAAAAGCCCTGCTGAAGCGAAAGCGTGTTGCAGTTTCCATTAGCTAGTATTCGCAGTTCTGCTTTACTTTAACGTTTCTCCGCTTTTCCAGACACTTAGGACCCTCGTGTGGGCACCCCATTGCCTACAAATACAGTGAGTAGCAGCAGGCTCCACTGCCCTTCAAAGAAACATCCAGGCCGTAAGCCTTTCCAAGTCACTCTATGTATTCAGAGACTAGGGCAATACACTGCACCCTTCCTTGGGAACGCTAGATGTCCTCAGCACACCAACAGCTCCAGGGATTCTGTTCTCTCACGTCCTACATGCCATGGAAGTCTGCCTCATTGTCCTCATTTGAGCTGCACTTAGCAACACAATCTGCTTCACCTCTGTTCTAGGAACTCACACCCAAGGACCCCATACCTACAGTAGAAACGAGGCTTGCATTCCTACTGCAACGAAACCACTGTTTCCTGTTACCCTGCAGGATTTTGAATAGGCTAAGGACCGATAGCCTACTCAAAGTGTTCCAAGGATGAGTGAGTTCGCTACATGCAGAACACTTTGGGAAGTAATGTTGATTCAGGCAAGGGAACAGGGTGTAGCTAGAGTCTCTTTTGACTTGTTGGAAATCAGAAGGGTTTAGACTTCGTGTTCACCGCAAAAGATGACCTGATGGCACAAGCCTTGTTTCCCATATTAAAAGCTCTATTCAGGCTGCCCTGAAGCTACCTAAATACGTCTATTTCTGACTGGCCTCTAGTCACTGTAGTTACACTCTGGACGAAAAGGTTTCTCTAACGAAGCACGATGCTTCCATAGCATGGGTGGTAGCTCATCCCGTCAGGCTCTAGAGCTAAAGGGAAACTTGACGTCAGTACTTGCCTCACGCTAAGGCCTGAAGAGCCCTGCTGAAGCGAAAGCGTGTTGCAGTTTACATTAGCTCGTATTCGCAGTTCTGCTTTACTTTAACGTTTCTACGGTTTTCCAGACTCTTTGGACCCTCGTGTGGGCACCCCATTGCCTACCAATACAGTGAGTACCAGCAGGCCGTACTGCCCTTCTAAGAAACATCCAGGCCGTAAGCCTTTCCAAGTCCCTCTATGTGTTCAGAGAGTAGGGCAATACACTGCACCCTTCCTTGGGAAAGCTAGATGTCCTCAGCACACCAACAGCTCCAGGGATTCTGTATTCTCACGTCCTACATGCCATGGAAGTCTGCCTCATTGTCCTCATTTGAGCTGCACTTAGCAACACAATCTGATTCGCCTTTCTTCTAGGAACTCACACTCAAGGACCCCATACCTACAGGAGAAAGGAGGCTTGCGTTCCTTCTGCAACCAAAGCACAGTTGTTCCTGTTACCCTGCAGGATTTTAGAATAGCCTAAGGACCGATAGCCTACATAGAGCATTTCAAATTTGAGGCAGTTCGCTACATGTAGAACACTTTGTGAAGAAAAGTTGATTCAGGCAAGGGACAAGGGTAGAGCTAGAGTCTCTTTTGACTTGTTAGAAATCAGAAGGCTTCAGGCTGATGGTTCACCGGCAAAGAAACCTGATGGCACGAGCCTTGCTTTCCCTTCTTAAAAGCTCTTAGTCATGCTGCCCTGAAGCTACCTAAATAACTCTCTTTTTGACTGGCCTCTAGTCACTGTAGTTAGCCCTCTGGAACAAAAAGCAGTTTTCTCTAAGGAAACACGGTGCTTCCATAGTATGGGTGGGAGCTCATCTTATCAGGCTCTAGAGCTAAAGGGAAACTTGACGTGAGTACTTGCCTCACGCTAAGGCCTGAGGAGCCCTGCTGAAGCGAAAGCGTGTTGCAGTTTGCATCAGCTCGTATTCGAAGTTCTGCTTTACTTTAACGTTTCTACACATTTCCAGACACCTAGGAACCTCGTGTGGGCACCCCATTGCCTACAAATACAGTGAGTAGCAGCAGGCTCCACTGCCCTTCAAAGAAACATCCAGGCCGTAAGCCTTTCCAAGTCACTCTATGTATTCAGAGACTAGGGCAATACACTGCACCCTTCCTTGGGAACGCTAGATGTCCTCAGCACACCAACAGCTCCAGGGATTCTGTTCTCTCACGTCCTACATGCCATGGAAGTCTGCCTCATTGTCCTCATTTGAGCTGCACTTAGCAACACAATCTGATTCGCCTTTCTTCTAGGAACTCACACTCAAGGACCCCATACCTACAGGAGAAAGGAGGCTTGCGTTCTTTCTGCAACCAAAGCACAGTTGTTCCTGTTACCCTGCAGGATTTTAGAATAGCCTAATGACCGATAGCCTACATAGAGCATTTCAAATTTGAGGCAGTTCGCTACATGTAGAACACTTTGTGAAGAAAAGTTGATTCAGGCAAGGGACAAGGGTAGAGCTAGAGTCTCTTTTGACTTGTTAGAAATCAGAAGGCTTCAGGCTGATGGTTCACCGGCAAAGAAACCTGATGGCACGAGACTTGCTTTCCCTTCTTAAAAGCTCTTAGTCATGCTGCCCTGAAGCTACCTAAATAACTCTCTTTTTGACTGGCCTCTAGTCACTGTAGTTAGCCCTCTGGAACAAAAAGCAGTTTTCTCTAAGGAAACACGGTGCTTCCATAGTATGGGTGGGAGCTCATCTTATCAGGCTCTAGAGCTAAAGGGAAACTTGACGTGAGTACTTGCCTCACCCTAAGGCCTGAGGAGCCCTGCTGAAGCGAAAGCGTGTTGCAGTTTGCATCAGCTCGTATTCGAAGTTCTGCTTTACTTTAACGTTTCTACACATTTCCAGACACTTAGGAACCTCGTGTGGGCACCCCATTGCCTACAAATACAGTGAGTAGCAGCAGGCTCCACTGCCCTTCAAAGAAACATCCAGGCCGTAAGCCTTTCCAAGTCACTCTATGTATTCAGAGACTAGGGCAATACACTGCACCCTTCCTTGGGAACGCTAGATGTCCTCAGCACACCAACAGCTCCAGGGATTCTGTTCTCTCACGTCCTACATGCCATGGAAGTCTGCCTCATTGTCCTCATTTGAGCTGCACTTAGCAACACAATCTGCTTCACCTCTGTTCTAGGAACTCACACCCAAGGACCCCATACCTACAGTAGAAACGAGGCTTGCATTCCTACTGCAACGAAACCACTGTTTCCTGTTACCCTGCAGGATTTTGAATAGGCTAAGGACCGATAGCCTACTCAAAGTGTTCCAAGGATGAGTGAGTTCGCTACATGCAGAACACTTTGGGAAGTAATGTTGATTCAGGCAAGGGAACAGGGTGTAGCTAGAGTCTCTTTTGACTTGTTGGAAATCAGAAGGGTTTAGACTTCGTGTTCACCGCAAAAGATGACCTGATGGCACAAGCCTTGTTTCCCATATTAAAAGCTCTATTCAGGCTGCCCTGAAGCTACCTAAATACGTCTATTTCTGACTGGCCTCTAGTCACTGTAGTTACACTCTGGACGAAAAGGTTTCTCTAACGAAGCACGATGCTTCCATAGCATGGGTGGTAGCTCATCCCGTCAGGCTCTAGAGCTAAAGGGAAACTTGACGTCAGTACTTGCCTCACGCTAAGGCCTGAAGAGCCCTGCTGAAGCGAAAGCGTGTTGCAGTTTACATTAGCTCGTATTCGCAGTTCTGCTTTACTTTAACGTTTCTCCGCTTTTCCAGACACTTAGGACCCTCGTGTGGGCACCCCACTGCCTACAAATACAGTGAGTACCAGCAGGTTCCACTGCCCTTCTAAGAAACTTCCAGGCCGTAAGTCTTTCCAAGTCCCTCTATGTGTTCAGAGAGCAGGGCAATACACTGCACCCTTCCTTGGGAAAGCTAGATGTCCTCAGCACACCAACAGCTCCAGGGATTCTGTTCTCTCACGTCCTACATGCCATGGAAGTCTGCCTCATTGTCCTCATTTGAGCTGCACTTAGCAACACAATCTGATTCGCCTTTCTTCTAGGAACTCACACTCAAGGACCCCATACCTACAGGAGAAAGGAGGCTTGCGTTCCTTCTGCAACCAAAGCACAGTTGTTCCTGTTACCCTGCAGGATTTTAGAATAGCCTAAGGACCGATAGCCTACATAGAGCATTTCAAATTTGAGGCAGTTCGCTACATGTAGAACACTTTGTGAAGAAAAGTTGATTCAGGCAAGGGACAAGGGTAGAGCTAGAGTCTCTTTTGACTTGTTAGAAATCAGAAGGCTTCAGGCTGATGGTTCACCGGCAAAGAAACCTGATGGCACGAGCCTTGCTTTCCCTTCTTAAAAGCTCTTAGTCATGCTGCCCTGAAGCTACATAAATAACTCTCTTTTTGACTGGCCTCTAGTCACTGTAGTTAGCCCTCTGGAACAAAAAGCAGTTTTCTCTAAGGAAACACGGTGCTTCCATAGTATGGGTGGGAGCTCATCTTATCAGGCTCTAGAGCTAAAGGGAAACTTGACGTGAGTACTTGCCTCACGCTAAGGCCTGAGGAGCCCTGCTGAAGCGAAAGCGTGTTGCAGTTTGCATCAGCTCGTATTCGAAGTTCTGCTTTACTTTAACGTTTCTACACATTTCCAGACACCTAGGAACCTCGTGTGGGCACCCCATTGCCTACAAATACAGTGAGTAGCAGCAGGCTCCACTGCCCTTCAAAGAAACATCCAGGCCGTAAGCCTTTCCAAGTCACTCTATGTATTCAGAGACTAGGGCAATACACTGCACCCTTCCTTGGGAACGCTAGATGTCCTCAGCACACCAACAGCTCCAGGGATTCTGTTCTCTCACGTCCTACATGCCATGGAAGTCTGCCTCATTGTCCTCATTTGAGCTGCACTTAGCAACACAATCTGCTTCACCTCTGTTCTAGGAACTCACACCCAAGGACCCCATACCTACAGTAGAAACGAGGCTTGCATTCCTACTGCAACGAAACCACTGTTTCCTGTTACACTGCAGGATTTTGAATAGGCTAAGGACCGATAGCCTACTCAAAGTGTTCCAAGGATGAGTGAGTTCGCTACATGCAGAACACTTTGGGAAGTAATGTTGATTCAGGCAAGGGAACAGGGTGTAGCTAGAGTCTCTTTTGACTTGTTGGAAATCAGAAGGGTTTAGACTTCGTGTTCACCGCAAAAGATGACCTGATGGCACAAGCCTTGTTTCCCATATTAAAAGCTCTATTCAGGCTGCCCTGAAGCTACCTAAATACGTCTATTTCTGACTGGCCTCTAGTCACTGTAGTTACACTCTGGACGAAAAGGTTTCTCTAACGAAGCACGATGCTTCCATAGCATGGGTGGTAGCTCATCCCGTCAGGCTCTAGAGCTAAAGGGAAACTTGACGTCAGTACTTGCCTCACGCTAAGGCCTGAAGAGCCCTGCTGAAGCGAAAGCGTGTTGCAGTTTACATTAGCTCGTATTCGCAGTTCTGCTTTACTTTAACGTTTCTACGGTTTTCCAGACTCTTTGGACCCTCGTGTGGGCACCCCATTGCCTACCAATACAGTGAGTACCAGCAGGCCGTACTGCCCTTCTAAGAAACATCCAGGCCGTAAGCCTTTCCAAGTCCCTCTATGTGTTCAGAGAGTAGGGCAATACACTGCACCCTTCCTTGGGAAAGCTAGATGTCCTCAGCACACCAACAGCTCCAGGGATTCTGTTCTCTCACGTCCTACATGCCATGGAGTCTGCCTCATTGTCCGATTTTGAGCTGCTCTTAGAAACACAATCTGCTTCGCCTTTCTTCCAGGAACTCACACCCAAGGACCCCATACCTACAGTAGAAAGGAGGCTTGCATCCTACTGCAACGAAACCACAGTTTTCCTGTTACACTGCAGGATTTTAGAATAGGCTTTAGCCTATTCTAGCCCGATAGCCTACATAGAGCATTTCAAATTTGAGGGAGTTCGCTACATGGAGAACACTTTGTGAAGAAAAGTTGATTCAGGCAAGGGACCAGGGTAGAGCTAGAGTCTCTTTTGACTTGTTAGAAATCAGAAGACTTCAGGCTGATTGTTCACCTGCAAAGAAGACCTGATGGCACAAGCCTTGCTTTCCCATATTAAAAGCTCTTAGTCATGCTGCCCTGAAGCTACCTAAATAACTCTCTTTTTGACTGGCCTCTAGTCACTGTAGTTAGCCCTCTGGAACAAAAAGCAGTTTTCTCTAAAGAAACACGGTGCTTCCATAGTATGGGTGGGAGCTCATCCCGGCAGGCTCTAGAGCTAAAGGGAAACTTGACGTGAGTACTTGCCTCACGCTAAGGCCTGAAAAGCCCTGCTGAAGCGAAAGCGTGTTGCAGTTTCCATTAGCTAGTATTCGCAGTTCTGCTTTACTTTAACGTTTCTCCGCTTTTCCAGACACTTAGGACCCTCGTGTGGGCACCCCATTGCCTACAAATACAGTGAGTAGCAGCAGGCTCCACTGCCCTTCAAAGAAACATCCAGGCCGTAAGCCTTTCCAAGTCACTCTATGTATTCAGAGACTAGGGCAATACACTGCACCCTTCCTTGGGAACGCTAGATGTCCTCAGCACACCAACAGCTCCAGGGATTCTGTTCTCTCACGTCCTACATGCCATGGAAGTCTGCCTCATTGTCCTCATTTGAGCTGCACTTAGCAACACAATCTGCTTCACCTCTGTTCTAGGAACTCACACCCAAGGACCCCATACCTACAGTAGAAACGAGGCTTGCATTCCTACTGCAACGAAACCACTGTTTCCTGTTACCCTGCAGGATTTTGAATAGGCTAAGGACCGATAGCCTACTCAAAGTGTTCCAAGGATGAGTGAGTTCGCTACATGCAGAACACTTTGGGAAGTAATGTTGATTCAGGCAAGGGAACAGGGTGTAGCTAGAGTCTCTTTTGACTTGTTAGAAATCAGAAGGCTTCAGGCTGATGGTTCACCGGCAAAGAAACCTGATGGCACGAGCCTTGCTTTCCCTTCTTAAAAGCTCTTAGTCATGCTGCCCTGAAGCTACCTAAATAACTCTCTTTTTGACTGGCCTCTAGTCACTGTAGTTAGCCCTCTGGAACAAAAAGCAGTTTTCTCTAAGGAAACACGGTGCTTCCATAGTATGGGTGGGAGCTCATCTTATCAGGCTCTAGAGCTAAAGGGAAACTTGACGTGAGTACTTGCCTCACGCTAAGGCCTGAGGAGCCCTGCTGAAGCGAAAGCGTGTTGCAGTTTGCATCAGCTCGTATTCGAAGTTCTGCTTTACTTTAACGTTTCTACACATTTCCAGACACCTAGGAACCTCGTGTGGGCACCCCATTGCCTACAAATACAGTGAGTAGCAGCAGGCTCCACTGCCCTTCAAAGAAACATCCAGGCCGTAAGCCTTTCCAAGTCACTCTATGTATTCAGAGACTAGGGCAATACACTGCACCCTTCCTTGGGAACGCTAGATGTCCTCAGCACACCAACAGCTCCAGGGATTCTGTTCTCTCACGTCCTACATGCCATGGAAGTCTGCCTCATTGTCCTCATTTGAGCTGCACTTAGCAACACAATCTGCTTCACCTCTGTTCTAGGAACTCACACCCAAGGACCCCATACCTACAGTAGAAACGAGGCTTGCATTCCTACTGCAACGAAACCACTGTTTCCTGTTACACTGCAGGATTTTGAATAGGCTAAGGACCGATAGCCTACTCAAAGTGTTCCAAGGATGAGTGAGTTCGCTACATGCAGAACACTTTGGGAAGTAATGTTGATTCAGGCAAGGGAACAGGGTGTAGCTAGAGTCTCTTTTGACTTGTTGGAAATCAGAAGGGTTTAGACTTCGTGTTCACCGCAAAAGATGACCTGATGGCACAAGCCTTGTTTCCCATATTAAAAGCTCTATTCAGGCTGCCCTGAAGCTACCTAAATACGTCTATTTCTGACTGGCCTCTAGTCACTGTAGTTACACTCTGGACGAAAAGGTTTCTCTAACGAAGCACGATGCTTCCATAGCATGGGTGGTAGCTCATCCCGTCAGGCTCTAGAGCTAAAGGGAAACTTGACGTCAGTACTTGCCTCACGCTAAGGCCTGAAGAGCCCTGCTGAAGCGAAAGCGTGTTGCAGTTTACATTAGCTCGTATTCGCAGTTCTGCTTTACTTTAACGTTTCTACGGTTTTCCAGACTCTTTGGACCCTCGTGTGGGCACCCCATTGCCTACCAATACAGTGAGTACCAGCAGGCCGTACTGCCCTTCTAAGAAACATCCAGGCCGTAAGCCTTTCCAAGTCCCTCTATGTGTTCAGAGAGTAGGGCAATACACTGCACCCTTCCTTGGGAAAGCTAGATGTCCTCAGCACACCAACAGCTCCAGGGATTCTGTTCTCTCACGTCCTACATGCCATGGAGTCTGCCTCATTGTCCGATTTTGAGCTGCTCTTAGAAACACAATCTGCTTCGCCTTTCTTCCAGGAACTCACACCCAAGGACCCCATACCTACAGTAGAAAGGAGGCTTGCATCCTACTGCAACGAAACCACAGTTTTCCTGTTACACTGCAGGATTTTAGAATAGGCTTTAGCCTATTCTAGCCCGATAGCCTACATAGAGCATTTCAAATTTGAGGGAGTTCGCTACATGGAGAACACTTTGTGAAGAAAAGTTGATTCAGGCAAGGGACCAGGGTAGAGCTAGAGTCTCTTTTGACTTGTTAGAAATCAGAAGACTTCAGGCTGATTGTTCACCTGCAAAGAAGACCTGATGGCACAAGCCTTGCTTTCCCATATTAAAAGCTCTTAGTCATGCTGCCCTGAAGCTACCTAAATAACTCTCTTTTTGACTGGCCTCTAGTCACTGTAGTTAGCCCTCTGGAACAAAAAGCAGTTTTCTCTAAAGAAACACGGTGCTTCCATAGTATGGGTGGGAGCTCATCCCGGCAGGCTCTAGAGCTAAAGGGAAACTTGACGTGAGTACTTGCCTCACGCTAAGGCCTGAAAAGCCCTGCTGAAGCGAAAGCGTGTTGCAGTTTCCATTAGCTAGTATTCGCAGTTCTGCTTTACTTTAACGTTTCTCCGCTTTTCCAGACACTTAGGACCCTCGTGTGGGCACCCCATTGCCTACAAATACAGTGAGTAGCAGCAGGCTCCACTGCCCTTCAAAGAAACATCCAGGCCGTAAGCCTTTCCAAGTCACTCTATGTATTCAGAGACTAGGGCAATACACTGCACCCTTCCTTGGGAACGCTAGATGTCCTCAGCACACCAACAGCTCCAGGGATTCTGTTCTCTCACGTCCTACATGCCATGGAAGTCTGCCTCATTGTCCTCATTTGAGCTGCACTTAGCAACACAATCTGCTTCACCTCTGTTCTAGGAACTCACACCCAAGGACCCCATACCTACAGTAGAAACGAGGCTTGCATTCCTACTGCAACGAAACCACTGTTTCCTGTTACCCTGCAGGATTTTGAATAGGCTAAGGACCGATAGCCTACTCAAAGTGTTCCAAGGATGAGTGAGTTCGCTACATGCAGAACACTTTGGGAAGTAATGTTGATTCAGGCAAGGGAACAGGGTGTAGCTAGAGTCTCTTTTGACTTGTTGGAAATCAGAAGGGTTTAGACTTCGTGTTCACCGCAAAAGATGACCTGATGGCACAAGCCTTGTTTCCCATATTAAAAGCTCTATTCAGGCTGCCCTGAAGCTACCTAAATACGTCTATTTCTGACTGGCCTCTAGTCACTGTAGTTACACTCTGGACGAAAAGGTTTCTCTAACGAAGCACGATGCTTCCATAGCATGGGTGGTAGCTCATCCCGTCAGGCTCTAGAGCTAAAGGGAAACTTGACGTCAGTACTTGCCTCACGCTAAGGCCTGAAGAGCCCTGCTGAAGCGAAAGCGTGTTGCAGTTTACATTAGCTCGTATTCGCAGTTCTGCTTTACTTTAACGTTTCTACGGTTTTCCAGACTCTTTGGACCCTCGTGTGGGCACCCCATTGCCTACCAATACAGTGAGTACCAGCAGGCCGTACTGCCCTTCTAAGAAACATCCAGGCCGTAAGCCTTTCCAAGTCCCTCTATGTGTTCAGAGAGTAGGGCAATACACTGCACCCTTCCTTGGGAAAGCTAGATGTCCTCAGCACACCAACAGCTCCAGGGATTCTGTTCTCTCACGTCCTACATGCCATGGAAGTCTGCCTCATTGTCCTCATTTGAGCTGCACTTAGCAACACAATCTGATTCGCCTTTCTTCTAGGAACTCACACTCAAGGACCCCATACCTACAGGAGAAAGGAGGCTTGCGTTCCTTCTGCAACCAAAGCACAGTTGTTCCTGTTACCCTGCAGGATTTTAGAATAGCCTAAGGACCGATAGCCTACATAGAGCATTTCAAATTTGAGGCAGTTCGCTACATGTAGAACACTTTGTGAAGAAAAGTTGATTCAGGCAAGGGACAAGGGTAGAGCTAGAGTCTCTTTTGACTTGTTAGAAATCAGAAGGCTTCAGGCTGATGGTTCACCGGCAAAGAAACCTGATGGCACGAGCCTTGCTTTCCCTTCTTAAAAGCTCTTAGTCATGCTGCCCTGAAGCTACCTAAATAACTCTCTTTTTGACTGGCCTCTAGTCACTGTAGTTAGCCCTCTGGAACAAAAAGCAGTTTTCTCTAAGGAAACACGGTGCTTCCATAGTATGGGTGGGAGCTCATCTTATCAGGCTCTAGAGCTAAAGGGAAACTTGACGTGAGTACTTGCCTCACGCTAAGGCCTGAGGAGCCCTGCTGAAGCGAAAGCGTGTTGCAGTTTGCATCAGCTCGTATTCGAAGTTCTGCTTTACTTTAACGTTTCTACACATTTCCAGACACCTAGGAACCTCGTGTGGGCACCCCATTGCCTACAAATACAGTGAGTAGCAGCAGGCTCCACTGCCCTTCAAAGAAACATCCAGGCCGTAAGCCTTTCCAAGTCACTCTATGTATTCAGAGACTAGGGCAATACACTGCACCCTTCCTTGGGAACGCTAGATGTCCTCAGCACACCAACAGCTCCAGGGATTCTGTTCTCTCACGTCCTACATGCCATGGAAGTCTGCCTCATTGTCCTCATTTGAGCTGCACTTAGCAACACAATCTGCTTCACCTCTGTTCTAGGAACTCACACCCAAGGACCCCATACCTACAGTAGAAACGAGGCTTGCATTCCTACTGCAACGAAACCACTGTTTCCTGTTACCCTGCAGGATTTTGAATAGGCTAAGGACCGATAGCCTACTCAAAGTGTTCCAAGGATGAGTGAGTTCGCTACATGCAGAACACTTTGGGAAGTAATGTTGATTCAGGCAAGGGAACAGGGTGTAGCTAGAGTCTCTTTTGACTTGTTGGAAATCAGAAGGGTTTAGACTTCGTGTTCACCGCAAAAGATGACCTGATGGCACAAGCCTTGTTTCCCATATTAAAAGCTCTATTCAGGCTGCCCTGAAGCTACCTAAATACGTCTATTTCTGACTGGCCTCTAGTCACTGTAGTTACACTCTGGACGAAAAGGTTTCTCTAACGAAGCACGATGCTTCCATAGCATGGGTGGTAGCTCATCCCGTCAGGCTCTAGAGCTAAAGGGAAACTTGACGTCAGTACTTGCCTCACGCTAAGGCCTGAAGAGCCCTGCTGAAGCGAAAGCGTGTTGCAGTTTACATTAGCTCGTATTCGCAGTTCTGCTTTACTTTAACGTTTCTACGGTTTTCCAGACTCTTTGGACCCTCGTGTGGGCACCCCATTGCCTACCAATACAGTGAGTACCAGCAGGCCGTACTGCCCTTCTAAGAAACATCCAGGCCGTAAGCCTTTCCAAGTCCCTCTATGTGTTCAGAGAGTAGGGCAATACACTGCACCCTTCCTTGGGAAAGCTAGATGTCCTCAGCACACCAACAGCTCCAGGGATTCTGTTCTCTCACGTCCTACATGCCATGGAGTCTGCCTCATTGTCCGATTTTGAGCTGCTCTTAGAAACACAATCTGCTTCGCCTTTCTTCCAGGAACTCACACCCAAGGACCCCATACCTACAGTAGAAAGGAGGCTTGCATCCTACTGCAACGAAACCACAGTTTTCCTGTTACACTGCAGGATTTTAGAATAGGCTTTAGCCTATTCTAGCCCGATAGCCTACATAGAGCATTTCAAATTTGAGGGAGTTCGCTACATGGAGAACACTTTGTGAAGAAAAGTTGATTCAGGCAAGGGACCAGGGTAGAGCTAGAGTCTCTTTTGACTTGTTAGAAATCAGAAGACTTCAGGCTGATTGTTCACCTGCAAAGAAGACCTGATGGCACAAGCCTTGCTTTCCCATATTAAAAGCTCTTAGTCATGCTGCCCTGAAGCTACCTAAATAACTCTCTTTTTGACTGGCCTCTAGTCACTGTAGTTAGCCCTCTGGAACAAAAAGCAGTTTTCTCTAAAGAAACACGGTGCTTCCATAGTATGGGTGGGAGCTCATCCCGGCAGGCTCTAGAGCTAAAGGGAAACTTGACGTGAGTACTTGCCTCACGCTAAGGCCTGAAAAGCCCTGCTGAAGCGAAAGCGTGTTGCAGTTTCCATTAGCTAGTATTCGCAGTTCTGCTTTACTTTAACGTTTCTCCGCTTTTCCAGACACTTAGGACCCTCGTGTGGGCACCCCATTGCCTACAAATACAGTGAGTAGCAGCAGGCTCCACTGCCCTTCAAAGAAACATCCAGGCCGTAAGCCTTTCCAAGTCACTCTATGTATTCAGAGACTAGGGCAATACACTGCACCCTTCCTTGGGAACGCTAGATGTCCTCAGCACACCAACAGCTCCAGGGATTCTGTTCTCTCACGTCCTACATGCCATGGAAGTCTGCCTCATTGTCCTCATTTGAGCTGCACTTAGCAACACAATCTGCTTCACCTCTGTTCTAGGAACTCACACCCAAGGACCCCATACCTACAGTAGAAACGAGGCTTGCATTCCTACTGCAACGAAACCACTGTTTCCTGTTACACTGCAGGATTTTGAATAGGCTAAGGACCGATAGCCTACTCAAAGTGTTCCAAGGATGAGTGAGTTCGCTACATGCAGAACACTTTGGGAAGTAATGTTGATTCAGGCAAGGGAACAGGGTGTAGCTAGAGTCTCTTTTGACTTGTTGGAAATCAGAAGGGTTTAGACTTCGTGTTCACCGCAAAAGATGACCTGATGGCACAAGCCTTGTTTCCCATATTAAAAGCTCTATTCAGGCTGCCCTGAAGCTACCTAAATACGTCTATTTCTGACTGGCCTCTAGTCACTGTAGTTACACTCTGGACGAAAAGGTTTCTCTAACGAAGCACGATGCTTCCATAGCATGGGTGGTAGCTCATCCCGTCAGGCTCTAGAGCTAAAGGGAAACTTGACGTCAGTACTTGCCTCACGCTAAGGCCTGAAGAGCCCTGCTGAAGCGAAAGCGTGTTGCAGTTTACATTAGCTCGTATTCGCAGTTCTGCTTTACTTTAACGTTTCTACGGTTTTCCAGACTCTTTGGACCCTCGTGTGGGCACCCCATTGCCTACCAATACAGTGAGTACCAGCAGGCCGTACTGCCCTTCTAAGAAACATCCAGGCCGTAAGCCTTTCCAAGTCCCTCTATGTGTTCAGAGAGTAGGGCAATACACTGCACCCTTCCTTGGGAAAGCTAGATGTCCTCAGCACACCAACAGCTCCAGGGATTCTGTTCTCTCACGTCCTACATGCCATGGAGTCTGCCTCATTGTCCGATTTTGAGCTGCTCTTAGAAACACAATCTGCTTCGCCTTTCTTCCAGGAACTCACACCCAAGGACCCCATACCTACAGTAGAAAGGAGGCTTGCATCCTACTGCAACGAAACCACAGTTTTCCTGTTACACTGCAGGATTTTAGAATAGGCTTTAGCCTATTCTAGCCCGATAGCCTACATAGAGCATTTCAAATTTGAGGGAGTTCGCTACATGGAGAACACTTTGTGAAGAAAAGTTGATTCAGGCAAGGGACCAGGGTAGAGCTAGAGTCTCTTTTGACTTGTTAGAAATCAGAAGACTTCAGGCTGATTGTTCACCTGCAAAGAAGACCTGATGGCACAAGCCTTGCTTTCCCATATTAAAAGCTCTTAGTCATGCTGCCCTGAAGCTACCTAAATAACTCTCTTTTTGACTGGCCTCTAGTCACTGTAGTTAGCCCTCTGGAACAAAAAGCAGTTTTCTCTAAAGAAACACGGTGCTTCCATAGTATGGGTGGGAGCTCATCCCGGCAGGCTCTAGAGCTAAAGGGAAACTTGACGTGAGTACTTGCCTCACGCTAAGGCCTGAAAAGCCCTGCTGAAGCGAAAGCGTGTTGCAGTTTCCATTAGCTAGTATTCGCAGTTCTGCTTTACTTTAACGTTTCTCCGCTTTTCCAGACACTTAGGACCCTCGTGTGGGCACCCCATTGCCTACAAATACAGTGAGTAGCAGCAGGCTCCACTGCCCTTCAAAGAAACATCCAGGCCGTAAGCCTTTCCAAGTCACTCTATGTATTCAGAGACTAGGGCAATACACTGCACCCTTCCTTGGGAACGCTAGATGTCCTCAGCACACCAACAGCTCCAGGGATTCTGTTCTCTCACGTCCTACATGCCATGGAAGTCTGCCTCATTGTCCTCATTTGAGCTGCACTTAGCAACACAATCTGCTTCACCTCTGTTCTAGGAACTCACACCCAAGGACCCCATACCTACCGTAGAAACGAGGCTTGCATTCCTACTGCAACGAAACCACTGTTTCCTGTTACCCTGCAGGATTTTGAATAGGCTAAGGACCGATAGCCTACTCAAAGTGTTCCAAGGATGAGTGAGTTCGCTACATGCAGAACACTTTGGGAAGTAATGTTGATTCAGGCAAGGGAACAGGGTGTAGCTAGAGTCTCTTTTGACTTGTTGGAAATCAGAAGGGTTTAGACTTCGTGTTCACCGCAAAAGATGACCTGATGGCACAAGCCTTGTTTCCCATATTAAAAGCTCTATTCAGGCTGCCCTGAAGCTACCTAAATACGTCTATTTCTGACTGGCCTCTAGTCACTGTAGTTACACTCTGGACGAAAAGGTTTCTCTAACGAAGCACGATGCTTCCATAGCATGGGTGGTAGCTCATCCCGTCAGGCTCTAGAGCTAAAGGGAAACTTGACGTCAGTACTTGCCTCACGCTAAGGCCTGAAGAGCCCTGCTGAAGCGAAAGCGTGTTGCAGTTTACATTAGCTCGTATTCGCAGTTCTGCTTTACTTTAACGTTTCTACGGTTTTCCAGACTCTTTGGACCCTCGTGTGGGCACCCCATTGCCTACCAATACAGTGAGTACCAGCAGGCCGTACTGCCCTTCTAAGAAACATCCAGGCCGTAAGCCTTTCCAAGTCCCTCTATGTGTTCAGAGAGTAGGGCAATACACTGCACCCTTCCTTGGGAAAGCTAGATGTCCTCAGCACACCAACAGCTCCAGGGATTCTGTTCTCTCACGTTCTACATGCCATGGAGTCTGCCTCATTGTCCGATTTTGAGCTGCTCTTAGAAACACAATCTGCTTCGCCTTTCTTCCAGGAACTCACACCCAAGGACCCCATACCTACAGTAGAAAGGAGGCTTGCATCCTACTGCAACGAAACCACAGTTTTCCTGTTACACTGCAGGATTTTAGAATAGGCTTTAGCCTATTCTAGCCCGATAGCCTACATAGAGCATTTCAAATTTGAGGGAGTTCGCTACATGGAGAACACTTTGTGAAGAAAAGTTGATTCAGGCAAGGGACCAGGGTAGAGCTAGAGTCTCTTTTGACTTGTTAGAAATCAGAAGACTTCAGGCTGATTGTTCACCGGCAAAGAAGACCTGATGGCACAAGCCTTGCTTTCCCATATTAAAAGCTCTTAGTCATGCTGCCCTGAAGCTACCTAAATAACTCTCTTTTAGACTGGCCTCTAGTCACTGTAGTTAGCCCTCTGGAACAAAAAGCAGTTTTCTCTAAAGAAACACGGTGCTTCCATAGTATGGGTGGGAGCTCATCCTGTCAGGCTCTAGAGCTAAAGGGAAACTTGACGTGAGTACTTGCCTCACGCTAAGGCCTGAAAAGCCCTGCTGAAGCGAAAGCGTGTTGCAGTTTCCATTAGCTAGTATTCGCAGTTCTGCTTTACTTTAACGTTTCTCCGCTTTTCCAGA
Source organism: Eubalaena glacialis (assembly GCF_028564815.1). Taxonomy (NCBI): domain Eukaryota; kingdom Metazoa; phylum Chordata; class Mammalia; order Artiodactyla; family Balaenidae; genus Eubalaena; species Eubalaena glacialis. The sequence continues at coordinate 42,474,737 of NC_083735.1, read as the reverse complement.
CACTTAGGACCCTCGTGTGGGCACCCCACTGCCTACAAATACAGTGAGTACCAGCAGGTTCCACTGCCCTTCTAAGAAACTTCCAGGCCGTAAGTCTTTCCAAGTCACTCTGCATTCAGAGAGCAGGGCAATACACTGCACCCTTCCTTGGGAAAGCTAGATGTCCTCAGCACACCAACAGCTCCAGGGATTCTGTTCTCTCACGTCCTACATGCCATGGAAGTCTGCCTCATTGTCCTCATTTGAGCTGCACTTAGCAACACAATCTGATTCGCCTTTCTTCTAGGAACTCACACTCAAGGACCCCATACCTACAGGAGAAAGGAGGCTTGCGTTCCTTCTGCAACCAAAGCACAGTTGTTCCTGTTACCCTGCAGGATTTTAGAATAGCCTAAGGACCGATAGCCTACATAGAGCATTTCAAATTTGAGGCAGTTCGCTACATGTAGAACACTTTGTGAAGAAAAGTTGATTCAGGCAAGGGACAAGGGTAGAGCTAGAGTCTCTTTTGACTTGTTAGAAATCAGAAGGCTTCAGGCTGATGGTTCACCGGCAAAGAAACCTGATGGCACGAGCCTTGCTTTCCCTTCTTAAAAGCTCTTAGTCATGCTGCCCTGAAGCTACCTAAATAACTCTCTTTTTGACTGGCCTCTAGTCACTGTAGTTAGCCCTCTGGAACAAAAAGCAGTTTTCTCTAAGGAAACACGGTGCTTCCATAGTATGGGTGGGAGCTCATCTTATCAGGCTCTAGAGCTAAAGGGAAACTTGACGTGAGTACTTGCCTCACGCTAAGGCCTGAGGAGCCCTGCTGAAGCGAAAGCGTGTTGCAGTTTGCATCAGCTCGTATTCGAAGTTCTGCTTTACTTTAACGTTTCTACACATTTCCAGACACCTAGGAACCTCGTGTGGGCACCCCATTGCCTACAAATACAGTGAGTAGCAGCAGGCTCCACTGCCCTTCAAAGAAACATCCAGGCCGTAAGCCTTTCCAAGTCACTCTATGTATTCAGAGACTAGGGCAATACACTGCACCCTTCCTTGGGAACGCTAGATGTCCTCAGCACACCAACAGCTCCAGGGATTCTGTTCTCTCACGTCCTACATGCCATGGAAGTCTGCCTTATTGTCCTCATTTGAGCTGCACTTAGCAACACAATCTGCTTCACCTCTGTTCTAGGAACTCACACCCAAGGACCCCATACCTACAGTAGAAACGAGGCTTGCATTCCTACTGCAACGAAACCACTGTTTCCTGTTACACTGCAGGATTTTGAATAGGCTAAGGACCGATAGCCTACTCAAAGTGTTCCAAGGATGAGTGAGTTCGCTACATGCAGAACACTTTGGGAAGTAATGTTGATTCAGGCAAGGGAACAGGGTGTAGCTAGAGTCTCTTTTGACTTGTTGGAAATCAGAAGGGTTTAGACTTCGTGTTCACCGCAAAAGATGACCTGATGGCACAAGCCTTGTTTCCCATATTAAAAGCTCTATTCATGCTGCCCTGAAGCTACCTAAATACGTCTATTTCTGACTGGCCTCTAGTCACTGTAGTTACACTCTGGACGAAAAGGTTTCTCTAACGAAGCACGATGCTTCCATAGCATGGGTGGTAGCTCATCCCGTCAGGCTCTAGAGCTAAAGGGAAACTTGACGTCAGTACTTGCCTCACGCTAAGGCCTGAAGAGCCCTGCTGAAGCGAAAGCGTGTTGCAGTTTACATTAGCTCGTATTCGCAGTTCTGCTTTACTTTAACGTTTCTACGGTTTTCCAGACTCTTTGGACCCTCGTGTGGGCACCCCATTGCCTACCAATACAGTGAGTACCAGCAGGCCGTACTGCCCTTCTAAGAAACATCCAGGCCGTAAGCCTTTCCAAGTCCCTCTATGTGTTCAGAGAGTAGGGCAATACACTGCACCCTTCCTTGGGAAAGCTAGATGTCCTCAGCACACCAACAGCTCCAGGGATTCTGTTCTCTCACGTCCTACATGCCATGGAAGTCTGCCTCATTGTCCTCATTTGAGCTGCACTTAGCAACACAATCTGATTCGCCTTTCTTCTAGGAACTCACACTCAAGGACCCCATACCTACAGGAGAAAGGAGGCTTGCGTTCCTTCTGCAACCAAAGCACAGTTGTTCCTGTTACCCTGCAGGATTTTAGAATAGCCTAAGGACCGATAGCCTACATAGAGCATTTCAAATTTGAGGCAGTTCGCTACATGTAGAACACTTTGTGAAGAAAAGTTGATTCAGGCAAGGGACAAGGGTAGAGCTAGAGTCTCTTTTGACTTGTTAGAAATCAGAAGGCTTCAGGCTGATGGTTCACCGGCAAAGAAACCTGATGGCACGAGCCTTGCTTTCCCTTCTTAAAAGCTCTTAGTCATGCTGCCCTGAAGCTACCTAAATAACTCTCTTTTTGACTGGCCTCTAGTCACTGTAGTTAGCCCTCTGGAACAAAAAGCAGTTTTCTCTAAGGAAACACGGTGCTTCCATAGTATGGGTGGGAGCTCATCTTATCAGGCTCTAGAGCTAAAGGGAAACTTGACGTGAGTACTTGCCTCACGCTAAGGCCTGAGGAGCCCTGCTGAAGCGAAAGCGTGTTGCAGTTTGCATCAGCTCGTATTCGAAGTTCTGCTTTACTTTAACGTTTCTACACATTTCCAGACACCTAGGAACCTCGTGTGGGCACCCCATTGCCTACAAATACAGTGAGTAGCAGCAGGCTCCACTGCCCTTCAAAGAAACATCCAGGCCGTAAGCCTTTCCAAGTCACTCTATGTATTCAGAGACTAGGGCAATACACTGCACCCTTCCTTGGGAACGCTAGATGTCCTCAGCACACCAACAGCTCCAGGGATTCTGTTCTCTCACGTCCTACATGCCATGGAAGTCTGCCTCATTGTCCTCATTTGAGCTGCACTTAGCAACACAATCTGCTTCACCTCTGTTCTAGGAACTCACACCCAAGGACCCCATACCTACAGTAGAAACGAGGCTTGCATTCCTACTGCAACGAAACCACTGTTTCCTGTTACACTGCAGGATTTTGAATAGGCTAAGGACCGATAGCCTACTCAAAGTGTTCCAAGGATGAGTGAGTTCGCTACATGCAGAACACTTTGGGAAGTAATGTTGATTCAGGCAAGGGAACAGGGTGTAGCTAGAGTCTCTTTTGACTTGTTGGAAATCAGAAGGGTTTAGACTTCGTGTTCACCGCAAAAGATGACCTGATGGCACAAGCCTTGTTTCCCATATTAAAAGCTCTATTCAGGCTGCCCTGAAGCTACCTAAATACGTCTATTTCTGACTGGCCTCTAGTCACTGTAGTTACACTCTGGACGAAAAGGTTTCTCTAACGAAGCACGATGCTTCCATAGCATGGGTGGTAGCTCATCCCGTCAGGCTCTAGAGCTAAAGGGAAACTTGACGTCAGTACTTGCCTCACGCTAAGGCCTGAAGAGCCCTGCTGAAGCGAAAGCGTGTTGCAGTTTACATTAGCTCGTATTCGCAGTTCTGCTTTACTTTAACGTTTCTACGGTTTTCCAGACTCTTTGGACCCTCGTGTGGGCACCCCATTGCCTACCAATACAGTGAGTACCAGCAGGCCGTACTGCCCTTCTAAGAAACATCCAGGCCGTAAGCCTTTCCAAGTCCCTCTATGTGTTCAGAGAGTAGGGCAATACACTGCACCCTTCCTTGGGAAAGCTAGATGTCCTCAGCACACCAACAGCTCCAGGGATTCTGTTCTCTCACGTCCTACATGCCATGGAGTCTGCCTCATTGTCCGATTTTGAGCTGCTCTTAGAAACACAATCTGCTTCGCCTTTCTTCCAGGAACTCACACCCAAGGACCCCATACCTACAGTAGAAAGGAGGCTTGCATCCTACTGCAACGAAACCACAGTTTTCCTGTTACACTGCAGGATTTTAGAATAGGCTTTAGCCTATTCTAGCCCGATAGCCTACATAGAGCATTTCAAATTTGAGGGAGTTCGCTACATGGAGAACACTTTGTGAAGAAAAGTTGATTCAGGCAAGGGACCAGGGTAGAGCTAGAGTCTCTTTTGACTTGTTAGAAATCAGAAGACTTCAGGCTGATTGTTCACCTGCAAAGAAGACCTGATGGCACAAGCCTTGCTTTCCCATATTAAAAGCTCTTAGTCATGCTGCCCTGAAGCTACCTAAATAACTCTCTTTTTGACTGGCCTCTAGTCACTGTAGTTAGCCCTCTGGAACAAAAAGCAGTTTTCTCTAAAGAAACACGGTGCTTCCATAGTATGGGTGGGAGCTCATCCCGGCAGGCTCTAGAGCTAAAGGGAAACTTGACGTGAGTACTTGCCTCACGCTAAGGCCTGAAAAGCCCTGCTGAAGCGAAAGCGTGTTGCAGTTTCCATTAGCTAGTATTCGCAGTTCTGCTTTACTTTAACGTTTCTCCGCTTTTCCAGACACTTAGGACCCTCGTGTGGGCACCCCATTGCCTACAAATACAGTGAGTAGCAGCAGGCTCCACTGCCCTTCAAAGAAACATCCAGGCCGTAAGCCTTTCCAAGTCACTCTATGTATTCAGAGACTAGGGCAATACACTGCACCCTTCCTTGGGAACGCTAGATGTCCTCAGCACACCAACAGCTCCAGGGATTCTGTTCTCTCACGTCCTACATGCCATGGAAGTCTGCCTCATTGTCCTCATTTGAGCTGCACTTAGCAACACAATCTGCTTCACCTCTGTTCTAGGAACTCACACCCAAGGACCCCATACCTACCGTAGAAACGAGGCTTGCATTCCTACTGCAACGAAACCACTGTTTCCTGTTACCCTGCAGGATTTTGAATAGGCTAAGGACCGATAGCCTACTCAAAGTGTTCCAAGGATGAGTGAGTTCGCTACATGCAGAACACTTTGGGAAGTAATGTTGATTCAGGCAAGGGAACAGGGTGTAGCTAGAGTCTCTTTTGACTTGTTGGAAATCAGAAGGGTTTAGACTTCGTGTTCACCGCAAAAGATGACCTGATGGCACAAGCCTTGTTTCCCATATTAAAAGCTCTATTCAGGCTGCCCTGAAGCTACCTAAATACGTCTATTTCTGACTGGCCTCTAGTCACTGTAGTTACACTCTGGACGAAAAGGTTTCTCTAACGAAGCACGATGCTTCCATAGCATGGGTGGTAGCTCATCCCGTCAGGCTCTAGAGCTAAAGGGAAACTTGACGTCAGTACTTGCCTCACGCTAAGGCCTGAAGAGCCCTGCTGAAGCGAAAGCGTGTTGCAGTTTACATTAGCTCGTATTCGCAGTTCTGCTTTACTTTAACGTTTCTACGGTTTTCCAGACTCTTTGGACCCTCGTGTGGGCACCCCATTGCCTACCAATACAGTGAGTACCAGCAGGCCGTACTGCCCTTCTAAGAAACATCCAGGCCGTAAGCCTTTCCAAGTCCCTCTATGTGTTCAGAGAGTAGGGCAATACACTGCACCCTTCCTTGGGAAAGCTAGATGTCCTCAGCACACCAACAGCTCCAGGGATTCTGTTCTCTCACGTCCTACATGCCATGGAGTCTGCCTCATTGTCCGATTTTGAGCTGCTCTTAGAAACACAATCTGCTTCGCCTTTCTTCCAGGAACTCACACCCAAGGACCCCATACCTACAGTAGAAAGGAGGCTTGCATCCTACTGCAACGAAACCACAGTTTTCCTGTTACACTGCAGGATTTTAGAATAGGCTTTAGCCTATTCTAGCCCGATAGCCTACATAGAGCATTTCAAATTTGAGGGAGTTCGCTACATGGAGAACACTTTGTGAAGAAAAGTTGATTCAGGCAAGGGACCAGGGTAGAGCTAGAGTCTCTTTTGACTTGTTAGAAATCAGAAGACTTCAGGCTGATTGTTCACCGGCAAAGAAGACCTGATGGCACAAGCCTTGCTTTCCCATATTAAAAGCTCTTAGTCATGCTGCCCTGAAGCTACCTAAATAACTCTCTTTTTGACTGGCCTCTAGTCACTGTAGTTAGCCCTCTGGAACAAAAAGCAGTTTTCTCTAAAGAAACACGGTGCTTCCATAGTATGGGTGGGAGCTCATCCTGTCAGGCTCTAGAGCTAAAGGGAAACTTGACGTGAGTACTTGCCTCACGCTAAGGCCTGAAAAGCCCTGCTGAAGCGAAAGCGTGTTGCAGTTTCCATTAGCTAGTATTCGCAGTTCTGCTTTACTTTAACGTTTCTCCGCTTTTCCAGACACTTAGGACCCTCGTGTGGGCACCCCACTGCCTACAAATACAGTGAGTACCAGCAGGTTCCACTGCCCTTCTAAGAAACTTCCAGGCCGTAAGTCTTTCCAAGTCACTCTGCATTCAGAGAGCAGGGCAATACACTGCACCCTTCCTTGGGAAAGCTAGATGTCCTCAGCACACCAACAGCTCCAGGGATTCTGTTCTCTCACGTCCTACATGCCATGGAAGTCTGCCTCATTGTCCTCATTTGAGCTGCACTTAGCAACACAATCTGATTCGCCTTTCTTCTAGGAACTCACACTCAAGGACCCCATACCTACAGGAGAAAGGAGGCTTGCGTTCCTTCTGCAACCAAAGCACAGTTGTTCCTGTTACCCTGCAGGATTTTAGAATAGCCTAAGGACCGATAGCCTACATAGAGCATTTCAAATTTGAGGCAGTTCGCTACATGTAGAACACTTTGTGAAGAAAAGTTGATTCAGGCAAGGGACAAGGGTAGAGCTAGAGTCTCTTTTGACTTGTTAGAAATCAGAAGGCTTCAGGCTGATGGTTCACCGGCAAAGAAACCTGATGGCACGAGCCTTGCTTTCCCTTCTTAAAAGCTCTTAGTCATGCTGCCCTGAAGCTACCTAAATAACTCTCTTTTTGACTGGCCTCTAGTCACTGTAGTTAGCCCTCTGGAACAAAAAGCAGTTTTCTCTAAGGAAACACGGTGCTTCCATAGTATGGGTGGGAGCTCATCTTATCAGGCTCTAGAGCTAAAGGGAAACTTGACGTGAGTACTTGCCTCACGCTAAGGCCTGAGGAGCCCTGCTGAAGCGAAAGCGTGTTGCAGTTTGCATCAGCTCGTATTCGAAGTTCTGCTTTACTTTAACGTTTCTACACATTTCCAGACACCTAGGAACCTCGTGTGGGCACCCCATTGCCTACAAATACAGTGAGTAGCAGCAGGCTCCACTGCCCTTCAAAGAAACATCCAGGCCGTAAGCCTTTCCAAGTCACTCTATGTATTCAGAGACTAGGGCAATACACTGCACCCTTCCTTGGGAACGCTAGATGTCCTCAGCACACCAACAGCTCCAGGGATTCTGTTCTCTCACGTCCTACATGCCATGGAAGTCTGCCTCATTGTCCTCATTTGAGCTGCACTTAGCAACACAATCTGCTTCACCTCTGTTCTAGGAACTCACACCCAAGGACCCCATACCTACAGTAGAAACGAGGCTTGCATTCCTACTGCAACGAAACCACTGTTTCCTGTTACACTGCAGGATTTTGAATAGGCTAAGGACCGATAGCCTACTCAAAGTGTTCCAAGGATGAGTGAGTTCGCTACATGCAGAACACTTTGGGAAGTAATGTTGATTCAGGCAAGGGAACAGGGTGTAGCTAGAGTCTCTTTTGACTTGTTGGAAATCAGAAGGGTTTAGACTTCGTGTTCACCGCAAAAGATGACCTGATGGCACAAGCCTTGTTTCCCATATTAAAAGCTCTATTCATGCTGCCCTGAAGCTACCTAAATACGTCTATTTCTGACTGGCCTCTAGTCACTGTAGTTACACTCTGGACGAAAAGGTTTCTCTAACGAAGCACGATGCTTCCATAGCATGGGTGGTAGCTCATCCCGTCAGGCTCTAGAGCTAAAGGGAAACTTGACGTCAGTACTTGCCTCACGCTAAGGCCTGAAGAGCCCTGCTGAAGCGAAAGCGTGTTGCAGTTTACATTAGCTCGTATTCGCAGTTCTGCTTTACTTTAACGTTTCTACGGTTTTCCAGACTCTTTGGACCCTCGTGTGGGCACCCCATTGCCTACCAATACAGTGAGTACCAGCAGGCCGTACTGCCCTTCTAAGAAACATCCAGGCCGTAAGCCTTTCCAAGTCCCTCTATGTGTTCAGAGAGTAGGGCAATACACTGCACCCTTCCTTGGGAAAGCTAGATGTCCTCAGCACACCAACAGCTCCAGGGATTCTGTTCTCTCACGTCCTACATGCCATGGAGTCTGCCTCATTGTCCGATTTTGAGCTGCTCTTAGAAACACAATCTGCTTCGCCTTTCTTCCAGGAACTCACACCCAAGGACCCCATACCTACAGTAGAAAGGAGGCTTGCATCCTACTGCAACGAAACCACAGTTTTCCTGTTACACTGCAGGATTTTAGAATAGGCTTTAGCCTATTCTAGCCCGATAGCCTACATAGAGCATTTCAAATTTGAGGGAGTTCGCTACATGGAGAACACTTTGTGAAGAAAAGTTGATTCAGGCAAGGGACCAGGGTAGAGCTAGAGTCTCTTTTGACTTGTTAGAAATCAGAAGACTTCAGGCTGATTGTTCACCGGCAAAGAAGACCTGATGGCACAAGCCTTGCTTTCCCATATTAAAAGCTCTTAGTCATGCTGCCCTGAAGCTACCTAAATAACTCTCTTTTTGACTGGCCTCTAGTCACTGTAGTTAGCCCTCTGGAACAAAAAGCAGTTTTCTCTAAAGAAACACGGTGCTTCCATAGTATGGGTGGGAGCTCATCCCGGCAGGCTCTAGAGCTAAAGGGAAACTTGATGTGAGTACTTGCCTCACGCTAAGGCCTGAAAAGCCCTGCTGAAGCGAAAGCGTGTTGCAGTTTCCATTAGCTAGTATTCGCAGTTCTGCTTTACTTTAACGTTTCTCCGCTTTTCCAGACACTTAGGACCCTCGTGTGGGCACCCCACTGCCTACAAATACAGTGAGTAGCAGCAGGCTCCACTGCCCTTCAAAGAAACATCCAGGCCGTAAGCCTTTCCAAGTCACTCTATGTATTCAGAGACTAGGGCAATACACTGCACCCTTCCTTGGGAACGCTAGATGTCCTCAGCACACCAACAGCTCCAGGGATTCTGTTCTCTCACGTCCTACATGCCATGGAAGTCTGCCTCATTGTCCTCATTTGAGCTGCACTTAGCAACACAATCTGCTTCACCTCTGTTCTAGGAACTCACACCCAAGGACCCCATACCTACAGTAGAAACGAGGCTTGCATTCCTACTGCAACGAAACCACTGTTTCCTGTTACACTGCAGGATTTTGAATAGGCTAAGGACCGATAGCCTACTCAAAGTGTTCCAAGGATGAGTGAGTTCGCTACATGCAGAACACTTTGGGAAGTAATGTTGATTCAGGCAAGGGAACAGGGTGTAGCTAGAGTCTCTTTTGACTTGTTGGAAATCAGAAGGGTTTAGACTTCGTGTTCACCGCAAAAGATGACCTGATGGCACAAGCCTTGTTTCCCATATTAAAAGCTCTATTCATGCTGCCCTGAAGCTACCTAAATACGTCTATTTCTGACTGGCCTCTAGTCACTGTAGTTACACTCTGGACGAAAAGGTTTCTCTAACGAAGCACGATGCTTCCATAGCATGGGTGGTAGCTCATCCCGTCAGGCTCTAGAGCTAAAGGGAAACTTGACGTCAGTACTTGCCTCACGCTAAGGCCTGAAGAGCCCTGCTGAAGCGAAAGCGTGTTGCAGTTTACATTAGCTCGTATTCGCAGTTCTGCTTTACTTTAACGTTTCTACGGTTTTCCAGACTCTTTGGACCCTCGTGTGGGCACCCCATTGCCTACCAATACAGTGAGTACCAGCAGGCCGTACTGCCCTTCTAAGAAACATCCAGGCCGTAAGCCTTTCCAAGTCCCTCTATGTGTTCAGAGAGTAGGGCAATACACTGCACCCTTCCTTGGGAAAGCTAGATGTCCTCAGCACACCAACAGCTCCAGGGATTCTGTTCTCTCACGTCCTACATGCCATGGAGTCTGCCTCATTGTCCGATTTTGAGCTGCTCTTAGAAACACAATCTGCTTCGCCTTTCTTCCAGGAACTCACACCCAAGGACCCCATACCTACAGTAGAAAGGAGGCTTGCATCCTACTGCAACGAAACCACAGTTTTCCTGTTACACTGCAGGATTTTAGAATAGGCTTTAGCCTATTCTAGCCCGATAGCCTACATAGAGCATTTCAAATTTGAGGGAGTTCGCTACATGGAGAACACTTTGTGAAGAAAAGTTGATTCAGGCAAGGGACCAGGGTAGAGCTAGAGTCTCTTTTGACTTGTTAGAAATCAGAAGACTTCAGGCTGATTGTTCACCTGCAAAGAAGACCTGATGGCACAAGCCTTGCTTTCCCATATTAAAAGCTCTTAGTCATGCTGCCCTGAAGCTACCTAAATAACTCTCTTTTTGACTGGCCTCTAGTCACTGTAGTTAGCCCTCTGGAACAAAAAGCAGTTTTCTCTAAAGAAACACGGTGCTTCCATAGTATGGGTGGGAGCTCATCCCGGCAGGCTCTAGAGCTAAAGGGAAACTTGACGTGAGTACTTGCCTCACGCTAAGGCCTGAAAAGCCCTGCTGAAGCGAAAGCGTGTTGCAGTTTCCATTAGCTAGTATTCGCAGTTCTGCTTTACTTTAACGTTTCTCCACTTTTCCAGACACTTAGGACCCTCGTGTGGGCACCCCACTGCCTACAAATACAGTGAGTACCAGCAGGTTCCACTGCCCTTCTAAGAAACTTCCAGGCCGTAAGTCTTTCCAAGTCACTCTGCATTCAGAGAGCAGGGCAATACACTGCACCCTTCCTTGGGAAAGCTAGATGTCCTCAGCACACCAACAGCTCCAGGGATTCTGTTCTCTCACGTCCTACATGCCATGGAAGTCTGCCTCATTGTCCTCATTTGAGCTGCACTTAGCAACACAATCTGCTTCACCTCTGTTCTAGGAACTCACACCCAAGGACCCCATACCTACAGTAGAAACGAGGCTTGCATTCCTACTGCAACGAAACCACTGTTTCCTGTTACACTGCAGGATTTTGAATAGGCTAAGGACCGATAGCCTACTCAAAGTGTTCCAAGGATGAGTGAGTTCGCTACATGCAGAACACTTTGGGAAGTAATGTTGATTCAGGCAAGGGAACAGGGTGTAGCTAGAGTCTCTTTTGACTTGTTGGAAATCAGAAGGGTTTAGACTTCGTGTTCACCGCAAAAGATGACCTGATGGCACAAGCCTTGTTTCCCATATTAAAAGCTCTATTCAGGCTGCCCTGAAGCTACCTAAATACGTCTATTTCTGACTGGCCTCTAGTCACTGTAGTTACACTCTGGACGAAAAGGTTTCTCTAACGAAGCACGATGCTACCATAGCATGGGTGGTAGCTCATCCCGTCAGGCTCTAGAGCTAAAGGGAAACTTGACGTCAGTACTTGCCTCACGCTAAGGCCTGAAGAGCCCTGCTGAAGCGAAAGCGTGTTGCAGTTTACATTAGCTCGTATTCGCAGTTCTGCTTTACTTTAACGTTTCTACGGTTTTCCAGACTCTTTGGACCCTCGTGTGGGCCCCCATTGCCTACCAATACAGTGAGTACCAGCAGGCCGTACTGCCCTTCTAAGAAACATCCAGGCCGTAAGCCTTTCCAAGTCCCTCTATGTGTTCAGAGAGTAGGGCAATACACTGCACCCTTCCTTGGGAAAGCTAGATGTCCTCAGCACACCAACAGCTCCAGGGATTCTGTTCTCTCACGTCCTACATGCCATGGAGTCTGCCTCATTGTCCAATTTTGAGCTGCTCTTAGAAACACAATCTGCTTCGCCTTTCTTCCAGGAACTCACACCCAAGGACCCCATACCTACAGTAGAAAGGAGGCTTGCATCCTACTGCAACGAAACCACAGTTTTCCTGTTACACTGCAGGATTTTAGAATAGGCTTTAGCCTATTCTAGCCCGATAGCCTACATAGAGCATTTCAAATTTGAGGGAGTTCGCTACATGGAGAACACTTTGTGAAGAAAAGTTGATTCAGGCAAGGGACCAGGGTAGAGCTAGAGTCTCTTTTGACTTGTTAGAAATCAGAAGACTTCAGGCTGATTGTTCACCGGCAAAGAAGACCTGATGGCACAAGCCTTGCTTTCCCATATTAAAAGCTCTTAGTCATGCTGCCCTGAAGCTACCTAAATAACTCTCTTTTTGACTGGCCTCTAGTCACTGTAGTTAGCCCTCTGGAACAAAAAGCAGTTTTCTCTAAAGAAACACGGTGCTTCCATAGTATGGGTGGGAGCTCATCCTGTCAGGCTCTAGAGCTAAAGGGAAACTTGACGTGAGTACTTGCCTCACGCTAAGGCCTGAAAAGCCCTGCTGAAGCGAAAGCGTGTTGCAGTTTCCATTAGCTAGTATTCGCAGTTCTGCTTTACTTTAACGTTTCTCCGCTTTTCCAGACACTTAGGACCCTCGTGTGGGCACCCCACTGCCTACAAATACAGTGAGTACCAGCAGGTTCCACTGCCCTTCTAAGAAACTTCCAGGCCGTAAGTCTTTCCAAGTCACTCTGCATTCAGAGAGCAGGGCAATACACTGCACCCTTCCTTGGGAAAGCTAGATGTCCTCAGCACACCAACAGCTCCAGGGATTCTGTTCTCTCACGTCCTACATGCCATGGAAGTCTGCCTCATTGTCCTCATTTCAGCTGCACTTAGCAACACAATCTGATTCGCCTTTCTTCTAGGAACTCACACTCAAGGACCCCATACCTACAGGAGAAAGGAGGCTTGCGTTCCTTCTGCAACCAAAGCACAGTTGTTCCTGTTACCCTGCAGGATTTTAGAATAGCCTAAGGACCGATAGCCTACATAGAGCATTTCAAATTTGAGGCAGTTCGCTACATGTAGAACACTTTGTGAAGAAAAGTTGATTCAGGCAAGGGACAAGGGTAGAGCTAGAGTCTCTTTTGACTTGTTAGAAATCAGAAGGCTTCAGGCTGATGGTTCACCGGCAAAGAAACCTGATGGCATGAGCCTTGCTTTCCCTTCTTAAAAGCTCTTAGTCATGCTGCCCTGAAGCTACCTAAATAACTCTCTTTTTGACTGGCCTCTAGTCACTGTAGTTAGCCCTCTGGAACAAAAAGCAGTTTTCTCTAAGGAAACACGGTGCTTCCATAGTATGGGTGGGAGCTCATCTTATCAGGCTCTAGAGCTAAAGGGAAACTTGACGTGAGTACTTGCCTCACGCTAAGGCCTGAGGAGCCCTGCTGAAGCGAAAGCGTGTTGCAGTTTGCATCAGCTCGTATTCGAAGTTCTGCTTTACTTTAACGTTTCTACACATTTCCAGACACTTAGGAACCTCGTGTGGGCACCCCATTGCCTACAAATACAGTGAGTAGCAGCAGGCTCCACTGCCCTTCAAAGAAACATCCAGGCCGTAAGCCTTTCCAAGTCACTCTATGTATTCAGAGACTAGGGCAATACACTGCACCCTTCCTTGGGAACGCTAGATGTCCTCAGCACACCAACAGCTCCAGGGATTCTGTTCTCTCACGTCCTACATGCCATGGAAGTCTGCCTCATTGTCCTCATTTGAGCTGCACTTAGCAACACAATCTGCTTCACCTCTGTTCTAGGAACTCACACCCAAGGACCCCATACCTACAGTAGAAACGAGGCTTGCATTCCTACTGCAACGAAACCACTGTTTCCTGTTACCCTGCAGGATTTTGAATAGGCTAAGGACCGATAGCCTACTCAAAGTGTTCCAAGGATGAGTGAGTTCGCTACATGCAGAACACTTTGGGAAGTAATGTTGATTCAGGCAAGGGAACAGGGTGTAGCTAGAGTCTCTTTTGACTTGTTGGAAATCAGAAGGGTTTAGACTTCGTGTTCACCGCAAAAGATGACCTGATGGCACAAGCCTTGTTTCCCATATTAAAAGCTCTATTCAGGCTGCCCTGAAGCTACCTAAATACGTCTATTTCTGACTGGCCTCTAGTCACTGTAGTTACACTCTGGACGAAAAGGTTTCTCTAACGAAGCACGATGCTTCCATAGCATGGGTGGTAGCTCATCCCGTCAGGCTCTAGAGCTAAAGGGAAACTTGACGTCAGTACTTGCCTCACGCTAAGGCCTGAAGAGCCCTGCTGAAGCGAAAGCGTGTTGCAGTTTACATTAGCTCGTATTCGCAGTTCTGCTTTACTTTAACGTTTCTACGGTTTTCCAGACTCTTTGGACCCTCGTGTGGGCACCCCATTGCCTACCAATACAGTGAGTACCAGCAGGCCGTACTGCCCTTCTAAGAAACATCCAGGCCGTAAGCCTTTCCAAGTCCCTCTATGTGTTCAGAGAGTAGGGCAATACACTGCACCCTTCCTTGGGAAAGCTAGATGTCCTCAGCACACCAACAGCTCCAGGGATTCTGTTCTCTCACGTCCTACATGCCATGGAGTCTGCCTCATTGTCCGATTTTGAGCTGCTCTTAGAAACACAATCTGCTTCGCCTTTCTTCCAGGAACTCACACCCAAGGACCCCATACCTACAGTAGAAAGGAGGCTTGCATCCTACTGCAACGAAACCACAGTTTTCCTGTTACACTGCAGGATTTTAGAATAGGCTTTAGCCTATTCTAGCCCGATAGCCTACATAGAGCATTTCAAATTTGAGGGAGTTCGCTACATGGAGAACACTTTGTGAAGAAAAGTTGATTCAGGCAAGGGACCAGGGTAGAGCTAGAGTCTCTTTTGACTTGTTAGAAATCAGAAGACTTCAGGCTGATTGTTCACCGGCAAAGAAGACCTGATGGCACAAGCCTTGCTTTCCCATATTAAAAGCTCTTAGTCATGCTGCCCTGAAGCTACCTAAATAACTCTCTTTTTGACTGGCCTCTAGTCACTGTAGTTAGCCCTCTGGAACAAAAAGCAGTTTTCTCTAAAGAAACACGGTGCTTCCATAGTATGGGTGGGAGCTCATCCCGGCAGGCTCTAGAGCTAAAGGGAAACTTGACGTGAGTACTTGCCTCACGCTAAGGCCTGAAAAGCCCTGCTGAAGCGAAAGCGTGTTGCAGTTTCCATTAGCTAGTATTCGCAGTTCTGCTTTACTTTAACGTTTCTCCGCTTTTCCAGACACTTAGGACCCTCGTGTGGGCACCCCATTGCCTACAAATACAGTGAGTAGCAGCAGGCTCCACTGCCCTTCAAAGAAACATCCAGGCCGTAAGCCTTTCCAAGTCACTCTATGTATTCAGAGACTAGGGCAATACACTGCACCCTTCCTTGGGAACGCTAGATGTCCTCAGCACACCAACAGCTCCAGGGATTCTGTTCTCTCACGTCCTACATGCCATGGAAGTCTGCCTCATTGTCCTCATTTGAGCTGCACTTAGCAACACAATCTGCTTCACCTCTGTTCTAGGAACTCACACCCAAGGACCCCATACCTACAGTAGAAACGAGGCTTGCATTCCTACTGCAACGAAACCACTGTTTCCTGTTACACTGCAGGATTTTGAATAGGCTAAGGACCGATAGCCTACTCAAAGTGTTCCAAGGATGAGTGAGTTCGCTACATGCAGAACACTTTGGGAAGTAATGTTGATTCAGGCAAGGGAACAGGGTGTAGCTAGAGTCTCTTTTGACTTGTTGGAAATCAGAAGGGTTTAGACTTCGTGTTCACCGCAAAAGATGACCTGATGGCACAAGCCTTGTTTCCCATATTAAAAGCTCTATTCAGGCTGCCCTGAAGCTACCTAAATACGTCTATTTCTGACTGGCCTCTAGTCACTGTAGTTACACTCTGGACGAAAAGGTTTCTCTAACGAAGCACGATGCTTCCATAGCATGGGTGGTAGCTCATCCCGTCAGGCTCTAGAGCTAAAGGGAAACTTGACGTCAGTACTTGCCTCACGCTAAGGCCTGAAGAGCCCTGCTGAAGCGAAAGCGTGTTGCAGTTTACATTAGCTCGTATTCGCAGTTCTGCTTTACTTTAACGTTTCTACGGTTTTCCAGACTCTTTGGACCCTCGTGTGGGCACCCCATTGCCTACCAATACAGTGAGTACCAGCAGGCCGTACTGCCCTTCTAAGAAACATCCAGGCCGTAAGCCTTTCCAAGTCCCTCTATGTGTTCAGAGAGTAGGGCAATACACTGCACCCTTCCTTGGGAAAGCTAGATGTCCTCAGCACACCAACAGCTCCAGGGATTCTGTTCTCTCACGTCCTACATGCCATGGAGTCTGCCTCATTGTCCGATTTTGAGCTGCTCTTAGAAACACAATCTGCTTCGCCTTTCTTCCAGGAACTCACACCCAAGGACCCCATACCTACAGTAGAAAGGAGGCTTGCATCCTACTGCAACGAAACCACAGTTTTCCTGTTACACTGCAGGATTTTAGAATAGGCTTTAGCCTATTCTAGCCCGATAGCCTACATAGAGCATTTCAAATTTGAGGGAGTTCGCTACATGGAGAACACTTTGTGAAGAAAAGTTGATTCAGGCAAGGGACCAGGGTAGAGCTAGAGTCTCTTTTGACTTGTTAGAAATCAGAAGACTTCAGGCTGATTGTTCACCGGCAAAGAAGACCTGATGGCACAAGCCTTGCTTTCCCATATTAAAAGCTCTTAGTCATGCTGCCCTGAAGCTACCTAAATAACTCTCTTTTTGACTGGCCTCTAGTCACTGTAGTTAGCCCTCTGGAACAAAAAGCAGTTTTCTCTAAAGAAACACGGTGCTTCCATAGTATGGGTGGGAGCTCATCCTGTCAGGCTCTAGAGCTAAAGGGAAACTTGACGTGAGTACTTGCCTCACGCTAAGGCCTGAAAAGCCCTGCTGAAGCGAAAGCGTGTTGCAGTTTCCATTAGCTAGTATTCGCAGTTCTGCTTTACTTTAACGTTTCTCCGCTTTTCCAGACACTTAGGACCCTCGTGTGGGCACCCCACTGCCTACAAATACAGTGAGTACCAGCAGGTTCCACTGCCCTTCTAAGAAACTTCCAGGCCGTAAGTCTTTCCAAGTCACTCTGCATTCAGAGAGCAGGGCAATACACTGCACCCTTCCTTGGGAAAGCTAGATGTCCTCAGCACACCAACAGCTCCAGGGATTCTGTTCTCTCACGTCCTACATGCCATGGAAGTCTGCCTCATTGTCCTCATTTCAGCTGCACTTAGCAACACAATCTGATTCGCCTTTCTTCTAGGAACTCACACTCAAGGACCCCATACCTACAGGAGAAAGGAGGCTTGCGTTCCTTCTGCAACCAAAGCACAGTTGTTCCTGTTACCCTGCAGGATTTTAGAATAGCCTAAGGACCGATAGCCTACATAGAGCATTTCAAATTTGAGGCAGTTCGCTACATGTAGAACACTTTGTGAAGAAAAGTTGATTCAGGCAAGGGACAAGGGTAGAGCTAGAGTCTCTTTTGACTTGTTAGAAATCAGAAGGCTTCAGGCTGATGGTTCACCGGCAAAGAAACCTGATGGCATGAGCCTTGCTTTCCCTTCTTAAAAGCTCTTAGTCATGCTGCCCTGAAGCTACCTAAATAACTCTCTTTTTGACTGGCCTCTAGTCACTGTAGTTAGCCCTCTGGAACAAAAAGCAGTTTTCTCTAAGGAAACACGGTGCTTCCATAGTATGGGTGGGAGCTCATCTTATCAGGCTCTAGAGCTAAAGGGAAACTTGACGTGAGTACTTGCCTCACGCTAAGGCCTGAGGAGCCCTGCTGAAGCGAAAGCGTGTTGCAGTTTGCATCAGCTCGTATTCGAAGTTCTGCTTTACTTTAACGTTTCTACACATTTCCAGACACTTAGGAACCTCGTGTGGGCACCCCATTGCCTACAAATACAGTGAGTAGCAGCAGGCTCCACTGCCCTTCAAAGAAACATCCAGGCCGTAAGCCTTTCCAAGTCACTCTATGTATTCAGAGACTAGGGCAATACACTGCACCCTTCCTTGGGAACGCTAGATGTCCTCAGCACACCAACAGCTCCAGGGATTCTGTTCTCTCACGTCCTACATGCCATGGAAGTCTGCCTCATTGTCCTCATTTGAGCTGCACTTAGCAACACAATCTGCTTCACCTCTGTTCTAGGAACTCACACCCAAGGACCCCATACCTACAGTAGAAACGAGGCTTGCATTCCTACTGCAACGAAACCACTGTTTCCTGTTACCCTGCAGGATTTTGAATAGGCTAAGGACCGATAGCCTACTCAAAGTGTTCCAAGGATGAGTGAGTTCGCTACATGCAGAACACTTTGGGAAGTAATGTTGATTCAGGCAAGGGAACAGGGTGTAGCTAGAGTCTCTTTTGACTTGTTGGAAATCAGAAGGGTTTAGACTTCGTGTTCACCGCAAAAGATGACCTGATGGCACAAGCCTTGTTTCCCATATTAAAAGCTCTATTCAGGCTGCCCTGAAGCTACCTAAATACGTCTATTTCTGACTGGCCTCTAGTCACTGTAGTTACACTCTGGACGAAAAGGTTTCTCTAACGAAGCACGATGCTTCCATAGCATGGGTGGTAGCTCATCCCGTCAGGCTCTAGAGCTAAAGGGAAACTTGACGTCAGTACTTGCCTCACGCTAAGGCCTGAAGAGCCCTGCTGAAGCGAAAGCGTGTTGCAGTTTACATTAGCTCGTATTCGCAGTTCTGCTTTACTTTAACGTTTCTACGGTTTTCCAGACTCTTTGGACCCTCGTGTGGGCACCCCATTGCCTACCAATACAGTGAGTACCAGCAGGCCGTACTGCCCTTCTAAGAAACATCCAGGCCGTAAGCCTTTCCAAGTCCCTCTATGTGTTCAGAGAGTAGGGCAATACACTGCACCCTTCCTTGGGAAAGCTAGATGTCCTCAGCACACCAACAGCTCCAGGGATTCTGTTCTCTCACGTCCTACATGCCATGGAGTCTGCCTCATTGTCCGATTTTGAGCTGCTCTTAGAAACACAATCTGCTTCGCCTTTCTTCCAGGAACTCACACCCAAGGACCCCATACCTACAGTAGAAAGGAGGCTTGCATCCTACTGCAACGAAACCACAGTTTTCCTGTTACACTGCAGGATTTTAGAATAGGCTTTAGCCTATTCTAGCCCGATAGCCTACATAGAGCATTTCAAATTTGAGGGAGTTCGCTATATGTAGAACACTTTGTGAAGAAAAGTTGATTCAGGCAAGGGACCAGGGTAGAGCTAGAGTCTCTTTTGACTTGTTAGAAATCAGAAGACTTCAGGCTGATTGTTCACCGGCAAAGAAGACCTGATGGCACAAGCCTTGCTTTCCCATATTAAAAGCTCTTAGTCATGCTGCCCTGAAGCTACCTAAATAACTCTCTTTTTGACTGGCCTCTAGTCACTGTAGTTAGCCCTCTGGAACAAAAAGCAGTTTTCTCTAAAGAAACACGGTGCTTCCATAGTATGGGTGGGAGCTCATCCTGTCAGGCTCTAGAGCTAAAGGGAAACTTGACGTGAGTACTTGCCTCACGCTAAGGCCTGAAAAGCCCTGCTGAAGCGAAAGCGTGTTGCAGTTTCCATTAGCTCGTATTCGCAGTTCTGCTTTACTTTAACGTTTCTCCGCTTTTCCAGACACTTAGGACCCTCGTGTGGGCACCCCACTGCCTACAAATACAGTGAGTACCAGCAGGTTCCACTGCCCTTCTAAGAAACTTCCAGGCCGTAAGTCTTTCCAAGTCACTCTGCATTCAGGGAGCAGGGCAATACACTGCACCCTTCTTTGGGAAAGCTAGATGTCCTCAGCACACCAACAGCTCCAGGGATTCTGTTCTCTCACGTCCTACATGCCATGGAAGTCTGCCTCATTGTCCTCATTTGAGCTGCACTTAGCAACACAATCTGATTCGCCTTTCTTCTAGGAATCCACACTCAAGGACCCCATACCTACAGGAGAAAGGAGGCTTGCGTTCTTTCTGCAACCAAAGCACAGTTGTTCCTGTTACCCTGCAGGATTTTAGAATAGCCTAAGGACCGATAGCCTACATAGAGCATTTCAAATTTGAGGCAGTTCGCTACATGTAGAACACTTTGTGAAGAAAAGTTGATTCAGGCAAGGGACAAGGGTAGAGCTAGAGTCTCTTTTGACTTGTTAGAAATCAGAAGGCTTCAGGCTGATGGTTCACCGGCAAAGAAACCTGATGGCACGAGCCTTGCTTTCCCTTCTTAAAAGCTCTTAGTCATGCTGCCCTGAAGCTACCTAAATAACTCTCTTTTTGACTGGCCTCTAGTCACTGTAGTTAGCCCTCTGGAACAAAAAGCAGTTTTCTCTAAGGAAACACGGTGCTTCCATAGTATGGGTGGGAGCTCATCTTATCAGGCTCTAGAGCTAAAGGGAAACTTGACGTGAGTACTTGCCTCACCCTAAGGCCTGAGGAGCCCTGCTGAAGCGAAAGCGTGTTGCAGTTTGCATCAGCTCGTATTCGAAGTTCTGCTTTACTTTAACGTTTCTACACATTTCCAGACACTTAGGAACCTCGTGTGGGCACCCCATTGCCTACAAATACAGTGAGTAGCAGCAGGCTCCACTGCCCTTCAAAGAAACATCCAGGCCGTAAGCCTTTCCAAGTCACTCTATGTATTCAGAGACTAGGGCAATACACTGCACCCTTCCTTGGGAACGCTAGATGTCCTCAGCACACCAACAGCTCCAGGGATTCTGTTCTCTCACGTCCTACATGCCATGGAAGTCTGCCTCATTGTCCTCATTTGAGCTGCACTTAGCAACACAATCTGCTTCACCTCTGTTCTAGGAACTCACACCCAAGGACCCCATACCTACAGTAGAAACGAGGCTTGCATTCCTACTGCAACGAAACCACTGTTTCCTGTTACCCTGCAGGATTTTGAATAGGCTAAGGACCGATAGCCTACTCAAAGTGTTCCAAGGATGAGTGAGTTCGCTACATGCAGAACACTTTGGGAAGTAATGTTGATTCAGGCAAGGGAACAGGGTGTAGCTAGAGTCTCTTTTGACTTGTTGGAAATCAGAAGGGTTTAGACTTCGTGTTCACCGCAAAAGATGACCTGATGGCACAAGCCTTGTTTCCCATATTAAAAGCTCTATTCAGGCTGCCCTGAAGCTACCTAAATACGTCTATTTCTGACTGGCCTCTAGTCACTGTAGTTACACTCTGGACGAAAAGGTTTCTCTAACGAAGCACGATGCTTCCATAGCATGGGTGGTAGCTCATCCCGTCAGGCTCTAGAGCTAAAGGGAAACTTGACGTCAGTACTTGCGTCACGCTAAGGCCTGAAGAGCCCTGCTGAAGCGAAAGCGTGTTGCAGTTTACATTAGCTGGTATTCGCAGTTCTGCTTTACTTTAACGTTTCTACACATTTCCAGACACCTAGGAACCTCGTGTGGGCACCCCATTGCCTACAAATACAGTGAGTAGCAGCAGGCTCCACTGCCCTTCAAAGAAACATCCAGGCCGTAAGCCTTTCCAAGTCACTCTATGTATTCAGAGACTAGGGCAATACACTGCACCCTTCCTTGGGAACGCTAGATGTCCTCAGCACACCAACAGCTCCAGGGATTCTGTTCTCTCACGTCCTACATGCCATGGAAGTCTGCCTCATTGTCCTCATTTGAGCTGCACTTAGCAACACAATCTGCTTCACCTCTGTTCTAGGAACTCACACCCAAGGACCCCATACCTACAGTAGAAACGAGGCTTGCATTCCTACTGCAACGAAACCACTGTTTCCTGTTACACTGCAGGATTTTGAATAGGCTAAGGACCGATAGCCTACTCAAAGTGTTCCAAGGATGAGTGAGTTCGCTACATGCAGAACACTTTGGGAAGTAATGTTGATTCAGGCAAGGGAACAGGGTGTAGCTAGAGTCTCTTTTGACTTGTTGGAAATCAGAAGGGTTTAGACTTCGTGTTCACCGCAAAAGATGACCTGATGGCACAAGCCTTGTTTCCCATATTAAAAGCTCTATTCAGGCTGCCCTGAAGCTACCTAAATACGTCTATTTCTGACTGGCCTCTAGTCACTGTAGTTACACTCTGGACGAAAAGGTTTCTCTAACGAAGCACGATGCTTCCATAGCATGGGTGGTAGCTCATCCCGTCAGGCTCTAGAGCTAAAGGGAAACTTGACGTCAGTACTTGCCTCACGCTAAGGCCTGAAGAGCCCTGCTGAAGCGAAAGCGTGTTGCAGTTTACATTAGCTCGTATTCGCAGTTCTGCTTTACTTTAACGTTTCTACGGTTTTCCAGACTCTTTGGACCCTCGTGTGGGCACCCCATTGCCTACCAATACAGTGAGTACCAGCAGGCCGTACTGCCCTTCTAAGAAACATCCAGGCCGTAAGCCTTTCCAAGTCCCTCTATGTGTTCAGAGAGTAGGGCAATACACTGCACCCTTCCTTGGGAAAGCTAGATGTCCTCAGCACACCAACAGCTCCAGGGATTCTGTTCTCTCACGTCCTACATGCCATGGAGTCTGCCTCATTGTCCGATTTTGAGCTGCTCTTAGAAACACAATCTGCTTCGCCTTTCTTCCAGGAACTCACACCCAAGGACCCCATACCTACAGTAGAAAGGAGGCTTGCATCCTACTGCAACGAAGCCACAGTTTTCCTGTTACACTGCAGGATTTTAGAATAGGCTTTAGCCTATTCTAGCCCGATAGCCTACATAGAGCATTTCAAATTTGAGGGAGTTCGCTATATGTAGAACACTTTGTGAAGAAAAGTTGATTCAGGCAAGGGACCAGGGTAGAGCTAGAGTCTCTTTTGACTTGTTAGAAATCAGAAGACTTCAGGCTGATTGTTCACCGGCAAAGAAGACCTGATGGCACAAGCCTTGCTTTCCCATATTAAAAGCTCTTAGTCATGCTGCCCTGAAGCTACCTAAATAACTCTCTTTTTGACTGGCCTCTAGTCACTGTAGTTAGCCCTCTGGAACAAAAAGCAGTTTTCTCTAAAGAAACACGGTGCTTCCATAGTATGGGTGGGAGCTCATCCTGTCAGGCTCTAGAGCTAAAGGGAAACTTGACGTGAGTACTTGCCTCACGCTAAGGCCTGAAAAGCCCTGCTGAAGCGAAAGCGTGTTGCAGTTTCCATTAGCTAGTATTCGCAGTTCTGCTTTACTTTAACGTTTCTCCGCTTTTCCAGACACTTAGGACCCTCGTGTGGGCACCCCACTGCCTACAAATACAGTGAGTACCAGCAGGTTCCACTGCCCTTCTAAGAAACTTCCAGGCCGTAAGTCTTTCCAAGTCACTCTGCATTCAGAGAGCAGGGCAATACACTGCACCCTTCCTTGGGAAAGCTAGATGTCCTCAGCACACCAACAGCTCCAGGGATTCTGTTCTCTCACGTCCTACATGCCATGGAAGTCTGCCTCATTGTCCTCATTTGAGCTGCACTTAGCAACACAATCTGATTCGCCTTTCTTCTAGGAACTCACACTCAAGGACCCCATACCTACAGGAGAAAGGAGGCTTGCGTTCTTTCTGCAACCAAAGCACAGTTGTTCCTGTTACCCTGCAGGATTTTAGAATAGCCTAAGGACCGATAGCCTACATAGAGCATTTCAAATTTGAGGCAGTTCGCTACATGTAGAACACTTTGTGAAGAAAAGTTGATTCAGGCAAGGGACAAGGGTAGAGCTAGAGTCTCTTTTGACTTGTTAGAAATCAGAAGGCTTCAGGCTGATGGTTCACCGGCAAAGAAACCTGATGGCACGAGCCTTGCTTTCCCTTCTTAAAAGCTCTTAGTCATGCTGCCCTGAAGCTACCTAAATAACTCTCTTTTTGACTGGCCTCTAGTCACTGTAGTTAGCCCTCTGGAACAAAAAGCAGTTTTCTCTAAGGAAACACGGTGCTTCCATAGTATGGGTGGGAGCTCATCTTATCAGGCTCTAGAGCTAAAGGGAAACTTGACGTGAGTACTTGCCTCACCCTAAGGCCTGAGGAGCCCTGCTGAAGCGAAAGCGTGTTGCAGTTTGCATCAGCTCGTATTCGAAGTTCTGCTTTACTTTAACGTTTCTACACATTTCCAGACACTTAGGAACCTCGTGTGGGCACCCCATTGCCTACAAATACAGTGAGTAGCAGCAGGCTCCACTGCCCTTCAAAGAAACATCCAGGCCGTAAGCCTTTCCAAGTCACTCTATGTATTCAGAGACTAGGGCAATACACTGCACCCTTCCTTGGGAACGCTAGATGTCCTCAGCACACCAACAGCTCCAGGGATTCTGTTCTCTCACGTCCTACATGCCATGGAAGTCTGCCTCATTGTCCTCATTTGAGCTGCACTTAGCAACACAATCTGCTTCACCTCTGTTCTAGGAACTCACACCCAAGGACCCCATACCTACAGTAGAAACGAGGCTTGCATTCCTACTGCAACGAAACCACTGTTTCCTGTTACACTGCAGGATTTTGAATAGGCTAAGGACCGATAGCCTACTCAAAGTGTTCCAAGGATGAGTGAGTTCGCTACATGCAGAACACTTTGGGAAGTAATGTTGATTCAGGCAAGGGAACAGGGTGTAGCTAGAGTCTCTTTTGACTTGTTGGAAATCAGAAGGGTTTAGACTTCGTGTTCACCGCAAAAGATGACCTGATGGCACAAGCCTTGTTTCCCATATTAAAAGCTCTATTCAGGCTGCCCTGAAGCTACCTAAATACGTCTATTTCTGACTGGCCTCTAGTCACTGTAGTTACACTCTGGACGAAAAGGTTTCTCTAACGAAGCACGATGCTTCCATAGCATGGGTGGTAGCTCATCCCGTCAGGCTCTAGAGCTAAAGGGAAACTTGACGTCAGTACTTGCCTCACGCTAAGGCCTGAAGAGCCCTGCTGAAGCGAAAGCGTGTTGCAGTTTACATTAGCTCGTATTCGCAGTTCTGCTTTACTTTAACGTTTCTACGGTTTTCCAGACTCTTTGGACCCTCGTGTGGGCACCCCATTGCCTACCAATACAGTGAGTACCAGCAGGCCGTACTGCCCTTCTAAGAAACATCCAGGCCGTAAGCCTTTCCAAGTCCCTCTATGTGTTCAGAGAGTAGGGCAATACACTGCACCCTTCCTTGGGAAAGCTAGATGTCCTCAGCACACCAACAGCTCCAGGGATTCTGTTCTCTCACGTCCTACATGCCATGGAGTCTGCCTCATTGTCCTCATTTGAGCTGCACTTAGCAACACAATCTGATTCGCCTTTCTTCTAGGAACTCACACTCAAGGACCCCATACCTACAGGAGAAAGGAGGCTTGCGTTCCTTCTGCAACCAAAGCACAGTTGTTCCTGTTACCCTGCAGGATTTTAGAATAGCCTAAGGACCGATAGCCTACATAGAGCATTTCAAATTTGAGGCAGTTCGCTACATGTAGAACACTTTGTGAAGAAAAGTTGATTCAGGCAAGGGACAAGGGTAGAGCTAGAGTCTCTTTTGACTTGTTAGAAATCAGAAGGCTTCAGGCTGATGGTTCACCGGCAAAGAAACCTGATGGCACGAGCCTTGCTTTCCCTTCTTAAAAGCTCTTAGTCATGCTGCCCTGAAGCTACCTAAATAACTCTCTTTTTGACTGGCCTCTAGTCACTGTAGTTAGCCCTCTGGAACAAAAAGCAGTTTTCTCTAAGGAAACACGGTGCTTCCATAGTATGGGTGGGAGCTCATCTTATCAGGCTCTAGAGCTAAAGGGAAACTTGACGTGAGTACTTGCCTCACGCTAAGGCCTGAGGAGCCCTGCTGAAGCGAAAGCGTGTTGCAGTTTGCATCAGCTCGTATTCGAAGTTCTGCTTTACTTTAACGTTTCTACACATTTCCAGACACCTAGGAACCTCGTGTGGGCACCCCATTGCCTACAAATACAGTGAGTAGCAGCAGGCTCCACTGCCCTTCAAAGAAACATCCAGGCCGTAAGCCTTTCCAAGTCACTCTATGTATTCAGAGACTAGGGCAATACACTGCACCCTTCCTTGGGAACGCTAGATGTCCTCAGCACACCAACAGCTCCAGGGATTCTGTTCTCTCACGTCCTACATGCCATGGAAGTCTGCCTCATTGTCCTCATTTGAGCTGCACTTAGCAACACAATCTGCTTCACCTCTGTTCTAGGAACTCACACCCAAGGACCCCATACCTACAGTAGAAACGAGGCTTGCATTCCTACTGCAACGAAACCACTGTTTCCTGTTACACTGCAGGATTTTGAATAGGCTAAGGACCGATAGCCTACTCAAAGTGTTCCAAGGATGAGTGAGTTCGCTACATGCAGAACACTTTGGGAAGTAATGTTGATTCAGGCAAGGGAACAGGGTGTAGCTAGAGTCTCTTTTGACTTGTTGGAAATCAGAAGGGTTTAGACTTCGTGTTCACCGCAAAAGATGACCTGATGGCACAAGCCTTGTTTCCCATATTAAAAGCTCTATTCAGGCTGCCCTGAAGCTACCTAAATACGTCTATTTCTGACTGGCCTCTAGTCACTGTAGTTACACTCTGGACGAAAAGGTTTCTCTAACGAAGCACGATGCTTCCATAGCATGGGTGGTAGCTCATCCCGTCAGGCTCTAGAGCTAAAGGGAAACTTGACGTCAGTACTTGCCTCACGCTAAGGCCTGAAGAGCCCTGCTGAAGCGAAAGCGTGTTGCAGTTTACATTAGCTCGTATTCGCAGTTCTGCTTTACTTTAACGTTTCTACGGTTTTCCAGACTCTTTGGACCCTCGTGTGGGCACCCCATTGCCTACCAATACAGTGAGTACCAGCAGGCCGTACTGCCCTTCTAAGAAACATCCAGGCCGTAAGCCTTTCCAAGTCCCTCTATGTGTTCAGAGAGTAGGGCAATACACTGCACCCTTCCTTGGGAAAGCTAGATGTCCTCAGCACACCAACAGCTCCAGGGATTCTGTTCTCTCACGTCCTACATGCCATGGAGTCTGCCTCATTGTCCGATTTTGAGCTGCTCTTAGAAACACAATCTGCTTCGCCTTTCTTCCAGGAACTCACACCCAAGGACCCCATACCTACAGTAGAAAGGAGGCTTGCATCCTACTGCAACGAAGCCACAGTTTTCCTGTTACACTGCAGGATTTTAGAATAGGCTTTAGCCTATTCTAGCCCGATAGCCTACATAGAGCATTTCAAATTTGAGGGAGTTCGCTATATGTAGAACACTTTGTGAAGAAAAGTTGATTCAGGCAAGGGACCAGGGTAGAGCTAGAGTCTCTTTTGACTTGTTAGAAATCAGAAGACTTCAGGCTGATTGTTCACCGGCAAAAAAGACCTGATGGCACAAGCCTTGCTTTCCCATATTAAAAGCTCTTAGTCATGCTGCCCTGAAGCTACCTAAATAACTCTCTTTTTGACTGGCCTCTAGTCACTGTAGTTAGCCCTCTGGAACAAAAAGCAGTTTTCTCTAAAGAAACACGGTGCTTCCATAGCATGGGTGGGAGCTCATCCTGTCAGGCTCTAGAGCTAAAGGGAAACTTGACGTGAGTACTTGCCTCACGCTAAGGCCTGAAAAGCCCTGCTGAAGCGAAAGCGTGTTGCAGTTTCCATTAGCTAGTATTCGCAGTTCTGCTTTACTTTAACGTTTCTCCGCTTTTCCAGACACTTAGGACCCTCGTGTGGGCACCCCACTGCCTACAAATACAGTGAGTACCAGCAGGTTCCACTGCCCTTCTAAGAAACTTCCAGGCCGTAAGTCTTTCCAAGTCACTCTGCATTCAGAGAGCAGGGCAATACACTGCACCCTTCCTTGGGAAAGCTAGATGTCCTCAGCACACCAACAGCTCCAGGGATTCTGTTCTCTCACGTCCTACATGCCATGGAAGTCTGCCTCATTGTCCTCATTTGAGCTGCACTTAGCAACACAATCTGATTCGCCTTTCTTCTAGGAACTCACACTCAAGGACCCCATACCTACAGGAGAAAGGAGGCTTGCGTTCTTTCTGCAACCAAAGCACAGTTGTTCCTGTTACCCTGCAGGATTTTAGAATAGCCTAAGGACCGATAGCCTACATAGAGCATTTCAAATTTGAGGCAGTTCGCTACATGTAGAACACTTTGTGAAGAAAAGTTGATTCAGGCAAGGGACAAGGGTAGAGCTAGAGTCTCTTTTGACTTGTTAGAAATCAGAAGGCTTCAGGCTGATGGTTCACCGGCAAAGAAACCTGATGGCACGAGACTTGCTTTCCCTTCTTAAAAGCTCTTAGTCATGCTGCCCTGAAGCTACCTAAATAACTCTCTTTTTGACTGGCCTCTAGTCACTGTAGTTAGCCCTCTGGAACAAAAAGCAGTTTTCTCTAAGGAAACACGGTGCTTCCATAGTATGGGTGGGAGCTCATCTTATCAGGCTCTAGAGCTAAAGGGAAACTTGACGTGAGTACTTGCCTCACCCTAAGGCCTGAGGAGCCCTGCTGAAGCGAAAGCGTGTTGCAGTTTGCATCAGCTCGTATTCGAAGTTCTGCTTTACTTTAACGTTTCTACACATTTCCAGACACTTAGGAACCTCGTGTGGGCACCCCATTGCCTACAAATACAGTGAGTAGCAGCAGGCTCCACTGCCCTTCAAAGAAACATCCAGGCCGTAAGCCTTTCCAAGTCACTCTATGTATTCAGAGACTAGGGCAATACACTGCACCCTTCCTTGGGAACGCTAGATGTCCTCAGCACACCAACAGCTCCAGGGATTCTGTTCTCTCACGTCCTACATGCCATGGAAGTCTGCCTCATTGTCCTCATTTGAGCTGCACTTAGCAACACAATCTGCTTCACCTCTGTTCTAGGAACTCACACCCAAGGACCCCATACCTACAGTAGAAACGAGGCTTGCATTCCTACTGCAACGAAACCACTGTTTCCTGTTACACTGCAGGATTTTGAATAGGCTAAGGACCGATAGCCTACTCAAAGTGTTCCAAGGATGAGTGAGTTCGCTACATGCAGAACACTTTGGGAAGTAATGTTGATTCAGGCAAGGGAACAGGGTGTAGCTAGAGTCTCTTTTGACTTGTTGGAAATCAGAAGGGTTTAGACTTCGTGTTCACCGCAAAAGATGACCTGATGGCACAAGCCTTGTTTCCCATATTAAAAGCTCTATTCATGCTGCCCTGAAGCTACCTAAATACGTCTATTTCTGACTGGCCTCTAGTCACTGTAGTTACACTCTGGACGAAAAGGTTTCTCTAACGAAGCACGATGCTTCCATAGCATGGGTGGTAGCTCATCCCGTCAGGCTCTAGAGCTAAAGGGAAACTTGACGTCAGTACTTGCCTCACGCTAAGGCCTGAAGAGCCCTGCTGAAGCGAAAGCGTGTTGCAGTTTACATTAGCTCGTATTCGCAGTTCTGCTTTACTTTAACGTTTCTACGGTTTTCCAGACTCTTTGGACCCTCGTGTGGGCACCCCATTGCCTACCAATACAGTGAGTACCAGCAGGCCGTACTGCCCTTCTAAGAAACATCCAGGCCGTAAGCCTTTCCAAGTCCCTCTATGTGTTCAGAGAGTAGGGCAATACACTGCACCCTTCCTTGGGAAAGCTAGATGTCCTCAGCACACCAACAGCTCCAGGGATTCTGTTCTCTCACGTCCTACATGCCATGGAAGTCTGCCTCATTGTCCTCATTTGAGCTGCACTTAGCAACACAATCTGATTCGCCTTTCTTCTAGGAACTCACACTCAAGGACCCCATACCTACAGGAGAAAGGAGGCTTGCGTTCCTTCTGCAACCAAAGCACAGTTGTTCCTGTTACCCTGCAGGATTTTAGAATAGCCTAAGGACCGATAGCCTACATAGAGCATTTCAAATTTGAGGCAGTTCGCTACATGTAGAACACTTTGTGAAGAAAAGTTGATTCAGGCAAGGGACAAGGGTAGAGCTAGAGTCTCTTTTGACTTGTTAGAAATCAGAAGGCTTCAGGCTGATGGTTCACCGGCAAAGAAACCTGATGGCACGAGCCTTGCTTTCCCTTCTTAAAAGCTCTTAGTCATGCTGCCCTGAAGCTACCTAAATAACTCTCTTTTTGACTGGCCTCTAGTCACTGTAGTTAGCCCTCTGGAACAAAAAGCAGTTTTCTCTAAGGAAACACGGTGCTTCCATAGTATGGGTGGGAGCTCATCTTATCAGGCTCTAGAGCTAAAGGGAAACTTGACGTGAGTACTTGCCTCACGCTAAGGCCTGAGGAGCCCTGCTGAAGCGAAAGCGTGTTGCAGTTTGCATCAGCTCGTATTCGAAGTTCTGCTTTACTTTAACGTTCCTACACATTTCCAGACACCTAGGAACCTCGTGTGGGCACCCCATTGCCTACAAATACAGTGAGTAGCAGCAGGCTCCACTGCCCTTCAAAGAAACATCCAGGCCGTAAGCCTTTGCAAGTCACTCTATGTATTCAGAGACTAGGGCAATACACTGCACCCTTCCTTGGGAACGCTAGATGTCCTCAGCACACCAACAGCTCCAGGGATTCTGTTCTCTCACGTCCTACATGCCATGGAAGTCTGCCTCATTGTCCTCATTTGAGCTGCACTTAGCAACACAATCTGCTTCACCTCTGTTCTAGGAACTCACACCCAAGGACCCCATACCTACAGTAGAAACGAGGCTTGCATTCCTACTGCAACGAAACCACTGTTTCCTGTTACACTGCAGGATTTTGAATAGGCTAAGGACCGATAGCCTACTCAAAGTGTTCCAAGGATGAGTGAGTTCGCTACATGCAGAACACTTTGGGAAGTAATGTTGATTCAGGCAAGGGAACAGGGTGTAGCTAGAGTCTCTTTTGACTTGTTGGAAATCAGAAGGGTTTAGACTTCGTGTTCACCGCAAAAGATGACCTGATGGCACAAGCCTTGTTTCCCATATTAAAAGCTCTATTCATGCTGCCCTGAAGCTACCTAAATACGTCTATTTCTGACTGGCCTCTAGTCACTGTAGTTACACTCTGGACGAAAAGGTTTCTCTAACGAAGCACGATGCTTCCATAGCATGGGTGGTAGCTCATCCCGTCAGGCTCTAGAGCTAAAGGGAAACTTGACGTCAGTACTTGCCTCACGCTAAGGCCTGAAGAGCCCTGCTGAAGCGAAAGCGTGTTGCAGTTTACATTAGCTCGTATTCGCAGTTCTGCTTTACTTTAACGTTTCTACGGTTTTCCAGACTCTTTGGACCCTCGTGTGGGCACCCCATTGCCTACCAATACAGTGAGTACCAGCAGGCCGTACTGCCCTTCTAAGAAACATCCAGGCCGTAAGCCTTTCCAAGTCCCTCTATGTGTTCAGAGAGTAGGGCAATACACTGCACCCTTCCTTGGGAAAGCTAGATGTCCTCAGCACACCAACAGCTCCAGGGATTCTGTTCTCTCACGTCCTACATGCCATGGAGTCTGCCTCATTGTCCAATTTTGAGCTGCTCTTAGAAACACAATCTGCTTCGCCTTTCTTCCAGGAACTCACACCCAAGGACCCCATACCTACAGTAGAAAGGAGGCTTGCATCCTACTGCAACGAAACCACAGTTTTCCTGTTACACTGCAGGATTTTAGAATAGGCTTTAGCCTATTCTAGCCCGATAGCCTACATAGAGCATTTCAAATTTGAGGGAGTTCGCTACATGGAGAACACTTTGTGAAGAAAAGTTGATTCAGGCAAGGGACCAGGGTAGAGCTAGAGTCTCTTTTGACTTGTTAGAAATCAGAAGACTTCAGGCTGATTGTTCACCGGCAAAGAAGACCTGATGGCACAAGCCTTGCTTTCCCATATTAAAAGCTCTTAGTCATGCTGCCCTGAAGCTACCTAAATAACTCTCTTTTTGACTGGCCTCTAGTCACTGTAGTTAGCCCTCTGGAACAAAAAGCAGTTTTCTCTAAAGAAACACGGTGCTTCCATAGTATGGGTGGGAGCTCATCCTGTCAGGCTCTAGAGCTAAAGGGAAACTTGACGTGAGTACTTGCCTCACGCTAAGGCCTGAAAAGCCCTGCTGAAGCGAAAGCGTGTTGCAGTTTCCATTAGCTAGTATTCGCAGTTCTGCTTTACTTTAACGTTTCTCCGCTTTTCCAGACACTTAGGACCCTCGTGTGGGCACCCCACTGCCTACAAATACAGTGAGTACCAGCAGGTTCCACTGCCCTTCTAAGAAACTTCCAGGCCGTAAGTCTTTCCAAGTCACTCTGCATTCAGAGAGCAGGGCAATACACTGCACCCTTCCTTGGGAAAGCTAGATGTCCTCAGCACACCAACAGCTCCAGGGATTCTGTTCTCTCACGTCCTACATGCCATGGAAGTCTGCCTCATTGTCCTCATTTCAGCTGCACTTAGCAACACAATCTGATTCGCCTTTCTTCTAGGAACTCACACTCAAGGACCCCATACCTACAGGAGAAAGGAGGCTTGCGTTCCTTCTGCAACCAAAGCACAGTTGTTCCTGTTACCCTGCAGGATTTTAGAATAGCCTAAGGACCGATAGCCTACATAGAGCATTTCAAATTTGAGGCAGTTCGCTACATGTAGAACACTTTGTGAAGAAAAGTTGATTCAGGCAAGGGACAAGGGTAGAGCTAGAGTCTCTTTTGACTTGTTAGAAATCAGAAGGCTTCAGGCTGATGGTTCACCGGCAAAGAAACCTGATGGCATGAGCCTTGCTTTCCCTTCTTAAAAGCTCTTAGTCATGCTGCCCTGAAGCTACCTAAATAACTCTCTTTTTGACTGGCCTCTAGTCACTGTAGTTAGCCCTCTGGAACAAAAAGCAGTTTTCTCTAAGGAAACACGGTGCTTCCATAGTATGGGTGGGAGCTCATCTTATCAGGCTCTAGAGCTAAAGGGAAACTTGACGTGAGTACTTGCCTCACGCTAAGGCCTGAGGAGCCCTGCTGAAGCGAAAGCGTGTTGCAGTTTGCATCAGCTCGTATTCGAAGTTCTGCTTTACTTTAACGTTTCTACACATTTCCAGACACCTAGGAACCTCGTGTGGGCACCCCATTGCCTACAAATACAGTGAGTAGCAGCAGGCTCCACTGCCCTTCAAAGAAACATCCAGGCCGTAAGCCTTTCCAAGTCACTCTATGTATTCAGAGACTAGGGCAATACACTGCACCCTTCCTTGGGAACGCTAGATGTCCTCAGCACACCAACAGCTCCAGGGATTCTGTTCTCTCACGTCCTACATGCCATGGAAGTCTGCCTCATTGTCCTCATTTGAGCTGCACTTAGCAACACAATCTGCTTCACCTCTGTTCTAGGAACTCACACCCAAGGACCCCATACCTACAGTAGAAACGAGGCTTGCATTCCTACTGCAACGAAACCACTGTTTCCTGTTACCCTGCAGGATTTTGAATAGGCTAAGGACCGATAGCCTACTCAAAGTGTTCCAAGGATGAGTGAGTTCGCTACATGCAGAACACTTTGGGAAGTAATGTTGATTCAGGCAAGGGAACAGGGTGTAGCTAGAGTCTCTTTTGACTTGTTGGAAATCAGAAGGGTTTAGACTTCGTGTTCACCGCAAAAGATGACCTGATGGCACAAGCCTTGTTTCCCATATTAAAAGCTCTATTCAGGCTGCCCTGAAGCTACCTAAATACGTCTATTTCTGACTGGCCTCTAGTCACTGTAGTTACACTCTGGACGAAAAGGTTTCTCTAACGAAGCACGATGCTTCCATAGCATGGGTGGTAGCTCATCCCGTCAGGCTCTAGAGCTAAAG
Organism: Eubalaena glacialis; assembly: GCF_028564815.1. Taxonomy (NCBI): domain Eukaryota; kingdom Metazoa; phylum Chordata; class Mammalia; order Artiodactyla; family Balaenidae; genus Eubalaena; species Eubalaena glacialis. The sequence goes on along the minus strand of NC_083735.1, from coordinate 42,441,085 downwards.
GGAAACTTGACGTCAGTACTTGCCTCACGCTAAGGCCTGAAGAGCCCTGCTGAAGCGAAAGCGTGTTGCAGTTTACATTAGCTCGTATTCGCAGTTCTGCTTTACTTTAACGTTTCTACGGTTTTCCAGACTCTTTGGACCCTCGTGTGGGCACCCCATTGCCTACCAATACAGTGAGTACCAGCAGGCCGTACTGCCCTTCTAAGAAACATCCAGGCCGTAAGCCTTTCCAAGTCCCTCTATGTGTTCAGAGAGTAGGGCAATACACTGCACCCTTCCTTGGGAAAGCTAGATGTCCTCAGCACACCAACAGCTCCAGGGATTCTGTTCTCTCACGTCCTACATGCCATGGAGTCTGCCTCATTGTCCGATTTTGAGCTGCTCTTAGAAACACAATCTGCTTCGCCTTTCTTCCAGGAACTCACACCCAAGGACCCCATACCTACAGTAGAAAGGAGGCTTGCATCCTACTGCAACGAAACCACAGTTTTCCTGTTACACTGCAGGATTTTAGAATAGGCTTTAGCCTATTCTAGCCCGATAGCCTACATAGAGCATTTCAAATTTGAGGGAGTTCGCTATATGTAGAACACTTTGTGAAGAAAAGTTGATTCAGGCAAGGGACCAGGGTAGAGCTAGAGTCTCTTTTGACTTGTTAGAAATCAGAAGACTTCAGGCTGATTTTTCACCGGCAAAGAAGACCTGATGGCACAAGCCTTGCTTTCCCATATTAAAAGCTCTTAGTCATGCTGCCCTGAAGCTACCTAAATAACTCTCTTTTTGACTGGCCTCTAGTCACTGTAGTTAGCCCTCTGGAACAAAAAGCAGTTTTCTCTAAAGAAACACGGTGCTTCCATAGTATGGGTGGGAGCTCATCCTGTCAGGCTCTAGAGCTAAAGGGAAACTTGACGTGAGTACTTGCCTCACGCTAAGGCCTGAAAAGCCCTGCTGAAGCGAAAGCGTGTTGCAGTTTCCATTAGCTCGTATTCGCAGTTCTGCTTTACTTTAACGTTTCTCCGCTTTTCCAGACACTTAGGACCCTCGTGTGGGCACCCCACTGCCTACAAATACAGTGAGTACCAGCAGGTTCCACTGCCCTTCTAAGAAACTTCCAGGCCGTAAGTCTTTCCAAGTCACTCTGCATTCAGGGAGCAGGGCAATACACTGCACCCTTCTTTGGGAAAGCTAGATGTCCTCAGCACACCAACAGCTCCAGGGATTCTGTTCTCTCACGTCCTACATGCCATGGAAGTCTGCCTCATTGTCCTCATTTGAGCTGCACTTAGCAACACAATCTGATTCGCCTTTCTTCTAGGAATCCACACTCAAGGACCCCATACCTACAGGAGAAAGGAGGCTTGCGTTCTTTCTGCAACCAAAGCACAGTTGTTCCTGTTACCCTGCAGGATTTTAGAATAGCCTAAGGACCGATAGCCTACATAGAGCATTTCAAATTTGAGGCAGTTCGCTACATGTAGAACACTTTGTGAAGAAAAGTTGATTCAGGCAAGGGACAAGGGTAGAGCTAGAGTCTCTTTTGACTTGTTAGAAATCAGAAGGCTTCAGGCTGATGGTTCACCGGCAAAGAAACCTGATGGCACGAGCCTTGCTTTCCCTTCTTAAAAGCTCTTAGTCATGCTGCCCTGAAGCTACCTAAATAACTCTCTTTTTGACTGGCCTCTAGTCACTGTAGTTAGCCCTCTGGAACAAAAAGCAGTTTTCTCTAAGGAAACACGGTGCTTCCATAGTATGGGTGGGAGCTCATCTTATCAGGCTCTAGAGCTAAAGGGAAACTTGACGTGAGTACTTGCCTCACCCTAAGGCCTGAGGAGCCCTGCTGAAGCGAAAGCGTGTTGCAGTTTGCATCAGCTCGTATTCGAAGTTCTGCTTTACTTTAACGTTTCTACACATTTCCAGACACTTAGGAACCTCGTGTGGGCACCCCATTGCCTACAAATACAGTGAGTAGCAGCAGGCTCCACTGCCCTTCAAAGAAACATCCAGGCCGTAAGCCTTTCCAAGTCACTCTATGTATTCAGAGACTAGGGCAATACACTGCACCCTTCCTTGGGAACGCTAGATGTCCTCAGCACACCAACAGCTCCAGGGATTCTGTTCTCTCACGTCCTACATGCCATGGAAGTCTGCCTCATTGTCCTCATTTGAGCTGCACTTAGCAACACAATCTGCTTCACCTCTGTTCTAGGAACTCACACCCAAGGACCCCATACCTACAGTAGAAACGAGGCTTGCATTCCTACTGCAACGAAACCACTGTTTCCTGTTACCCTGCAGGATTTTGAATAGGCTAAGGACCGATAGCCTACTCAAAGTGTTCCAAGGATGAGTGAGTTCGCTACATGCAGAACACTTTGGGAAGTAATGTTGATTCAGGCAAGGGAACAGGGTGTAGCTAGAGTCTCTTTTGACTTGTTGGAAATCAGAAGGGTTTAGACTTCGTGTTCACCGCAAAAGATGACCTGATGGCACAAGCCTTGTTTCCCATATTAAAAGCTCTATTCAGGCTGCCCTGAAGCTACCTAAATACGTCTATTTCTGACTGGCCTCTAGTCACTGTAGTTACACTCTGGACGAAAAGGTTTCTCTAACGAAGCACGATGCTTCCATAGCATGGGTGGTAGCTCATCCCGTCAGGCTCTAGAGCTAAAGGGAAACTTGACGTCAGTACTTGCGTCACGCTAAGGCCTGAAGAGCCCTGCTGAAGCGAAAGCGTGTTGCAGTTTACATTAGCTGGTATTCGCAGTTCTGCTTTACTTTAACGTTTCTACACATTTCCAGACACCTAGGAACCTCGTGTGGGCACCCCATTGCCTACAAATACAGTGAGTAGCAGCAGGCTCCACTGCCCTTCAAAGAAACATCCAGGCCGTAAGCCTTTCCAAGTCACTCTATGTATTCAGAGACTAGGGCAATACACTGCACCCTTCCTTGGGAACGCTAGATGTCCTCAGCACACCAACAGCTCCAGGGATTCTGTTCTCTCACGTCCTACATGCCATGGAAGTCTGCCTCATTGTCCTCATTTGAGCTGCACTTAGCAACACAATCTGCTTCACCTCTGTTCTAGGAACTCACACCCAAGGACCCCATACCTACAGTAGAAAGGAGGCTTGCATCCTACTGCAACGAAGCCACAGTTTTCCTGTTACACTGCAGGATTTTAGAATAGGCTTTAGCCTATTCTAGCCCGATAGCCTACATAGAGCATTTCAAATTTGAGGGAGTTCGCTATATGTAGAACACTTTGTGAAGAAAAGTTGATTCAGGCAAGGGACCAGGGTAGAGCTAGAGTCTCTTTTGACTTGTTAGAAATCAGAAGACTTCAGGCTGATTGTTCACCGGCAAAGAAGACCTGATGGCACAAGCCTTGCTTTCCCATATTAAAAGCTCTTAGTCATGCTGCCCTGAAGCTACCTAAATAACTCTCTTTTTGACTGGCCTCTAGTCACTGTAGTTAGCCCTCTGGAACAAAAAGCAGTTTTCTCTAAAGAAACACGGTGCTTCCATAGTATGGGTGGGAGCTCATCCTGTCAGGCTCTAGAGCTAAAGGGAAACTTGACGTGAGTACTTGCCTCACGCTAAGGCCTGAAAAGCCCTGCTGAAGCGAAAGCGTGTTGCAGTTTCCATTAGCTAGTATTCGCAGTTCTGCTTTACTTTAACGTTTCTCCGCTTTTCCAGACACTTAGGACCCTCGTGTGGGCACCCCACTGCCTACAAATACAGTGAGTACCAGCAGGCTCCACTGCCCTTCAAAGAAACATCCAGGCCGTAAGCCTTTCCAAGTCACTCTATGTATTCAGAGACTAGGGCAATACACTGCACCCTTCCTTGGGAACGCTAGATGTCCTCAGCACACCAACAGCTCCAGGGATTCTGTTCTCTCACGTCCTACATGCCATGGAAGTCTGCCTCATTGTCCTCATTTGAGCTGCACTTAGCAACACAATCTGCTTCACCTCTGTTCTAGGAACTCACACCCAAGGACCCCATACCTACAGTAGAAACGAGGCTTGCATTCCTACTGCAACGAAACCACTGTTTCCTGTTACCCTGCAGGATTTTGAATAGGCTAAGGACCGATAGCCTACTCAAAGTGTTCCAAGGATGAGTGAGTTCGCTACATGCAGAACACTTTGGGAAGTAATGTTGATTCAGGCAAGGGAACAGGGTGTAGCTAGAGTCTCTTTTGACTTGTTGGAAATCAGAAGGGTTTAGACTTCGTGTTCACCGCAAAAGATGACCTGATGGCACAAGCCTTGTTTCCCATATTAAAAGCTCTATTCAGGCTGCCCTGAAGCTACCTAAATACGTCTATTTCTGACTGGCCTCTAGTCACTGTAGTTACACTCTGGACGAAAAGGTTTCTCTAACGAAGCACGATGCTTCCATAGCATGGGTGGTAGCTCATCCCGTCAGGCTCTAGAGCTAAAGGGAAACTTGACGTCAGTACTTGCCTCACGCTAAGGCCTGAAGAGCCCTGCTGAAGCGAAAGCGTGTTGCAGTTTACATTAGCTCGTATTCGCAGTTCTGCTTTACTTTAACGTTTCTACGGTTTTCCAGACTCTTTGGACCCTCGTGTGGGCACCCCATTGCCTACCAATACAGTGAGTACCAGCAGGCCGTACTGCCCTTCTAAGAAACATCCAGGCCGTAAGCCTTTCCAAGTCCCTCTATGTGTTCAGAGAGTAGGGCAATACACTGCACCCTTCCTTGGGAAAGCTAGATGTCCTCAGCACACCAACAGCTCCAGGGATTCTGTTCTCTCACGTCCTACATGCCATGGAGTCTGCCTCATTGTCCGATTTTGAGCTGCTCTTAGAAACACAATCTGCTTCGCCTTTCTTCCAGGAACTCACACCCAAGGACCCCATACCTACAGTAGAAAGGAGGCTTGCATCCTACTGCAACGAAACCACAGTTTTCCTGTTACACTGCAGGATTTTAGAATAGGCTTTAGCCTATTCTAGCCCGATAGCCTACATAGAGCATTTCAAATTTGAGGGAGTTCGCTATATGTAGAACACTTTGTGAAGAAAAGTTGATTCAGGCAAGGGACCAGGGTAGAGCTAGAGTCTCTTTTGACTTGTTAGAAATCAGAAGACTTCAGGCTGATTGTTCACCGGCAAAGAAGACCTGATGGCACAAGCCTTGCTTTCCCATATTAAAAGCTCTTAGTCATGCTGCCCTGAAGCTACCTAAATAACTCTCTTTTTGACTGGCCTCTAGTCACTGTAGTTAGCCCTCTGGAACAAAAAGCAGTTTTCTCTAAAGAAACACGGTGCTTCCATAGTATGGGTGGGAGCTCATCCTGTCAGGCTCTAGAGCTAAAGGGAAACTTGACGTGAGTACTTGCCTCACGCTAAGGCCTGAAAAGCCCTGCTGAAGCGAAAGCGTGTTGCAGTTTCCATTAGCTCGTATTCGCAGTTCTGCTTTACTTTAACGTTTCTCCGCTTTTCCAGACACTTAGGACCCTCGTGTGGGCACCCCACTGCCTACAAATACAGTGAGTACCAGCAGGTTCCACTGCCCTTCTAAGAAACTTCCAGGCCGTAAGTCTTTCCAAGTCACTCTGCATTCAGGGAGCAGGGCAATACACTGCACCCTTCTTTGGGAAAGCTAGATGTCCTCAGCACACCAACAGCTCCAGGGATTCTGTTCTCTCACGTCCTACATGCCATGGAAGTCTGCCTCATTGTCCTCATTTGAGCTGCACTTAGCAACACAATCTGATTCGCCTTTCTTCTAGGAATCCACACTCAAGGACCCCATACCTACAGGAGAAAGGAGGCTTGCGTTCTTTCTGCAACCAAAGCACAGTTGTTCCTGTTACCCTGCAGGATTTTAGAATAGCCTAAGGACCGATAGCCTACATAGAGCATTTCAAATTTGAGGCAGTTCGCTACATGTAGAACACTTTGTGAAGAAAAGTTGATTCAGGCAAGGGACAAGGGTAGAGCTAGAGTCTCTTTTGACTTGTTAGAAATCAGAAGGCTTCAGGCTGATGGTTCACCGGCAAAGAAACCTGATGGCACGAGCCTTGCTTTCCCTTCTTAAAAGCTCTTAGTCATGCTGCCCTGAAGCTACCTAAATAACTCTCTTTTTGACTGGCCTCTAGTCACTGTAGTTAGCCCTCTGGAACAAAAAGCAGTTTTCTCTAAGGAAACACGGTGCTTCCATAGTATGGGTGGGAGCTCATCTTATCAGGCTCTAGAGCTAAAGGGAAACTTGACGTGAGTACTTGCCTCACCCTAAGGCCTGAGGAGCCCTGCTGAAGCGAAAGCGTGTTGCAGTTTGCATCAGCTCGTATTCGAAGTTCTGCTTTACTTTAACGTTTCTACACATTTCCAGACACTTAGGAACCTCGTGTGGGCACCCCATTGCCTACAAATACAGTGAGTAGCAGCAGGCTCCACTGCCCTTCAAAGAAACATCCAGGCCGTAAGCCTTTCCAAGTCACTCTATGTATTCAGAGACTAGGGCAATACACTGCACCCTTCCTTGGGAACGCTAGATGTCCTCAGCACACCAACAGCTCCAGGGATTCTGTTCTCTCACGTCCTACATGCCATGGAAGTCTGCCTCATTGTCCTCATTTGAGCTGCACTTAGCAACACAATCTGCTTCACCTCTGTTCTAGGAACTCACACCCAAGGACCCCATACCTACAGTAGAAACGAGGCTTGCATTCCTACTGCAACGAAACCACTGTTTCCTGTTACCCTGCAGGATTTTGAATAGGCTAAGGACCGATAGCCTACTCAAAGTGTTCCAAGGATGAGTGAGTTCGCTACATGCAGAACACTTTGGGAAGTAATGTTGATTCAGGCAAGGGAACAGGGTGTAGCTAGAGTCTCTTTTGACTTGTTGGAAATCAGAAGGGTTTAGACTTCGTGTTCACCGCAAAAGATGACCTGATGGCACAAGCCTTGTTTCCCATATTAAAAGCTCTATTCAGGCTGCCCTGAAGCTACCTAAATACGTCTATTTCTGACTGGCCTCTAGTCACTGTAGTTACACTCTGGACGAAAAGGTTTCTCTAACGAAGCACGATGCTTCCATAGCATGGGTGGTAGCTCATCCCGTCAGGCTCTAGAGCTAAAGGGAAACTTGACGTCAGTACTTGCGTCACGCTAAGGCCTGAAGAGCCCTGCTGAAGCGAAAGCGTGTTGCAGTTTACATTAGCTGGTATTCGCAGTTCTGCTTTACTTTAACGTTTCTACACATTTCCAGACACCTAGGAACCTCGTGTGGGCACCCCATTGCCTACAAATACAGTGAGTAGCAGCAGGCTCCACTGCCCTTCAAAGAAACATCCAGGCCGTAAGCCTTTCCAAGTCACTCTATGTATTCAGAGACTAGGGCAATACACTGCACCCTTCCTTGGGAACGCTAGATGTCCTCAGCACACCAACAGCTCCAGGGATTCTGTTCTCTCACGTCCTACATGCCATGGAAGTCTGCCTCATTGTCCTCATTTGAGCTGCACTTAGCAACACAATCTGCTTCACCTCTGTTCTAGGAACTCACACCCAAGGACCCCATACCTACAGTAGAAACGAGGCTTGCATTCCTACTGCAACGAAACCACTGTTTCCTGTTACACTGCAGGATTTTGAATAGGCTAAGGACCGATAGCCTACTCAAAGTGTTCCAAGGATGAGTGAGTTCGCTACATGCAGAACACTTTGGGAAGTAATGTTGATTCAGGCAAGGGAACAGGGTGTAGCTAGAGTCTCTTTTGACTTGTTGGAAATCAGAAGGGTTTAGACTTCGTGTTCACCGCAAAAGATGACCTGATGGCACAAGCCTTGTTTCCCATATTAAAAGCTCTATTCAGGCTGCCCTGAAGCTACCTAAATACGTCTATTTCTGACTGGCCTCTAGTCACTGTAGTTACACTCTGGACGAAAAGGTTTCTCTAACGAAGCACGATGCTTCCATAGCATGGGTGGTAGCTCATCCCGTCAGGCTCTAGAGCTAAAGGGAAACTTGACGTCAGTACTTGCCTCACGCTAAGGCCTGAAGAGCCCTGCTGAAGCGAAAGCGTGTTGCAGTTTACATTAGCTCGTATTCGCAGTTCTGCTTTACTTTAACGTTTCTACGGTTTTCCAGACTCTTTGGACCCTCGTGTGGGCACCCCATTGCCTACCAATACAGTGAGTACCAGCAGGCCGTACTGCCCTTCTAAGAAACATCCAGGCCGTAAGCCTTTCCAAGTCCCTCTATGTGTTCAGAGAGTAGGGCAATACACTGCACCCTTCCTTGGGAAAGCTAGATGTCCTCAGCACACCAACAGCTCCAGGGATTCTGTTCTCTCACGTCCTACATGCCATGGAGTCTGCCTCATTGTCCGATTTTGAGCTGCTCTTAGAAACACAATCTGCTTCGCCTTTCTTCCAGGAACTCACACCCAAGGACCCCATACCTACAGTAGAAAGGAGGCTTGCATCCTACTGCAACGAAGCCACAGTTTTCCTGTTACACTGCAGGATTTTAGAATAGGCTTTAGCCTATTCTAGCCCGATAGCCTACATAGAGCATTTCAAATTTGAGGGAGTTCGCTATATGTAGAACACTTTGTGAAGAAAAGTTGATTCAGGCAAGGGACCAGGGTAGAGCTAGAGTCTCTTTTGACTTGTTAGAAATCAGAAGACTTCAGGCTGATTGTTCACCGGCAAAGAAGACCTGATGGCACAAGCCTTGCTTTCCCATATTAAAAGCTCTTAGTCATGCTGCCCTGAAGCTACCTAAATAACTCTCTTTTTGACTGGCCTCTAGTCACTGTAGTTAGCCCTCTGGAACAAAAAGCAGTTTTCTCTAAAGAAACACGGTGCTTCCATAGTATGGGTGGGAGCTCATCCTGTCAGGCTCTAGAGCTAAAGGGAAACTTGACGTGAGTACTTGCCTCACGCTAAGGCCTGAAAAGCCCTGCTGAAGCGAAAGCGTGTTGCAGTTTCCATTAGCTAGTATTCGCAGTTCTGCTTTACTTTAACGTTTCTCCGCTTTTCCAGACACTTAGGACCCTCGTGTGGGCACCCCACTGCCTACAAATACAGTGAGTACCAGCAGGTTCCACTGCCCTTCTAAGAAACTTCCAGGCCGTAAGTCTTTCCAAGTCACTCTGCATTCAGAGAGCAGGGCAATACACTGCACCCTTCCTTGGGAAAGCTAGATGTCCTCAGCACACCAACAGCTCCAGGGATTCTGTTCTCTCACGTCCTACATGCCATGGAAGTCTGCCTCATTGTCCTCATTTGAGCTGCACTTAGCAACACAATCTGATTCGCCTTTCTTCTAGGAACTCACACTCAAGGACCCCATACCTACAGGAGAAAGGAGGCTTGCGTTCTTTCTGCAACCAAAGCACAGTTGTTCCTGTTACCCTGCAGGATTTTAGAATAGCCTAAGGACCGATAGCCTACATAGAGCATTTCAAATTTGAGGCAGTTCGCTACATGTAGAACACTTTGTGAAGAAAAGTTGATTCAGGCAAGGGACAAGGGTAGAGCTAGAGTCTCTTTTGACTTGTTAGAAATCAGAAGGCTTCAGGCTGATGGTTCACCGGCAAAGAAACCTGATGGCACGAGCCTTGCTTTCCCTTCTTAAAAGCTCTTAGTCATGCTGCCCTGAAGCTACCTAAATAACTCTCTTTTTGACTGGCCTCTAGTCACTGTAGTTAGCCCTCTGGAACAAAAAGCAGTTTTCTCTAAGGAAACACGGTGCTTCCATAGTATGGGTGGGAGCTCATCTTATCAGGCTCTAGAGCTAAAGGGAAACTTGACGTGAGTACTTGCCTCACCCTAAGGCCTGAGGAGCCCTGCTGAAGCGAAAGCGTGTTGCAGTTTGCATCAGCTCGTATTCGAAGTTCTGCTTTACTTTAACGTTTCTACACATTTCCAGACACTTAGGAACCTCGTGTGGGCACCCCATTGCCTACAAATACAGTGAGTAGCAGCAGGCTCCACTGCCCTTCAAAGAAACATCCAGGCCGTAAGCCTTTCCAAGTCACTCTATGTATTCAGAGACTAGGGCAATACACTGCACCCTTCCTTGGGAACGCTAGATGTCCTCAGCACACCAACAGCTCCAGGGATTCTGTTCTCTCACGTCCTACATGCCATGGAAGTCTGCCTCATTGTCCTCATTTGAGCTGCACTTAGCAACACAATCTGCTTCACCTCTGTTCTAGGAACTCACACCCAAGGACCCCATACCTACAGTAGAAACGAGGCTTGCATTCCTACTGCAACGAAACCACTGTTTCCTGTTACACTGCAGGATTTTGAATAGGCTAAGGACCGATAGCCTACTCAAAGTGTTCCAAGGATGAGTGAGTTCGCTACATGCAGAACACTTTGGGAAGTAATGTTGATTCAGGCAAGGGAACAGGGTGTAGCTAGAGTCTCTTTTGACTTGTTGGAAATCAGAAGGGTTTAGACTTCGTGTTCACCGCAAAAGATGACCTGATGGCACAAGCCTTGTTTCCCATATTAAAAGCTCTATTCAGGCTGCCCTGAAGCTACCTAAATACGTCTATTTCTGACTGGCCTCTAGTCACTGTAGTTACACTCTGGACGAAAAGGTTTCTCTAACGAAGCACGATGCTTCCATAGCATGGGTGGTAGCTCATCCCGTCAGGCTCTAGAGCTAAAGGGAAACTTGACGTCAGTACTTGCCTCACGCTAAGGCCTGAAGAGCCCTGCTGAAGCGAAAGCGTGTTGCAGTTTACATTAGCTCGTATTCGCAGTTCTGCTTTACTTTAACGTTTCTACGGTTTTCCAGACTCTTTGGACCCTCGTGTGGGCACCCCATTGCCTACCAATACAGTGAGTACCAGCAGGCCGTACTGCCCTTCTAAGAAACATCCAGGCCGTAAGCCTTTCCAAGTCCCTCTATGTGTTCAGAGAGTAGGGCAATACACTGCACCCTTCCTTGGGAAAGCTAGATGTCCTCAGCACACCAACAGCTCCAGGGATTCTGTTCTCTCACGTCCTACATGCCATGGAGTCTGCCTCATTGTCCTCATTTGAGCTGCACTTAGCAACACAATCTGATTCGCCTTTCTTCTAGGAACTCACACTCAAGGACCCCATACCTACAGGAGAAAGGAGGCTTGCGTTCCTTCTGCAACCAAAGCACAGTTGTTCCTGTTACCCTGCAGGATTTTAGAATAGCCTAAGGACCGATAGCCTACATAGAGCATTTCAAATTTGAGGCAGTTCGCTACATGTAGAACACTTTGTGAAGAAAAGTTGATTCAGGCAAGGGACAAGGGTAGAGCTAGAGTCTCTTTTGACTTGTTAGAAATCAGAAGGCTTCAGGCTGATGGTTCACCGGCAAAGAAACCTGATGGCACGAGCCTTGCTTTCCCTTCTTAAAAGCTCTTAGTCATGCTGCCCTGAAGCTACCTAAATAACTCTCTTTTTGACTGGCCTCTAGTCACTGTAGTTAGCCCTCTGGAACAAAAAGCAGTTTTCTCTAAGGAAACACGGTGCTTCCATAGTATGGGTGGGAGCTCATCTTATCAGGCTCTAGAGCTAAAGGGAAACTTGACGTGAGTACTTGCCTCACGCTAAGGCCTGAGGAGCCCTGCTGAAGCGAAAGCGTGTTGCAGTTTGCATCAGCTCGTATTCGAAGTTCTGCTTTACTTTAACGTTCCTACACATTTCCAGACACCTAGGAACCTCGTGTGGGCACCCCATTGCCTACAAATACAGTGAGTAGCAGCAGGCTCCACTGCCCTTCAAAGAAACATCCAGGCCGTAAGCCTTTGCAAGTCACTCTATGTATTCAGAGACTAGGGCAATACACTGCACCCTTCCTTGGGAACGCTAGATGTCCTCAGCACACCAACAGCTCCAGGGATTCTGTTCTCTCACGTCCTACATGCCATGGAAGTCTGCCTCATTGTCCTCATTTGAGCTGCACTTAGCAACACAATCTGCTTCACCTCTGTTCTAGGAACTCACACCCAAGGACCCCATACCTACAGTAGAAACGAGGCTTGCATTCCTACTGCAACGAAACCACTGTTTCCTGTTACACTGCAGGATTTTGAATAGGCTAAGGACCGATAGCCTACTCAAAGTGTTCCAAGGATGAGTGAGTTCGCTACATGCAGAACACTTTGGGAAGTAATGTTGATTCAGGCAAGGGAACAGGGTGTAGCTAGAGTCTCTTTTGACTTGTTGGAAATCAGAAGGGTTTAGACTTCGTGTTCACCGCAAAAGATGACCTGATGGCACAAGCCTTGTTTCCCATATTAAAAGCTCTATTCAGGCTGCCCTGAAGCTACCTAAATACGTCTATTTCTGACTGGCCTCTAGTCACTGTAGTTACACTCTGGACGAAAAGGTTTCTCTAACGAAGCACGATGCTTCCATAGCATGGGTGGTAGCTCATCCCGTCAGGCTCTAGAGCTAAAGGGAAACTTGACGTCAGTACTTGCCTCACGCTAAGGCCTGAAGAGCCCTGCTGAAGCGAAAGCGTGTTGCAGTTTACATTAGCTCGTATTCGCAGTTCTGCTTTACTTTAACGTTTCTACGGTTTTCCAGACTCTTTGGACCCTCGTGTGGGCACCCCATTGCCTACCAATACAGTGAGTACCAGCAGGCCGTACTGCCCTTCTAAGAAACATCCAGGCCGTAAGCCTTTCCAAGTCCCTCTATGTGTTCAGAGAGTAGGGCAATACACTGCACCCTTCCTTGGGAAAGCTAGATGTCCTCAGCACACCAACAGCTCCAGGGATTCTGTTCTCTCACGTCCTACATGCCATGGAGTCTGCCTCATTGTCCGATTTTGAGCTGCTCTTAGAAACACAATCTGCTTCGCCTTTCTTCCAGGAACTCACACCCAAGGACCCCATACCTACAGTAGAAAGGAGGCTTGCATCCTACTGCAACGAAACCACAGTTTTCCTGTTACACTGCAGGATTTTAGAATAGGCTTTAGCCTATTCTAGCCCGATAGCCTACATAGAGCATTTCAAATTTGAGGGAGTTCGCTACATGGAGAACACTTTGTGAAGAAAAGTTGATTCAGGCAAGGGACCAGGGTAGAGCTAGAGTCTCTTTTGACTTGTTAGAAATCAGAAGACTTCAGGCTGATTGTTCACCGGCAAAGAAGACCTGATGGCACAAGCCTTGCTTTCCCATATTAAAAGCTCTTAGTCATGCTGCCCTGAAGCTACCTAAATAACTCTCTTTTTGACTGGCCTCTAGTCACTGTAGTTAGCCCTCTGGAACAAAAAGCAGTTTTCTCTAAAGAAACACGGTGCTTCCATAGTATGGGTGGGAGCTCATCCTGTCAGGCTCTAGAGCTAAAGGGAAACTTGACGTGAGTACTTGCCTCACGCTAAGGCCTGAAAAGCCCTGCTGAAGCGAAAGCGTGTTGCAGTTTCCATTAGCTAGTATTCGCAGTTCTGCTTTACTTTAACGTTTCTCCGCTTTTCCAGACACTTAGGACCCTCGTGTGGGCACCCCACTGCCTACAAATACAGTGAGTACCAGCAGGTTCCACTGCCCTTCTAAGAAACTTCCAGGCCGTAAGTCTTTCCAAGTCACTCTGCATTCAGAGAGCAGGGCAATACACTGCACCCTTCCTTGGGAAAGCTAGATGTCCTCAGCACACCAACAGCTCCAGGGATTCTGTTCTCTCACGTCCTACATGCCATGGAAGTCTGCCTCATTGTCCTCATTTCAGCTGCACTTAGCAACACAATCTGATTCGCCTTTCTTCTAGGAACTCACACTCAAGGACCCCATACCTACAGGAGAAAGGAGGCTTGCGTTCCTTCTGCAACCAAAGCACAGTTGTTCCTGTTACCCTGCAGGATTTTAGAATAGCCTAAGGACCGATAGCCTACATAGAGCATTTCAAATTTGAGGCAGTTCGCTACATGTAGAACACTTTGTGAAGAAAAGTTGATTCAGGCAAGGGACAAGGGTAGAGCTAGAGTCTCTTTTGACTTGTTAGAAATCAGAAGGCTTCAGGCTGATGGTTCACCGGCAAAGAAACCTGATGGCATGAGCCTTGCTTTCCCTTCTTAAAAGCTCTTAGTCATGCTGCCCTGAAGCTACCTAAATAACTCTCTTTTTGACTGGCCTCTAGTCACTGTAGTTAGCCCTCTGGAACAAAAAGCAGTTTTCTCTAAGGAAACACGGTGCTTCCATAGTATGGGTGGGAGCTCATCTTATCAGGCTCTAGAGCTAAAGGGAAACTTGACGTGAGTACTTGCCTCACGCTAAGGCCTGAGGAGCCCTGCTGAAGCGAAAGCGTGTTGCAGTTTGCATCAGCTCGTATTCGAAGTTCTGCTTTACTTTAACGTTTCTACACATTTCCAGACACCTAGGAACCTCGTGTGGGCACCCCATTGCCTACAAATACAGTGAGTAGCAGCAGGCTCCACTGCCCTTCAAAGAAACATCCAGGCCGTAAGCCTTTCCAAGTCACTCTATGTATTCAGAGACTAGGGCAATACACTGCACCCTTCCTTGGGAACGCTAGATGTCCTCAGCACACCAACAGCTCCAGGGATTCTGTTCTCTCACGTCCTACATGCCATGGAAGTCTGCCTCATTGTCCTCATTTGAGCTGCACTTAGCAACACAATCTGCTTCACCTCTGTTCTAGGAACTCACACCCAAGGACCCCATACCTACAGTAGAAACGAGGCTTGCATTCCTACTGCAACGAAACCACTGTTTCCTGTTACCCTGCAGGATTTTGAATAGGCTAAGGACCGATAGCCTACTCAAAGTGTTCCAAGGATGAGTGAGTTCGCTACATGCAGAACACTTTGGGAAGTAATGTTGATTCAGGCAAGGGAACAGGGTGTAGCTAGAGTCTCTTTTGACTTGTTGGAAATCAGAAGGGTTTAGACTTCGTGTTCACCGCAAAAGATGACCTGATGGCACAAGCCTTGTTTCCCATATTAAAAGCTCTATTCAGGCTGCCCTGAAGCTACCTAAATACGTCTATTTCTGACTGGCCTCTAGTCACTGTAGTTACACTCTGGACGAAAAGGTTTCTCTAACGAAGCACGATGCTTCCATAGCATGGGTGGTAGCTCATCCCGTCAGGCTCTAGAGCTAAAGGGAAACTTGACGTCAGTACTTGCCTCACGCTAAGGCCTGAAGAGCCCTGCTGAAGCGAAAGCGTGTTGCAGTTTACATTAGCTCGTATTCGCAGTTCTGCTTTACTTTAACGTTTCTACGGTTTTCCAGACTCTTTGGACCCTCGTGTGGGCACCCCATTGCCTACCAATACAGTGAGTACCAGCAGGCCGTACTGCCCTTCTAAGAAACATCCAGGCCGTAAGCCTTTCCAAGTCCCTCTATGTGTTCAGAGAGTAGGGCAATACACTGCACCCTTCCTTGGGAAAGCTAGATGTCCTCAGCACACCAACAGCTCCAGGGATTCTGTTCTCTCACGTCCTACATGCCATGGAGTCTGCCTCATTGTCCGATTTTGAGCTGCTCTTAGAAACACAATCTGCTTCGCCTTTCTTCCAGGAACTCACACCCAAGGACCCCATACCTACAGTAGAAAGGAGGCTTGCATCCTACTGCAACGAAACCACAGTTTTCCTGTTACACTGCAGGATTTTAGAATAGGCTTTAGCCTATTCTAGCCCGATAGCCTACATAGAGCATTTCAAATTTGAGGGAGTTCGCTATATGTAGAACACTTTGTGAAGAAAAGTTGATTCAGGCAAGGGACCAGGGTAGAGCTAGAGTCTCTTTTGACTTGTTAGAAATCAGAAGACTTCAGGCTGATTTTTCACCGGCAAAGAAGACCTGATGGCACAAGCCTTGCTTTCCCATATTAAAAGCTCTTAGTCATGCTGCCCTGAAGCTACCTAAATAACTCTCTTTTTGACTGGCCTCTAGTCACTGTAGTTAGCCCTCTGGAACAAAAAGCAGTTTTCTCTAAAGAAACACGGTGCTTCCATAGTATGGGTGGGAGCTCATCCTGTCAGGCTCTAGAGCTAAAGGGAAACTTGACGTGAGTACTTGCCTCACGCTAAGGCCTGAAAAGCCCTGCTGAAGCGAAAGCGTGTTGCAGTTTCCATTAGCTCGTATTCGCAGTTCTGCTTTACTTTAACGTTTCTCCGCTTTTCCAGACACTTAGGACCCTCGTGTGGGCACCCCACTGCCTACAAATACAGTGAGTACCAGCAGGTTCCACTGCCCTTCTAAGAAACTTCCAGGCCGTAAGTCTTTCCAAGTCACTCTGCATTCAGGGAGCAGGGCAATACACTGCACCCTTCTTTGGGAAAGCTAGATGTCCTCAGCACACCAACAGCTCCAGGGATTCTGTTCTCTCACGTCCTACATGCCATGGAAGTCTGCCTCATTGTCCTCATTTGAGCTGCACTTAGCAACACAATCTGATTCGCCTTTCTTCTAGGAATCCACACTCAAGGACCCCATACCTACAGGAGAAAGGAGGCTTGCGTTCTTTCTGCAACCAAAGCACAGTTGTTCCTGTTACCCTGCAGGATTTTAGAATAGCCTAAGGACCGATAGCCTACATAGAGCATTTCAAATTTGAGGCAGTTCGCTACATGTAGAACACTTTGTGAAGAAAAGTTGATTCAGGCAAGGGACAAGGGTAGAGCTAGAGTCTCTTTTGACTTGTTAGAAATCAGAAGGCTTCAGGCTGATGGTTCACCGGCAAAGAAACCTGATGGCACGAGCCTTGCTTTCCCTTCTTAAAAGCTCTTAGTCATGCTGCCCTGAAGCTACCTAAATAACTCTCTTTTTGACTGGCCTCTAGTCACTGTAGTTAGCCCTCTGGAACAAAAAGCAGTTTTCTCTAAGGAAACACGGTGCTTCCATAGTATGGGTGGGAGCTCATCTTATCAGGCTCTAGAGCTAAAGGGAAACTTGACGTGAGTACTTGCCTCACCCTAAGGCCTGAGGAGCCCTGCTGAAGCGAAAGCGTGTTGCAGTTTGCATCAGCTCGTATTCGAAGTTCTGCTTTACTTTAACGTTTCTACACATTTCCAGACACTTAGGAACCTCGTGTGGGCACCCCATTGCCTACAAATACAGTGAGTAGCAGCAGGCTCCACTGCCCTTCAAAGAAACATCCAGGCCGTAAGCCTTTCCAAGTCACTCTATGTATTCAGAGACTAGGGCAATACACTGCACCCTTCCTTGGGAACGCTAGATGTCCTCAGCACACCAACAGCTCCAGGGATTCTGTTCTCTCACGTCCTACATGCCATGGAAGTCTGCCTCATTGTCCTCATTTGAGCTGCACTTAGCAACACAATCTGCTTCACCTCTGTTCTAGGAACTCACACCCAAGGACCCCATACCTACAGTAGAAACGAGGCTTGCATTCCTACTGCAACGAAACCACTGTTTCCTGTTACCCTGCAGGATTTTGAATAGGCTAAGGACCGATAGCCTACTCAAAGTGTTCCAAGGATGAGTGAGTTCGCTACATGCAGAACACTTTGGGAAGTAATGTTGATTCAGGCAAGGGAACAGGGTGTAGCTAGAGTCTCTTTTGACTTGTTGGAAATCAGAAGGGTTTAGACTTCGTGTTCACCGCAAAAGATGACCTGATGGCACAAGCCTTGTTTCCCATATTAAAAGCTCTATTCAGGCTGCCCTGAAGCTACCTAAATACGTCTATTTCTGACTGGCCTCTAGTCACTGTAGTTACACTCTGGACGAAAAGGTTTCTCTAACGAAGCACGATGCTTCCATAGCATGGGTGGTAGCTCATCCCGTCAGGCTCTAGAGCTAAAGGGAAACTTGACGTCAGTACTTGCGTCACGCTAAGGCCTGAAGAGCCCTGCTGAAGCGAAAGCGTGTTGCAGTTTACATTAGCTGGTATTCGCAGTTCTGCTTTACTTTAACGTTTCTACACATTTCCAGACACCTAGGAACCTCGTGTGGGCACCCCATTGCCTACAAATACAGTGAGTAGCAGCAGGCTCCACTGCCCTTCAAAGAAACATCCAGGCCGTAAGCCTTTCCAAGTCACTCTATGTATTCAGAGACTAGGGCAATACACTGCACCCTTCCTTGGGAACGCTAGATGTCCTCAGCACACCAACAGCTCCAGGGATTCTGTTCTCTCACGTCCTACATGCCATGGAAGTCTGCCTCATTGTCCTCATTTGAGCTGCACTTAGCAACACAATCTGCTTCACCTCTGTTCTAGGAACTCACACCCAAGGACCCCATACCTACAGTAGAAAGGAGGCTTGCATCCTACTGCAACGAAGCCACAGTTTTCCTGTTACACTGCAGGATTTTAGAATAGGCTTTAGCCTATTCTAGCCCGATAGCCTACATAGAGCATTTCAAATTTGAGGGAGTTCGCTATATGTAGAACACTTTGTGAAGAAAAGTTGATTCAGGCAAGGGACCAGGGTAGAGCTAGAGTCTCTTTTGACTTGTTAGAAATCAGAAGACTTCAGGCTGATTGTTCACCGGCAAAGAAGACCTGATGGCACAAGCCTTGCTTTCCCATATTAAAAGCTCTTAGTCATGCTGCCCTGAAGCTACCTAAATAACTCTCTTTTTGACTGGCCTCTAGTCACTGTAGTTAGCCCTCTGGAACAAAAAGCAGTTTTCTCTAAAGAAACACGGTGCTTCCATAGTATGGGTGGGAGCTCATCCTGTCAGGCTCTAGAGCTAAAGGGAAACTTGACGTGAGTACTTGCCTCACGCTAAGGCCTGAAAAGCCCTGCTGAAGCGAAAGCGTGTTGCAGTTTCCATTAGCTAGTATTCGCAGTTCTGCTTTACTTTAACGTTTCTCCGCTTTTCCAGACACTTAGGACCCTCGTGTGGGCACCCCACTGCCTACAAATACAGTGAGTACCAGCAGGTTCCACTGCCCTTCTAAGAAACTTCCAGGCCGTAAGTCTTTCCAAGTCACTCTGCATTCAGAGAGCAGGGCAATACACTGCACCCTTCCTTGGGAAAGCTAGATGTCCTCAGCACACCAACAGCTCCAGGGATTCTGTTCTCTCACGTCCTACATGCCATGGAAGTCTGCCTCATTGTCCTCATTTGAGCTGCACTTAGCAACACAATCTGATTCGCCTTTCTTCTAGGAACTCACACTCAAGGACCCCATACCTACAGGAGAAAGGAGGCTTGCGTTCTTTCTGCAACCAAAGCACAGTTGTTCCTGTTACCCTGCAGGATTTTAGAATAGCCTAAGGACCGATAGCCTACATAGAGCATTTCAAATTTGAGGCAGTTCGCTACATGTAGAACACTTTGTGAAGAAAAGTTGATTCAGGCAAGGGACAAGGGTAGAGCTAGAGTCTCTTTTGACTTGTTAGAAATCAGAAGGCTTCAGGCTGATGGTTCACCGGCAAAGAAACCTGATGGCACGAGCCTTGCTTTCCCTTCTTAAAAGCTCTTAGTCATGCTGCCCTGAAGCTACCTAAATAACTCTCTTTTTGACTGGCCTCTAGTCACTGTAGTTAGCCCTCTGGAACAAAAAGCAGTTTTCTCTAAGGAAACACGGTGCTTCCATAGTATGGGTGGGAGCTCATCTTATCAGGCTCTAGAGCTAAAGGGAAACTTGACGTGAGTACTTGCCTCACCCTAAGGCCTGAGGAGCCCTGCTGAAGCGAAAGCGTGTTGCAGTTTGCATCAGCTCGTATTCGAAGTTCTGCTTTACTTTAACGTTTCTACACATTTCCAGACACTTAGGAACCTCGTGTGGGCACCCCATTGCCTACAAATACAGTGAGTAGCAGCAGGCTCCACTGCCCTTCAAAGAAACATCCAGGCCGTAAGCCTTTCCAAGTCACTCTATGTATTCAGAGACTAGGGCAATACACTGCACCCTTCCTTGGGAACGCTAGATGTCCTCAGCACACCAACAGCTCCAGGGATTCTGTTCTCTCACGTCCTACATGCCATGGAAGTCTGCCTCATTGTCCTCATTTGAGCTGCACTTAGCAACACAATCTGCTTCACCTCTGTTCTAGGAACTCACACCCAAGGACCCCATACCTACAGTAGAAACGAGGCTTGCATTCCTACTGCAACGAAACCACTGTTTCCTGTTACACTGCAGGATTTTGAATAGGCTAAGGACCGATAGCCTACTCAAAGTGTTCCAAGGATGAGTGAGTTCGCTACATGCAGAACACTTTGGGAAGTAATGTTGATTCAGGCAAGGGAACAGGGTGTAGCTAGAGTCTCTTTTGACTTGTTGGAAATCAGAAGGGTTTAGACTTCGTGTTCACCGCAAAAGATGACCTGATGGCACAAGCCTTGTTTCCCATATTAAAAGCTCTATTCAGGCTGCCCTGAAGCTACCTAAATACGTCTATTTCTGACTGGCCTCTAGTCACTGTAGTTACACTCTGGACGAAAAGGTTTCTCTAACGAAGCACGATGCTTCCATAGCATGGGTGGTAGCTCATCCCGTCAGGCTCTAGAGCTAAAGGGAAACTTGACGTCAGTACTTGCCTCACGCTAAGGCCTGAAGAGCCCTGCTGAAGCGAAAGCGTGTTGCAGTTTACATTAGCTCGTATTCGCAGTTCTGCTTTACTTTAACGTTTCTACGGTTTTCCAGACTCTTTGGACCCTCGTGTGGGCACCCCATTGCCTACCAATACAGTGAGTACCAGCAGGCCGTACTGCCCTTCTAAGAAACATCCAGGCCGTAAGCCTTTCCAAGTCCCTCTATGTGTTCAGAGAGTAGGGCAATACACTGCACCCTTCCTTGGGAAAGCTAGATGTCCTCAGCACACCAACAGCTCCAGGGATTCTGTTCTCTCACGTCCTACATGCCATGGAGTCTGCCTCATTGTCCTCATTTGAGCTGCACTTAGCAACACAATCTGATTCGCCTTTCTTCTAGGAACTCACACTCAAGGACCCCATACCTACAGGAGAAAGGAGGCTTGCGTTCCTTCTGCAACCAAAGCACAGTTGTTCCTGTTACCCTGCAGGATTTTAGAATAGCCTAAGGACCGATAGCCTACATAGAGCATTTCAAATTTGAGGCAGTTCGCTACATGTAGAACACTTTGTGAAGAAAAGTTGATTCAGGCAAGGGACAAGGGTAGAGCTAGAGTCTCTTTTGACTTGTTAGAAATCAGAAGGCTTCAGGCTGATGGTTCACCGGCAAAGAAACCTGATGGCACGAGCCTTGCTTTCCCTTCTTAAAAGCTCTTAGTCATGCTGCCCTGAAGCTACCTAAATAACTCTCTTTTTGACTGGCCTCTAGTCACTGTAGTTAGCCCTCTGGAACAAAAAGCAGTTTTCTCTAAGGAAACACGGTGCTTCCATAGTATGGGTGGGAGCTCATCTTATCAGGCTCTAGAGCTAAAGGGAAACTTGACGTGAGTACTTGCCTCACGCTAAGGCCTGAGGAGCCCTGCTGAAGCGAAAGCGTGTTGCAGTTTGCATCAGCTCGTATTCGAAGTTCTGCTTTACTTTAACGTTTCTACACATTTCCAGACACCTAGGAACCTCGTGTGGGCACCCCATTGCCTACAAATACAGTGAGTAGCAGCAGGCTCCACTGCCCTTCAAAGAAACATCCAGGCCGTAAGCCTTTCCAAGTCACTCTATGTATTCAGAGACTAGGGCAATACACTGCACCCTTCCTTGGGAACGCTAGATGTCCTCAGCACACCAACAGCTCCAGGGATTCTGTTCTCTCACGTCCTACATGCCATGGAAGTCTGCCTCATTGTCCTCATTTGAGCTGCACTTAGCAACACAATCTGCTTCACCTCTGTTCTAGGAACTCACACCCAAGGACCCCATACCTACAGTAGAAACGAGGCTTGCATTCCTACTGCAACGAAACCACTGTTTCCTGTTACACTGCAGGATTTTGAATAGGCTAAGGACCGATAGCCTACTCAAAGTGTTCCAAGGATGAGTGAGTTCGCTACATGCAGAACACTTTGGGAAGTAATGTTGATTCAGGCAAGGGAACAGGGTGTAGCTAGAGTCTCTTTTGACTTGTTGGAAATCAGAAGGGTTTAGACTTCGTGTTCACCGCAAAAGATGACCTGATGGCACAAGCCTTGTTTCCCATATTAAAAGCTCTATTCAGGCTGCCCTGAAGCTACCTAAATACGTCTATTTCTGACTGGCCTCTAGTCACTGTAGTTACACTCTGGACGAAAAGGTTTCTCTAACGAAGCACGATGCTTCCATAGCATGGGTGGTAGCTCATCCCGTCAGGCTCTAGAGCTAAAGGGAAACTTGACGTCAGTACTTGCCTCACGCTAAGGCCTGAAGAGCCCTGCTGAAGCGAAAGCGTGTTGCAGTTTACATTAGCTCGTATTCGCAGTTCTGCTTTACTTTAACGTTTCTACGGTTTTCCAGACTCTTTGGACCCTCGTGTGGGCACCCCATTGCCTACCAATACAGTGAGTACCAGCAGGCCGTACTGCCCTTCTAAGAAACATCCAGGCCGTAAGCCTTTCCAAGTCCCTCTATGTGTTCAGAGAGTAGGGCAATACACTGCACCCTTCCTTGGGAAAGCTAGATGTCCTCAGCACACCAACAGCTCCAGGGATTCTGTTCTCTCACGTCCTACATGCCATGGAGTCTGCCTCATTGTCCGATTTTGAGCTGCTCTTAGAAACACAATCTGCTTCGCCTTTCTTCCAGGAACTCACACCCAAGGACCCCATACCTACAGTAGAAAGGAGGCTTGCATCCTACTGCAACGAAGCCACAGTTTTCCTGTTACACTGCAGGATTTTAGAATAGGCTTTAGCCTATTCTAGCCCGATAGCCTACATAGAGCATTTCAAATTTGAGGGAGTTCGCTATATGTAGAACACTTTGTGAAGAAAAGTTGATTCAGGCAAGGGACCAGGGTAGAGCTAGAGTCTCTTTTGACTTGTTAGAAATCAGAAGACTTCAGGCTGATTGTTCACCGGCAAAGAAGACCTGATGGCACAAGCCTTGCTTTCCCATATTAAAAGCTCTTAGTCATGCTGCCCTGAAGCTACCTAAATAACTCTCTTTTTGACTGGCCTCTAGTCACTGTAGTTAGCCCTCTGGAACAAAAAGCAGTTTTCTCTAAAGAAACACGGTGCTTCCATAGCATGGGTGGGAGCTCATCCTGTCAGGCTCTAGAGCTAAAGGGAAACTTGACGTGAGTACTTGCCTCACGCTAAGGCCTGAAAAGCCCTGCTGAAGCGAAAGCGTGTTGCAGTTTCCATTAGCTAGTATTCGCAGTTCTGCTTTACTTTAACGTTTCTCCGCTTTTCCAGACACTTAGGACCCTCGTGTGGGCACCCCACTGCCTACAAATACAGTGAGTACCAGCAGGTTCCACTGCCCTTCTAAGAAACTTCCAGGCCGTAAGTCTTTCCAAGTCACTCTGCATTCAGAGAGCAGGGCAATACACTGCACCCTTCCTTGGGAAAGCTAGATGTCCTCAGCACACCAACAGCTCCAGGGATTCTGTTCTCTCACGTCCTACATGCCATGGAAGTCTGCCTCATTGTCCTCATTTGAGCTGCACTTAGCAACACAATCTGATTCGCCTTTCTTCTAGGAACTCACACTCAAGGACCCCATACCTACAGGAGAAAGGAGGCTTGCGTTCTTTCTGCAACCAAAGCACAGTTGTTCCTGTTACCCTGCAGGATTTTAGAATAGCCTAAGGACCGATAGCCTACATAGAGCATTTCAAATTTGAGGCAGTTCGCTACATGTAGAACACTTTGTGAAGAAAAGTTGATTCAGGCAAGGGACAAGGGTAGAGCTAGAGTCTCTTTTGACTTGTTAGAAATCAGAAGGCTTCAGGCTGATGGTTCACCGGCAAAGAAACCTGATGGCACGAGACTTGCTTTCCCTTCTTAAAAGCTCTTAGTCATGCTGCCCTGAAGCTACCTAAATAACTCTCTTTTTGACTGGCCTCTAGTCACTGTAGTTAGCCCTCTGGAACAAAAAGCAGTTTTCTCTAAGGAAACACGGTGCTTCCATAGTATGGGTGGGAGCTCATCTTATCAGGCTCTAGAGCTAAAGGGAAACTTGACGTGAGTACTTGCCTCACCCTAAGGCCTGAGGAGCCCTGCTGAAGCGAAAGCGTGTTGCAGTTTGCATCAGCTCGTATTCGAAGTTCTGCTTTACTTTAACGTTTCTACACATTTCCAGACACTTAGGAACCTCGTGTGGGCACCCCATTGCCTACAAATACAGTGAGTAGCAGCAGGCTCCACTGCCCTTCAAAGAAACATCCAGGCCGTAAGCCTTTCCAAGTCACTCTATGTATTCAGAGACTAGGGCAATACACTGCACCCTTCCTTGGGAACGCTAGATGTCCTCAGCACACCAACAGCTCCAGGGATTCTGTTCTCTCACGTCCTACATGCCATGGAAGTCTGCCTCATTGTCCTCATTTGAGCTGCACTTAGCAACACAATCTGCTTCACCTCTGTTCTAGGAACTCACACCCAAGGACCCCATACCTACAGTAGAAACGAGGCTTGCATTCCTACTGCAACGAAACCACTGTTTCCTGTTACACTGCAGGATTTTGAATAGGCTAAGGACCGATAGC
The DNA here is from genome assembly GCF_028564815.1 of Eubalaena glacialis. Taxonomy (NCBI): domain Eukaryota; kingdom Metazoa; phylum Chordata; class Mammalia; order Artiodactyla; family Balaenidae; genus Eubalaena; species Eubalaena glacialis. Next base: position 42,416,533 of record NC_083735.1, on the reverse strand, counting down.
CTACTCAAAGTGTTCCAAGGATGAGTGAGTTCGCTACATGCAGAACACTTTGGGAAGTAATGTTGATTCAGGCAAGGGAACAGGGTGTAGCTAGAGTCTCTTTTGACTTGTTGGAAATCAGAAGGGTTTAGACTTCGTGTTCACCGCAAAAGATGACCTGATGGCACAAGCCTTGTTTCCCATATTAAAAGCTCTATTCATGCTGCCCTGAAGCTACCTAAATACGTCTATTTCTGACTGGCCTCTAGTCACTGTAGTTACACTCTGGACGAAAAGGTTTCTCTAACGAAGCACGATGCTTCCATAGCATGGGTGGTAGCTCATCCCGTCAGGCTCTAGAGCTAAAGGGAAACTTGACGTCAGTACTTGCCTCACGCTAAGGCCTGAAGAGCCCTGCTGAAGCGAAAGCGTGTTGCAGTTTACATTAGCTCGTATTCGCAGTTCTGCTTTACTTTAACGTTTCTACGGTTTTCCAGACTCTTTGGACCCTCGTGTGGGCACCCCATTGCCTACCAATACAGTGAGTACCAGCAGGCCGTACTGCCCTTCTAAGAAACATCCAGGCCGTAAGCCTTTCCAAGTCCCTCTATGTGTTCAGAGAGTAGGGCAATACACTGCACCCTTCCTTGGGAAAGCTAGATGTCCTCAGCACACCAACAGCTCCAGGGATTCTGTTCTCTCACGTCCTACATGCCATGGAAGTCTGCCTCATTGTCCTCATTTGAGCTGCACTTAGCAACACAATCTGATTCGCCTTTCTTCTAGGAACTCACACTCAAGGACCCCATACCTACAGGAGAAAGGAGGCTTGCGTTCCTTCTGCAACCAAAGCACAGTTGTTCCTGTTACCCTGCAGGATTTTAGAATAGCCTAAGGACCGATAGCCTACATAGAGCATTTCAAATTTGAGGCAGTTCGCTACATGTAGAACACTTTGTGAAGAAAAGTTGATTCAGGCAAGGGACAAGGGTAGAGCTAGAGTCTCTTTTGACTTGTTAGAAATCAGAAGGCTTCAGGCTGATGGTTCACCGGCAAAGAAACCTGATGGCACGAGCCTTGCTTTCCCTTCTTAAAAGCTCTTAGTCATGCTGCCCTGAAGCTACCTAAATAACTCTCTTTTTGACTGGCCTCTAGTCACTGTAGTTAGCCCTCTGGAACAAAAAGCAGTTTTCTCTAAGGAAACACGGTGCTTCCATAGTATGGGTGGGAGCTCATCTTATCAGGCTCTAGAGCTAAAGGGAAACTTGACGTGAGTACTTGCCTCACGCTAAGGCCTGAGGAGCCCTGCTGAAGCGAAAGCGTGTTGCAGTTTGCATCAGCTCGTATTCGAAGTTCTGCTTTACTTTAACGTTCCTACACATTTCCAGACACCTAGGAACCTCGTGTGGGCACCCCATTGCCTACAAATACAGTGAGTAGCAGCAGGCTCCACTGCCCTTCAAAGAAACATCCAGGCCGTAAGCCTTTGCAAGTCACTCTATGTATTCAGAGACTAGGGCAATACACTGCACCCTTCCTTGGGAACGCTAGATGTCCTCAGCACACCAACAGCTCCAGGGATTCTGTTCTCTCACGTCCTACATGCCATGGAAGTCTGCCTCATTGTCCTCATTTGAGCTGCACTTAGCAACACAATCTGCTTCACCTCTGTTCTAGGAACTCACACCCAAGGACCCCATACCTACAGTAGAAACGAGGCTTGCATTCCTACTGCAACGAAACCACTGTTTCCTGTTACACTGCAGGATTTTGAATAGGCTAAGGACCGATAGCCTACTCAAAGTGTTCCAAGGATGAGTGAGTTCGCTACATGCAGAACACTTTGGGAAGTAATGTTGATTCAGGCAAGGGAACAGGGTGTAGCTAGAGTCTCTTTTGACTTGTTGGAAATCAGAAGGGTTTAGACTTCGTGTTCACCGCAAAAGATGACCTGATGGCACAAGCCTTGTTTCCCATATTAAAAGCTCTATTCAGGCTGCCCTGAAGCTACCTAAATACGTCTATTTCTGACTGGCCTCTAGTCACTGTAGTTACACTCTGGACGAAAAGATTTCTCTAACGAAGCACGATGCTTCCATAGCATGGGTGGTAGCTCATCCCGTCAGGCTCTAGAGCTAAAGGGAAACTTGACGTCAGTACTTGCCTCACGCTAAGGCCTGAAGAGCCCTGCTGAAGCGAAAGCGTGTTGCAGTTTACATTAGCTCGTATTCGCAGTTCTGCTTTACTTTAACGTTTCTACGGTTTTCCAGACTCTTTGGACCCTCGTGTGGGCACCCCATTGCCTACCAATACAGTGAGTACCAGCAGGCCGTACTGCCCTTCTAAGAAACATCCAGGCCGTAAGCCTTTCCAAGTCCCTCTATGTGTTCAGAGAGTAGGGCAATACACTGCACCCTTCCTTGGGAAAGCTAGATGTCCTCAGCACACCAACAGCTCCAGGGATTCTGTTCTCTCACGTCCTACATGCCATGGAGTCTGCCTCATTGTCCGATTTTGAGCTGCTCTTAGAAACACAATCTACTTCGCCTTTCTTCCAGGAACTCACACCCAAGGACCCCATACCTACAGTAGAAAGGAGGCTTGCATCCTACTGCAACGAAACCACAGTTTTCCTGTTACACTGCAGGATTTTAGAATAGGCTTTAGCCTATTCTAGCCCGATAGCCTACATAGAGCATTTCAAATTTGAGGGAGTTCGCTACATGGAGAACACTTTGTGAAGAAAAGTTGATTCAGGCAAGGGACCAGGGTAGAGCTAGAGTCTCTTTTGACTTGTTAGAAATCAGAAGACTTCAGGCTGATTGTTCACCTGCAAAGAAGACCTGATGGCACAAGCCTTGCTTTCCCATATTAAAAGCTCTTAGTCATGCTGCCCTGAAGCTACCTAAATAACTCTCTTTTTGACTGGCCTCTAGTCACTGTAGTTAGCCCTCTGGAACAAAAAGCAGTTTTCTCTAAAGAAACACGGTGCTTCCATAGTATGGGTGGGAGCTCATCCCGGCAAGCTCTAGAGCTAAAGGGAAACTTGACGTGAGTACTTGCCTCACGCTAAGGCCTGAAAAGCCCTGCTGAAGCGAAAGCGTGTTGCAGTTTCCATTAGCTAGTATTCGCAGTTCTGCTTTACTTTAACGTTTCTCCGCTTTTCCAGACACTTAGGACCCTCGTGTGGGCACCCCATTGCCTACAAATACAGTGAGTAGCAGCAGGCTCCACTGCCCTTCAAAGAAACATCCAGGCCGTAAGCCTTTGCAAGTCACTCTATGTATTCAGAGACTAGGGCAATACACTGCACCCTTCCTTGGGAACGCTAGATGTCCTCAGCACACCAACAGCTCCAGGGATTCTGTTCTCTCACGTCCTACATGCCATGGAAGTCTGCCTCATTGTCCTCATTTGAGCTGCACTTAGCAACACAATCTGATTCGCCTTTCTTCTAGGAACTCACACTCAAGGACCCCATACCTACAGGAGAAAGGAGGCTTGCGTTCCTTCTGCAACCAAAGCACAGTTGTTCCTGTTACCCTGCAGGATTTTAGAATAGCCTAAGGACCGATAGCCTACATAGAGCATTTCAAATTTGAGGCAGTTCGCTACATGTAGAACACTTTGTGAAGAAAAGTTGATTCAGGCAAGGGACAAGGGTAGAGCTAGAGTCTCTTTTGACTTGTTAGAAATCAGAAGGCTTCAGGCTGATGGTTCACCGGCAAAGAAACCTGATGGCACGAGCCTTGCTTTCCCTTCTTAAAAGCTCTTAGTCATGCTGCCCTGAAGCTACCTAAATAACTCTCTTTTTGACTGGCCTCTAGTCACTGTAGTTAGCCCTCTGGAACAAAAAGCAGTTTTCTCTAAGGAAACACGGTGCTTCCATAGTATGGGTGGGAGCTCATCTTATCAGGCTCTAGAGCTAAAGGGAAACTTGACGTGAGTACTTGCCTCACGCTAAGGCCTGAGGAGCCCTGCTGAAGCGAAAGCGTGTTGCAGTTTGCATCAGCTCGTATTCGAAGTTCTGCTTTACTTTAACGTTTCTACACATTTCCAGACACCTAGGAACCTCGTGTGGGCACCCCATTGCCTACAAATACAGTGAGTAGCAGCAGGCTCCACTGCCCTTCAAAGAAACATCCAGGCCGTAAGCCTTTCCAAGTCACTCTATGTATTCAGAGACTAGGGCAATACACTGCACCCTTCCTTGGGAACGCTAGATGTCCGCAGCACACCAACAGCTCCAGGGATTCTGTTCTCTCACGTCCTACATGCCATGGAAGTCTGCCTCATTGTCCTCATTTGAGCTGCACTTAGCAACACAATCTGCTTCACCTCTGTTCTAGGAACTCACACCCAAGGACCCCATACCTACAGTAGAAACGAGGCTTGCATTCCTACTGCAACGAAACCACTGTTTCCTGTTACACTGCAGGATTTTGAATAGGCTAAGGACCGATAGCCTACTCAAAGTGTTCCAAGGATGAGTGAGTTCGCTACATGCAGAACACTTTGGGAAGTAATGTTGATTCAGGCAAGGGAACAGGGTGTAGCTAGAGTCTCTTTTGACTTGTTGGAAATCAGAAGGGTTTAGACTTCGTGTTCACCGCAAAAAATGACCTGATGGCACAAGCCTTGTTTCCCATATTAAAAGCTCTATTCAGGCTGCCCTGAAGCTACCTAAATACGTCTATTTCTGACTGGCCTCTAGTCACTGTAGTTACACTCTGGACGAAAAGATTTCTCTAACGAAGCACGATGCTTCCATAGCATGGGTGGTAGCTCATCCCGTCAGGCTCTAGAGCTAAAGGGAAACTTGACGTCAGTACTTGCCTCACGCTAAGGCCTGAAGAGCCCTGCTGAAGCGAAAGCGTGTTGCAGTTTACATTAGCTCGTATTCGCAGTTCTGCTTTACTTTAACGTTTCTACGGTTTTCCAGACTCTTTGGACCCTCGTGTGGGCACCCCATTGCCTACCAATACAGTGAGTACCAGCAGGCCGTACTGCCCTTCTAAGAAACATCCAGGCCGTAAGCCTTTCCAAGTCCCTCTATGTGTTCAGAGAGTAGGGCAATACACTGCACCCTTCCTTGGGAAAGCTAGATGTCCTCAGCACACCAACAGCTCCAGGGATTCTGTTCTCTCACGTCCTACATGCCATGGAGTCTGCCTCATTGTCCGATTTTGAGCTGCTCTTAGAAACACAATCTGCTTCGCCTTTCTTCCAGGAACTCACACCCAAGGACCCCATACCTACAGTAGAAAGGAGGCTTGCATCCTACTGCAACGAAACCACAGTTTTCCTGTTACACTGCAGGATTTTAGAATAGGCTTTAGCCTATTCTAGCCCGATAGCCTACATAGAGCATTTCAAATTTGAGGGAGTTCGCTATATGTAGAACACTTTGTGAAGAAAAGTTGATTCAGGCAAGGGACCAGGGTAGAGCTAGAGTCTCTTTTGACTTGTTAGAAATCAGAAGACTTCAGGCTGATTGTTCACCTGCAAAGAAGACCTGATGGCACAAGCCTTGCTTTCCCATATTAAAAGCTCTTAGTCATGCTGCCCTGAAGCTACCTAAATAACTCTCTTTTTGACTGGCCTCTAGTCACTGTAGTTAGCCCTCTGGAACAAAAAGCAGTTTTCTCTAAAGAAACACGGTGCTTCCATAGTATGGGTGGGAGCTCATCCCGGCAGGCTCTAGAGCTAAAGGGAAACTTGACGTGAGTACTTGCCTCACGCTAAGGCCTGAAAAGCCCTGCTGAAGCGAAAGCGTGTTGCAGTTTCCATTAGCTAGTATTCGCAGTTCTGCTTTACTTTAACGTTTCTCCGCTTTTCCAGACACTTAGGACCCTCGTGTGGGCACCCCATTGCCTACAAATACAGTGAGTAGCAGCAGGCTCCACTGCCCTTCAAAGAAACATCCAGGCCGTAAGCCTTTCCAAGTCACTCTATGTATTCAGAGACTAGGGCAATACACTGCACCCTTCCTTGGGAACGCTAGATGTCCTCAGCACACCAACAGCTCCAGGGATTCTGTTCTCTCACGTCCTACATGCCATGGAAGTCTGCCTCATTGTCCTCATTTGAGCTGCACTTAGCAACACAATCTGCTTCACCTCTGTTCTAGGAACTCACACCCAAGGACCCCATACCTACAGTAGAAACGAGGCTTGCATTCCTACTGCAACGAAACCACTGTTTCCTGTTACCCTGCAGGATTTTGAATAGGCTAAGGACCGATAGCCTACTCAAAGTGTTCCAAGGATGAGTGAGTTCGCTACATGCAGAACACTTTGGGAAGTAATGTTGATTCAGGCAAGGGAACAGGGTGTAGCTAGAGTCTCTTTTGACTTGTTGGAAATCAGAAGGGTTTAGACTTCGTGTTCACCGCAAAAGATGACCTGATGGCACAAGCCTTGTTTCCCATATTAAAAGCTCTATTCAGGCTGCCCTGAAGCTACCTAAATACGTCTATTTCTGACTGGCCTCTAGTCACTGTAGTTACACTCTGGACGAAAAGGTTTCTCTAACGAAGCACGATGCTTCCATAGCATGGGTGGTAGCTCATCCCGTCAGGCTCTAGAGCTAAAGGGAAACTTGACGTCAGTACTTGCCTCACGCTAAGGCCTGAAGAGCCCTGCTGAAGCGAAAGCGTGTTGCAGTTTACATTAGCTCGTATTCGCAGTTCTGCTTTACTTTAACGTTTCTACGGTTTTCCAGACTCTTTGGACCCTCGTGTGGGCACCCCATTGCCTACCAATACAGTGAGTACCAGCAGGCCGTACTGCCCTTCTAAGAAACATCCAGGCCGTAAGCCTTTCCAAGTCCCTCTATGTGTTCAGAGAGTAGGGCAATACACTGCACCCTTCCTTGGGAAAGCTAGATGTCCTCAGCACACCAACAGCTCCAGGGATTCTGTTCTCTCACGTCCTACATGCCATGGAGTCTGCCTCATTGTCCGATTTTGAGCTGCTCTTAGAAACACAATCTGCTTCGCCTTTCTTCCAGGAACTCACACCCAAGGACCCCATACCTACAGTAGAAAGGAGGCTTGCATCCTACTGCAACGAAACCACAGTTTTCCTGTTACACTGCAGGATTTTAGAATAGGCTTTAGCCTATTCTAGCCCGATAGCCTACATAGAGCATTTCAAATTTGAGGGAGTTCGCTACATGGAGAACACTTTGTGAAGAAAAGTTGATTCAGGCAAGGGACCAGGGTAGAGCTAGAGTCTCTTTTGACTTGTTAGAAATCAGAAGACTTCAGGCTGATTGTTCACCGGCAAAGAAGACCTGATGGCACAAGCCTTGCTTTCCCATATTAAAAGATCTTAGTCATGCTGCCCTGAAGCTACCTAAATAACTCTCTTTTTGACTGGCCTCTAGTCACTGTAGTTAGCCCTCTGGAACAAAAAGCAGTTTTCTCTAAAGAAACACGGTGCTTCCATAGTATGGGTGGGAGCTAATCCTGTCAGGCTCTAGAGCTAAAGGGAAACTTGACGTGAGTACTTGCCTCACGCTAAGGCCTGAAAAGCCCTGCTGAAGCGAAAGCGTGTTGCAGTTTCCATTAGCTAGTATTCGCAGTTCTGCTTTACTTTAACGTTTCTCCGCTTTTCCAGACACTTAGGACCCTCGTGTGGGCACCCCACTGCCTACAAATACAGTGAGTACCAGCAGGTTCCACTGCCCTTCTAAGAAACTTCCAGGCCGTAAGTCTTTCCAAGTCACTCTGCATTCAGAGAGCAGGGCAATACACTGCACCCTTCCTTGGGAAAGCTAGATGTCCTCAGCACACCAACAGCTCCAGGGATTCTGTTCTCTCACGTCCTACATGCCATGGAAGTCTGCCTCATTGTCCTCATTTGAGCTGCACTTAGCAACACAATCTGATTCGCCTTTCTTCTAGGAACTCACACTCAAGGACCCCATACCTACAGGAGAAAGGAGGCTTGCGTTCCTTCTGCAACCAAAGCACAGTTGTTCCTGTTACCCTGCAGGATTTTAGAATAGCCTAAGGACCGATAGCCTACATAGAGCATTTCAAATTTGAGGCAGTTCGCTACATGTAGAACACTTTGTGAAGAAAAGTTGATTCAGGCAAGGGACAAGGGTAGAGCTAGAGTCTCTTTTGACTTGTTAGAAATCAGAAGGCTTCAGGCTGATGGTTCACCGGCAAAGAAACCTGATGGCACGAGCCTTGCTTTCCCTTCTTAAAAGCTCTTAGTCATGCTGCCCTGAAGCTACCTAAATAACTCTCTTTTTGACTGGCCTCTAGTCACTGTAGTTAGCCCTCTGGAACAAAAAGCAGTTTTCTCTAAGGAAACACGGTGCTTCCATAGTATGGGTGGGAGCTCATCTTATCAGGCTCTAGAGCTAAAGGGAAACTTGACGTGAGTACTTGCCTCACGCTAAGGCCTGAGGAGCCCTGCTGAAGCGAAAGCGTGTTGCAGTTTGCATCAGCTCGTATTCGAAGTTCTGCTTTACTTTAACGTTTCTACACATTTCCAGACACCTAGGAACCTCGTGTGGGCACCCCATTGCCTACAAATACAGTGAGTAGCAGCAGGCTCCACTGCCCTTCAAAGAAACATCCAGGCCGTAAGCCTTTCCAAGTCACTCTATGTATTCAGAGACTAGGGCAATACACTGCACCCTTCCTTGGGAACGCTAGATGTCCTCAGCACACCAACAGCTCCAGGGATTCTGTTCTCTCACGTCCTACATGCCATGGAAGTCTGCCTCATTGTCCTCATTTGAGCTGCACTTAGCAACACAATCTGCTTCACCTCTGTTCTAGGAACTCACACCCAAGGACCCCATACCTACAGTAGAAACGAGGCTTGCATTCCTACTGCAACGAAACCACTGTTTCCTGTTACCCTGCAGGATTTTGAATAGGCTAAGGACCGATAGCCTACTCAAAGTGTTCCAAGGATGAGTGAGTTCGCTACATGCAGAACACTTTGGGAAGTAATGTTGATTCAGGCAAGGGAACAGGGTGTAGCTAGAGTCTCTTTTGACTTGTTGGAAATCAGAAGGGTTTAGACTTCGTGTTCACCGCAAAAGATGACCTGATGGCACAAGCCTTGTTTCCCATATTAAAAGCTCTATTCAGGCTGCCCTGAAGCTACCTAAATACGTCTATTTCTGACTGGCCTCTAGTCACTGTAGTTACACTCAGGACGAAAAGATTTCTCTAACGAAGCACGATGCTTCCATAGCATGGGTGGTAGCTCATCCCGTCAGGCTCTAGAGCTAAAGGGAAACTTGACGTCAGTACTTGCCTCACGCTAAGGCCTGAAGAGCCCTGCTGAAGCGAAAGCGTGTTGCAGTTTACATTAGCTCGTATTCGCAGTTCTGCTTTACTTTAACGTTTCTACGGTTTTCCAGACTCTTTGGACCCTCGTGTGGGCACCCCATTGCCTACCAATACAGTGAGTACCAGCAGGCCGTACTGCCCTTCTAAGAAACATCCAGGCCGTAAGCCTTTCCAAGTCCCTCTATGTGTTCAGAGAGTAGGGCAATACACTGCACCCTTCCTTGGGAAAGCTAGATGTCCTCAGCACACCAACAGCTCCAGGGATTCTGTTCTCTCACGTCCTACATGCCATGGAGTCTGCCTCATTGTCCGATTTTGAGCTGCTCTTAGAAACACAATCTGCTTCGCCTTTCTTCCAGGAACTCACACCCAAGGACCCCATACCTACAGTAGAAAGGAGGCTTGCATCCTACTGCAACGAAACCACAGTTTTCCTGTTACACTGCAGGATTTTAGAATAGGCTTTAGCCTATTCTAGCCCGATAGCCTACATAGAGCATTTCAAATTTGAGGGAGTTCGCTACATGGAGAACACTTTGTGAAGAAAAGTTGATTCAGGCAAGGGACCAGGGTAGAGCTAGAGTCTCTTTTGACTTGTTAGAAATCAGAAGACTTCAGGCTGATTGTTCACCTGCAAAGAAGACCTGATGGCACAAGCCTTGCTTTCCCATATTAAAAGCTCTTAGTCATGCTGCCCTGAAGCTACCTAAATAACTCTCTTTTTGACTGGCCTCTAGTCACTGTAGTTAGCCCTCTGGAACAAAAAGCAGTTTTCTCTAAAGAAACACGGTGCTTCCATAGTATGGGTGGGAGCTCATCCTGTCAGGCTCTAGAGCTAAAGGGAAACTTGACGTGAGTACTTGCCTCACGCTAAGGCCTGAAAAGCCCTGCTGAAGCGAAAGCGTGTTGCAGTTTCCATTAGCTAGTATTCGCAGTTCTGCTTTACTTTAACGTTTCTCCGCTTTTCCAGACACTTAGGACCCTCGTGTGGGCACCCCACTGCCTACAAATACAGTGAGTACCAGCAGGTTCCACTGCCCTTCTAAGAAACTTCCAGGCCGTAAGTCTTTCCAAGTCACTCTGCATTCAGAGAGTAGGGCAATACACTGCACCCTTCCTTGGGAAAGCTAGATGTCCTCAGCACACCAACAGCTCCAGGGATTCTGTTCTCTCACGTCCTACATGCCATGGAAGTCTGCCTCATTGTCCTCATTTGAGCTGCACTTAGCAACACAATCTGATTCGCCTTTCTTCTAGGAACTCACACTCAAGGACCCCATACCTACAGGAGAAAGGAGGCTTGCGTTCTTTCTGCAACCAAAGCACAGTTGTTCCTGTTACCCTGCAGGATTTTAGAATATCCTAAGGACCGATAGCCTACATAGAGCATTTCAAATTTGAGGCAGTTCGCTACATGTAGAACACTTTGTGAAGAAAAGTTGATTCAGGCAAGGGACAAGGGTAGAGCTAGAGTCTCTTTTGACTTGTTAGAAATCAGAAGGCTTCAGGCTGATGGTTCACCGGCAAAGAAACCTGATGGCACGAGACTTGCTTTCCCTTCTTAAAAGCTCTTAGTCATGCTGCCCTGAAGCTACCTAAATAACTCTCTTTTTGACTGGCCTCTAGTCACTGTAGTTAGCCCTCTGGAACAAAAAGCAGTTTTCTCTAAAGAAACACGGTGCTTCCATAGTATGGGTGGGAGCTCATCTTATCAGGCTCTAGAGCTAAAGGGAAACTTGACGTGAGTACTTGCCTCACCCTAAGGCCTGAGGAGCCCTGCTGAAGCGAAAGCGTGTTGCAGTTTTCATCAGCTCGTATTCGAAGTTCTGCTTTACTTTAACGTTTCTACACATTTCCAGACACTTAGGAACCTCGTGTGGGCACCCCATTGCCTACAAATACTGTGAGTAGCAGCAGGCTCCACTGCCCTTCAAAGAAACATCCAGGCCGTAAGCCTTTCCAAGTCACTCTATGTATTCAGAGACTAGGGCAATACACTGCACCCTTCCTTGGGAACGCTAGATGTCCTCAGCACACCAACAGCTCCAGGGATTCTGTTCTCTCACGTCCTACATGCCATGGAAGTCTGCCTCATTGTCCTCATTTGAGCTGCACTTAGCAACACAATCTGCTTCACCTCTGTTCTAGGAACTCACACCCAAGGACCCCATACCTACAGTAGAAACGAGGCTTGCATTCCTACTGCAACGAAACCACTGTTTCCTGTTACACTGCAGGATTTTGAATAGGCTAAGGACCGATAGCCTACTCAAAGTGTTCCAAGGATGAGTGAGTTCGCTACATGCAGAACACTTTGGGAAGTAATGTTGATTCAGGCAAGGGAACAGGGTGTAGCTAGAGTCTCTTTTGACTTGTTGGAAATCAGAAGGGTTTAGACTTCGTGTTCACCGCAAAAGATGACCTGATGGCACAAGCCTTGTTTCCCATATTAAAAGCTCTATTCAGGCTGCCCTGAAGCTACCTAAATACGTCTATTTCTGACTGGCCTCTAGTCACTGTAGTTACACTCTGGACGAAAAGGTTTCTCTAACGAAGCACGATGCTTCCATAGCATGGGTGGTAGCTCATCCCGTCAGGCTCTAGAGCTAAAGGGAAACTTGACGTCAGTACTTGCCTCACGCTAAGGCCTGAAGAGCCCTGCTGAAGCGAAAGCGTGTTGCAGTTTACATTAGCTCGTATTCGCAGTTCTGCTTTACTTTAACGTTTCTACGGTTTTCCAGACTCTTTGGACCCTCGTGTGGGCACCCCATTGCCTACCAATACAGTGAGTACCAGCAGGCCGTACTGCCCTTCTAAGAAACATCCAGGCCGTAAGCCTTTCCAAGTCCCTCTATGTGTTCAGAGAGTAGGGCAATACACTGCACCCTTCCTTGGGAAAGCTAGATGTCCTCAGCACACCAACAGCTCCAGGGATTCTGTTCTCTCACGTCCTACATGCCATGGAGTCTGCCTCATTGTCCGATTTTGAGCTGCTCTTAGAAACACAATCTGCTTCGCCTTTCTTCCAGGAACTCACACCCAAGGACCCCATACCTACAGTAGAAAGGAGGCTTGCATCCTACTGCAACGAAGCCACAGTTTTCCTGTTACACTGCAGGATTTTAGAATAGGCTTTAGCCTATTCTAGCCCGATAGCCTACATAGAGCATTTCAAATTTGAGGGAGTTCGCTACATGGAGAACACTTTGTGAAGAAAAGTTGATTCAGGCAAGGGACCAGGGTAGAGCTAGAGTCTCTTTTGACTTGTTAGAAATCAGAAGACTTCAGGCTGATTGTTCACCTGCAAAGAAGACCTGATGGCACAAGCCTTGCTTTCCCATATTAAAAGCTCTTAGTCATGCTGCCCTGAAGCTACCTAAATAACTCTCTTTTTGACTGGCCTCTAGTCACTGTAGTTAGCCCTCTGGAACAAAAAGCAGTTTTCTCTAAAGAAACACGGTGCTTCCATAGTATGGGTGGGAGCTCATCCCGGCAGGCTCTAGAGCTAAAGGGAAACTTGACGTGAGTACTTGCCTCACGCTAAGGCCTGAAAAGCCCTGCTGAAGCGAAAGCGTGTTGCAGTTTCCATTAGCTAGTATTCGCAGTTCTGCTTTACTTTAACGTTTCTCCGCTTTTCCAGACACTTAGGACCCTCGTGTGGGCACCCCACTGCCTACAAATACAGTGAGTAGCAGCAGGCTCCACTGCCCTTCAAAGAAACATCCAGGCCGTAAGCCTTTCCAAGTCACTCTATGTATTCAGAGACTAGGGCAATACACTGCACCCTTCCTTGGGAACGCTAGATGTCCTCAGCACACCAACAGCTCCAGGGATTCTGTTCTCTCACGTCCTACATGCCATGGAAGTCTGCCTCATTGTCCTCATTTGAGCTGCACTTAGCAACACAATCTGCTTCACCTCTGTTCTAGGAACTCACACCCAAGGACCCCATACCTACAGTAGAAACGAGGCTTGCATTCCTACTGCAACGAAACCACTGTTTCCTGTTACCCTGCAGGATTTTGAATAGGCTAAGGACCGATAGCCTACTCAAAGTGTTCCAAGGATGAGTGAGTTCGCTACATGCAGAACACTTTGGGAAGTAATGTTGATTCAGGCAAGGGAACAGGGTGTAGCTAGAGTCTCTTTTGACTTGTTGGAAATCAGAAGGGTTTAGACTTCGTGTTCACCGCAAAAGATGACCTGATGGCACAAGCCTTGTTTCCCATATTAAAAGCTCTATTCAGGCTGCCCTGAAGCTACCTAAATACGTCTATTTCTGACTGGCCTCTAGTCACTGTAGTTACACTCTGGACGAAAAGGTTTCTCTAACGAAGCACGATGCTTCCATAGCATGGGTGGTAGCTCATCCCGTCAGGCTCTAGAGCTAAAGGGAAACTTGACGTCAGTACTTGCCTCACGCTAAGGCCTGAAGAGCCCTGCTGAAGCGAAAGCGTGTTGCAGTTTACATTAGCTCGTATTCGCAGTTCTGCTTTACTTTAACGTTTCTACGGTTTTCCAGACTCTTTGGACCCTCGTGTGGGCACCCCATTGCCTACCAATACAGTGAGTACCAGCAGGCCGTACTGCCCTTCTAAGAAACATCCAGGCCGTAAGCCTTTCCAAGTCCCTCTATGTGTTCAGAGAGTAGGGCAATACACTGCACCCTTCCTTGGGAAAGCTAGATGTCCTCAGCACACCAACAGCTCCAGGGATTCTGTTCTCTCACGTCCTACATGCCATGGAGTCTGCCTCATTGTCCGATTTTGAGCTGCTCTTAGAAACACAATCTGCTTCGCCTTTCTTCCAGGAACTCACACCCAAGGACCCCATACCTACAGTAGAAAGGAGGCTTGCATCCTACTGCAACGAAACCACAGTTTTCCTGTTACACTGCAGGATTTTAGAATAGGCTTTAGCCTATTCTAGCCCGATAGCCTACATAGAGCATTTCAAATTTGAGGGAGTTCGCTACATGGAGAACACTTTGTGAAGAAAAGTTGATTCAGGCAAGGGACCAGGGTAGAGCTAGAGTCTCTTTTGACTTGTTAGAAATCAGAAGACTTCAGGCTGATTGTTCACCGGCAAAGAAGACCTGATGGCACAAGCCTTGCTTTCCCATATTAAAAGATCTTAGTCATGCTGCCCTGAAGCTACCTAAATAACTCTCTTTTTGACTGGCCTCTAGTCACTGTAGTTAGCCCTCTGGAACAAAAAGCAGTTTTCTCTAAAGAAACACGGTGCTTCCATAGTATGGGTGGGAGCTCATCCTGTCAGGCTCTAGAGCTAAAGGGAAACTTGACGTGAGTACTTGCCTCACGCTAAGGCCTGAAAAGCCCTGCTGAAGCGAAAGCGTGTTGCAGTTTCCATTAGCTAGTATTCGCAGTTCTGCTTTACTTTAACGTTTCTCCGCTTTTCCAGACACTTAGGACCCTCGTGTGGGCACCCCACTGCCTACAAATACAGTGAGTACCAGCAGGTTCCACTGCCCTTCTAAGAAACTTCCAGGCCGTAAGTCTTTCCAAGTCACTCTGCATTCAGAGAGCAGGGCAATACACTGCACCCTTCCTTGGGAAAGCTAGATGTCCTCAGCACACCAACAGCTCCAGGGATTCTGTTCTCTCACGTCCTACATGCCATGGAAGTCTGCCTCATTGTCCTCATTTGAGCTGCACTTAGCAACACAATCTGATTCGCCTTTCTTCTAGGAACTCACACTCAAGGACCCCATACCTACAGGAGAAAGGAGGCTTGCGTTCCTTCTGCAACCAAAGCACAGTTGTTCCTGTTACCCTGCAGGATTTTAGAATAGCCTAAGGACCGATAGCCTACATAGAGCATTTCAAATTTGAGGCAGTTCGCTACATGTAGAACACTTTGTGAAGAAAAGTTGATTCAGGCAAGGGACAAGGGTAGAGCTAGAGTCTCTTTTGACTTGTTAGAAATCAGAAGGCTTCAGGCTGATGGTTCACCGGCAAAGAAACCTGATGGCACGAGCCTTGCTTTCCCTTCTTAAAAGCTCTTAGTCATGCTGCCCTGAAGCTACCTAAATAACTCTCTTTTTGACTGGCCTCTAGTCACTGTAGTTAGCCCTCTGGAACAAAAAGCAGTTTTCTCTAAGGAAACACGGTGCTTCCATAGTATGGGTGGGAGCTCATCTTATCAGGCTCTAGAGCTAAAGGGAAACTTGACGTGAGTACTTGCCTCACGCTAAGGCCTGAGGAGCCCTGCTGAAGCGAAAGCGTGTTGCAGTTTGCATCAGCTCGTATTCGAAGTTCTGCTTTACTTTAACGTTTCTACACATTTCCAGACACCTAGGAACCTCGTGTGGGCACCCCATTGCCTACAAATACAGTGAGTAGCAGCAGGCTCCACTGCCCTTCAAAGAAACATCCAGGCCGTAAGCCTTTCCAAGTCACTCTATGTATTCAGAGACTAGGGCAATACACTGCACCCTTCCTTGGGAACGCTAGATGTCCTCAGCACACCAACAGCTCCAGGGATTCTGTTCTCTCACGTCCTACATGCCATGGAAGTCTGCCTCATTGTCCTCATTTGAGCTGCACTTAGCAACACAATCTGCTTCACCTCTGTTCTAGGAACTCACACCCAAGGACCCCATACCTACAGTAGAAACGAGGCTTGCATTCCTACTGCAACGAAACCACTGTTTCCTGTTACACTGCAGGATTTTGAATAGGCTAAGGACCGATAGCCTACTCAAAGTGTTCCAAGGATGAGTGAGTTCGCTACATGCAGAACACTTTGGGAAGTAATGTTGATTCAGGCAAGGGAACAGGGTGTAGCTAGAGTCTCTTTTGACTTGTTGGAAATCAGAAGGGTTTAGACTTCGTGTTCACCGCAAAAGATGACCTGATGGCACAAGCCTTGTTTCCCATATTAAAAGCTCTATTCAGGCTGCCCTGAAGCTACCTAAATACGTCTATTTCTGACTGGCCTCTAGTCACTGTAGTTACACTCAGGACGAAAAGATTTCTCTAACGAAGCACGATGCTTCCATAGCATGGGTGGTAGCTCATCCCGTCAGGCTCTAGAGCTAAAGGGAAACTTGACGTCAGTACTTGCCTCACGCTAAGGCCTGAAGAGCCCTGCTGAAGCGAAAGCGTGTTGCAGTTTACATTAGCTCGTATTCGCAGTTCTGCTTTACTTTAACGTTTCTACGGTTTTCCAGACTCTTTGGACCCTCGTGTGGGCACCCCATTGCCTACCAATACAGTGAGTACCAGCAGGCCGTACTGCCCTTCTAAGAAACATCCAGGCCGTAAGCCTTTCCAAGTCCCTCTATGTGTTCAGAGAGTAGGGCAATACACTGCACCCTTCCTTGGGAAAGCTAGATGTCCTCAGCACACCAACAGCTCCAGGGATTCTGTTCTCTCACGTCCTACATGCCATGGAGTCTGCCTCATTGTCCGATTTTGAGCTGCTCTTAGAAACACAATCTGCTTCGCCTTTCTTCCAGGAACTCACACCCAAGGACCCCATACCTACAGTAGAAAGGAGGCTTGCATCCTACTGCAACGAAACCACAGTTTTCCTGTTACACTGCAGGATTTTAGAATAGGCTTTAGCCTATTCTAGCCCGATAGCCTACATAGAGCATTTCAAATTTGAGGGAGTTCGCTACATGGAGAACACTTTGTGAAGAAAAGTTGATTCAGGCAAGGGACCAGGGTAGAGCTAGAGTCTCTTTTGACTTGTTAGAAATCAGAAGACTTCAGGCTGATTGTTCACCGGCAAAGAAGACCTGATGGCACAAGCCTTGCTTTCCCATATTAAAAGCTCTTAGTCATGCTGCCCTGAAGCTACCTAAATAACTCTCTTTTTGACTGGCCTCTAGTCACTGTAGTTAGCCCTCTGGAACAAAAAGCAGTTTTCTCTAAAGAAACACGGTGCTTCCATAGTATGGGTGGGAGCTCATCCTGTCAGGCTCTAGAGCTAAAGGGAAACTTGACGTGAGTACTTGCCTCACGCTAAGGCCTGAAAAGCCCTGCTGAAGCGAAAGCGTGTTGCAGTTTCCATTAGCTAGTATTCGCAGTTCTGCTTTACTTTAACGTTTCTCCGCTTTTCCAGACACTTAGGACCCTCGTGTGGGCACCCCACTGCCTACAAATACAGTGAGTACCAGCAGGTTCCACTGCCCTTCTAAGAAACTTCCAGGCCGTAAGTCTTTCCAAGTCACTCTGCATTCAGAGAGTAGGGCAATACACTGCACCCTTCCTTGGGAAAGCTAGATGTCCTCAGCACACCAACAGCTCCAGGGATTCTGTTCTCTCACGTCCTACATGCCATGGAAGTCTGCCTCATTGTCCTCATTTGAGCTGCACTTAGCAACACAATCTGATTCGCCTTTCTTCTAGGAACTCACACTCAAGGACCCCATACCTACAGGAGAAAGGAGGCTTGCGTTCTTTCTGCAACCAAAGCACAGTTGTTCCTGTTACCCTGCAGGATTTTAGAATATCCTAAGGACCGATAGCCTACATAGAGCATTTCAAATTTGAGGCAGTTCGCTACATGTAGAACACTTTGTGAAGAAAAGTTGATTCAGGCAAGGGACAAGGGTAGAGCTAGAGTCTCTTTTGACTTGTTAGAAATCAGAAGGCTTCAGGCTGATGGTTCACCGGCAAAGAAACCTGATGGCACGAGACTTGCTTTCCCTTCTTAAAAGCTCTTAGTCATGCTGCCCTGAAGCTACCTAAATAACTCTCTTTTTGACTGGCCTCTAGTCACTGTAGTTAGCCCTCTGGAACAAAAAGCAGTTTTCTCTAAAGAAACACGGTGCTTCCATAGTATGGGTGGGAGCTCATCTTATCAGGCTCTAGAGCTAAAGGGAAACTTGACGTGAGTACTTGCCTCACCCTAAGGCCTGAGGAGCCCTGCTGAAGCGAAAGCGTGTTGCAGTTTTCATCAGCTCGTATTCGAAGTTCTGCTTTACTTTAACGTTTCTACACATTTCCAGACACTTAGGAACCTCGTGTGGGCACCCCATTGCCTACAAATACTGTGAGTAGCAGCAGGCTCCACTGCCCTTCAAAGAAACATCCAGGCCGTAAGCCTTTCCAAGTCACTCTATGTATTCAGAGACTAGGGCAATACACTGCACCCTTCCTTGGGAACGCTAGATGTCCTCAGCACACCAACAGCTCCAGGGATTCTGTTCTCTCACGTCCTACATGCCATGGAAGTCTGCCTCATTGTCCTCATTTGAGCTGCACTTAGCAACACAATCTGCTTCACCTCTGTTCTAGGAACTCACACCCAAGGACCCCATACCTACAGTAGAAACGAGGCTTGCATTCCTACTGCAACGAAACCACTGTTTCCTGTTACACTGCAGGATTTTGAATAGGCTAAGGACCGATAGCCTACTCAAAGTGTTCCAAGGATGAGTGAGTTCGCTACATGCAGAACACTTTGGGAAGTAATGTTGATTCAGGCAAGGGAACAGGGTGTAGCTAGAGTCTCTTTTGACTTGTTGGAAATCAGAAGGGTTTAGACTTCGTGTTCACCGCAAAAGATGACCTGATGGCACAAGCCTTGTTTCCCATATTAAAAGCTCTATTCAGGCTGCCCTGAAGCTACCTAAATACGTCTATTTCTGACTGGCCTCTAGTCACTGTAGTTACACTCAGGACGAAAAGATTTCTCTAACGAAGCACGATGCTTCCATAGCATGGGTGGTAGCTCATCCCGTCAGGCTCTAGAGCTAAAGGGAAACTTGACGTCAGTACTTGCCTCACGCTAAGGCCTGAAGAGCCCTGCTGAAGCGAAAGCGTGTTGCAGTTTACATTAGCTCGTATTCGCAGTTCTGCTTTACTTTAACGTTTCTACGGTTTTCCAGACTCTTTGGACCCTCGTGTGGGCACCCCATTGCCTACCAATACAGTGAGTACCAGCAGGCCGTACTGCCCTTCTAAGAAACATCCAGGCCGTAAGCCTTTCCAAGTCCCTCTATGTGTTCAGAGAGTAGGGCAATACACTGCACCCTTCCTTGGGAAAGCTAGATGTCCTCAGCACACCAACAGCTCCAGGGATTCTGTTCTCTCACGTCCTACATGCCATGGAGTCTGCCTCATTGTCCGATTTTGAGCTGCTCTTAGAAACACAATCTGCTTCGCCTTTCTTCCAGGAACTCACACCCAAGGACCCCATACCTACAGTAGAAAGGAGGCTTGCATCCTACTGCAACGAAACCACAGTTTTCCTGTTACACTGCAGGATTTTAGAATAGGCTTTAGCCTATTCTAGCCCGATAGCCTACATAGAGCATTTCAAATTTGAGGGAGTTCGCTACATGGAGAACACTTTGTGAAGAAAAGTTGATTCAGGCAAGGGACCAGGGTAGAGCTAGAGTCTCTTTTGACTTGTTAGAAATCAGAAGACTTCAGGCTGATTGTTCACCGGCAAAGAAGACCTGATGGCACAAGCCTTGCTTTCCCATATTAAAAGCTCTTAGTCATGCTGCCCTGAAGCTACCTAAATAACTCTCTTTTTGACTGGCCTCTAGTCACTGTAGTTAGCCCTCTGGAACAAAAAGCAGTTTTCTCTAAAGAAACACGGTGCTTCCATAGTATGGGTGGGAGCTCATCCTGTCAGGCTCTAGAGCTAAAGGGAAACTTGACGTGAGTACTTGCCTCACGCTAAGGCCTGAAAAGCCCTGCTGAAGCGAAAGCGTGTTGCAGTTTCCATTAGCTAGTATTCGCAGTTCTGCTTTACTTTAACGTTTCTCCGCTTTTCCAGACACTTAGGACCCTCGTGTGGGCACCCCACTGCCTACAAATACAGTGAGTACCAGCAGGTTCCACTGCCCTTCTAAGAAACTTCCAGGCCGTAAGTCTTTCCAAGTCACTCTGCATTCAGAGAGTAGGGCAATACACTGCACCCTTCCTTGGGAAAGCTAGATGTCCTCAGCACACCAACAGCTCCAGGGATTCTGTTCTCTCACGTCCTACATGCCATGGAAGTCTGCCTCATTGTCCTCATTTGAGCTGCACTTAGCAACACAATCTGATTCGCCTTTCTTCTAGGAACTCACACTCAAGGACCCCATACCTACAGGAGAAAGGAGGCTTGCGTTCTTTCTGCAACCAAAGCACAGTTGTTCCTGTTACCCTGCAGGATTTTAGAATATCCTAAGGACCGATAGCCTACATAGAGCATTTCAAATTTGAGGCAGTTCGCTACATGTAGAACACTTTGTGAAGAAAAGTTGATTCAGGCAAGGGACAAGGGTAGAGCTAGAGTCTCTTTTGACTTGTTAGAAATCAGAAGGCTTCAGGCTGATGGTTCACCGGCAAAGAAACCTGATGGCACGAGACTTGCTTTCCCTTCTTAAAAGCTCTTAGTCATGCTGCCCTGAAGCTACCTAAATAACTCTCTTTTTGACTGGCCTCTAGTCACTGTAGTTAGCCCTCTGGAACAAAAAGCAGTTTTCTCTAAAGAAACACGGTGCTTCCATAGTATGGGTGGGAGCTCATCTTATCAGGCTCTAGAGCTAAAGGGAAACTTGACGTGAGTACTTGCCTCACCCTAAGGCCTGAGGAGCCCTGCTGAAGCGAAAGCGTGTTGCAGTTTTCATCAGCTCGTATTCGAAGTTCTGCTTTACTTTAACGTTTCTACACATTTCCAGACACTTAGGAACCTCGTGTGGGCACCCCATTGCCTACAAATACTGTGAGTAGCAGCAGGCTCCACTGCCCTTCAAAGAAACATCCAGGCCGTAAGCCTTTCCAAGTCACTCTATGTATTCAGAGACTAGGGCAATACACTGCACCCTTCCTTGGGAACGCTAGATGTCCTCAGCACACCAACAGCTCCAGGGATTCTGTTCTCTCACGTCCTACATGCCATGGAAGTCTGCCTCATTGTCCTCATTTGAGCTGCACTTAGCAACACAATCTGCTTCACCTCTGTTCTAGGAACTCACACCCAAGGACCCCATACCTACAGTAGAAACGAGGCTTGCATTCCTACTGCAACGAAACCACTGTTTCCTGTTACACTGCAGGATTTTGAATAGGCTAAGGACCGATAGCCTACTCAAAGTGTTCCAAGGATGAGTGAGTTCGCTACATGCAGAACACTTTGGGAAGTAATGTTGATTCAGGCAAGGGAACAGGGTGTAGCTAGAGTCTCTTTTGACTTGTTGGAAATCAGAAGGGTTTAGACTTCGTGTTCACCGCAAAAGATGACCTGATGGCACAAGCCTTGTTTCCCATATTAAAAGCTCTATTCAGGCTGCCCTGAAGCTACCTAAATACGTCTATTTCTGACTGGCCTCTAGTCACTGTAGTTACACTCTGGACGAAAAGGTTTCTCTAACGAAGCACGATGCTTCCATAGCATGGGTGGTAGCTCATCCCGTCAGGCTCTAGAGCTAAAGGGAAACTTGACGTCAGTACTTGCCTCACGCTAAGGCCTGAAGAGCCCTGCTGAAGCGAAAGCGTGTTGCAGTTTACATTAGCTCGTATTCGCAGTTCTGCTTTACTTTAACGTTTCTACGGTTTTCCAGACTCTTTGGACCCTCGTGTGGGCACCCCATTGCCTACCAATACAGTGAGTACCAGCAGGCCGTACTGCCCTTCTAAGAAACATCCAGGCCGTAAGCCTTTCCAAGTCCCTCTATGTGTTCAGAGAGTAGGGCAATACACTGCACCCTTCCTTGGGAAAGCTAGATGTCCTCAGCACACCAACAGCTCCAGGGATTCTGTTCTCTCACGTCCTACATGCCATGGAGTCTGCCTCATTGTCCGATTTTGAGCTGCTCTTAGAAACACAATCTGCTTCGCCTTTCTTCCAGGAACTCACACCCAAGGACCCCATACCTACAGTAGAAAGGAGGCTTGCATCCTACTGCAACGAAACCACAGTTTTCCTGTTACACTGCAGGATTTTAGAATAGGCTTTAGCCTATTCTAGCCCGATAGCCTACATAGAGCATTTCAAATTTGAGGGAGTTCGCTACATGGAGAACACTTTGTGAAGAAAAGTTGATTCAGGCAAGGGACCAGGGTAGAGCTAGAGTCTCTTTTGACTTGTTAGAAATCAGAAGACTTCAGGCTGATTGTTCACCTGCAAAGAAGACCTGATGGCACAAGCCTTGCTTTCCCATATTAAAAGCTCTTAGTCATGCTGCCCTGAAGCTACCTAAATAACTCTCTTTTTGACTGGCCTCTAGTCACTGTAGTTAGCCCTCTGGAACAAAAAGCAGTTTTCTCTAAAGAAACACGGTGCTTCCATAGTATGGGTGGGAGCTCATCCCGGCAGGCTCTAGAGCTAAAGGGAAACTTGACGTGAGTACTTGCCTCACGCTAAGGCCTGAAAAGCCCTGCTGAAGCGAAAGCGTGTTGCAGTTTCCATTAGCTAGTATTCGCAGTTCTGCTTTACTTTAACGTTTCTCCGCTTTTCCAGACACTTAGGACCCTCGTGTGGGCACCCCACTGCCTACAAATACAGTGAGTAGCAGCAGGCTCCACTGCCCTTCAAAGAAACATCCAGGCCGTAAGCCTTTCCAAGTCACTCTATGTATTCA
Organism: Eubalaena glacialis; assembly: GCF_028564815.1. NCBI lineage: Eukaryota > Metazoa > Chordata > Mammalia > Artiodactyla > Balaenidae > Eubalaena > Eubalaena glacialis. The sequence continues at coordinate 42,393,680 of NC_083735.1, read as the reverse complement.
GAGACTAGGGCAATACACTGCACCCTTCCTTGGGAACGCTAGATGTCCTCAGCACACCAACAGCTCCAGGGATTCTGTTCTCTCACGTCCTACATGCCATGGAAGTCTGCCTCATTGTCCTCATTTGAGCTGCACTTAGCAACACAATCTGCTTCACCTCTGTTCTAGGAACTCACACCCAAGGACCCCATACCTACAGTAGAAACGAGGCTTGCATTCCTACTGCAACGAAACCACTGTTTCCTGTTACACTGCAGGATTTTGAATAGGCTAAGGACCGATAGCCTACTCAAAGTGTTCCAAGGATGAGTGAGTTCGCTACATGCAGAACACTTTGGGAAGTAATGTTGATTCAGGCAAGGGAACAGGGTGTAGCTAGAGTCTCTTTTGACTTGTTGGAAATCAGAAGGGTTTAGACTTCGTGTTCACCGCAAAAGATGACCTGATGGCACAAGCCTTGTTTCCCATATTAAAAGCTCTATTCAGGCTGCCCTGAAGCTACCTAAATACGTCTATTTCTGACTGGCCTCTAGTCACTGTAGTTACACTCTGGACGAAAAGATTTCTCTAACGAAGCACGATGCTTCCATAGCATGGGTGGTAGCTCATCCCGTCAGGCTCTAGAGCTAAAGGGAAACTTGACGTCAGTACTTGCCGCACGCTAAGGCCTGAAGAGCCCTGCTGAAGCGAAAGCGTGTTGCAGTTTACATTAGCTCGTATTCGCAGTTCTGCTTTACTTTAACGTTTCTACGGTTTTCCAGACTCTTTGGACCCTCGTGTGGGCACCCCATTGCCTACCAATACAGTGAGTACCAGCAGGCCGTACTGCCCTTCTAAGAAACATCCAGGCCGTAAGCCTTTCCAAGTCCCTCTATGTGTTCAGAGAGTAGGGCAATACACTGCACCCTTCCTTGGGAAAGCTAGATGTCCTCAGCACACCAACAGCTCCAGGGATTCTGTTCTCTCACGTCCTACATGCCATGGAGTCTGCCTCATTGTCCGATTTTGAGCTGCTCTTAGAAACACAATCTGCTTCGCCTTTCTTCCAGGAACTCACACCCAAGGACCCCATACCTACAGTAGAAAGGAGGCTTGCATCCTACTGCAACGAAACCACAGTTTTCCTGTTACACTGCAGGATTTTAGAATAGGCTTTAGCCTATTCTAGCCCGATAGCCTACATAGAGCATTTCAAATTTGAGGGAGTTCGCTACATGGAGAACACTTTGTGAAGAAAAGTTGATTCAGGCAAGGGACCAGGGTAGAGCTAGAGTCTCTTTTGACTTGTTAGAAATCAGAAGACTTCAGGCTGATTGTTCACCTGCAAAGAAGACCTGATGGCACAAGCCTTGCTTTCCCATATTAAAAGCTCTTAGTCATGCTGCCCTGAAGCTACCTAAATAACTCTCTTTTTGACTGGCCTCTAGTCACTGTAGTTAGCCCTCTGGAACAAAAAGCAGTTTTCTCTAAAGAAACACGGTGCTTCCATAGTATGGGTGGGAGCTCATCCCGGCAGGCTCTAGAGCTAAAGGGAAACTTGACGTGAGTACTTGCCTCACGCTAAGGCCTGAAAAGCCCTGCTGAAGCGAAAGCGTGTTGCAGTTTGCATCAGCTCGTATTCGAAGTTCTGCTTTACTTTAACGTTTCTACACATTTCCAGACACTTAGGAACCTCGTGTGGGCACCCCATTGCCTACAAATACAGTGAGTAGCAGCAGGCTCCACTGCCCTTCAAAGAAACATCCAGGCCGTAAGCCTTTCCAAGTCACTCTATGTATTCAGAGACTAGGGCAATACACTGCACCCTTCCTTGGGAACGCTAGATGTCCTCAGCACACCAACAGCTCCAGGGATTCTGTTCTCTCACGTCCTACATGCCATGGAAGTCTGCCTCATTGTCCTCATTTGAGCTGCACTTAGCAACACAATCTGCTTCACCTCTGTTCTAGGAACTCACACCCAAGGACCCCATACCTACAGTAGAAACGAGGCTTGCATTCCTACTGCAACGAAACCACTGTTTCCTGTTACCCTGCAGGATTTTGAATAGGCTAAGGACCGATAGCCTACTCAAAGTGTTCCAAGGATGAGTGAGTTCGCTACATGCAGAACACTTTGGGAAGTAATGTTGATTCAGGCAAGGGAACAGGGTGTAGCTAGAGTCTCTTTTGACTTGTTGGAAATCAGAAGGGTTTAGACTTCGTGTTCACCGCAAAAGATGACCTGATGGCACAAGCCTTGTTTCCCATATTAAAAGCTCTATTCAGGCTGCCCTGAAGCTACCTAAATACGTCTATTTCTGACTGGCCTCTAGTCACTGTAGTTACACTCTGGACGAAAAGGTTTCTCTAACGAAGCACGATGCTTCCATAGCATGGGTGGTAGCTCATCCCGTCAGGCTCTAGAGCTAAAGGAAAACTTGACGTCAGTACTTGCCTCACGCTAAGGCCTGAAGAGCCCTGCTGAAGCGAAAGCGTGTTGCAGTTTACATTAGCTCGTATTCGCAGTTCTGCTTTACTTTAACGTTTCTACGGTTTTCCAGACTCTTTGGACCCTCGTGTGGGCACCCCATTGCCTACCAATACAGTGAGTACCAGCAGGCCGTACTGCCCTTCTAAGAAACATCCAGGCCGTAAGCCTTTCCAAGTCCCTCTATGTGTTCAGAGAGTAGGGCAATACACTGCACCCTTCCTTGGGAAAGCTAGATGTCCTCAGCACACCAACAGCTCCAGGGATTCTGTTCTCTCACGTCCTACATGCCATGGAAGTCTGCCTCATTGTCCTCATTTGAGCTGCACTTAGCAACACAATCTGATTCGCCTTTCTTCTAGGAACTCACACTCAAGGACCCCATACCTACAGGAGAAAGGAGGCTTGCGTTCCTTCTGCAACCAAAGCACAGTTGTTCCTGTTACCCTGCAGGATTTTAGAATAGCCTAAGGACCGATAGCCTACATAGAGCATTTCAAATTTGAGGCAGTTCGCTACATGTAGAACACTTTGTGAAGAAAAGTTGATTCAGGCAAGGGACAAGGGTAGAGCTAGAGTCTCTTTTGACTTGTTAGAAATCAGAAGGCTTCAGGCTGATGGTTCACCGGCAAAGAAACCTGATGGCACGAGCCTTGCTTTCCCTTCTTAAAAGCTCTTAGTCATGCTGCCCTGAAGCTACCTAAATAACTCTCTTTTTGACTGGCCTCTAGTCACTGTAGTTAGCCCTCTGGAACAAAAAGCAGTTTTCTCTAAGGAAACACGGTGCTTCCATAGTATGGGTGGGAGCTCATCTTATCAGGCTCTAGAGCTAAAGGGAAACTTGACGTGAGTACTTGCCTCACGCTAAGGCCTGAGGAGCCCTGCTGAAGCGAAAGCGTGTTGCAGTTTGCATCAGCTCGTATTCGAAGTTCTGCTTTACTTTAACGTTTCTACACATTTCCAGACACCTAGGAACCTCGTGTGGGCACCCCATTGCCTACAAATACAGTGAGTAGCAGCAGGCTCCACTGCCCTTCAAAGAAACATCCAGGCCGTAAGCCTTTCCAAGTCACTCTATGTATTCAGAGACTAGGGCAATACACTGCACCCTTCCTTGGGAACGCTAGATGTCCTCAGCACACCAACAGCTCCAGGGATTCTGTTCTCTCACGTCCTACATGCCATGGAAGTCTGCCTCATTGTCCTCATTTGAGCTGCACTTAGCAACACAATCTGCTTCACCTCTGTTCTAGGAACTCACACCCAAGGACCCCATACCTACAGTAGAAACGAGGCTTGCATTCCTACTGCAACGAAACCACTGTTTCCTGTTACCCTGCAGGATTTTGAATAGGCTAAGGACCGATAGCCTACTCAAAGTGTTCCAAGGATGAGTGAGTTCGCTACATGCAGAACACTTTGGGAAGTAATGTTGATTCAGGCAAGGGAACAGGGTGTAGCTAGAGTCTCTTTTGACTTGTTGGAAATCAGAAGGGTTTAGACTTCGTGTTCACCGCAAAAGATGACCTGATGGCACAAGCCTTGTTTCCCATATTAAAAGCTCTATTCAGGCTGCCCTGAAGCTACCTAAATACGTCTATTTCTGACTGGCCTCTAGTCACTGTAGTTACACTCTGGACGAAAAGGTTTCTCTAACGAAGCACGATGCTTCCATAGCATGGGTGGTAGCTCATCCCGTCAGGCTCTAGAGCTAAAGGGAAACTTGACGTCAGTACTTGCCTCACGCTAAGGCCTGAAGAGCCCTGCTGAAGCGAAAGCGTGTTGCAGTTTACATTAGCTCGTATTCGCAGTTCTGCTTTACTTTAACGTTTCTATGGTTTTCCAGACTCTTTGGACCCTCGTGTGGGCACCCCATTGCCTACCAATACAGTGAGTACCAGCAGGCCGTACTGCCCTTCTAAGAAACATCCAGGCCGTAAGCCTTTCCAAGTCCCTCTATGTGTTCAGAGAGTAGGGCAATACACTGCACCCTTCCTTGGGAAAGCTAGATGTCCTCAGCACACCAACAGCTCCAGGGATTCTGTTCTCTCACGTCCTACATGCCATGGAGTCTGCCTCATTGTCCGATTTTGAGCTGCTCTTAGAAACACAATCTGCTTCGCCTTTCTTCCAGGAACTCACACCCAAGGACCCCATACCTACAGTAGAAAGGAGGCTTGCATCCTACTGCAACGAAACCACAGTTTTCCTGTTACACTGCAGGATTTTAGAATAGGCTTTAGCCTATTCTAGCCCGATAGCCTACATAGAGCATTTCAAATTTGAGGGAGTTCGCTACATGGAGAACACTTTGTGAAGAAAAGTTGATTCAGGCAAGGGACCAGGGTAGAGCTAGAGTCTCTTTTGACTTGTTAGAAATCAGAAGACTTCAGGCTGATTGTTCACCTGCAAAGAAGACCTGATGGCACAAGCCTTGCTTTCCCATATTAAAAGCTCTTAGTCATGCTGCCCTGAAGCTACCTAAATAACTCTCTTTTTGACTGGCCTCTAGTCACTGTAGTTAGCCCTCTGGAACAAAAAGCAGTTTTCTCTAAAGAAACACGGTGCTTCCATAGTATGGGTGGGAGCTCATCCCGGCAGGCTCTAGAGCTAAAGGGAAACTTGACGTGAGTACTTGCCTCACGCTAAGGCCTGAAAAGCCCTGCTGAAGCGAAAGCGTGTTGCAGTTTCCATTAGCTAGTATTCGCAGTTCTGCTTTACTTTAACGTTTCTCCGCTTTTCCAGACACTTAGGACCCTCGTGTGGGCACCCCACTGCCTACAAATACAGTGAGTACCAGCAGGTTCCACTGCCCTTCTAAGAAACTTCCAGGCCGTAAGTCTTTCCAAGTCACTCTGCATTCAGAGAGTAGGGCAATACACTGCACCCTTCCTTGGGAAAGCTAGATGTCCTCAGCACACCAACAGCTCCAGGGATTCTGTTCTCTCACGTCCTACATGCCATGGAAGTCTGCCTCATTGTCCTCATTTGAGCTGCACTTAGCAACACAATCTGATTCGCCTTTCTTCTAGGAACTCACACTCAAGGACCCCATACCTACAGGAGAAAGGAGGCTTGCGTTCTTTCTGCAACCAAAGCACAGTTGTTCCTGTTACCCTGCAGGATTTTAGAATATCCTAAGGACCGATAGCCTACATAGAGCATTTCAAATTTGAGGCAGTTCGCTACATGTAGAACACTTTGTGAAGAAAAGTTGATTCAGGCAAGGGACAAGGGTAGAGCTAGAGTCTCTTTTGACTTGTTAGAAATCAGAAGGCTTCAGGCTGATGGTTCACCGGCAAAGAAACCTGATGGCACGAGACTTGCTTTCCCTTCTTAAAAGCTCTTAGTCATGCTGCCCTGAAGCTACCTAAATAACTCTCTTTTTGACTGGCCTCTAGTCACTGTAGTTAGCCCTCTGGAACAAAAAGCAGTTTTCTCTAAAGAAACACGGTGCTTCCATAGTATGGGTGGGAGCTCATCTTATCAGGCTCTAGAGCTAAAGGGAAACTTGACGTGAGTACTTGCCTCACCCTAAGGCCTGAGGAGCCCTGCTGAAGCGAAAGCGTGTTGCAGTTTTCATCAGCTCGTATTCGAAGTTCTGCTTTACTTTAACGTTTCTACACATTTCCAGACACTTAGGAACCTCGTGTGGGCACCCCATTGCCTACAAATACTGTGAGTAGCAGCAGGCTCCACTGCCCTTCAAAGAAACATCCAGGCCGTAAGCCTTTCCAAGTCACTCTATGTATTCAGAGACTAGGGCAATACACTGCACCCTTCCTTGGGAACGCTAGATGTCCTCAGCACACCAACAGCTCCAGGGATTCTGTTCTCTCACGTCCTACATGCCATGGAAGTCTGCCTCATTGTCCTCATTTGAGCTGCACTTAGCAACACAATCTGCTTCACCTCTGTTCTAGGAACTCACACCCAAGGACCCCATACCTACAGTAGAAACGAGGCTTGCATTCCTACTGCAACGAAACCACTGTTTCCTGTTACACTGCAGGATTTTGAATAGGCTAAGGACCGATAGCCTACTCAAAGTGTTCCAAGGATGAGTGAGTTCGCTACATGCAGAACACTTTGGGAAGTAATGTTGATTCAGGCAAGGGAACAGGGTGTAGCTAGAGTCTCTTTTGACTTGTTGGAAATCAGAAGGGTTTAGACTTCGTGTTCACCGCAAAAGATGACCTGATGGCACAAGCCTTGTTTCCCATATTAAAAGCTCTATTCAGGCTGCCCTGAAGCTACCTAAATACGTCTATTTCTGACTGGCCTCTAGTCACTGTAGTTACACTCAGGACGAAAAGATTTCTCTAACGAAGCACGATGCTTCCATAGCATGGGTGGTTGCTCATCCCGTCAGGCTCTAGAGCTAAAGGGAAACTTGACGTCAGTACTTGCCTCACGCTAAGGCCTGAAGAGCCCTGCTGAAGCGAAAGCGTGTTGCAGTTTACATTAGCTCGTATTCGCAGTTCTGCTTTACTTTAACGTTTCTACGGTTTTCCAGACTCTTTGGACCCTCGTGTGGGCACCCCATTGCCTACCAATACAGTGAGTACCAGCAGGCCGTACTGCCCTTCTAAGAAACATCCAGGCCGTAAGCCTTTCCAAGTCCCTCTATGTGTTCAGAGAGTAGGGCAATACACTGCACCCTTCCTTGGGAAAGCTAGATGTCCTCAGCACACCAACAGCTCCAGGGATTCTGTTCTCTCACGTCCTACATGCCATGGAGTCTGCCTCATTGTCCGATTTTGAGCTGCTCTTAGAAACACAATCTGCTTCGCCTTTCTTCCAGGAACTCACACCCAAGGACCCCATACCTACAGTAGAAAGGAGGCTTGCATCCTACTGCAACGAAACCACAGTTTTCCTGTTACACTGCAGGATTTTAGAATAGGCTTTAGCCTATTCTAGCCCGATAGCCTACATAGAGCATTTCAAATTTGAGGGAGTTCGCTACATGGAGAACACTTTGTGAAGAAAAGTTGATTCAGGCAAGGGACCAGGGTAGAGCTAGAGTCTCTTTTGACTTGTTAGAAATCAGAAGACTTCAGGCTGATTGTTCACCGGCAAAGAAGACCTGATGGCACAAGCCTTGCTTTCCCATATTAAAAGCTCTTAGTCATGCTGCCCTGAAGCTACCTAAATAACTCTCTTTTTGACTGGCCTCTAGTCACTGTAGTTAGCCCTCTGGAACAAAAAGCAGTTTTCTCTAAAGAAACACGGTGCTTCCATAGTATGGGTGGGAGCTCATCCTGTCAGGCTCTAGAGCTAAAGGGAAACTTGACGTGAGTACTTGCCTCACGCTAAGGCCTGAAAAGCCCTGCTGAAGCGAAAGCGTGTTGCAGTTTCCATTAGCTAGTATTCGCAGTTCTGCTTTACTTTAACGTTTCTCCGCTTTTCCAGACACTTAGGACCCTCGTGTGGGCACCCCACTGCCTACAAATACAGTGAGTACCAGCAGGTTCCACTGCCCTTCTAAGAAACTTCCAGGCCGTAAGTCTTTCCAAGTCACTCTGCATTCAGAGAGTAGGGCAATACACTGCACCCTTCCTTGGGAAAGCTAGATGTCCTCAGCACACCAACAGCTCCAGGGATTCTGTTCTCTCACGTCCTACATGCCATGGAAGTCTGCCTCATTGTCCTCATTTGAGCTGCACTTAGCAACACAATCTGATTCGCCTTTCTTCTAGGAACTCACACTCAAGGACCCCATACCTACAGGAGAAAGGAGGCTTGCGTTCTTTCTGCAACCAAAGCACAGTTGTTCCTGTTACCCTGCAGGATTTTAGAATATCCTAAGGACCGATAGCCTACATAGAGCATTTCAAATTTGAGGCAGTTCGCTACATGTAGAACACTTTGTGAAGAAAAGTTGATTCAGGCAAGGGACAAGGGTAGAGCTAGAGTCTCTTTTGACTTGTTAGAAATCAGAAGGCTTCAGGCTGATGGTTCACCGGCAAAGAAACCTGATGGCACGAGACTTGCTTTCCCTTCTTAAAAGCTCTTAGTCATGCTGCCCTGAAGCTACCTAAATAACTCTCTTTTTGACTGGCCTCTAGTCACTGTAGTTAGCCCTCTGGAACAAAAAGCAGTTTTCTCTAAAGAAACACGGTGCTTCCATAGTATGGGTGGGAGCTCATCTTATCAGGCTCTAGAGCTAAAGGGAAACTTGACGTGAGTACTTGCCTCACCCTAAGGCCTGAGGAGCCCTGCTGAAGCGAAAGCGTGTTGCAGTTTTCATCAGCTCGTATTCGAAGTTCTGCTTTACTTTAACGTTTCTACACATTTCCAGACACTTAGGAACCTCGTGTGGGCACCCCATTGCCTACAAATACTGTGAGTAGCAGCAGGCTCCACTGCCCTTCAAAGAAACATCCAGGCCGTAAGCCTTTCCAAGTCACTCTATGTATTCAGAGACTAGGGCAATACACTGCACCCTTCCTTGGGAACGCTAGATGTCCTCAGCACACCAACAGCTCCAGGGATTCTGTTCTCTCACGTCCTACATGCCATGGAAGTCTGCCTCATTGTCCTCATTTGAGCTGCACTTAGCAACACAATCTGCTTCACCTCTGTTCTAGGAACTCACACCCAAGGACCCCATACCTACAGTAGAAACGAGGCTTGCATTCCTACTGCAACGAAACCACTGTTTCCTGTTACACTGCAGGATTTTGAATAGGCTAAGGACCGATAGCCTACTCAAAGTGTTCCAAGGATGAGTGAGTTCGCTACATGCAGAACACTTTGGGAAGTAATGTTGATTCAGGCAAGGGAACAGGGTGTAGCTAGAGTCTCTTTTGACTTGTTGGAAATCAGAAGGGTTTAGACTTCGTGTTCACCGCAAAAGATGACCTGATGGCACAAGCCTTGTTTCCCATATTAAAAGCTCTATTCAGGCTGCCCTGAAGCTACCTAAATACGTCTATTTCTGACTGGCCTCTAGTCACTGTAGTTACACTCTGGACGAAAAGGTTTCTCTAACGAAGCACGATGCTTCCATAGCATGGGTGGTAGCTCATCCCGTCAGGCTCTAGAGCTAAAGGGAAACTTGACGTCAGTACTTGCCTCACGCTAAGGCCTGAAGAGCCCTGCTGAAGCGAAAGCGTGTTGCAGTTTACATTAGCTCGTATTCGCAGTTCTGCTTTACTTTAACGTTTCTACGGTTTTCCAGACTCTTTGGACCCTCGTGTGGGCACCCCATTGCCTACCAATACAGTGAGTACCAGCAGGCCGTACTGCCCTTCTAAGAAACATCCAGGCCGTAAGCCTTTCCAAGTCCCTCTATGTGTTCAGAGAGTAGGGCAATACACTGCACCCTTCCTTGGGAAAGCTAGATGTCCTCAGCACACCAACAGCTCCAGGGATTCTGTTCTCTCACGTCCTACATGCCATGGAGTCTGCCTCATTGTCCGATTTTGAGCTGCTCTTAGAAACACAATCTGCTTCGCCTTTCTTCCAGGAACTCACACCCAAGGACCCCATACCTACAGTAGAAAGGAGGCTTGCATCCTACTGCAACGAAACCACAGTTTTCCTGTTACACTGCAGGATTTTAGAATAGGCTTTAGCCTATTCTAGCCCGATAGCCTACATAGAGCATTTCAAATTTGAGGGAGTTCGCTACATGGAGAACACTTTGTGAAGAAAAGTTGATTCAGGCAAGGGACCAGGGTAGAGCTAGAGTCTCTTTTGACTTGTTAGAAATCAGAAGACTTCAGGCTGATTGTTCACCTGCAAAGAAGACCTGATGGCACAAGCCTTGCTTTCCCATATTAAAAGCTCTTAGTCATGCTGCCCTGAAGCTACCTAAATAACTCTCTTTTTGACTGGCCTCTAGTCACTGTAGTTAGCCCTCTGGAACAAAAAGCAGTTTTCTCTAAAGAAACACGGTGCTTCCATAGTATGGGTGGGAGCTCATCCCGGCAGGCTCTAGAGCTAAAGGGAAACTTGACGTGAGTACTTGCCTCACGCTAAGGCCTGAAAAGCCCTGCTGAAGCGAAAGCGTGTTGCAGTTTCCATTAGCTAGTATTCGCAGTTCTGCTTTACTTTAACGTTTCTCCGCTTTTCCAGACACTTAGGACCCTCGTGTGGGCACCCCACTGCCTACAAATACAGTGAGTAGCAGCAGGCTCCACTGCCCTTCAAAGAAACATCCAGGCCGTAAGCCTTTCCAAGTCACTCTATGTATTCAGAGACTAGGGCAATACACTGCACCCTTCCTTGGGAACGCTAGATGTCCTCAGCACACCAACAGCTCCAGGGATTCTGTTCTCTCACGTCCTACATGCCATGGAAGTCTGCCTCATTGTCCTCATTTGAGCTGCACTTAGCAACACAATCTGCTTCACCTCTGTTCTAGGAACTCACACCCAAGGACCCCATACCTACAGTAGAAACGAGGCTTGCATTCCTACTGCAACGAAACCACTGTTTCCTGTTACACTGCAGGATTTTGAATAGGCTAAGGACCGATAGCCTACTCAAAGTGTTCCAAGGATGAGTGAGTTCGCTACATGCAGAACACTTTGGGAAGTAATGTTGATTCAGGCAAGGGAACAGGGTGTAGCTAGAGTCTCTTTTGACTTGTTGGAAATCAGAAGGGTTTAGACTTCGTGTTCACCGCAAAAGATGACCTGATGGCACAAGCCTTGTTTCCCATATTAAAAGCTCTATTCAGGCTGCCCTGAAGCTACCTAAATACGTCTATTTCTGACTGGCCTCTAGTCACTGTAGTTACACTCTGGACGAAAAGATTTCTCTAACGAAGCACGATGCTTCCATAGCATGGGTGGTAGCTCATCCCGTCAGGCTCTAGAGCTAAAGGGAAACTTGACGTCAGTACTTGCCGCACGCTAAGGCCTGAAGAGCCCTGCTGAAGCGAAAGCGTGTTGCAGTTTACATTAGCTCGTATTCGCAGTTCTGCTTTACTTTAACGTTTCTACGGTTTTCCAGACTCTTTGGACCCTCGTGTGGGCACCCCATTGCCTACCAATACAGTGAGTACCAGCAGGCCGTACTGCCCTTCTAAGAAACATCCAGGCCGTAAGCCTTTCCAAGTCCCTCTATGTGTTCAGAGAGTAGGGCAATACACTGCACCCTTCCTTGGGAAAGCTAGATGTCCTCAGCACACCAACAGCTCCAGGGATTCTGTTCTCTCACGTCCTACATGCCATGGAGTCTGCCTCATTGTCCGATTTTGAGCTGCTCTTAGAAACACAATCTGCTTCGCCTTTCTTCCAGGAACTCACACCCAAGGACCCCATACCTACAGTAGAAAGGAGGCTTGCATCCTACTGCAACGAAACCACAGTTTTCCTGTTACACTGCAGGATTTTAGAATAGGCTTTAGCCTATTCTAGCCCGATAGCCTACATAGAGCATTTCAAATTTGAGGGAGTTCGCTACATGGAGAACACTTTGTGAAGAAAAGTTGATTCAGGCAAGGGACCAGGGTAGAGCTAGAGTCTCTTTTGACTTGTTAGAAATCAGAAGACTTCAGGCTGATTGTTCACCTGCAAAGAAGACCTGATGGCACAAGCCTTGCTTTCCCATATTAAAAGCTCTTAGTCATGCTGCCCTGAAGCTACCTAAATAACTCTCTTTTTGACTGGCCTCTAGTCACTGTAGTTAGCCCTCTGGAACAAAAAGCAGTTTTCTCTAAAGAAACACGGTGCTTCCATAGTATGGGTGGGAGCTCATCCCGGCAGGCTCTAGAGCTAAAGGGAAACTTGACGTGAGTACTTGCCTCACGCTAAGGCCTGAAAAGCCCTGCTGAAGCGAAAGCGTGTTGCAGTTTGCATCAGCTCGTATTCGAAGTTCTGCTTTACTTTAACGTTTCTACACATTTCCAGACACTTAGGAACCTCGTGTGGGCACCCCATTGCCTACAAATACAGTGAGTAGCAGCAGGCTCCACTGCCCTTCAAAGAAACATCCAGGCCGTAAGCCTTTCCAAGTCACTCTATGTATTCAGAGACTAGGGCAATACACTGCACCCTTCCTTGGGAACGCTAGATGTCCTCAGCACACCAACAGCTCCAGGGATTCTGTTCTCTCACGTCCTACATGCCATGGAAGTCTGCCTCATTGTCCTCATTTGAGCTGCACTTAGCAACACAATCTGCTTCACCTCTGTTCTAGGAACTCACACCCAAGGACCCCATACCTACAGTAGAAACGAGGCTTGCATTCCTACTGCAACGAAACCACTGTTTCCTGTTACCCTGCAGGATTTTGAATAGGCTAAGGACCGATAGCCTACTCAAAGTGTTCCAAGGATGAGTGAGTTCGCTACATGCAGAACACTTTGGGAAGTAATGTTGATTCAGGCAAGGGAACAGGGTGTAGCTAGAGTCTCTTTTGACTTGTTGGAAATCAGAAGGGTTTAGACTTCGTGTTCACCGCAAAAGATGACCTGATGGCACAAGCCTTGTTTCCCATATTAAAAGCTCTATTCAGGCTGCCCTGAAGCTACCTAAATACGTCTATTTCTGACTGGCCTCTAGTCACTGTAGTTACACTCTGGACGAAAAGGTTTCTCTAACGAAGCACGATGCTTCCATAGCATGGGTGGTAGCTCATCCCGTCAGGCTCTAGAGCTAAAGGAAAACTTGACGTCAGTACTTGCCTCACGCTAAGGCCTGAAGAGCCCTGCTGAAGCGAAAGCGTGTTGCAGTTTACATTAGCTCGTATTCGCAGTTCTGCTTTACTTTAACGTTTCTACGGTTTTCCAGACTCTTTGGACCCTCGTGTGGGCACCCCATTGCCTACCAATACAGTGAGTACCAGCAGGCCGTACTGCCCTTCTAAGAAACATCCAGGCCGTAAGCCTTTCCAAGTCCCTCTATGTGTTCAGAGAGTAGGGCAATACACTGCACCCTTCCTTGGGAAAGCTAGATGTCCTCAGCACACCAACAGCTCCAGGGATTCTGTTCTCTCACGTCCTACATGCCATGGAAGTCTGCCTCATTGTCCTCATTTGAGCTGCACTTAGCAACACAATCTGATTCGCCTTTCTTCTAGGAACTCACACTCAAGGACCCCATACCTACAGGAGAAAGGAGGCTTGCGTTCCTTCTGCAACCAAAGCACAGTTGTTCCTGTTACCCTGCAGGATTTTAGAATAGCCTAAGGACCGATAGCCTACATAGAGCATTTCAAATTTGAGGCAGTTCGCTACATGTAGAACACTTTGTGAAGAAAAGTTGATTCAGGCAAGGGACAAGGGTAGAGCTAGAGTCTCTTTTGACTTGTTAGAAATCAGAAGGCTTCAGGCTGATGGTTCACCGGCAAAGAAACCTGATGGCACGAGCCTTGCTTTCCCTTCTTAAAAGCTCTTAGTCATGCTGCCCTGAAGCTACCTAAATAACTCTCTTTTTGACTGGCCTCTAGTCACTGTAGTTAGCCCTCTGGAACAAAAAGCAGTTTTCTCTAAGGAAACACGGTGCTTCCATAGTATGGGTGGGAGCTCATCTTATCAGGCTCTAGAGCTAAAGGGAAACTTGACGTGAGTACTTGCCTCACGCTAAGGCCTGAGGAGCCCTGCTGAAGCGAAAGCGTGTTGCAGTTTGCATCAGCTCGTATTCGAAGTTCTGCTTTACTTTAACGTTTCTACACATTTCCAGACACCTAGGAACCTCGTGTGGGCACCCCATTGCCTACAAATACAGTGAGTAGCAGCAGGCTCCACTGCCCTTCAAAGAAACATCCAGGCCGTAAGCCTTTCCAAGTCACTCTATGTATTCAGAGACTAGGGCAATACACTGCACCCTTCCTTGGGAACGCTAGATGTCCTCAGCACACCAACAGCTCCAGGGATTCTGTTCTCTCACGTCCTACATGCCATGGAAGTCTGCCTCATTGTCCTCATTTGAGCTGCACTTAGCAACACAATCTGCTTCACCTCTGTTCTAGGAACTCACACCCAAGGACCCCATACCTACAGTAGAAACGAGGCTTGCATTCCTACTGCAACGAAACCACTGTTTCCTGTTACCCTGCAGGATTTTGAATAGGCTAAGGACCGATAGCCTACTCAAAGTGTTCCAAGGATGAGTGAGTTCGCTACATGCAGAACACTTTGGGAAGTAATGTTGATTCAGGCAAGGGAACAGGGTGTAGCTAGAGTCTCTTTTGACTTGTTGGAAATCAGAAGGGTTTAGACTTCGTGTTCACCGCAAAAGATGACCTGATGGCACAAGCCTTGTTTCCCATATTAAAAGCTCTATTCAGGCTGCCCTGAAGCTACCTAAATACGTCTATTTCTGACTGGCCTCTAGTCACTGTAGTTACACTCTGGACGAAAAGGTTTCTCTAACGAAGCACGATGCTTCCATAGCATGGGTGGTAGCTCATCCCGTCAGGCTCTAGAGCTAAAGGGAAACTTGACGTCAGTACTTGCCTCACGCTAAGGCCTGAAGAGCCCTGCTGAAGCGAAAGCGTGTTGCAGTTTACATTAGCTCGTATTCGCAGTTCTGCTTTACTTTAACGTTTCTATGGTTTTCCAGACTCTTTGGACCCTCGTGTGGGCACCCCATTGCCTACCAATACAGTGAGTACCAGCAGGCCGTACTGCCCTTCTAAGAAACATCCAGGCCGTAAGCCTTTCCAAGTCCCTCTATGTGTTCAGAGAGTAGGGCAATACACTGCACCCTTCCTTGGGAAAGCTAGATGTCCTCAGCACACCAACAGCTCCAGGGATTCTGTTCTCTCACGTCCTACATGCCATGGAGTCTGCCTCATTGTCCGATTTTGAGCTGCTCTTAGAAACACAATCTGCTTCGCCTTTCTTCCAGGAACTCACACCCAAGGACCCCATACCTACAGTAGAAAGGAGGCTTGCATCCTACTGCAACGAAACCACAGTTTTCCTGTTACACTGCAGGATTTTAGAATAGGCTTTAGCCTATTCTAGCCCGATAGCCTACATAGAGCATTTCAAATTTGAGGGAGTTCGCTACATGGAGAACACTTTGTGAAGAAAAGTTGATTCAGGCAAGGGACCAGGGTAGAGCTAGAGTCTCTTTTGACTTGTTAGAAATCAGAAGACTTCAGGCTGATTGTTCACCTGCAAAGAAGACCTGATGGCACAAGCCTTGCTTTCCCATATTAAAAGCTCTTAGTCATGCTGCCCTGAAGCTACCTAAATAACTCTCTTTTTGACTGGCCTCTAGTCACTGTAGTTAGCCCTCTGGAACAAAAAGCAGTTTTCTCTAAAGAAACACGGTGCTTCCATAGTATGGGTGGGAGCTCATCCCGGCAGGCTCTAGAGCTAAAGGGAAACTTGACGTGAGTACTTGCCTCACGCTAAGGCCTGAAAAGCCCTGCTGAAGCGAAAGCGTGTTGCAGTTTCCATTAGCTAGTATTCGCAGTTCTGCTTTACTTTAACGTTTCTCCGCTTTTCCAGACACTTAGGACCCTCGTGTGGGCACCCCATTGCCTACAAATACAGTGAGTAGCAGCAGGCTCCACTGCCCTTCAAAGAAACATCCAGGCCGTAAGCCTTTCCAAGTCACTCTATGTATTCAGAGACTAGGGCAATACACTGCACCCTTCCTTGGGAACGCTAGATGTCCTCAGCACACCAACAGCTCCAGGGATTCTGTTCTCTCACGTCCTACATGCCATGGAAGTCTGCCTCATTGTCCTCATTTGAGCTGCACTTAGCAACACAATCTGCTTCATCTCTGTTCTAGGAACTCACACCCAAGGACCCCATACCTACAGTAGAAACGAGGCTTGCATTCCTACTGCAACGAAACCACTGTTTCCTGTTACACTGCAGGATTTTGAATAGGCTAAGGACCGATAGCCTACTCAAAGTGTTCCAAGGATGAGTGAGTTCGCTACATGCAGAACACTTTGGGAAGTAATGTTGATTCAGGCAAGGGAACAGGGTGTAGCTAGAGTCTCTTTTGACTTGTTGGAAATCAGAAGGGTTTAGACTTCGTGTTCACCGCAAAAGATGACCTGATGGCACAAGCCTTGTTTCCCATATTAAAAGCTCTATTCAGGCTGCCCTGAAGCTACCTAAATACGTCTATTTCTGACTGGCCTCTAGTCACTGTAGTTACACTCTGGACGAAAAGATTTCTCTAACGAAGCACGATGCTTCCATAGCATGGGTGGTAGCTCATCCCGTCAGGCTCTAGAGGTAAAGGGAAACTTGACGTCAGTACTTGCCTCACGCTAAGGCCTGAAGAGCCCTGCTGAAGCGAAAGCGTGTTGCAGTTTACATTAGTTCGTATTCGCAGTTCTGCTTTACTTTAACGTTTCTACGGTTTTCCAGACTCTTTGGACCCTCGTGTGGGCACCCCATTGCCTACCAATACAGTGAGTACCAGCAGGCCGTACTGCCCTTCTAAGAAACATCCAGGCCGTAAGCCTTTCCAAGTCCCTCTATGTGTTCAGAGAGTAGGGCAATACACTGCACCCTTCCTTGG
The DNA here is from genome assembly GCF_028564815.1 of Eubalaena glacialis. Classification (NCBI taxonomy): domain Eukaryota; kingdom Metazoa; phylum Chordata; class Mammalia; order Artiodactyla; family Balaenidae; genus Eubalaena; species Eubalaena glacialis. The sequence goes on along the minus strand of NC_083735.1, from coordinate 42,376,755 downwards.
GAAAGCTAGATGTCCTCAGCACACCAACAGCTCCAGGGATTCTGTTCTCTCACGTCCTACATGCCATGGAGTCTGCCTCATTGTCCGATTTTGAGCTGCTCTTAGAAACACAATCTGCTTCGCCTTTCTTCCAGGAACTCACACCCAAGGACCCCATACCTACAGTAGAAAGGAGGCTTGCATCCTACTGCAACGAAACCACAGTTTTCCTGTTACACTGCAGGATTTTAGAATAGGCTTTAGCCTATTCTAGCCCGATAGCCTACATAGAGCATTTCAAATTTGAGGGAGTTCGCTACATGGAGAACACTTTGTGAAGAAAAGTTGATTCAGGCAAGGGACCAGGGTAGAGCTAGAGTCTCTTTTGACTTGTTAGAAATCAGAAGACTTCAGGCTGATTGTTCACCTGCAAAGAAGACCTGATGGCACAAGCCTTGCTTTCCCATATTAAAAGCTCTTAGTCATGCTGCCCTGAAGCTACCTAAATAACTCTCTTTTTGACTGGCCTCTAGTCACTGTAGTTAGCCCTCTGGAACAAAAAGCAGTTTTCTCTAAAGAAACACGGTGCTTCCATAGTATGGGTGGGAGCTCATCCCGGCAGGCTCTAGAGCTAAAGGGAAACTTGACGTGAGTACTTGCCTCACGCTAAGGCCTGAAAAGCCCTGCTGAAGCGAAAGCGTGTTGCAGTTTCCATTAGCTAGTATTCGCAGTTCTGCTTTACTTTAACGTTTCTCCGCTTTTCCAGACACTTAGGACCCTCGTGTGGGCACCCCATTGCCTACAAATACAGTGAGTAGCAGCAGGCTCCACTGCCCTTCAAAGAAACATCCAGGCCGTAAGCCTTTCCAAGTCACTCTATGTATTCAGAGACTAGGGCAATACACTGCACCCTTCCTTGGGAACGCTAGATGTCCTCAGCACACCAACAGCTCCAGGGATTCTGTTCTCTCACGTCCTACATGCCATGGAAGTCTGCCTCATTGTCCTCATTTGAGCTGCACTTAGCAACACAATCTGCTTCACCTCTGTTCTAGGAACTCACACCCAAGGACCCCATACCTACAGTAGAAACGAGGCTTGCATTCCTACTGCAACGAAACCACTGTTTCCTGTTACACTGCAGGATTTTGAATAGGCTAAGGACCGATAGCCTACTCAAAGTGTTCCAAGGATGAGTGAGTTCGCTACATGCAGAACACTTTGGGAAGTAATGTTGATTCAGGCAAGGGAACAGGGTGTAGCTAGAGTCTCTTTTGACTTGTTGGAAATCAGAAGGGTTTAGACTTCGTGTTCACCGCAAAAGATGACCTGATGGCACAAGCCTTGTTTCCCATATTAAAAGCTCTATTCAGGCTGCCCTGAAGCTACCTAAATACGTCTATTTCTGACTGGCCTCTAGTCACTGTAGTTACACTCTGGACGAAAAGATTTCTCTAACGAAGCACGATGCTTCCATAGCATGGGTGGTAGCTCATCCCGTCAGGCTCTAGAGCTAAAGGGAAACTTGACGTCAGTACTTGCCTCACGCTAAGGCCTGAAGAGCCCTGCTGAAGCGAAAGCGTGTTGCAGTTTACATTAGCTCGTATTCGCAGTTCTGCTTTACTTTAACGTTTCTACGGTTTTCCAGACTCTTTGGACCCTCGTGTGGGCACCCCATTGCCTACCAATACAGTGAGTACCAGCAGGCCGTACTGCCCTTCTAAGAAACATCCAGGCCGTAAGCCTTTCCAAGTCCCTCTATGTGTTCAGAGAGTAGGGCAATACACTGCACCCTTCCTTGGGAAAGCTAGATGTCCTCAGCACACCAACAGCTCCAGGGATTCTGTTCTCTCACGTCCTACATGCCATGGAGTCTGCCTCATTGTCCGATTTTGAGCTGCTCTTAGAAACACAATCTGCTTCGCCTTTCTTCCAGGAACTCACACCCAAGGACCCCATACCTACAGTAGAAAGGAGGCTTGCATCCTACTGCAACGAAACCACAGTTTTCCTGTTACACTGCAGGATTTTAGAATAGGCTTTAGCCTATTCTAGCCCGATAGCCTACATAGAGCATTTCAAATTTGAGGGAGTTCGCTACATGGAGAACACTTTGTGAAGAAAAGTTGATTCAGGCAAGGGACCAGGGTAGAGCTAGAGTCTCTTTTGACTTGTTAGAAATCAGAAGACTTCAGGCTGATTGTTCACCTGCAAAGAAGACCTGATGGCACAAGCCTTGCTTTCCCATATTAAAAGCTCTTAGTCATGCTGCCCTGAAGCTACCTAAATAACTCTCTTTTTGACTGGCCTCTAGTCACTGTAGTTAGCCCTCTGGAACAAAAAGCAGTTTTCTCTAAAGAAACACGGTGCTTCCATAGTATGGGTGGGAGCTCATCCCGGCAGGCTCTAGAGCTAAAGGGAAACTTGACGTGAGTACTTGCCTCACGCTAAGGCCTGAAAAGCCCTGCTGAAGCGAAAGCGTGTTGCAGTTTCCATTAGCTAGTATTCGCAGTTCTGCTTTACTTTAACGTTTCTCCGCTTTTCCAGACACTTAGGACCCTCGTGTGGGCACCCCATTGCCTACAAATACAGTGAGTAGCAGCAGGCTCCACTGCCCTTCAAAGAAACATCCAGGCCGTAAGCCTTTCCAAGTCACTCTATGTATTCAGAGACTAGGGCAATACACTGCACCCTTCCTTGGGAACGCTAGATGTCCTCAGCACACCAACAGCTCCAGGGATTCTGTTCTCTCACGTCCTACATGCCATGGAAGTCTGCCTCATTGTCCTCATTTGAGCTGCACTTAGCAACACAATCTGCTTCACCTCTGTTCTAGGAACTCACACCCAAGGACCCCATACCTACAGTAGAAACGAGGCTTGCATTCCTACTGCAACGAAACCACTGTTTCCTGTTACCCTGCAGGATTTTGAATAGGCTAAGGACCGATAGCCTACTCAAAGTGTTCCAAGGATGAGTGAGTTCGCTACATGCAGAACACTTTGGGAAGTAATGTTGATTCAGGCAAGGGAACAGGGTGTAGCTAGAGTCTCTTTTGACTTGTTGGAAATCAGAAGGGTTTAGACTTCGTGTTCACCGCAAAAGATGACCTGATGGCACAAGCCTTGTTTCCCATATTAAAAGCTCTATTCAGGCTGCCCTGAAGCTACCTAAATACGTCTATTTCTGACTGGCCTCTAGTCACTGTAGTTACACTCTGGACGAAAAGGTTTCTCTAACGAAGCACGATGCTTCCATAGCATGGGTGGTAGCTCATCCCGTCAGGCTCTAGAGCTAAAGGGAAACTTGACGTCAGTACTTGCCTCACGCTAAGGCCTGAAGAGCCCTGCTGAAGCGAAAGCGTGTTGCAGTTTACATTAGCTCGTATTCGCAGTTCTGCTTTACTTTAACGTTTCTACGGTTTTCCAGACTCTTTGGACCCTCGTGTGGGCACCCCATTGCCTACCAATACAGTGAGTACCAGCAGGCCGTACTGCCCTTCTAAGAAACATCCAGGCCGTAAGCCTTTCCAAGTCCCTCTATGTGTTCAGAGAGTAGGGCAATACACTGCACCCTTCCTTGGGAAAGCTAGATGTCCTCAGCACACCAACAGCTCCAGGGATTCTGTTCTCTCACGTCCTACATGCCATGGAGTCTGCCTCATTGTCCGATTTTGAGCTGCTCTTAGAAACACAATCTGCTTCGCCTTTCTTCCAGGAACTCACACCCAAGGACCCCATACCTACAGTAGAAAGGAGGCTTGCATCCTACTGCAACGAAACCACAGTTTTCCTGTTACACTGCAGGATTTTAGAATAGGCTTTAGCCTATTCTAGCCCGATAGCCTACATAGAGCATTTCAAATTTGAGGGAGTTCGCTACATGGAGAACACTTTGTGAAGAAAAGTTGATTCAGGCAAGGGACCAGGGTAGAGCTAGAGTCTCTTTTGACTTGTTAGAAATCAGAAGACTTCAGGCTGATTGTTCACCGGCAAAGAAGACCTGATGGCACAAGCCTTGCTTTCCCATATTAAAAGCTCTTAGTCATGCTGCCCTGAAGCTACCTAAATAACTCTCTTTTTGACTGGCCTCTAGTCACTGTAGTTAGCCCTCTGGAACAAAAAGCAGTTTTCTCTAAAGAAACACGGTGCTTCCATAGTATGGGTGGGAGCTCATCCTGTCAGGCTCTAGAGCTAAAGGGAAACTTGACGTGAGTACTTGCCTCACGCTAAGGCCTGAAAAGCCCTGCTGAAGCGAAAGCGTGTTGCAGTTTCCATTAGCTAGTATTCGCAGTTCTGCTTTACTTTAACGTTTCTCCGCTTTTCCAGACACTTAGGACCCTCGTGTGGGCACCCCACTGCCTACAAATACAGTGAGTAGCAGCAGGTTCCACTGCCCTTCTAAGAAACTTCCAGGCCGTAAGTCTTTCCAAGTCACTCTGCATTCAGAGAGCAGGGCAATACACTGCACCCTTCCTTGGGAAAGCTAGATGTCCTCAGCACACCAACAGCTCCAGGGATTCTGTTCTCTCACGTCCTACATGCCATGGAAGTCTGCCTCATTGTCCTCATTTGAGCTGCACTTAGCAACACAATCTGATTCGCCTTTCTTCTAGGAACTCACACTCAAGGACCCCATACCTACAGGAGAAAGGAGGCTTGCGTTCCTTCTGCAACCAAAGCACAGTTGTTCCTGTTACCCTGCAGGATTTTAGAATAGCCTAAGGACCGATAGCCTACATAGAGCATTTCAAATTTGAGGCAGTTCGCTACATGTAGAACACTTTGTGAAGAAAAGTTGATTCAGGCAAGGGACAAGGGTAGAGCTAGAGTCTCTTTTGACTTGTTAGAAATCAGAAGGCTTCAGGCTGATGGTTCACCGGCAAAGAAACCTGATGGCACGAGCCTTGCTTTCCCTTCTTAAAAGCTCTTAGTCATGCTGCCCTGAAGCTACCTAAATAACTCTCTTTTTGACTGGCCTCTAGTCACTGTAGTTAGCCCTCTGGAACAAAAAGCAGTTTTCTCTAAGGAAACACGGTGCTTCCATAGTATGGGTGGGAGCTCATCTTATCAGGCTCTAGAGCTAAAGGGAAACTTGACGTGAGTACTTGCCTCACGCTAAGGCCTGAGGAGCCCTGCTGAAGCGAAAGCGTGTTGCAGTTTGCATCAGCTCGTATTCGAAGTTCTGCTTTACTTTAACGTTTCTACACATTTCCAGACACCTAGGAACCTCGTGTGGGCACCCCATTGCCTACAAATACAGTGAGTAGCAGCAGGCTCCACTGCCCTTCAAAGAAACATCCAGGCCGTAAGCCTTTCCAAGTCACTCTATGTATTCAGAGACTAGGGCAATACACTGCACCCTTCCTTGGGAACGCTAGATGTCCTCAGCACACCAACAGCTCCAGGGATTCTGTTCTCTCACGTCCTACATGCCATGGAAGTCTGCCTCATTGTCCTCATTTGAGCTGCACTTAGCAACACAATCTGCTTCACCTCTGTTCTAGGAACTCACACCCAAGGACCCCATACCTACAGTAGAAACGAGGCTTGCATTCCTACTGCAACGAAACCACTGTTTCCTGTTACCCTGCAGGATTTTGAATAGGCTAAGGACCGATAGCCTACTCAAAGTGTTCCAAGGATGAGTGAGTTCGCTACATGCAGAACACTTTGGGAAGTAATGTTGATTCAGGCAAGGGAACAGGGTGTAGCTAGAGTCTCTTTTGACTTGTTGGAAATCAGAAGGGTTTAGACTTCGTGTTCACCGCAAAAGATGACCTGATGGCACAAGCCTTGTTTCCCATATTAAAAGCTCTATTCAGGCTGCCCTGAAGCTACCTAAATACGTCTATTTCTGACTGGCCTCTAGTCACTGTAGTTACACTCTGGACGAAAAGGTTTCTCTAACGAAGCACGATGCTTCCATAGCATGGGTGGTAGCTCATCCCGTCAGGCTCTAGAGCTAAAGGGAAACTTGACGTCAGTACTTGCCTCACGCTAAGGCCTGAAGAGCCCTGCTGAAGCGAAAGCGTGTTGCAGTTTACATTAGCTCGTATTCGCAGTTCTGCTTTACTTTAACGTTTCTACGGTTTTCCAGACTCTTTGGACCCTCGTGTGGGCACCCCATTGCCTACCAATACAGTGAGTACCAGCAGGCCGTACTGCCCTTCTAAGAAACATCCAGGCCGTAAGCCTTTCCAAGTCCCTCTATGTGTTCAGAGAGTAGGGCAATACACTGCACCCTTCCTTGGGAAAGCTAGATGTCCTCAGCACACCAACAGCTCCAGGGATTCTGTATTCTCACGTCCTACATGCCATGGAAGTCTGCCTCATTGTCCTCATTTGAGCTGCACTTAGCAACACAATCTGATTCGCCTTTCTTCTAGGAACTCACACTCAAGGACCCCATACCTACAGGAGAAAGGAGGCTTGCGTTCCTTCTGCAACCAAAGCACAGTTGTTCCTGTTACCCTGCAGGATTTTAGAATAGCCTAAGGACCGATAGCCTACATAGAGCATTTCAAATTTGAGGCAGTTCGCTACATGTAGAACACTTTGTGAAGAAAAGTTGATTCAGGCAAGGGACAAGGGTAGAGCTAGAGTCTCTTTTGACTTGTTAGAAATCAGAAGGCTTCAGGCTGATGGTTCACCGGCAAAGAAACCTGATGGCACGAGCCTTGCTTTCCCTTCTTAAAAGCTCTTAGTCATGCTGCCCTGAAGCTACCTAAATAACTCTCTTTTTGACTGGCCTCTAGTCACTGTAGTTAGCCCTCTGGAACAAAAAGCAGTTTTCTCTAAGGAAACACGGTGCTTCCATAGTATGGGTGGGAGCTCATCTTATCAGGCTCTAGAGCTAAAGGGAAACTTGACGTGAGTACTTGCCTCACGCTAAGGCCTGAGGAGCCCTGCTGAAGCGAAAGCGTGTTGCAGTTTGCATCAGCTCGTATTCGAAGTTCTGCTTTACTTTAACGTTTCTACACATTTCCAGACACCTAGGAACCTCGTGTGGGCACCCCATTGCCTACAAATACAGTGAGTAGCAGCAGGCTCCACTGCCCTTCAAAGAAACATCCAGGCCGTAAGCCTTTCCAAGTCACTCTATGTATTCAGAGACTAGGGCAATACACTGCACCCTTCCTTGGGAACGCTAGATGTCCTCAGCACACCAACAGCTCCAGGGATTCTGTTCTCTCACGTCCTACATGCCATGGAAGTCTGCCTCATTGTCCTCATTTGAGCTGCACTTAGCAACACAATCTGCTTCACCTCTGTTCTAGGAACTCACACCCAAGGACCCCATACCTACAGTAGAAACGAGGCTTGCATTCCTACTGCAACGAAACCACTGTTTCCTGTTACCCTGCAGGATTTTGAATAGGCTAAGGACCGATAGCCTACTCAAAGTGTTCCAAGGATGAGTGAGTTCGCTACATGCAGAACACTTTGGGAAGTAATGTTGATTCAGGCAAGGGAACAGGGTGTAGCTAGAGTCTCTTTTGACTTGTTGGAAATCAGAAGGGTTTAGACTTCGTGTTCACCGCAAAAGATGACCTGATGGCACAAGCCTTGTTTCCCATATTAAAAGCTCTATTCAGGCTGCCCTGAAGCTACCTAAATACGTCTATTTCTGACTGGCCTCTAGTCACTGTAGTTACACTCTGGACGAAAAGGTTTCTCTAACGAAGCACGATGCTTCCATAGCATGGGTGGTAGCTCATCCCGTCAGGCTCTAGAGCTAAAGGGAAACTTGACGTCAGTACTTGCCTCACGCTAAGGCCTGAAGAGCCCTGCTGAAGCGAAAGCGTGTTGCAGTTTACATTAGCTCGTATTCGCAGTTCTGCTTTACTTTAACGTTTCTACGGTTTTCCAGACTCTTTGGACCCTCGTGTGGGCACCCCATTGCCTACCAATACAGTGAGTACCAGCAGGCCGTACTGCCCTTCTAAGAAACATCCAGGCCGTAAGCCTTTCCAAGTCCCTCTATGTGTTCAGAGAGTAGGGCAATACACTGCACCCTTCCTTGGGAAAGCTAGATGTCCTCAGCACACCAACAGCTCCAGGGATTCTGTTCTCTCACGTCCTACATGCCATGGAAGTCTGCCTCATTGTCCTCATTTGAGCTGCACTTAGCAACACAATCTGATTCGCCTTTCTTCTAGGAACTCACACTCAAGGACCCCATACCTACAGGAGAAAGGAGGCTTGCGTTCCTTCTGCAACCAAAGCACAGTTGTTCCTGTTACCCTGCAGGATTTTAGAATAGCCTAAGGACCGATAGCCTACATAGAGCATTTCAAATTTGAGGCAGTTCGCTACATGTAGAACACTTTGTGAAGAAAAGTTGATTCAGGCAAGGGACAAGGGTAGAGCTAGAGTCTCTTTTGACTTGTTAGAAATCAGAAGGCTTCAGGCTGATGGTTCACCGGCAAAGAAACCTGATGGCACGAGCCTTGCTTTCCCTTCTTAAAAGCTCTTAGTCATGCTGCCCTGAAGCTACCTAAATAACTCTCTTTTTGACTGGCCTCTAGTCACTGTAGTTAGCCCTCTGGAACAAAAAGCAGTTTTCTCTAAGGAAACACGGTGCTTCCATAGTATGGGTGGGAGCTCATCTTATCAGGCTCTAGAGCTAAAGGGAAACTTGACGTGAGTACTTGCCTCACGCTAAGGCCTGAGGAGCCCTGCTGAAGCGAAAGCGTGTTGCAGTTTGCATCAGCTCGTATTCGAAGTTCTGCTTTACTTTAACGTTTCTACACATTTCCAGACACCTAGGAACCTCGTGTGGGCACCCCATTGCCTACAAATACAGTGAGTAGCAGCAGGCTCCACTGCCCTTCAAAGAAACATCCAGGCCGTAAGCCTTTCCAAGTCACTCTATGTATTCAGAGACTAGGGCAATACACTGCACCCTTCCTTGGGAACGCTAGATGTCCTCAGCACACCAACAGCTCCAGGGATTCTGTTCTCTCACGTCCTACATGCCATGGAAGTCTGCCTCATTGTCCTCATTTGAGCTGCACTTAGCAACACAATCTGCTTCACCTCTGTTCTAGGAACTCACACCCAAGGACCCCATACCTACAGTAGAAACGAGGCTTGCATTCCTACTGCAACGAAACCACTGTTTCCTGTTACACTGCAGGATTTTGAATAGGCTAAGGACCGATAGCCTACTCAAAGTGTTCCAAGGATGAGTGAGTTCGCTACATGCAGAACACTTTGGGAAGTAATGTTGATTCAGGCAAGGGAACAGGGTGTAGCTAGAGTCTCTTTTGACTTGTTGGAAATCAGAAGGGTTTAGACTTCGTGTTCACCGCAAAAGATGACCTGATGGCACAAGCCTTGTTTCCCATATTAAAAGCTCTATTCAGGCTGCCCTGAAGCTACCTAAATACGTCTATTTCTGACTGGCCTCTAGTCACTGTAGTTACACTCTGGACGAAAAGGTTTCTCTAACGAAGCACGATGCTTCCATAGCATGGGTGGTAGCTCATCCCGTCAGGCTCTAGAGCTAAAGGGAAACTTGACGTCAGTACTTGCCTCACGCTAAGGCCTGAAGAGCCCTGCTGAAGCGAAAGCGTGTTGCAGTTTACATTAGCTCGTATTCGCAGTTCTGCTTTACTTTAACGTTTCTACGGTTTTCCAGACTCTTTGGACCCTCGTGTGGGCACCCCATTGCCTACCAATACAGTGAGTACCAGCAGGCCGTACTGCCCTTCTAAGAAACATCCAGGCCGTAAGCCTTTCCAAGTCCCTCTATGTGTTCAGAGAGTAGGGCAATACACTGCACCCTTCCTTGGGAAAGCTAGATGTCCTCAGCACACCAACAGCTCCAGGGATTCTGTTCTCTCACGTCCTACATGCCATGGAGTCTGCCTCATTGTCCGATTTTGAGCTGCTCTTAGAAACACAATCTGCTTCGCCTTTCTTCCAGGAACTCACACCCAAGGACCCCATACCTACAGTAGAAAGGAGGCTTGCATCCTACTGCAACGAAGCCACAGTTTTCCTGTTACACTGCAGGATTTTAGAATAGGCTTTAGCCTATTCTAGCCCGATAGCCTACATAGAGCATTTCAAATTTGAGGGAGTTCGCTATATGTAGAACACTTTGTGAAGAAAAGTTGATTCAGGCAAGGGACCAGGGTAGAGCTAGAGTCTCTTTTGACTTGTTAGAAATCAGAAGACTTCAGGCTGATTGTTCACCGGCAAAGAAGACCTGATGGCACAAGCCTTGCTTTCCCATATTAAAAGCTCTTAGTCATGCTGCCCTGAAGCTACCTAAATAACTCTCTTTTTGACTGGCCTCTAGTCACTGTAGTTAGCCCTCTGGAACAAAAAGCAGTTTTCTCTAAAGAAACACGGTGCTTCCATAGTATGGGTGGGAGCTCATCCTGTCAGGCTCTAGAGCTAAAGGGAAACTTGACGTGAGTACTTGCCTCACGCTAAGGCCTGAAAAGCCCTGCTGAAGCGAAAGCGTGTTGCAGTTTCCATTAGCTAGTATTCGCAGTTCTGCTTTACTTTAACGTTTCTCCGCTTTTCCAGACACTTAGGACCCTCGTGTGGGCACCCCACTGCCTACAAATACAGTGAGTAGCAGCAGGTTCCACTGCCCTTCTAAGAAACTTCCAGGCCGTAAGTCTTTCCAAGTCACTCTGCATTCAGAGAGCAGGGCAATACACTGCACCCTTCCTTGGGAAAGCTAGATGTCCTCAGCACACCAACAGCTCCAGGGATTCTGTTCTCTCACGTCCTACATGCCATGGAAGTCTGCCTCATTGTCCTCATTTGAGCTGCACTTAGCAACACAATCTGATTCGCCTTTCTTCTAGGAACTCACACTCAAGGACCCCATACCTACAGGAGAAAGGAGGCTTGCGTTCTTTCTGCAACCAAAGCACAGTTGTTCCTGTTACCCTGCAGGATTTTAGAATAGCCTAAGGACCGATAGCCTACATAGAGCGTTTCAAATTTGAGGCAGTTCGCTACATGTAGAACACTTTGTGAAGAAAAGTTGATTCAGGCAAGGGACAAGGGTAGAGCTAGAGTCTCTTTTGACTTGTTAGAAATCAGAAGGCTTCAGGCTGATGGTTCACCGGCAAAGAAACCTGATGGCACGAGACTTGCTTTCCCTTCTTAAAAGCTCTTAGTCATGCTGCCCTGAAGCTACCTAAATAACTCTCTTTTTGGCTGGCCTCTAGTCACTGTAGTTAGCCCTCTGGAACAAAAAGCAGTTTTCTCTAAGGAAACACGGTGCTTCCATAGTATGGGTGGGAGCTCATCTTATCAGGCTCTAGAGCTAAAGGGAAACTTGACGTGAGTACTTGCCTCACCCTAAGGCCTGAGGAGCCCTGCTGAAGCGAAAGCGTGTTGCAGTTTGCATCAGCTCGTATTCGAAGTTCTGCTTTACTTTAACGTTTCTACACATTTCCAGACACTTAGGAACCTCGTGTGGGCACCCCATTGCCTACAAATACAGTGAGTAGCAGCAGGCTCCACTGCCCTTCAAAGAAACATCCAGGCCGTAAGCCTTTCCAAGTCACTCTATGTATTCAGAGACTAGGGCAATACACTGCACCCTTCCTTGGGAACGCTAGATGTCCTCAGCACACCAACAGCTCCAGGGATTCTGTTCTCTCACGTCCTACATGCCATGGAAGTCTGCCTCATTGTCCTCATTTGAGCTGCACTTAGCAACACAATCTGCTTCACCTCTGTTCTAGGAACTCACACCCAAGGACCCCATACCTACAGTAGAAACGAGGCTTGCATTCCTACTGCAACGAAACCACTGTTTCCTGTTACACTGCAGGATTTTGAATAGGCTAAGGACCGATAGCCTACTCAAAGTGTTCCAAGGATGAGTGAGTTCGCTACATGCAGAACACTTTGGGAAGTAATGTTGATTCAGGCAAGGGAACAGGGTGTAGCTAGAGTCTCTTTTGACTTGTTGGAAATCAGAAGGGTTTAGACTTCGTGTTCACCGCAAAAGATGACCTGATGGCACAAGCCTTGTTTCCCATATTAAAAGCTCTATTCAGGCTGCCCTGAAGCTACCTAAATACGTCTATTTCTGACTGGCCTCTAGTCACTGTAGTTACACTCTGGACGAAAAGGTTTCTCTAACGAAGCACGATGCTTCCATAGCATGGGTGGTAGCTCATCCCGTCAGGCTCTAGAGCTAAAGGGAAACTTGACGTCAGTACTTGCCTCACGCTAAGGCCTGAAGAGCCCTGCTGAAGCGAAAGCGTGTTGCAGTTTACATTAGCTCGTATTCGCAGTTCTGCTTTACTTTAACGTTTCTACGGTTTTCCAGACTCTTTGGACCCTCGTGTGGGCACCCCATTGCCTACCAATACAGTGAGTACCAGCAGGCCGTACTGCCCTTCTAAGAAACATCCAGGCCGTAAGCCTTTCCAAGTCCCTCTATGTGTTCAGAGAGTAGGGCAATACACTGCACCCTTCCTTGGGAAAGCTAGATGTCCTCAGCACACCAACAGCTCCAGGGATTCTGTATTCTCACGTCCTACATGCCATGGAAGTCTGCCTCATTGTCCTCATTTGAGCTGCACTTAGCAACACAATCTGATTCGCCTTTCTTCTAGGAACTCACACTCAAGGACCCCATACCTACAGGAGAAAGGAGGCTTGCGTTCCTTCTGCAACCAAAGCACAGTTGTTCCTGTTACCCTGCAGGATTTTAGAATAGCCTAAGGACCGATAGCCTACATAGAGCATTTCAAATTTGAGGGAGTTCGCTACATGGAGAACACTTTGTGAAGAAAAGTTGATTCAGGCAAGGGACCAGGGTAGAGCTAGAGTCTCTTTTGACTTGTTAGAAATCAGAAGACTTCAGGCTGATTGTTCACCGGCAAAGAAGACCTGATGGCACAAGCCTTGCTTTCCCATATTAAAAGCTCTTAGTCATGCTGCCCTGAAGCTACCTAAATAACTCTCTTTTTGACTGGCCTCTAGTCACTGTAGTTAGCCCTCTGGAACAAAAAGCAGTTTTCTCTAAAGAAACACGGTGCTTCCATAGTATGGGTGGGAGCTCATCCTGTCAGGCTCTAGAGCTAAAGGGAAACTTGACGTGAGTACTTGCCTCACGCTAAGGCCTGAAAAGCCCTGCTGAAGCGAAAGCGTGTTGCAGTTTCCATTAGCTAGTATTCGCAGTTCTGCTTTACTTTAACGTTTCTCCGCTTTTCCAGACACTTAGGACCCTCGTGTGGGCACCCCACTGCCTACAAATACAGTGAGTAGCAGCAGGTTCCACTGCCCTTCTAAGAAACTTCCAGGCCGTAAGTCTTTCCAAGTCACTCTGCATTCAGAGAGCAGGGCAATACACTGCACCCTTCCTTGGGAAAGCTAGATGTCCTCAGCACACCAACAGCTCCAGGGATTCTGTTCTCTCACGTCCTACATGCCATGGAAGTCTGCCTCATTGTCCTCATTTGAGCTGCACTTAGCAACACAATCTGATTCGCCTTTCTTCTAGGAACTCACACTCAAGGACCCCATACCTACAGGAGAAAGGAGGCTTGCGTTCCTTCTGCAACCAAAGCACAGTTGTTCCTGTTACCCTGCAGGATTTTAGAATAGCCTAAGGACCGATAGCCTACATAGAGCATTTCAAATTTGAGGCAGTTCGCTACATGTAGAACACTTTGTGAAGAAAAGTTGATTCAGGCAAGGGACAAGGGTAGAGCTAGAGTCTCTTTTGACTTGTTAGAAATCAGAAGGCTTCAGGCTGATGGTTCACCGGCAAAGAAACCTGATGGCACGAGCCTTGCTTTCCCTTCTTAAAAGCTCTTAGTCATGCTGCCCTGAAGCTACCTAAATAACTCTCTTTTTGACTGGCCTCTAGTCACTGTAGTTAGCCCTCTGGAACAAAAAGCAGTTTTCTCTAAGGAAACACGGTGCTTCCATAGTATGGGTGGGAGCTCATCTTATCAGGCTCTAGAGCTAAAGGGAAACTTGACGTGAGTACTTGCCTCACGCTAAGGCCTGAGGAGCCCTGCTGAAGCGAAAGCGTGTTGCAGTTTGCATCAGCTCGTATTCGAAGTTCTGCTTTACTTTAACGTTTCTACACATTTCCAGACACCTAGGAACCTCGTGTGGGCACCCCATTGCCTACAAATACAGTGAGTAGCAGCAGGCTCCACTGCCCTTCAAAGAAACATCCAGGCCGTAAGCCTTTCCAAGTCACTCTATGTATTCAGAGACTAGGGCAATACACTGCACCCTTCCTTGGGAACGCTAGATGTCCTCAGCACACCAACAGCTCCAGGGATTCTGTTCTCTCACGTCCTACATGCCATGGAAGTCTGCCTCATTGTCCTCATTTGAGCTGCACTTAGCAACACAATCTGCTTCACCTCTGTTCTAGGAACTCACACCCAAGGACCCCATACCTACAGTAGAAACGAGGCTTGCATTCCTACTGCAACGAAACCACTGTTTCCTGTTACCCTGCAGGATTTTGAATAGGCTAAGGACCGATAGCCTACTCAAAGTGTTCCAAGGATGAGTGAGTTCGCTACATGCAGAACACTTTGGGAAGTAATGTTGATTCAGGCAAGGGAACAGGGTGTAGCGAGAGTCTCTTTTGACTTGTTGGAAATCAGAAGGGTTTAGACTTCGTGTTCACCGCAAAAGATGACCTGATGGCACAAGCCTTGTTTCCCATATTAAAAGCTCTATTCAGGCTGCCCTGAAGCTACCTAAATACGTCTATTTCTGACTGGCCTCTAGTCACTGTAGTTACACTCTGGACGAAAAGGTTTCTCTAACGAAGCACGATGCTTCCATAGCATGGGTGGTAGCTCATCCCGTCAGGCTCTAGAGCTAAAGGGAAACTTGACGTCAGTACTTGCCTCACGCTAAGGCCTGAAGAGCCCTGCTGAAGCGAAAGCGTGTTGCAGTTTACATTAGCTCGTATTCGCAGTTCTGCTTTACTTTAACGTTTCTACGGTTTTCCAGACTCTTTGGACCCTCGTGTGGGCACCCCATTGCCTACCAATACAGTGAGTACCAGCAGGCCGTACTGCCCTTCTAAGAAACATCCAGGCCGTAAGCCTTTCCAAGTCCCTCTATGTGTTCAGAGAGTAGGGCAATACACTGCACCCTTCCTTGGGAAAGCTAGATGTCCTCAGCACACCAACAGCTCCAGGGATTCTGTTCTCTCACGTCCTACATGCCATGGAAGTCTGCCTCATTGTCCTCATTTGAGCTGCACTTAGCAACACAATCTGATTCGCCTTTCTTCTAGGAACTCACACTCAAGGACCCCATACCTACAGGAGAAAGGAGGCTTGCGTTCCTTCTGCAACCAAAGCACAGTTGTTCCTGTTACCCTGCAGGATTTTAGAATAGCCTAAGGACCGATAGCCTACATAGAGCATTTCAAATTTGAGGCAGTTCGCTACATGTAGAACACTTTGTGAAGAAAAGTTGATTCAGGCAAGGGACAAGGGTAGAGCTAGAGTCTCTTTTGACTTGTTAGAAATCAGAAGGCTTCAGGCTGATGGTTCACCGGCAAAGAAACCTGATGGCACGAGCCTTGCTTTCCCTTCTTAAAAGCTCTTAGTCATGCTGCCCTGAAGCTACCTAAATAACTCTCTTTTTGACTGGCCTCTAGTCACTGTAGTTAGCCCTCTGGAACAAAAAGCAGTTTTCTCTAAGGAAACACGGTGCTTCCATAGTATGGGTGGGAGCTCATCTTATCAGGCTCTAGAGCTAAAGGGAAACTTGACGTGAGTACTTGCCTCACGCTAAGGCCTGAGGAGCCCTGCTGAAGCGAAAGCGTGTTGCAGTTTGCATCAGCTCGTATTCGAAGTTCTGCTTTACTTTAACGTTTCTACACATTTCCAGACACCTAGGAACCTCGTGTGGGCACCCCATTGCCTACAAATACAGTGAGTAGCAGCAGGCTCCACTGCCCTTCAAAGAAACATCCAGGCCGTAAGCCTTTCCAAGTCACTCTATGTATTCAGAGACTAGGGCAATACACTGCACCCTTCCTTGGGAACGCTAGATGTCCTCAGCACACCAACAGCTCCAGGGATTCTGTTCTCTCACGTCCTACATGCCATGGAAGTCTGCCTCATTGTCCTCATTTGAGCTGCACTTAGCAACACAATCTGCTTCACCTCTGTTCTAGGAACTCACACCCAAGGACCCCATACCTACAGTAGAAACGAGGCTTGCATTCCTACTGCAACGAAACCACTGTTTCCTGTTACCCTGCAGGATTTTGAATAGGCTAAGGACCGATAGCCTACTCAAAGTGTTCCAAGGATGAGTGAGTTCGCTACATGCAGAACACTTTGGGAAGTAATGTTGATTCAGGCAAGGGAACAGGGTGTAGCTAGAGTCTCTTTTGACTTGTTGGAAATCAGAAGGGTTTAGACTTCGTGTTCACCGCAAAAGATGACCTGATGGCACAAGCCTTGTTTCCCATATTAAAAGCTCTATTCAGGCTGCCCTGAAGCTACCTAAATACGTCTATTTCTGACTGGCCTCTAGTCACTGTAGTTACACTCTGGACGAAAAGGTTTCTCTAACGAAGCACGATGCTTCCATAGCATGGGTGGTAGCTCATCCCGTCAGGCTCTAGAGCTAAAGGGAAACTTGACGTCAGTACTTGCCTCACGCTAAGGCCTGAAGAGCCCTGCTGAAGCGAAAGCGTGTTGCAGTTTACATTAGCTCGTATTCGCAGTTCTGCTTTACTTTAACGTTTCTACGGTTTTCCAGACTCTTTGGACCCTCGTGTGGGCACCCCATTGCCTACCAATACAGTGAGTACCAGCAGGCCGTACTGCCCTTCTAAGAAACATCCAGGCCGTAAGCCTTTCCAAGTCCCTCTATGTGTTCAGAGAGTAGGGCAATACACTGCACCCTTCCTTGGGAAAGCTAGATGTCCTCAGCACACCAACAGCTCCAGGGATTCTGTTCTCTCACGTCCTACATGCCATGGAAGTCTGCCTCATTGTCCTCATTTGAGCTGCACTTAGCAACACAATCTGATTCGCCTTTCTTCTAGGAACTCACACTCAAGGACCCCATACCTACAGGAGAAAGGAGGCTTGCGTTCCTTCTGCAACCAAAGCACAGTTGTTCCTGTTACCCTGCAGGATTTTAGAATAGCCTAAGGACCGATAGCCTACATAGAGCATTTCAAATTTGAGGCAGTTCGCTACATGTAGAACACTTTGTGAAGAAAAGTTGATTCAGGCAAGGGACAAGGGTAGAGCTAGAGTCTCTTTTGACTTGTTAGAAATCAGAAGGCTTCAGGCTGATGGTTCACCGGCAAAGAAACCTGATGGCACGAGCCTTGCTTTCCCTTCTTAAAAGCTCTTAGTCATGCTGCCCTGAAGCTACCTAAATAACTCTCTTTTTGACTGGCCTCTAGTCACTGTAGTTAGCCCTCTGGAACAAAAAGCAGTTTTCTCTAAGGAAACACGGTGCTTCCATAGTATGGGTGGGAGCTCATCTTATCAGGCTCTAGAGCTAAAGGGAAACTTGACGTGAGTACTTGCCTCACGCTAAGGCCTGAGGAGCCCTGCTGAAGCGAAAGCGTGTTGCAGTTTGCATCAGCTCGTATTCGAAGTTCTGCTTTACTTTAACGTTTCTACACATTTCCAGACACCTAGGAACCTCGTGTGGGCACCCCATTGCCTACAAATACAGTGAGTAGCAGCAGGCTCCACTGCCCTTCAAAGAAACATCCAGGCCGTAAGCCTTTCCAAGTCACTCTATGTATTCAGAGACTAGGGCAATACACTGCACCCTTCCTTGGGAACGCTAGATGTCCTCAGCACACCAACAGCTCCAGGGATTCTGTTCTCTCACGTCCTACATGCCATGGAAGTCTGCCTCATTGTCCTCATTTGAGCTGCACTTAGCAACACAATCTGCTTCACCTCTGTTCTAGGAACTCACACCCAAGGACCCCATACCTACAGTAGAAACGAGGCTTGCATTCCTACTGCAACGAAACCACTGTTTCCTGTTACCCTGCAGGATTTTGAATAGGCTAAGGACCGATAGCCTACTCAAAGTGTTCCAAGGATGAGTGAGTTCGCTACATGCAGAACACTTTGGGAAGTAATGTTGATTCAGGCAAGGGAACAGGGTGTAGCTAGAGTCTCTTTTGACTTGTTGGAAATCAGAAGGGTTTAGACTTCGTGTTCACCGCAAAAGATGACCTGATGGCACAAGCCTTGTTTCCCATATTAAAAGCTCTATTCAGGCTGCCCTGAAGCTACCTAAATACGTCTATTTCTGACTGGCCTCTAGTCACTGTAGTTACACTCTGGACGAAAAGGTTTCTCTAACGAAGCACGATGCTTCCATAGCATGGGTGGTAGCTCATCCCGTCAGGCTCTAGAGCTAAAGGGAAACTTGACGTCAGTACTTGCCTCACGCTAAGGCCTGAAGAGCCCTGCTGAAGCGAAAGCGTGTTGCAGTTTACATTAGCTCGTATTCGCAGTTCTGCTTTACTTTAACGTTTCTACGGTTTTCCAGACTCTTTGGACCCTCGTGTGGGCACCCCATTGCCTACCAATACAGTGAGTACCAGCAGGCCGTACTGCCCTTCTAAGAAACATCCAGGCCGTAAGCCTTTCCAAGTCCCTCTATGTGTTCAGAGAGTAGGGCAATACACTGCACCCTTCCTTGGGAAAGCTAGATGTCCTCAGCACACCAACAGCTCCAGGGATTCTGTTCTCTCACGTCCTACATGCCATGGAGTCTGCCTCATTGTCCGATTTTGAGCTGCTCTTAGAAACACAATCTGCTTCGCCTTTCTTCCAGGAACTCACACCCAAGGACCCCATACCTACAGTAGAAAGGAGGCTTGCATCCTACTGCAACGAAGCCACAGTTTTCCTGTTACACTGCAGGATTTTAGAATAGGCTTTAGCCTATTCTAGCCCGATAGCCTACATAGAGCATTTCAAATTTGAGGGAGTTCGCTATATGTAGAACACTTTGTGAAGAAAAGTTGATTCAGGCAAGGGACCAGGGTAGAGCTAGAGTCTCTTTTGACTTGTTAGAAATCAGAAGACTTCAGGCTGATTGTTCACCGGCAAAGAAGACCTGATGGCACAAGCCTTGCTTTCCCATATTAAAAGCTCTTAGTCATGCTGCCCTGAAGCTACCTAAATAACTCTCTTTTTGACTGGCCTCTAGTCACTGTAGTTAGCCCTCTGGAACAAAAAGCAGTTTTCTCTAAAGAAACACGGTGCTTCCATAGTATGGGTGGGAGCTCATCCTGTCAGGCTCTAGAGCTAAAGGGAAACTTGACGTGAGTACTTGCCTCACGCTAAGGCCTGAAAAGCCCTGCTGAAGCGAAAGCGTGTTGCAGTTTCCATTAGCTAGTATTCGCAGTTCTGCTTTACTTTAACGTTTCTCCGCTTTTCCAGACACTTAGGACCCTCGTGTGGGCACCCCACTGCCTACAAATACAGTGAGTAGCAGCAGGTTCCACTGCCCTTCTAAGAAACTTCCAGGCCGTAAGTCTTTCCAAGTCACTCTGCATTCAGAGAGCAGGGCAATACACTGCACCCTTCCTTGGGAAAGCTAGATGTCCTCAGCACACCAACAGCTCCAGGGATTCTGTTCTCTCACGTCCTACATGCCATGGAAGTCTGCCTCATTGTCCTCATTTGAGCTGCACTTAGCAACACAATCTGATTCGCCTTTCTTCTAGGAACTCACACTCAAGGACCCCATACCTACAGGAGAAAGGAGGCTTGCGTTCTTTCTGCAACCAAAGCACAGTTGTTCCTGTTACCCTGCAGGATTTTAGAATAGCCTAAGGACCGATAGCCTACATAGAGCGTTTCAAATTTGAGGCAGTTCGCTACATGTAGAACACTTTGTGAAGAAAAGTTGATTCAGGCAAGGGACAAGGGTAGAGCTAGAGTCTCTTTTGACTTGTTAGAAATCAGAAGGCTTCAGGCTGATGGTTCACCGGCAAAGAAACCTGATGGCACGAGACTTGCTTTCCCTTCTTAAAAGCTCTTAGTCATGCTGCCCTGAAGCTACCTAAATAACTCTCTTTTTGGCTGGCCTCTAGTCACTGTAGTTAGCCCTCTGGAACAAAAAGCAGTTTTCTCTAAGGAAACACGGTGCTTCCATAGTATGGGTGGGAGCTCATCTTATCAGGCTCTAGAGCTAAAGGGAAACTTGACGTGAGTACTTGCCTCACCCTAAGGCCTGAGGAGCCCTGCTGAAGCGAAAGCGTGTTGCAGTTTGCATCAGCTCGTATTCGAAGTTCTGCTTTACTTTAACGTTTCTACACATTTCCAGACACTTAGGAACCTCGTGTGGGCACCCCATTGCCTACAAATACAGTGAGTAGCAGCAGGCTCCACTGCCCTTCAAAGAAACATCCAGGCCGTAAGCCTTTCCAAGTCACTCTATGTATTCAGAGACTAGGGCAATACACTGCACCCTTCCTTGGGAACGCTAGATGTCCTCAGCACACCAACAGCTCCAGGGATTCTGTTCTCTCACGTCCTACATGCCATGGAAGTCTGCCTCATTGTCCTCATTTGAGCTGCACTTAGCAACACAATCTGCTTCACCTCTGTTCTAGGAACTCACACCCAAGGACCCCATACCTACAGTAGAAACGAGGCTTGCATTCCTACTGCAACGAAACCACTGTTTCCTGTTACCCTGCAGGATTTTGAATAGGCTAAGGACCGATAGCCTACTCAAAGTGTTCCAAGGATGAGTGAGTTCGCTACATGCAGAACACTTTGGGAAGTAATGTTGATTCAGGCAAGGGAACAGGGTGTAGCGAGAGTCTCTTTTGACTTGTTGGAAATCAGAAGGGTTTAGACTTCGTGTTCACCGCAAAAGATGACCTGATGGCACAAGCCTTGTTTCCCATATTAAAAGCTCTATTCAGGCTGCCCTGAAGCTACCTAAATACGTCTATTTCTGACTGGCCTCTAGTCACTGTAGTTACACTCTGGACGAAAAGGTTTCTCTAACGAAGCACGATGCTTCCATAGCATGGGTGGTAGCTCATCCCGTCAGGCTCTAGAGCTAAAGGGAAACTTGACGTCAGTACTTGCCTCACGCTAAGGCCTGAAGAGCCCTGCTGAAGCGAAAGCGTGTTGCAGTTTACATTAGCTCGTATTCGCAGTTCTGCTTTACTTTAACGTTTCTACGGTTTTCCAGACTCTTTGGACCCTCGTGTGGGCACCCCATTGCCTACCAATACAGTGAGTACCAGCAGGCCGTACTGCCCTTCTAAGAAACATCCAGGCCGTAAGCCTTTCCAAGTCCCTCTATGTGTTCAGAGAGTAGGGCAATACACTGCACCCTTCCTTGGGAAAGCTAGATGTCCTCAGCACACCAACAGCTCCAGGGATTCTGTTCTCTCACGTCCTACATGCCATGGAAGTCTGCCTCATTGTCCTCATTTGAGCTGCACTTAGCAACACAATCTGATTCGCCTTTCTTCTAGGAACTCACACTCAAGGACCCCATACCTACAGGAGAAAGGAGGCTTGCGTTCCTTCTGCAACCAAAGCACAGTTGTTCCTGTTACCCTGCAGGATTTTAGAATAGCCTAAGGACCGATAGCCTACATAGAGCATTTCAAATTTGAGGCAGTTCGCTACATGTAGAACACTTTGTGAAGAAAAGTTGATTCAGGCAAGGGACAAGGGTAGAGCTAGAGTCTCTTTTGACTTGTTAGAAATCAGAAGGCTTCAGGCTGATGGTTCACCGGCAAAGAAACCTGATGGCACGAGCCTTGCTTTCCCTTCTTAAAAGCTCTTAGTCATGCTGCCCTGAAGCTACCTAAATAACTCTCTTTTTGACTGGCCTCTAGTCACTGTAGTTAGCCCTCTGGAACAAAAAGCAGTTTTCTCTAAGGAAACACGGTGCTTCCATAGTATGGGTGGGAGCTCATCTTATCAGGCTCTAGAGCTAAAGGGAAACTTGACGTGAGTACTTGCCTCACGCTAAGGCCTGAGGAGCCCTGCTGAAGCGAAAGCGTGTTGCAGTTTGCATCAGCTCGTATTCGAAGTTCTGCTTTACTTTAACGTTTCTACACATTTCCAGACACCTAGGAACCTCGTGTGGGCACCCCATTGCCTACAAATACAGTGAGTAGCAGCAGGCTCCACTGCCCTTCAAAGAAACATCCAGGCCGTAAGCCTTTCCAAGTCACTCTATGTATTCAGAGACTAGGGCAATACACTGCACCCTTCCTTGGGAACGCTAGATGTCCTCAGCACACCAACAGCTCCAGGGATTCTGTTCTCTCACGTCCTACATGCCATGGAAGTCTGCCTCATTGTCCTCATTTGAGCTGCACTTAGCAACACAATCTGCTTCACCTCTGTTCTAGGAACTCACACCCAAGGACCCCATACCTACAGTAGAAACGAGGCTTGCATTCCTACTGCAACGAAACCACTGTTTCCTGTTACCCTGCAGGATTTTGAATAGGCTAAGGACCGATAGCCTACTCAAAGTGTTCCAAGGATGAGTGAGTTCGCTACATGCAGAACACTTTGGGAAGTAATGTTGATTCAGGCAAGGGAACAGGGTGTAGCTAGAGTCTCTTTTGACTTGTTGGAAATCAGAAGGGTTTAGACTTCGTGTTCACCGCAAAAGATGACCTGATGGCACAAGCCTTGTTTCCCATATTAAAAGCTCTATTCAGGCTGCCCTGAAGCTACCTAAATACGTCTATTTCTGACTGGCCTCTAGTCACTGTAGTTACACTCTGGACGAAAAGGTTTCTCTAACGAAGCACGATGCTTCCATAGCATGGGTGGTAGCTCATCCCGTCAGGCTCTAGAGCTAAAGGGAAACTTGACGTCAGTACTTGCCTCACGCTAAGGCCTGAAGAGCCCTGCTGAAGCGAAAGCGTGTTGCAGTTTACATTAGCTCGTATTCGCAGTTCTGCTTTACTTTAACGTTTCTACGGTTTTCCAGACTCTTTGGACCCTCGTGTGGGCACCCCATTGCCTACCAATACAGTGAGTACCAGCAGGCCGTACTGCCCTTCTAAGAAACATCCAGGCCGTAAGCCTTTCCAAGTCCCTCTATGTGTTCAGAGAGTAGGGCAATACACTGCACCCTTCCTTGGGAAAGCTAGATGTCCTCAGCACACCAACAGCTCCAGGGATTCTGTTCTCTCACGTCCTACATGCCATGGAAGTCTGCCTCATTGTCCTCATTTGAGCTGCACTTAGCAACACAATCTGATTCGCCTTTCTTCTAGGAACTCACACTCAAGGACCCCATACCTACAGGAGAAAGGAGGCTTGCGTTCCTTCTGCAACCAAAGCACAGTTGTTCCTGTTACCCTGCAGGATTTTAGAATAGCCTAAGGACCGATAGCCTACATAGAGCATTTCAAATTTGAGGCAGTTCGCTACATGTAGAACACTTTGTGAAGAAAAGTTGATTCAGGCAAGGGACAAGGGTAGAGCTAGAGTCTCTTTTGACTTGTTAGAAATCAGAAGGCTTCAGGCTGATGGTTCACCGGCAAAGAAACCTGATGGCACGAGCCTTGCTTTCCCTTCTTAAAAGCTCTTAGTCATGCTGCCCTGAAGCTACCTAAATAACTCTCTTTTTGACTGGCCTCTAGTCACTGTAGTTAGCCCTCTGGAACAAAAAGCAGTTTTCTCTAAGGAAACACGGTGCTTCCATAGTATGGGTGGGAGCTCATCTTATCAGGCTCTAGAGCTAAAGGGAAACTTGACGTGAGTACTTGCCTCACGCTAAGGCCTGAGGAGCCCTGCTGAAGCGAAAGCGTGTTGCAGTTTGCATCAGCTCGTATTCGAAGTTCTGCTTTACTTTAACGTTTCTACACATTTCCAGACACCTAGGAACCTCGTGTGGGCACCCCATTGCCTACAAATACAGTGAGTAGCAGCAGGCTCCACTGCCCTTCAAAGAAACATCCAGGCCGTAAGCCTTTCCAAGTCACTCTATGTATTCAGAGACTAGGGCAATACACTGCACCCTTCCTTGGGAACGCTAGATGTCCTCAGCACACCAACAGCTCCAGGGATTCTGTTCTCTCACGTCCTACATGCCATGGAAGTCTGCCTCATTGTCCTCATTTGAGCTGCACTTAGCAACACAATCTGCTTCACCTCTGTTCTAGGAACTCACACCCAAGGACCCCATACCTACAGTAGAAACGAGGCTTGCATTCCTACTGCAACGAAACCACTGTTTCCTGTTACCCTGCAGGATTTTGAATAGGCTAAGGACCGATAGCCTACTCAAAGTGTTCCAAGGATGAGTGAGTTCGCTACATGCAGAACACTTTGGGAAGTAATGTTGATTCAGGCAAGGGAACAGGGTGTAGCTAGAGTCTCTTTTGACTTGTTGGAAATCAGAAGGGTTTAGACTTCGTGTTCACCGCAAAAGATGACCTGATGGCACAAGCCTTGTTTCCCATATTAAAAGCTCTATTCAGGCTGCCCTGAAGCTACCTAAATACGTCTATTTCTGACTGGCCTCTAGTCACTGTAGTTACACTCTGGACGAAAAGGTTTCTCTAACGAAGCACGATGCTTCCATAGCATGGGTGGTAGCTCATCCCGTCAGGCTCTAGAGCTAAAGGGAAACTTGACGTCAGTACTTGCCTCACGCTAAGGCCTGAAGAGCCCTGCTGAAGCGAAAGCGTGTTGCAGTTTACATTAGCTCGTATTCGCAGTTCTGCTTTACTTTAACGTTTCTACGGTTTTCCAGACTCTTTGGACCCTCGTGTGGGCACCCCATTGCCTACCAATACAGTGAGTACCAGCAGGCCGTACTGCCCTTCTAAGAAACATCCAGGCCGTAAGCCTTTCCAAGTCCCTCTATGTGTTCAGAGAGTAGGGCAATACACTGCACCCTTCCTTGGGAAAGCTAGATGTCCTCAGCACACCAACAGCTCCAGGGATTCTGTTCTCTCACGTCCTACATGCCATGGAGTCTGCCTCATTGTCCGATTTTGAGCTGCTCTTAGAAACACAATCTGCTTCGCCTTTCTTCCAGGAACTCACACCCAAGGACCCCATACCTACAGTAGAAAGGAGGCTTGCATCCTACTGCAACGAAGCCACAGTTTTCCTGTTACACTGCAGGATTTTAGAATAGGCTTTAGCCTATTCTAGCCCGATAGCCTACATAGAGCATTTCAAATTTGAGGGAGTTCGCTATATGTAGAACACTTTGTGAAGAAAAGTTGATTCAGGCAAGGGACCAGGGTAGAGCTAGAGTCTCTTTTGACTTGTTAGAAATCAGAAGACTTCAGGCTGATTGTTCACCGGCAAAGAAGACCTGATGGCACAAGCCTTGCTTTCCCATATTAAAAGCTCTTAGTCATGCTGCCCTGAAGCTACCTAAATAACTCTCTTTTTGACTGGCCTCTAGTCACTGTAGTTAGCCCTCTGGAACAAAAAGCAGTTTTCTCTAAAGAAACACGGTGCTTCCATAGTATGGGTGGGAGCTCATCCTGTCAGGCTCTAGAGCTAAAGGGAAACTTGACGTGAGTACTTGCCTCACGCTAAGGCCTGAAAAGCCCTGCTGAAGCGAAAGCGTGTTGCAGTTTCCATTAGCTAGTATTCGCAGTTCTGCTTTACTTTAACGTTTCTCCGCTTTTCCAGACACTTAGGACCCTCGTGTGGGCACCCCACTGCCTACAAATACAGTGAGTAGCAGCAGGTTCCACTGCCCTTCTAAGAAACTTCCAGGCCGTAAGTCTTTCCAAGTCACTCTGCATTCAGAGAGCAGGGCAATACACTGCACCCTTCCTTGGGAAAGCTAGATGTCCTCAGCACACCAACAGCTCCAGGGATTCTGTTCTCTCACGTCCTACATGCCATGGAAGTCTGCCTCATTGTCCTCATTTGAGCTGCACTTAGCAACACAATCTGATTCGCCTTTCTTCTAGGAACTCACACTCAAGGACCCCATACCTACAGGAGAAAGGAGGCTTGCGTTCTTTCTGCAACCAAAGCACAGTTGTTCCTGTTACCCTGCAGGATTTTAGAATAGCCTAAGGACCGATAGCCTACATAGAGCGTTTCAAATTTGAGGCAGTTCGCTACATGTAGAACACTTTGTGAAGAAAAGTTGATTCAGGCAAGGGACAAGGGTAGAGCTAGAGTCTCTTTTGACTTGTTAGAAATCAGAAGGCTTCAGGCTGATGGTTCACCGGCAAAGAAACCTGATGGCACGAGACTTGCTTTCCCTTCTTAAAAGCTCTTAGTCATGCTGCCCTGAAGCTACCTAAATAACTCTCTTTTTGGCTGGCCTCTAGTCACTGTAGTTAGCCCTCTGGAACAAAAAGCAGTTTTCTCTAAGGAAACACGGTGCTTCCATAGTATGGGTGGGAGCTCATCTTATCAGGCTCTAGAGCTAAAGGGAAACTTGACGTGAGTACTTGCCTCACCCTAAGGCCTGAGGAGCCCTGCTGAAGCGAAAGCGTGTTGCAGTTTGCATCAGCTCGTATTCGAAGTTCTGCTTTACTTTAACGTTTCTACACATTTCCAGACACTTAGGAACCTCGTGTGGGCACCCCATTGCCTACAAATACAGTGAGTAGCAGCAGGCTCCACTGCCCTTCAAAGAAACATCCAGGCCGTAAGCCTTTCCAAGTCACTCTATGTATTCAGAGACTAGGGCAATACACTGCACCCTTCCTTGGGAACGCTAGATGTCCTCAGCACACCAACAGCTCCAGGGATTCTGTTCTCTCACGTCCTACATGCCATGGAAGTCTGCCTCATTGTCCTCATTTGAGCTGCACTTAGCAACACAATCTGCTTCACCTCTGTTCTAGGAACTCACACCCAAGGACCCCATACCTACAGTAGAAACGAGGCTTGCATTCCTACTGCAACGAAACCACTGTTTCCTGTTACACTGCAGGATTTTGAATAGGCTAAGGACCGATAGCCTACTCAAAGTGTTCCAAGGATGAGTGAGTTCGCTACATGCAGAACACTTTGGGAAGTAATGTTGATTCAGGCAAGGGAACAGGGTGTAGCTAGAGTCTCTTTTGACTTGTTGGAAATCAGAAGGGTTTAGACTTCGTGTTCACCGCAAAAGATGACCTGATGGCACAAGCCTTGTTTCCCATATTAAAAGCTCTATTCAGGCTGCCCTGAAGCTACCTAAATACGTCTATTTCTGACTGGCCTCTAGTCACTGTAGTTACACTCTGGACGAAAAGGTTTCTCTAACGAAGCACGATGCTTCCATAGCATGGGTGGTAGCTCATCCCGTCAGGCTCTAGAGCTAAAGGGAAACTTGACGTCAGTACTTGCCTCACGCTAAGGCCTGAAGAGCCCTGCTGAAGCGAAAGCGTGTTGCAGTTTACATTAGCTCGTATTCGCAGTTCTGCTTTACTTTAACGTTTCTACGGTTTTCCAGACTCTTTGGACCCTCGTGTGGGCACCCCATTGCCTACCAATACAGTGAGTACCAGCAGGCCGTACTGCCCTTCTAAGAAACATCCAGGCCGTAAGCCTTTCCAAGTCCCTCTATGTGTTCAGAGAGTAGGGCAATACACTGCACCCTTCCTTGGGAAAGCTAGATGTCCTCAGCACACCAACAGCTCCAGGGATTCTGTATTCTCACGTCCTACATGCCATGGAAGTCTGCCTCATTGTCCTCATTTGAGCTGCACTTAGCAACACAATCTGATTCGCCTTTCTTCTAGGAACTCACACTCAAGGACCCCATACCTACAGGAGAAAGGAGGCTTGCGTTCCTTCTGCAACCAAAGCACAGTTGTTCCTGTTACCCTGCAGGATTTTAGAATAGCCTAAGGACCGATAGCCTACATAGAGCATTTCAAATTTGAGGGAGTTCGCTACATGGAGAACACTTTGTGAAGAAAAGTTGATTCAGGCAAGGGACCAGGGTAGAGCTAGAGTCTCTTTTGACTTGTTAGAAATCAGAAGACTTCAGGCTGATTGTTCACCGGCAAAGAAGACCTGATGGCACAAGCCTTGCTTTCCCATATTAAAAGCTCTTAGTCATGCTGCCCTGAAGCTACCTAAATAACTCTCTTTTTGACTGGCCTCTAGTCACTGTAGTTAGCCCTCTGGAACAAAAAGCAGTTTTCTCTAAAGAAACACGGTGCTTCCATAGTATGGGTGGGAGCTCATCCTGTCAGGCTCTAGAGCTAAAGGGAAACTTGACGTGAGTACTTGCCTCACGCTAAGGCCTGAAAAGCCCTGCTGAAGCGAAAGCGTGTTGCAGTTTCCATTAGCTAGTATTCGCAGTTCTGCTTTACTTTAACGTTTCTCCGCTTTTCCAGACACTTAGGACCCTCGTGTGGGCACCCCACTGCCTACAAATACAGTGAGTAGCAGCAGGTTCCACTGCCCTTCTAAGAAACTTCCAGGCCGTAAGTCTTTCCAAGTCACTCTGCATTCAGAGAGCAGGGCAATACACTGCACCCTTCCTTGGGAAAGCTAGATGTCCTCAGCACACCAACAGCTCCAGGGATTCTGTTCTCTCACGTCCTACATGCCATGGAAGTCTGCCTCATTGTCCTCATTTGAGCTGCACTTAGCAACACAATCTGATTCGCCTTTCTTCTAGGAACTCACACTCAAGGACCCCATACCTACAGGAGAAAGGAGGCTTGCGTTCCTTCTGCAACCAAAGCACAGTTGTTCCTGTTACCCTGCAGGATTTTAGAATAGCCTAAGGACCGATAGCCTACATAGAGCATTTCAAATTTGAGGCAGTTCGCTACATGTAGAACACTTTGTGAAGAAAAGTTGATTCAGGCAAGGGACAAGGGTAGAGCTAGAGTCTCTTTTGACTTGTTAGAAATCAGAAGGCTTCAGGCTGATGGTTCACCGGCAAAGAAACCTGATGGCACGAGCCTTGCTTTCCCTTCTTAAAAGCTCTTAGTCATGCTGCCCTGAAGCTACCTAAATAACTCTCTTTTTGACTGGCCTCTAGTCACTGTAGTTAGCCCTCTGGAACAAAAAGCAGTTTTCTCTAAGGAAACACGGTGCTTCCATAGTATGGGTGGGAGCTCATCTTATCAGGCTCTAGAGCTAAAGGGAAACTTGACGTGAGTACTTGCCTCACGCTAAGGCCTGAGGAGCCCTGCTGAAGCGAAAGCGTGTTGCAGTTTGCATCAGCTCGTATTCGAAGTTCTGCTTTACTTTAACGTTTCTACACATTTCCAGACACCTAGGAACCTCGTGTGGGCACCCCATTGCCTACAAATACAGTGAGTAGCAGCAGGCTCCACTGCCCTTCAAAGAAACATCCAGGCCGTAAGCCTTTCCAAGTCACTCTATGTATTCAGAGACTAGGGCAATACACTGCACCCTTCCTTGGGAACGCTAGATGTCCTCAGCACACCAACAGCTCCAGGGATTCTGTTCTCTCACGTCCTACATGCCATGGAAGTCTGCCTCATTGTCCTCATTTGAGCTGCACTTAGCAACACAATCTGCTTCACCTCTGTTCTAGGAACTCACACCCAAGGACCCCATACCTACAGTAGAAACGAGGCTTGCATTCCTACTGCAACGAAACCACTGTTTCCTGTTACCCTGCAGGATTTTGAATAGGCTAAGGACCGATAGCCTACTCAAAGTGTTCCAAGGATGAGTGAGTTCGCTACATGCAGAACACTTTGGGAAGTAATGTTGATTCAGGCAAGGGAACAGGGTGTAGCGAGAGTCTCTTTTGACTTGTTGGAAATCAGAAGGGTTTAGACTTCGTGTTCACCGCAAAAGATGACCTGATGGCACAAGCCTTGTTTCCCATATTAAAAGCTCTATTCAGGCTGCCCTGAAGCTACCTAAATACGTCTATTTCTGACTGGCCTCTAGTCACTGTAGTTACACTCTGGACGAAAAGGTTTCTCTAACGAAGCACGATGCTTCCATAGCATGGGTGGTAGCTCATCCCGTCAGGCTCTAGAGCTAAAGGGAAACTTGACGTCAGTACTTGCCTCACGCTAAGGCCTGAAGAGCCCTGCTGAAGCGAAAGCGTGTTGCAGTTTACATTAGCTCGTATTCGCAGTTCTGCTTTACTTTAACGTTTCTACGGTTTTCCAGACTCTTTGGACCCTCGTGTGGGCACCCCATTGCCTACCAATACAGTGAGTACCAGCAGGCCGTACTGCCCTTCTAAGAAACATCCAGGCCGTAAGCCTTTCCAAGTCCCTCTATGTGTTCAGAGAGTAGGGCAATACACTGCACCCTTCCTTGGGAAAGCTAGATGTCCTCAGCACACCAACAGCTCCAGGGATTCTGTTCTCTCACGTCCTACATGCCATGGAAGTCTGCCTCATTGTCCTCATTTGAGCTGCACTTAGCAACACAATCTGATTC
The DNA here is from genome assembly GCF_028564815.1 of Eubalaena glacialis. Lineage (NCBI taxonomy): Eukaryota > Metazoa > Chordata > Mammalia > Artiodactyla > Balaenidae > Eubalaena > Eubalaena glacialis. Next base: position 42,346,427 of record NC_083735.1, on the reverse strand, counting down.
GCCTTTCTTCTAGGAACTCACACTCAAGGACCCCATACCTACAGGAGAAAGGAGGCTTGCGTTCCTTCTGCAACCAAAGCACAGTTGTTCCTGTTACCCTGCAGGATTTTAGAATAGCCTAAGGACCGATAGCCTACATAGAGCATTTCAAATTTGAGGCAGTTCGCTACATGTAGAACACTTTGTGAAGAAAAGTTGATTCAGGCAAGGGACAAGGGTAGAGCTAGAGTCTCTTTTGACTTGTTAGAAATCAGAAGGCTTCAGGCTGATGGTTCACCGGCAAAGAAACCTGATGGCACGAGCCTTGCTTTCCCTTCTTAAAAGCTCTTAGTCATGCTGCCCTGAAGCTACCTAAATAACTCTCTTTTTGACTGGCCTCTAGTCACTGTAGTTAGCCCTCTGGAACAAAAAGCAGTTTTCTCTAAGGAAACACGGTGCTTCCATAGTATGGGTGGGAGCTCATCTTATCAGGCTCTAGAGCTAAAGGGAAACTTGACGTGAGTACTTGCCTCACGCTAAGGCCTGAGGAGCCCTGCTGAAGCGAAAGCGTGTTGCAGTTTGCATCAGCTCGTATTCGAAGTTCTGCTTTACTTTAACGTTTCTACACATTTCCAGACACCTAGGAACCTCGTGTGGGCACCCCATTGCCTACAAATACAGTGAGTAGCAGCAGGCTCCACTGCCCTTCAAAGAAACATCCAGGCCGTAAGCCTTTCCAAGTCACTCTATGTATTCAGAGACTAGGGCAATACACTGCACCCTTCCTTGGGAACGCTAGATGTCCTCAGCACACCAACAGCTCCAGGGATTCTGTTCTCTCACGTCCTACATGCCATGGAAGTCTGCCTCATTGTCCTCATTTGAGCTGCACTTAGCAACACAATCTGCTTCACCTCTGTTCTAGGAACTCACACCCAAGGACCCCATACCTACAGTAGAAACGAGGCTTGCATTCCTACTGCAACGAAACCACTGTTTCCTGTTACCCTGCAGGATTTTGAATAGGCTAAGGACCGATAGCCTACTCAAAGTGTTCCAAGGATGAGTGAGTTCGCTACATGCAGAACACTTTGGGAAGTAATGTTGATTCAGGCAAGGGAACAGGGTGTAGCTAGAGTCTCTTTTGACTTGTTGGAAATCAGAAGGGTTTAGACTTCGTGTTCACCGCAAAAGATGACCTGATGGCACAAGCCTTGTTTCCCATATTAAAAGCTCTATTCAGGCTGCCCTGAAGCTACCTAAATACGTCTATTTCTGACTGGCCTCTAGTCACTGTAGTTACACTCTGGACGAAAAGGTTTCTCTAACGAAGCACGATGCTTCCATAGCATGGGTGGTAGCTCATCCCGTCAGGCTCTAGAGCTAAAGGGAAACTTGACGTCAGTACTTGCCTCACGCTAAGGCCTGAAGAGCCCTGCTGAAGCGAAAGCGTGTTGCAGTTTACATTAGCTCGTATTCGCAGTTCTGCTTTACTTTAACGTTTCTACGGTTTTCCAGACTCTTTGGACCCTCGTGTGGGCACCCCATTGCCTACCAATACAGTGAGTACCAGCAGGCCGTACTGCCCTTCTAAGAAACATCCAGGCCGTAAGCCTTTCCAAGTCCCTCTATGTGTTCAGAGAGTAGGGCAATACACTGCACCCTTCCTTGGGAAAGCTAGATGTCCTCAGCACACCAACAGCTCCAGGGATTCTGTTCTCTCACGTCCTACATGCCATGGAAGTCTGCCTCATTGTCCTCATTTGAGCTGCACTTAGCAACACAATCTGATTCGCCTTTCTTCTAGGAACTCACACTCAAGGACCCCATACCTACAGGAGAAAGGAGGCTTGCGTTCCTTCTGCAACCAAAGCACAGTTGTTCCTGTTACCCTGCAGGATTTTAGAATAGCCTAAGGACCGATAGCCTACATAGAGCATTTCAAATTTGAGGCAGTTCGCTACATGTAGAACACTTTGTGAAGAAAAGTTGATTCAGGCAAGGGACAAGGGTAGAGCTAGAGTCTCTTTTGACTTGTTAGAAATCAGAAGGCTTCAGGCTGATGGTTCACCGGCAAAGAAACCTGATGGCACGAGCCTTGCTTTCCCTTCTTAAAAGCTCTTAGTCATGCTGCCCTGAAGCTACCTAAATAACTCTCTTTTTGACTGGCCTCTAGTCACTGTAGTTAGCCCTCTGGAACAAAAAGCAGTTTTCTCTAAGGAAACACGGTGCTTCCATAGTATGGGTGGGAGCTCATCTTATCAGGCTCTAGAGCTAAAGGGAAACTTGACGTGAGTACTTGCCTCACGCTAAGGCCTGAGGAGCCCTGCTGAAGCGAAAGCGTGTTGCAGTTTGCATCAGCTCGTATTCGAAGTTCTGCTTTACTTTAACGTTTCTACACATTTCCAGACACCTAGGAACCTCGTGTGGGCACCCCATTGCCTACAAATACAGTGAGTAGCAGCAGGCTCCACTGCCCTTCAAAGAAACATCCAGGCCGTAAGCCTTTCCAAGTCACTCTATGTATTCAGAGACTAGGGCAATACACTGCACCCTTCCTTGGGAACGCTAGATGTCCTCAGCACACCAACAGCTCCAGGGATTCTGTTCTCTCACGTCCTACATGCCATGGAAGTCTGCCTCATTGTCCTCATTTGAGCTGCACTTAGCAACACAATCTGCTTCACCTCTGTTCTAGGAACTCACACCCAAGGACCCCATACCTACAGTAGAAACGAGGCTTGCATTCCTACTGCAACGAAACCACTGTTTCCTGTTACCCTGCAGGATTTTGAATAGGCTAAGGACCGATAGCCTACTCAAAGTGTTCCAAGGATGAGTGAGTTCGCTACATGCAGAACACTTTGGGAAGTAATGTTGATTCAGGCAAGGGAACAGGGTGTAGCTAGAGTCTCTTTTGACTTGTTGGAAATCAGAAGGGTTTAGACTTCGTGTTCACCGCAAAAGATGACCTGATGGCACAAGCCTTGTTTCCCATATTAAAAGCTCTATTCAGGCTGCCCTGAAGCTACCTAAATACGTCTATTTCTGACTGGCCTCTAGTCACTGTAGTTACACTCTGGACGAAAAGGTTTCTCTAACGAAGCACGATGCTTCCATAGCATGGGTGGTAGCTCATCCCGTCAGGCTCTAGAGCTAAAGGGAAACTTGACGTCAGTACTTGCCTCACGCTAAGGCCTGAAGAGCCCTGCTGAAGCGAAAGCGTGTTGCAGTTTACATTAGCTCGTATTCGCAGTTCTGCTTTACTTTAACGTTTCTACGGTTTTCCAGACTCTTTGGACCCTCGTGTGGGCACCCCATTGCCTACCAATACAGTGAGTACCAGCAGGCCGTACTGCCCTTCTAAGAAACATCCAGGCCGTAAGCCTTTCCAAGTCCCTCTATGTGTTCAGAGAGTAGGGCAATACACTGCACCCTTCCTTGGGAAAGCTAGATGTCCTCAGCACACCAACAGCTCCAGGGATTCTGTTCTCTCACGTCCTACATGCCATGGAGTCTGCCTCATTGTCCGATTTTGAGCTGCTCTTAGAAACACAATCTGCTTCGCCTTTCTTCCAGGAACTCACACCCAAGGACCCCATACCTACAGTAGAAAGGAGGCTTGCATCCTACTGCAACGAAGCCACAGTTTTCCTGTTACACTGCAGGATTTTAGAATAGGCTTTAGCCTATTCTAGCCCGATAGCCTACATAGAGCATTTCAAATTTGAGGGAGTTCGCTATATGTAGAACACTTTGTGAAGAAAAGTTGATTCAGGCAAGGGACCAGGGTAGAGCTAGAGTCTCTTTTGACTTGTTAGAAATCAGAAGACTTCAGGCTGATTGTTCACCGGCAAAGAAGACCTGATGGCACAAGCCTTGCTTTCCCATATTAAAAGCTCTTAGTCATGCTGCCCTGAAGCTACCTAAATAACTCTCTTTTTGACTGGCCTCTAGTCACTGTAGTTAGCCCTCTGGAACAAAAAGCAGTTTTCTCTAAAGAAACACGGTGCTTCCATAGTATGGGTGGGAGCTCATCCTGTCAGGCTCTAGAGCTAAAGGGAAACTTGACGTGAGTACTTGCCTCACGCTAAGGCCTGAAAAGCCCTGCTGAAGCGAAAGCGTGTTGCAGTTTCCATTAGCTAGTATTCGCAGTTCTGCTTTACTTTAACGTTTCTCCGCTTTTCCAGACACTTAGGACCCTCGTGTGGGCACCCCACTGCCTACAAATACAGTGAGTAGCAGCAGGTTCCACTGCCCTTCTAAGAAACTTCCAGGCCGTAAGTCTTTCCAAGTCACTCTGCATTCAGAGAGCAGGGCAATACACTGCACCCTTCCTTGGGAAAGCTAGATGTCCTCAGCACACCAACAGCTCCAGGGATTCTGTTCTCTCACGTCCTACATGCCATGGAAGTCTGCCTCATTGTCCTCATTTGAGCTGCACTTAGCAACACAATCTGATTCGCCTTTCTTCTAGGAACTCACACTCAAGGACCCCATACCTACAGGAGAAAGGAGGCTTGCGTTCTTTCTGCAACCAAAGCACAGTTGTTCCTGTTACCCTGCAGGATTTTAGAATAGCCTAAGGACCGATAGCCTACATAGAGCGTTTCAAATTTGAGGCAGTTCGCTACATGTAGAACACTTTGTGAAGAAAAGTTGATTCAGGCAAGGGACAAGGGTAGAGCTAGAGTCTCTTTTGACTTGTTAGAAATCAGAAGGCTTCAGGCTGATGGTTCACCGGCAAAGAAACCTGATGGCACGAGACTTGCTTTCCCTTCTTAAAAGCTCTTAGTCATGCTGCCCTGAAGCTACCTAAATAACTCTCTTTTTGGCTGGCCTCTAGTCACTGTAGTTAGCCCTCTGGAACAAAAAGCAGTTTTCTCTAAGGAAACACGGTGCTTCCATAGTATGGGTGGGAGCTCATCTTATCAGGCTCTAGAGCTAAAGGGAAACTTGACGTGAGTACTTGCCTCACCCTAAGGCCTGAGGAGCCCTGCTGAAGCGAAAGCGTGTTGCAGTTTGCATCAGCTCGTATTCGAAGTTCTGCTTTACTTTAACGTTTCTACACATTTCCAGACACTTAGGAACCTCGTGTGGGCACCCCATTGCCTACAAATACAGTGAGTAGCAGCAGGCTCCACTGCCCTTCAAAGAAACATCCAGGCCGTAAGCCTTTCCAAGTCACTCTATGTATTCAGAGACTAGGGCAATACACTGCACCCTTCCTTGGGAACGCTAGATGTCCTCAGCACACCAACAGCTCCAGGGATTCTGTTCTCTCACGTCCTACATGCCATGGAAGTCTGCCTCATTGTCCTCATTTGAGCTGCACTTAGCAACACAATCTGCTTCACCTCTGTTCTAGGAACTCACACCCAAGGACCCCATACCTACAGTAGAAACGAGGCTTGCATTCCTACTGCAACGAAACCACTGTTTCCTGTTACACTGCAGGATTTTGAATAGGCTAAGGACCGATAGCCTACTCAAAGTGTTCCAAGGATGAGTGAGTTCGCTACATGCAGAACACTTTGGGAAGTAATGTTGATTCAGGCAAGGGAACAGGGTGTAGCTAGAGTCTCTTTTGACTTGTTGGAAATCAGAAGGGTTTAGACTTCGTGTTCACCGCAAAAGATGACCTGATGGCACAAGCCTTGTTTCCCATATTAAAAGCTCTATTCAGGCTGCCCTGAAGCTACCTAAATACGTCTATTTCTGACTGGCCTCTAGTCACTGTAGTTACACTCTGGACGAAAAGGTTTCTCTAACGAAGCACGATGCTTCCATAGCATGGGTGGTAGCTCATCCCGTCAGGCTCTAGAGCTAAAGGGAAACTTGACGTCAGTACTTGCCTCACGCTAAGGCCTGAAGAGCCCTGCTGAAGCGAAAGCGTGTTGCAGTTTACATTAGCTCGTATTCGCAGTTCTGCTTTACTTTAACGTTTCTACGGTTTTCCAGACTCTTTGGACCCTCGTGTGGGCACCCCATTGCCTACCAATACAGTGAGTACCAGCAGGCCGTACTGCCCTTCTAAGAAACATCCAGGCCGTAAGCCTTTCCAAGTCCCTCTATGTGTTCAGAGAGTAGGGCAATACACTGCACCCTTCCTTGGGAAAGCTAGATGTCCTCAGCACACCAACAGCTCCAGGGATTCTGTTCTCTCACGTCCTACATGCCATGGAAGTCTGCCTCATTGTCCTCATTTGAGCTGCACTTAGCAACACAATCTGATTCGCCTTTCTTCTAGGAACTCACACTCAAGGACCCCATACCTACAGGAGAAAGGAGGCTTGCGTTCCTTCTGCAACCAAAGCACAGTTGTTCCTGTTACCCTGCAGGATTTTAGAATAGCCTAAGGACCGATAGCCTACATAGAGCATTTCAAATTTGAGGCAGTTCGCTACATGTAGAACACTTTGTGAAGAAAAGTTGATTCAGGCAAGGGACAAGGGTAGAGCTAGAGTCTCTTTTGACTTGTTAGAAATCAGAAGGCTTCAGGCCGATGGTTCACCGGCAAAGAAACCTGATGGCACGAGCCTTGCTTTCCCTTCTTAAAAGCTCTTAGTCATGCTGCCCTGAAGCTACCTAAATAACTCTCTTTTTGACTGGCCTCTAGTCACTGTAGTTAGCCCTCTGGAACAAAAAGCAGTTTTCTCTAAGGAAACACGGTGCTTCCATAGTATGGGTGGGAGCTCATCTTATCAGGCTCTAGAGCTAAAGGGAAACTTGACGTGAGTACTTGCCTCACGCTAAGGCCTGAGGAGCCCTGCTGAAGCGAAAGCGTGTTGCAGTTTGCATCAGCTCGTATTCGAAGTTCTGCTTTACTTTAACGTTTCTACACATTTCCAGACACCTAGGAACCTCGTGTGGGCACCCCATTGCCTACAAATACAGTGAGTAGCAGCAGGCTCCACTGCCCTTCAAAGAAACATCCAGGCCGTAAGCCTTTCCAAGTCACTCTATGTATTCAGAGACTAGGGCAATACACTGCACCCTTCCTTGGGAACGCTAGATGTCCTCAGCACACCAACAGCTCCAGGGATTCTGTTCTCTCACGTCCTACATGCCATGGAAGTCTGCCTCATTGTCCTCATTTGAGCTGCACTTAGCAACACAATCTGCTTCACCTCTGTTCTAGGAACTCACACCCAAGGACCCCATACCTACAGTAGAAACGAGGCTTGCATTCCTACTGCAACGAAACCACTGTTTCCTGTTACCCTGCAGGATTTTGAATAGGCTAAGGACCGATAGCCTACTCAAAGTGTTCCAAGGATGAGTGAGTTCGCTACATGCAGAACACTTTGGGAAGTAATGTTGATTCAGGCAAGGGAACAGGGTGTAGCTAGAGTCTCTTTTGACTTGTTGGAAATCAGAAGGGTTTAGACTTCGTGTTCACCGCAAAAGATGACCTGATGGCACAAGCCTTGTTTCCCATATTAAAAGCTCTATTCAGGCTGCCCTGAAGCTACCTAAATACGTCTATTTCTGACTGGCCTCTAGTCACTGTAGTTACACTCTGGACGAAAAGGTTTCTCTAACGAAGCACGATGCTTCCATAGCATGGGTGGTAGCTCATCCCGTCAGGCTCTAGAGCTAAAGGAAAACTTGACGTCAGTACTTGCCTCACGCTAAGGCCTGAAGAGCCCTGCTGAAGCGAAAGCGTGTTGCAGTTTACATTAGCTCGTATTCGCAGTTCTGCTTTACTTTAACGTTTCTACGGTTTTCCAGACTCTTTGGACCCTCGTGTGGGCACCCCATTGCCTACCAATACAGTGAGTACCAGCAGGCCGTACTGCCCTTCTAAGAAACATCCAGGCCGTAAGCCTTTCCAAGTCCCTCTATGTGTTCAGAGAGTAGGGCAATACACTGCACCCTTCCTTGGGAAAGCTAGATGTCCTCAGCACACCAACAGCTCCAGGGATTCTGTTCTCTCACGTCCTACATGCCATGGAAGTCTGCCTCATTGTCCTCATTTGAGCTGCACTTAGCAACACAATCTGATTCGCCTTTCTTCTAGGAACTCACACTCAAGGACCCCATACCTACAGGAGAAAGGAGGCTTGCGTTCCTTCTGCAACCAAAGCACAGTTGTTCCTGTTACCCTGCAGGATTTTAGAATAGCCTAAGGACCGATAGCCTACATAGAGCATTTCAAATTTGAGGGAGTTCGCTACATGTAGAACACTTTGTGAAGAAAAGTTGATTCAGGCAAGGGACAAGGGTAGAGCTAGAGTCTCTTTTGACTTGTTAGAAATCAGAAGGCTTCAGGCTGATGGTTCACCGGCAAAGAAACCTGATGGCACGAGCCTTGCTTTCCCTTCTTAAAAGCTCTTAGTCATGCTGCCCTGAAGCTACCTAAATAACTCTCTTTTTGACTGGCCTCTAGTCACTGTAGTTAGCCCTCTGGAACAAAAAGCAGTTTTCTCTAAGGAAACACGGTGCTTCCATAGTATGGGTGGGAGCTCATCTTATCAGGCTCTAGAGCTAAAGGGAAACTTGACGTGAGTACTTGCCTCACGCTAAGGCCTGAGGAGCCCTGCTGAAGCGAAAGCGTGTTGCAGTTTGCATCAGCTCGTATTCGAAGTTCTGCTTTACTTTAACGTTTCTACACATTTCCAGACACCTAGGAACCTCGTGTGGGCACCCCATTGCCTACAAATACAGTGAGTAGCAGCAGGCTCCACTGCCCTTCAAAGAAACATCCAGGCCGTAAGCCTTTCCAAGTCACTCTATGTATTCAGAGACTAGGGCAATACACTGCACCCTTCCTTGGGAACGCTAGATGTCCTCAGCACACCAACAGCTCCAGGGATTCTGTTCTCTCACGTCCTACATGCCATGGAAGTCTGCCTCATTGTCCTCATTTGAGCTGCACTTAGCAACACAATCTGCTTCACCTCTGTTCTAGGAACTCACACCCAAGGACCCCATACCTACAGTAGAAACGAGGCTTGCATTCCTACTGCAACGAAACCACTGTTTCCTGTTACCCTGCAGGATTTTGAATAGGCTAAGGACCGATAGCCTACTCAAAGTGTTCCAAGGATGAGTGAGTTCGCTACATGCAGAACACTTTGGGAAGTAATGTTGATTCAGGCAAGGGAACAGGGTGTAGCTAGAGTCTCTTTTGACTTGTTGGAAATCAGAAGGGTTTAGACTTCGTGTTCACCGCAAAAGATGACCTGATGGCACAAGCCTTGTTTCCCATATTAAAAGCTCTATTCAGGCTGCCCTGAAGCTACCTAAATACGTCTATTTCTGACTGGCCTCTAGTCACTGTAGTTACACTCTGGACGAAAAGGTTTCTCTAACGAAGCACGATGCTTCCATAGCATGGGTGGTAGCTCATCCCGTCAGGCTCTAGAGCTAAAGGGAAACTTGACGTCAGTACTTGCCTCACGCTAAGGCCTGAAGAGCCCTGCTGAAGCGAAAGCGTGTTGCAGTTTACATTAGCTCGTATTCGCAGTTCTGCTTTACTTTAACGTTTCTACGGTTTTCCAGACTCTTTGGACCCTCGTGTGGGCACCCCATTGCCTACCAATACAGTGAGTACCAGCAGGCCGTACTGCCCTTCTAAGAAACATCCAGGCCGTAAGCCTTTCCAAGTCCCTCTATGTGTTCAGAGAGTAGGGCAATACACTGCACCCTTCCTTGGGAAAGCTAGATGTCCTCAGCACACCAACAGCTCCAGGGATTCTGTTCTCTCACGTCCTACATGCCATGGAGTCTGCCTCATTGTCCGATTTTGAGCTGCTCTTAGAAACACAATCTGCTTCGCCTTTCTTCCAGGAACTCACACCCAAGGACCCCATACCTACAGTAGAAAGGAGGCTTGCATCCTACTGCAACGAAACCACAGTTTTCCTGTTACACTGCAGGATTTTAGAATAGGCTTTAGCCTATTCTAGCCCGATAGCCTACATAGAGCATTTCAAATTTGAGGGAGTTCGCTACATGGAGAACACTTTGTGAAGAAAAGTTGATTCAGGCAAGGGACCAGGGTAGAGCTAGAGTCTCTTTTGACTTGTTAGAAATCAGAAGACTTCAGGCTGATTGTTCACCGGCAAAGAAGACCTGATGGCACAAGCCTTGCTTTCCCATATTAAAAGCTCTTAGTCATGCTGCCCTGAAGCTACCTAAATAACTCTCTTTTTGACTGGCCTCTAGTCACTGTAGTTAGCCCTCTGGAACAAAAAGCAGTTTTCTCTAAAGAAACACGGTGCTTCCATAGTATGGGTGGGAGCTCATCCTGTCAGGCTCTAGAGCTAAAGGGAAACTTGACGTGAGTACTTGCCTCACGCTAAGGCCTGAAAAACCCTGCTGAAGAGAAAGCGTGTTGCAGTTTCCATTAGCTAGTATTCGCAGTTCTGCTTTACTTTAACGTTTCTCCGCTTTTCCAGACACTTAGGACCCTCGTGTGGGCACCCCACTGCCTACAAATACAGTGAGTACCAGCAGGTTCCACTGCCCTTCTAAGAAACTTCCAGGCCGTAAGTCTTTCCAAGTCACTCTGCATTCAGAGAGCAGGGCAATACACTGCACCCTTCCTTGGGAAAGCTAGATGTCCTCAGCACACCAACAGCTCCAGGGATTCTGTTCTCTCACGTCCTACATGCCATGGAAGTCTGCCTCATTGTCCTCATTTGAGCTGCACTTAGCAACACAATCTGATTCGCCTTTCTTCTAGGAACTCACACTCAAGGACCCCATACCTACAGGAGAAAGGAGGCTTGCGTTCCTTCTGCAACCAAAGCACAGTTGTTCCTGTTACCCTGCAGGATTTTAGAATAGCCTAAGGACCGATAGCCTACATAGAGCATTTCAAATTTGAGGCAGTTCGCTACATGTAGAACACTTTGTGAAGAAAAGTTGATTCAGGCAAGGGACAAGGGTAGAGCTAGAGTCTCTTTTGACTTGTTAGAAATCAGAAGGCTTCAGGCTGATGGTTCACCGGCAAAGAAACCTGATGGCACGAGCCTTGCTTTCCCTTCTTAAAAGCTCTTAGTCATGCTGCCCTGAAGCTACCTAAATAACTCTCTTTTTGACTGGCCTCTAGTCACTGTAGTTAGCCCTCTGGAACAAAAAGCAGTTTTCTCTAAGGAAACACGGTGCTTCCATAGTATGGGTGGGAGCTCATCTTATCAGGCTCTAGAGCTAAAGGGAAACTTGACGTGAGTACTTGCCTCACGCTAAGGCCTGAGGAGCCCTGCTGAAGCGAAAGCGTGTTGCAGTTTGCATCAGCTCGTATTCGAAGTTCTGCTTTACTTTAACGTTTCTACACATTTCCAGACACCTAGGAACCTCGTGTGGGCACCCCATTGCCTACAAATACAGTGAGTAGCAGCAGGCTCCACTGCCCTTCAAAGAAACATCCAGGCCGTAAGCCTTTCCAAGTCACTCTATGTATTCAGAGACTAGGGCAATACACTGCACCCTTCCTTGGGAACGCTAGATGTCCTCAGCACACCAACAGCTCCAGGGATTCTGTTCTCTCACGTCCTACATGCCATGGAAGTCTGCCTCATTGTCCTCATTTGAGCTGCACTTAGCAACACAATCTGCTTCACCTCTGTTCTAGGAACTCACACCCAAGGACCCCATACCTACAGTAGAAACGAGGCTTGCATTCCTACTGCAACGAAACCACTGTTTCCTGTTACCCTGCAGGATTTTGAATAGGCTAAGGACCGATAGCCTACTCAAAGTGTTCCAAGGATGAGTGAGTTCGCTACATGCAGAACACTTTGGGAAGTAATGTTGATTCAGGCAAGGGAACAGGGTGTAGCTAGAGTCTCTTTTGACTTGTTGGAAATCAGAAGGGTTTAGACTTCGTGTTCACCGCAAAAGATGACCTGATGGCACAAGCCTTGTTTCCCATATTAAAAGCTCTATTCAGGCTGCCCTGAAGCTACCTAAATACGTCTATTTCTGACTGGCCTCTAGTCACTGTAGTTACACTCTGGACGAAAAGGTTTCTCTAACGAAGCACGATGCTTCCATAGCATGGGTGGTAGCTCATCCCGTCAGGCTCTAGAGCTAAAGGAAAACTTGACGTCAGTACTTGCCTCACGCTAAGGCCTGAAGAGCCCTGCTGAAGCGAAAGCGTGTTGCAGTTTACATTAGCTCGTATTCGCAGTTCTGCTTTACTTTAACGTTTCTACGGTTTTCCAGACTCTTTGGACCCTCGTGTGGGCACCCCATTGCCTACCAATACAGTGAGTACCAGCAGGCCGTACTGCCCTTCTAAGAAACATCCAGGCCGTAAGCCTTTCCAAGTCCCTCTATGTGTTCAGAGAGTAGGGCAATACACTGCACCCTTCCTTGGGAAAGCTAGATGTCCTCAGCACACCAACAGCTCCAGGGATTCTGTTCTCTCACGTCCTACATGCCATGGAAGTCTGCCTCATTGTCCTCATTTGAGCTGCACTTAGCAACACAATCTGATTCGCCTTTCTTCTAGGAACTCACACTCAAGGACCCCATACCTACAGGAGAAAGGAGGCTTGCGTTCCTTCTGCAACCAAAGCACAGTTGTTCCTGTTACCCTGCAGGATTTTAGAATAGCCTAAGGACCGATAGCCTACATAGAGCATTTCAAATTTGAGGCAGTTCGCTACATGTAGAACACTTTGTGAAGAAAAGTTGATTCAGGCAAGGGACAAGGGTAGAGCTAGAGTCTCTTTTGACTTGTTAGAAATCAGAAGGCTTCAGGCTGATGGTTCACTGGCAAAGAAACCTGATGGCACGAGCCTTGCTTTCCCTTCTTAAAAGCTCTTAGTCATGCTGCCCTGAAGCTACCTAAATAACTCTCTTTTTGACTGGCCTCTAGTCACTGTAGTTAGCCCTCTGGAACAAAAAGCAGTTTTCTCTAAGGAAACACGGTGCTTCCATAGTATGGGTGGGAGCTCATCTTATCAGGCTCTAGAGCTAAAGGGAAACTTGACGTGAGTACTTGCCTCACGCTAAGGCCTGAGGAGCCCTGCTGAAGCGAAAGCGTGTTGCAGTTTGCATCAGCTCGTATTCGAAGTTCTGCTTTACTTTAACGTTTCTACACATTTCCAGACACCTAGGAACCTCGTGTGGGCACCCCATTGCCTACAAATACAGTGAGTAGCAGCAGGCTCCACTGCCCTTCAAAGAAACATCCAGGCCGTAAGCCTTTCCAAGTCACTCTATGTATTCAGAGACTAGGGCAATACACTGCACCCTTCCTTGGGAACGCTAGATGTCCTCAGCACACCAACAGCTCCAGGGATTCTGTTCTCTCACGTCCTACATGCCATGGAAGTCTGCCTCATTGTCCTCATTTGAGCTGCACTTAGCAACACAATCTGCTTCACCTCTGTTCTAGGAACTCACACCCAAGGACCCCATACCTACAGTAGAAACGAGGCTTGCATTCCTACTGCAACGAAACCACTGTTTCCTGTTACACTGCAGGATTTTGAATAGGCTAAGGACCGATAGCCTACTCAAAGTGTTCCAAGGATGAGTGAGTTCGCTACATGCAGAACACTTTGGGAAGTAATGTTGATTCAGGCAAGGGAACAGGGTGTAGCTAGAGTCTCTTTTGACTTGTTGGAAATCAGAAGGGTTTAGACTTCGTGTTCACCGCAAAAGATGACCTGATGGCACAAGCCTTGTTTCCCATATTAAAAGCTCTATTCAGGCTGCCCTGAAGCTACCTAAATACGTCTATTTCTGACTGGCCTCTAGTCACTGTAGTTACACTCTGGACGAAAAGGTTTCTCTAACGAAGCACGATGCTTCCATAGCATGGGTGGTAGCTCATCCCGTCAGGCTCTAGAGCTAAAGGGAAACTTGACGTCAGTACTTGCCTCACGCTAAGGCCTGAAGAGCCCTGCTGAAGCGAAAGCGTGTTGCAGTTTACATTAGCTCGTATTCGCAGTTCTGCTTTACTTTAACGTTTCTACGGTTTTCCAGACTCTTTGGACCCTCGTGTGGGCACCCCATTGCCTACCAATACAGTGAGTACCAGCAGGCCGTACTGCCCTTCTAAGAAACATCCAGGCCGTAAGCCTTTCCAAGTCCCTCTATGTGTTCAGAGAGTAGGGCAATACACTGCACCCTTCCTTGGGAAAGCTAGATGTCCTCAGCACACCAACAGCTCCAGGGATTCTGTTCTCTCACGTCCTACATGCCATGGAAGTCTGCCTCATTGTCCTCATTTGAGCTGCACTTAGCAACACAATCTGATTCGCCTTTCTTCTAGGAACTCACACTCAAGGACCCCATACCTACAGGAGAAAGGAGGCTTGCGTTCCTTCTGCAACCAAAGCACAGTTGTTCCTGTTACCCTGCAGGATTTTAGAATAGCCTAAGGACCGATAGCCTACATAGAGCATTTCAAATTTGAGGGAGTTCGCTACATGTAGAACACTTTGTGAAGAAAAGTTGATTCAGGCAAGGGACAAGGGTAGAGCTAGAGTCTCTTTTGACTTGTTAGAAATCAGAAGGCTTCAGGCTGATGGTTCACCGGCAAAGAAACCTGATGGCACGAGCCTTGCTTTCCCTTCTTAAAAGCTCTTAGTCATGCTGCCCTGAAGCTACCTAAATAACTCTCTTTTTGACTGGCCTCTAGTCACTGTAGTTAGCCCTCTGGAACAAAAAGCAGTTTTCTCTAAGGAAACACGGTGCTTCCATAGTATGGGTGGGAGCTCATCTTATCAGGCTCTAGAGCTAAAGGGAAACTTGACGTGAGTACTTGCCTCACGCTAAGGCCTGAGGAGCCCTGCTGAAGCGAAAGCGTGTTGCAGTTTGCATCAGCTCGTATTCGAAGTTCTGCTTTACTTTAACGTTTCTACACATTTCCAGACACCTAGGAACCTCGTGTGGGCACCCCATTGCCTACAAATACAGTGAGTAGCAGCAGGCTCCACTGCCCTTCAAAGAAACATCCAGGCCGTAAGCCTTTCCAAGTCACTCTATGTATTCAGAGACTAGGGCAATACACTGCACCCTTCCTTGGGAACGCTAGATGTCCTCAGCACACCAACAGCTCCAGGGATTCTGTTCTCTCACGTCCTACATGCCATGGAAGTCTGCCTCATTGTCCTCATTTGAGCTGCACTTAGCAACACAATCTGCTTCACCTCTGTTCTAGGAACTCACACCCAAGGACCCCATACCTACAGTAGAAACGAGGCTTGCATTCCTACTGCAACGAAACCACTGTTTCCTGTTACACTGCAGGATTTTGAATAGGCTAAGGACCGATAGCCTACTCAAAGTGTTCCAAGGATGAGTGAGTTCGCTACATGCAGAACACTTTGGGAAGTAATGTTGATTCAGGCAAGGGAACAGGGTGTAGCTAGAGTCTCTTTTGACTTGTTGGAAATCAGAAGGGTTTAGACTTCGTGTTCACCGCAAAAGATGACCTGATGGCACAAGCCTTGTTTCCCATATTAAAAGCTCTATTCAGGCTGCCCTGAAGCTACCTAAATACGTCTATTTCTGACTGGCCTCTAGTCACTGTAGTTACACTCTGGACGAAAAGGTTTCTCTAACGAAGCACGATGCTTCCATAGCATGGGTGGTAGCTCATCCCGTCAGGCTCTAGAGCTAAAGGGAAACTTGACGTCAGTACTTGCCTCACGCTAAGGCCTGAAGAGCCCTGCTGAAGCGAAAGCGTGTTGCAGTTTACATTAGCTCGTATTCGCAGTTCTGCTTTACTTTAACGTTTCTACGGTTTTCCAGACTCTTTGGACCCTCGTGTGGGCACCCCATTGCCTACCAATACAGTGAGTACCAGCAGGCCGTACTGCCCTTCTAAGAAACATCCAGGCCGTAAGCCTTTCCAAGTCCCTCTATGTGTTCAGAGAGTAGGGCAATACACTGCACCCTTCCTTGGGAAAGCTAGATGTCCTCAGCACACCAACAGCTCCAGGGATTCTGTTCTCTCACGTCCTACATGCCATGGAAGTCTGCCTCATTGTCCTCATTTGAGCTGCACTTAGCAACACAATCTGATTCGCCTTTCTTCTAGGAACTCACACTCAAGGACCCCATACCTACAGGAGAAAGGAGGCTTGCGTTCCTTCTGCAACCAAAGCACAGTTGTTCCTGTTACCCTGCAGGATTTTAGAATAGCCTAAGGACCGATAGCCTACATAGAGCATTTCAAATTTGAGGGAGTTCGCTACATGTAGAACACTTTGTGAAGAAAAGTTGATTCAGGCAAGGGACAAGGGTAGAGCTAGAGTCTCTTTTGACTTGTTAGAAATCAGAAGGCTTCAGGCTGATGGTTCACCGGCAAAGAAACCTGATGGCACGAGCCTTGCTTTCCCTTCTTAAAAGCTCTTAGTCATGCTGCCCTGAAGCTACCTAAATAACTCTCTTTTTGACTGGCCTCTAGTCACTGTAGTTAGCCCTCTGGAACAAAAAGCAGTTTTCTCTAAGGAAACACGGTGCTTCCATAGTATGGGTGGGAGCTCATCTTATCAGGCTCTAGAGCTAAAGGGAAACTTGACGTGAGTACTTGCCTCACGCTAAGGCCTGAGGAGCCCTGCTGAAGCGAAAGCGTGTTGCAGTTTGCATCAGCTCGTATTCGAAGTTCTGCTTTACTTTAACGTTTCTACACATTTCCAGACACCTAGGAACCTCGTGTGGGCACCCCATTGCCTACAAATACAGTGAGTAGCAGCAGGCTCCACTGCCCTTCAAAGAAACATCCAGGCCGTAAGCCTTTCCAAGTCACTCTATGTATTCAGAGACTAGGGCAATACACTGCACCCTTCCTTGGGAACGCTAGATGTCCTCAGCACACCAACAGCTCCAGGGATTCTGTTCTCTCACGTCCTACATGCCATGGAAGTCTGCCTCATTGTCCTCATTTGAGCTGCACTTAGCAACACAATCTGCTTCACCTCTGTTCTAGGAACTCACACCCAAGGACCCCATACCTACAGTAGAAACGAGGCTTGCATTCCTACTGCAACGAAACCACTGTTTCCTGTTACACTGCAGGATTTTGAATAGGCTAAGGACCGATAGCCTACTCAAAGTGTTCCAAGGATGAGTGAGTTCGCTACATGCAGAACACTTTGGGAAGTAATGTTGATTCAGGCAAGGGAACAGGGTGTAGCTAGAGTCTCTTTTGACTTGTTGGAAATCAGAAGGGTTTAGACTTCGTGTTCACCGCAAAAGATGACCTGATGGCACAAGCCTTGTTTCCCATATTAAAAGCTCTATTCAGGCTGCCCTGAAGCTACCTAAATACGTCTATTTCTGACTGGCCTCTAGTCACTGTAGTTACACTCTGGACGAAAAGGTTTCTCTAACGAAGCACGATGCTTCCATAGCATGGGTGGTAGCTCATCCCGTCAGGCTCTAGAGCTAAAGGGAAACTTGACGTCAGTACTTGCCTCACGCTAAGGCCTGAAGAGCCCTGCTGAAGCGAAAGCGTGTTGCAGTTTACATTAGCTCGTATTCGCAGTTCTGCTTTACTTTAACGTTTCTACGGTTTTCCAGACTCTTTGGACCCTCGTGTGGGCACCCCATTGCCTACCAATACAGTGAGTACCAGCAGGCCGTACTGCCCTTCTAAGAAACATCCAGGCCGTAAGCCTTTCCAAGTCCCTCTATGTGTTCAGAGAGTAGGGCAATACACTGCACCCTTCCTTGGGAAAGCTAGATGTCCTCAGCACACCAACAGCTCCAGGGATTCTGTTCTCTCACGTCCTACATGCCATGGAGTCTGCCTCATTGTCCGATTTTGAGCTGCTCTTAGAAACACAATCTGCTTCGCCTTTCTTCCAGGAACTCACACCCAAGGACCCCATACCTACAGTAGAAAGGAGGCTTGCATCCTACTGCAACGAAACCACAGTTTTCCTGTTACACTGCAGGATTTTAGAATAGGCTTTAGCCTATTCTAGCCCGATAGCCTACATAGAGCATTTCAAATTTGAGGGAGTTCGCTACATGGAGAACACTTTGTGAAGAAAAGTTGATTCAGGCAAGGGACCAGGGTAGAGCTAGAGTCTCTTTTGACTTGTTAGAAATCAGAAGACTTCAGGCTGATTGTTCACCGGCAAAGAAGACCTGATGGCACAAGCCTTGCTTTCCCATATTAAAAGCTCTTAGTCATGCTGCCCTGAAGCTACCTAAATAACTCTCTTTTTGACTGGCCTCTAGTCACTGTAGTTAGCCCTCTGGAACAAAAAGCAGTTTTCTCTAAAGAAACACGGTGCTTCCATAGTATGGGTGGGAGCTCATCCTGTCAGGCTCTAGAGCTAAAGGGAAACTTGACGTGAGTACTTGCCTCACGCTAAGGCCTGAAAAACCCTGCTGAAGAGAAAGCGTGTTGCAGTTTCCATTAGCTAGTATTCGCAGTTCTGCTTTACTTTAACGTTTCTCCGCTTTTCCAGACACTTAGGACCCTCGTGTGGGCACCCCACTGCCTACAAATACAGTGAGTACCAGCAGGTTCCACTGCCCTTCTAAGAAACTTCCAGGCCGTAAGTCTTTCCAAGTCACTCTGCATTCAGAGAGCAGGGCAATACACTGCACCCTTCCTTGGGAAAGCTAGATGTCCTCAGCACACCAACAGCTCCAGGGATTCTGTTCTCTCACGTCCTACATGCCATGGAAGTCTGCCTCATTGTCCTCATTTGAGCTGCACTTAGCAACACAATCTGATTCGCCTTTCTTCTAGGAACTCACACTCAAGGACCCCATACCTACAGGAGAAAGGAGGCTTGCGTTCCTTCTGCAACCAAAGCACAGTTGTTCCTGTTACCCTGCAGGATTTTAGAATAGCCTAAGGACCGATAGCCTACATAGAGCATTTCAAATTTGAGGCAGTTCGCTACATGTAGAACACTTTGTGAAGAAAAGTTGATTCAGGCAAGGGACAAGGGTAGAGCTAGAGTCTCTTTTGACTTGTTAGAAATCAGAAGGCTTCAGGCTGATGGTTCACCGGCAAAGAAACCTGATGGCACGAGCCTTGCTTTCCCTTCTTAAAAGCTCTTAGTCATGCTGCCCTGAAGCTACCTAAATAACTCTCTTTTTGACTGGCCTCTAGTCACTGTAGTTAGCCCTCTGGAACAAAAAGCAGTTTTCTCTAAGGAAACACGGTGCTTCCATAGTATGGGTGGGAGCTCATCTTATCAGGCTCTAGAGCTAAAGGGAAACTTGACGTGAGTACTTGCCTCACGCTAAGGCCTGAGGAGCCCTGCTGAAGCGAAAGCGTGTTGCAGTTTGCATCAGCTCGTATTCGAAGTTCTGCTTTACTTTAACGTTTCTACACATTTCCAGACACCTAGGAACCTCGTGTGGGCACCCCATTGCCTACAAATACAGTGAGTAGCAGCAGGCTCCACTGCCCTTCAAAGAAACATCCAGGCCGTAAGCCTTTCCAAGTCACTCTATGTATTCAGAGACTAGGGCAATACACTGCACCCTTCCTTGGGAACGCTAGATGTCCTCAGCACACCAACAGCTCCAGGGATTCTGTTCTCTCACGTCCTACATGCCATGGAAGTCTGCCTCATTGTCCTCATTTGAGCTGCACTTAGCAACACAATCTGCTTCACCTCTGTTCTAGGAACTCACACCCAAGGACCCCATACCTACAGTAGAAACGAGGCTTGCATTCCTACTGCAACGAAACCACTGTTTCCTGTTACCCTGCAGGATTTTGAATAGGCTAAGGACCGATAGCCTACTCAAAGTGTTCCAAGGATGAGTGAGTTCGCTACATGCAGAACACTTTGGGAAGTAATGTTGATTCAGGCAAGGGAACAGGGTGTAGCTAGAGTCTCTTTTGACTTGTTGGAAATCAGAAGGGTTTAGACTTCGTGTTCACCGCAAAAGATGACCTGATGGCACAAGCCTTGTTTCCCATATTAAAAGCTCTATTCAGGCTGCCCTGAAGCTACCTAAATACGTCTATTTCTGACTGGCCTCTAGTCACTGTAGTTACACTCTGGACGAAAAGGTTTCTCTAACGAAGCACGATGCTTCCATAGCATGGGTGGTAGCTCATCCCGTCAGGCTCTAGAGCTAAAGGAAAACTTGACGTCAGTACTTGCCTCACGCTAAGGCCTGAAGAGCCCTGCTGAAGCGAAAGCGTGTTGCAGTTTACATTAGCTCGTATTCGCAGTTCTGCTTTACTTTAACGTTTCTACGGTTTTCCAGACTCTTTGGACCCTCGTGTGGGCACCCCATTGCCTACCAATACAGTGAGTACCAGCAGGCCGTACTGCCCTTCTAAGAAACATCCAGGCCGTAAGCCTTTCCAAGTCCCTCTATGTGTTCAGAGAGTAGGGCAATACACTGCACCCTTCCTTGGGAAAGCTAGATGTCCTCAGCACACCAACAGCTCCAGGGATTCTGTTCTCTCACGTCCTACATGCCATGGAAGTCTGCCTCATTGTCCTCATTTGAGCTGCACTTAGCAACACAATCTGATTCGCCTTTCTTCTAGGAACTCACACTCAAGGACCCCATACCTACAGGAGAAAGGAGGCTTGCGTTCCTTCTGCAACCAAAGCACAGTTGTTCCTGTTACCCTGCAGGATTTTAGAATAGCCTAAGGACCGATAGCCTACATAGAGCATTTCAAATTTGAGGGAGTTCGCTACATGTAGAACACTTTGTGAAGAAAAGTTGATTCAGGCAAGGGACAAGGGTAGAGCTAGAGTCTCTTTTGACTTGTTAGAAATCAGAAGGCTTCAGGCTGATGGTTCACCGGCAAAGAAACCTGATGGCACGAGCCTTGCTTTCCCTTCTTAAAAGCTCTTAGTCATGCTGCCCTGAAGCTACCTAAATAACTCTCTTTTTGACTGGCCTCTAGTCACTGTAGTTAGCCCTCTGGAACAAAAAGCAGTTTTCTCTAAGGAAACACGGTGCTTCCATAGTATGGGTGGGAGCTCATCTTATCAGGCTCTAGAGCTAAAGGGAAACTTGACGTGAGTACTTGCCTCACGCTAAGGCCTGAGGAGCCCTGCTGAAGCGAAAGCGTGTTGCAGTTTGCATCAGCTCGTATTCGAAGTTCTGCTTTACTTTAACGTTTCTACACATTTCCAGACACCTAGGAACCTCGTGTGGGCACCCCATTGCCTACAAATACAGTGAGTAGCAGCAGGCTCCACTGCCCTTCAAAGAAACATCCAGGCCGTAAGCCTTTCCAAGTCACTCTATGTATTCAGAGACTAGGGCAATACACTGCACCCTTCCTTGGGAACGCTAGATGTCCTCAGCACACCAACAGCTCCAGGGATTCTGTTCTCTCACGTCCTACATGCCATGGAAGTCTGCCTCATTGTCCTCATTTGAGCTGCACTTAGCAACACAATCTGCTTCACCTCTGTTCTAGGAACTCACACCCAAGGACCCCATACCTACAGTAGAAACGAGGCTTGCATTCCTACTGCAACGAAACCACTGTTTCCTGTTACACTGCAGGATTTTGAATAGGCTAAGGACCGATAGCCTACTCAAAGTGTTCCAAAGATGAGTGAGTTCGCTACATGCAGAACACTTTGGGAAGTAATGTTGATTCAGGCAAGGGAACAGGGTGTAGCTAGAGTCTCTTTTGACTTGTTGGAAATCAGAAGGGTTTAGACTTCGTGTTCACCGCAAAAGATGACCTGATGGCACAAGCCTTGTTTCCCATATTAAAAGCTCTATTCAGGCTGCCCTGAAGCTACCTAAATACGTCTATTTCTGACTGGCCTCTAGTCACTGTAGTTACACTCTGGACGAAAAGGTTTCTCTAACGAAGCACGATGCTTCCATAGCATGGGTGGTAGCTCATCCCGTCAGGCTCTAGAGCTAAAGGGAAACTTGACGTCAGTACTTGCCTCACGCTAAGGCCTGAAGAGCCCTGCTGAAGCGAAAGCGTGTTGCAGTTTACATTAGCTCGTATTCGCAGTTCTGCTTTACTTTAACGTTTCTACGGTTTTCCAGACTCTTTGGACCCTCGTGTGGGCACCCCATTGCCTACCAATACAGTGAGTACCAGCAGGCCGTACTGCCCTTCTAAGAAACATCCAGGCCGTAAGCCTTTCCAAGTCCCTCTATGTGTTCAGAGAGTAGGGCAATACACTGCACCCTTCCTTGGGAAAGCTAGATGTCCTCAGCACACCAACAGCTCCAGGGATTCTGTTCTCTCACGTCCTACATGCCATGGAAGTCTGCCTCATTGTCCTCATTTGAGCTGCACTTAGCAACACAATCTGATTCGCCTTTCTTCTAGGAACTCACACTCAAGGACCCCATACCTACAGGAGAAAGGAGGCTTGCGTTCCTTCTGCAACCAAAGCACAGTTGTTCCTGTTACCCTGCAGGATTTTAGAATAGCCTAAGGACCGATAGCCTACATAGAGCATTTCAAATTTGAGGGAGTTCGCTACATGTAGAACACTTTGTGAAGAAAAGTTGATTCAGGCAAGGGACAAGGGTAGAGCTAGAGTCTCTTTTGACTTGTTAGAAATCAGAAGGCTTCAGGCTGATGGTTCACCGGCAAAGAAACCTGATGGCACGAGCCTTGCTTTCCCTTCTTAAAAGCTCTTAGTCATGCTGCCCTGAAGCTACCTAAATAACTCTCTTTTTGACTGGCCTCTAGTCACTGTAGTTAGCCCTCTGGAACAAAAAGCAGTTTTCTCTAAGGAAACACGGTGCTTCCATAGTATGGGTGGGAGCTCATCTTATCAGGCTCTAGAGCTAAAGGGAAACTTGACGTGAGTACTTGCCTCACGCTAAGGCCTGAGGAGCCCTGCTGAAGCGAAAGCGTGTTGCAGTTTGCATCAGCTCGTATTCGAAGTTCTGCTTTACTTTAACGTTTCTACACATTTCCAGACACCTAGGAACCTCGTGTGGGCACCCCATTGCCTACAAATACAGTGAGTAGCAGCAGGCTCCACTGCCCTTCAAAGAAACATCCAGGCCGTAAGCCTTTCCAAGTCACTCTATGTATTCAGAGACTAGGGCAATACACTGCACCCTTCCTTGGGAACGCTAGATGTCCTCAGCACACCAACAGCTCCAGGGATTCTGTTCTCTCACGTCCTACATGCCATGGAAGTCTGCCTCATTGTCCTCATTTGAGCTGCACTTAGCAACACAATCTGCTTCACCTCTGTTCTAGGAACTCACACCCAAGGACCCCATACCTACAGTAGAAACGAGGCTTGCATTCCTACTGCAACGAAACCACTGTTTCCTGTTACACTGCAGGATTTTGAATAGGCTAAGGACCGATAGCCTACTCAAAGTGTTCCAAGGATGAGTGAGTTCGCTACATGCAGAACACTTTGGGAAGTAATGTTGATTCAGGCAAGGGAACAGGGTGTAGCTAGAGTCTCTTTTGACTTGTTGGAAATCAGAAGGGTTTAGACTTCGTGTTCACCGCAAAAGATGACCTGATGGCACAAGCCTTGTTTCCCATATTAAAAGCTCTATTCAGGCTGCCCTGAAGCTACCTAAATACGTCTATTTCTGACTGGCCTCTAGTCACTGTAGTTACACTCTGGACGAAAAGGTTTCTCTAACGAAGCACGATGCTTCCATAGCATGGGTGGTAGCTCATCCCGTCAGGCTCTAGAGCTAAAGGGAAACTTGACGTCAGTACTTGCCTCACGCTAAGGCCTGAAGAGCCCTGCTGAAGCGAAAGCGTGTTGCAGTTTACATTAGCTCGTATTCGCAGTTCTGCTTTACTTTAACGTTTCTACGGTTTTCCAGACTCTTTGGACCCTCGTGTGGGCACCCCATTGCCTACCAATACAGTGAGTACCAGCAGGCCGTACTGCCCTTCTAAGAAACATCCAGGCCGTAAGCCTTTCCAAGTCCCTCTATGTGTTCAGAGAGTAGGGCAATACACTGCACCCTTCCTTGGGAAAGCTAGATGTCCTCAGCACACCAACAGCTCCAGGGATTCTGTTCTCTCACGTCCTACATGCCATGGAGTCTGCCTCATTGTCCGATTTTGAGCTGCTCTTAGAAACACAATCTGCTTCGCCTTTCTTCCAGGAACTCACACCCAAGGACCCCATACCTACAGTAGAAAGGAGGCTTGCATCCTACTGCAACGAAACCACAGTTTTCCTGTTACACTGCAGGATTTTAGAATAGGCTTTAGCCTATTCTAGCCCGATAGCCTACATAGAGCATTTCAAATTTGAGGGAGTTCGCTACATGGAGAACACTTTGTGAAGAAAAGTTGATTCAGGCAAGGGACCAGGGTAGAGCTAGAGTCTCTTTTGACTTGTTAGAAATCAGAAGACTTCAGGCTGATTGTTCACCGGCAAAGAAGACCTGATGGCACAAGCCTTGCTTTCCCATATTAAAAGCTCTTAGTCATGCTGCCCTGAAGCTACCTAAATAACTCTCTTTTTGACTGGCCTCTAGTCACTGTAGTTAGCCCTCTGGAACAAAAAGCAGTTTTCTCTAAAGAAACACGGTGCTTCCATAGTATGGGTGGGAGCTCATCCTGTCAGGCTCTAGAGCTAAAGGGAAACTTGACGTGAGTACTTGCCTCACGCTAAGGCCTGAAAAACCCTGCTGAAGAGAAAGCGTGTTGCAGTTTCCATTAGCTAGTATTCGCAGTTCTGCTTTACTTTAACGTTTCTCCGCTTTTCCAGACACTTAGGACCCTCGTGTGGGCACCCCACTGCCTACAAATACAGTGAGTACCAGCAGGTTCCACTGCCCTTCTAAGAAACTTCCAGGCCGTAAGTCTTTCCAAGTCACTCTGCATTCAGAGAGCAGGGCAATACACTGCACCCTTCCTTGGGAAAGCTAGATGTCCTCAGCACACCAACAGCTCCAGGGATTCTGTTCTCTCACGTCCTACATGCCATGGAAGTCTGCCTCATTGTCCTCATTTGAGCTGCACTTAGCAACACAATCTGATTCGCCTTTCTTCTAGGAACTCACACTCAAGGACCCCATACCTACAGGAGAAAGGAGGCTTGCGTTCCTTCTGCAACCAAAGCACAGTTGTTCCTGTTACCCTGCAGGATTTTAGAATAGCCTAAGGACCGATAGCCTACATAGAGCATTTCAAATTTGAGGCAGTTCGCTACATGTAGAACACTTTGTGAAGAAAAGTTGATTCAGGCAAGGGACAAGGGTAGAGCTAGAGTCTCTTTTGACTTGTTAGAAATCAGAAGGCTTCAGGCTGATGGTTCACCGGCAAAGAAACCTGATGGCACGAGCCTTGCTTTCCCTTCTTAAAAGCTCTTAGTCATGCTGCCCTGAAGCTACCTAAATAACTCTCTTTTTGACTGGCCTCTAGTCACTGTAGTTAGCCCTCTGGAACAAAAAGCAGTTTTCTCTAAGGAAACACGGTGCTTCCATAGTATGGGTGGGAGCTCATCTTATCAGGCTCTAGAGCTAAAGGGAAACTTGACGTGAGTACTTGCCTCACGCTAAGGCCTGAGGAGCCCTGCTGAAGCGAAAGCGTGTTGCAGTTTGCATCAGCTCGTATTCGAAGTTCTGCTTTACTTTAACGTTTCTACACATTTCCAGACACCTAGGAACCTCGTGTGGGCACCCCATTGCCTACAAATACAGTGAGTAGCAGCAGGCTCCACTGCCCTTCAAAGAAACATCCAGGCCGTAAGCCTTTCCAAGTCACTCTATGTATTCAGAGACTAGGGCAATACACTGCACCCTTCCTTGGGAACGCTAGATGTCCTCAGCACACCAACAGCTCCAGGGATTCTGTTCTCTCACGTCCTACTTGCCATGGAAGTCTGCCTCATTGTCCTCATTTGAGCTGCACTTAGCAACACAATCTGCTTCACCTCTGTTCTAGGAACTCACACCCAAGGACCCCATACCTACAGTAGAAACGAGGCTTGCATTCCTACTGCAACGAAACCACTGTTTCCTGTTACCCTGCAGGATTTTGAATAGGCTAAGGACCGATAGCCTACTCAAAGTGTTCCAAGGATGAGTGAGTTCGCTACATGCAGAACACTTTGGGAAGTAATGTTGATTCAGGCAAGGGAACAGGGTGTAGCTAGAGTCTCTTTTGACTTGTTGGAAATCAGAAGGGTTTAGACTTCGTGTTCACCGCAAAAGATGACCTGATGGCACAAGCCTTGTTTCCCATATTAAAAGCTCTATTCAGGCTGCCCTGAAGCTACCTAAATACGTCTATTTCTGACTGGCCTCTAGTCACTGTAGTTACACTCTGGACGAAAAGGTTTCTCTAACGAAGCACGATGCTTCCATAGCATGGGTGGTAGCTCATCCCGTCAGGCTCTAGAGCTAAAGGAAAACTTGACGTCAGTACTTGCCTCACGCTAAGGCCTGAAGAGCCCTGCTGAAGCGAAAGCGTGTTGCAGTTTACATTAGCTCGTATTCGCAGTTCTGCTTTACTTTAACGTTTCTACGGTTTTCCAGACTCTTTGGACCCTCGTGTGGGCACCCCATTGCCTACCAATACAGTGAGTACCAGCAGGCCGTACTGCCCTTCTAAGAAACATCCAGGCCGTAAGCCTTTCCAAGTCCCTCTATGTGTTCAGAGAGTAGGGCAATACACTGCACCCTTCCTTGGGAAAGCTAGATGTCCTCAGCACACCAACAGCTCCAGGGATTCTGTTCTCTCACGTCCTACATGCCATGGAAGTCTGCCTCATTGTCCTCATTTGAGCTGCACTTAGCAACACAATCTGATTCGCCTTTCTTCTAGGAACTCACACTCAAGGACCCCATACCTACAGGAGAAAGGAGGCTTGCGTTCCTTCTGCAACCAAAGCACAGTTGTTCCTGTTACCCTGCAGGATTTTAGAATAGCCTAAGGACCGATAGCCTACATAGAGCATTTCAAATTTGAGGGAGTTCGCTACATGTAGAACACTTTGTGAAGAAAAGTTGATTCAGGCAAGGGACAAGGGTAGAGCTAGAGTCTCTTTTGACTTGTTAGAAATCAGAAGGCTTCAGGCTGATGGTTCACTGGCAAAGAAACCTGATGGCACGAGCCTTGCTTTCCCTTCTTAAAAGCTCTTAGTCATGCTGCCCTGAAGCTACCTAAATAACTCTCTTTTTGACTGGCCTCTAGTCACTGTAGTTAGCCCTCTGGAACAAAAAGCAGTTTTCTCTAAGGAAACACGGTGCTTCCATAGTATGGGTGGGAGCTCATCTTATCAGGCTCTAGAGCTAAAGGGAAACTTGACGTGAGTACTTGCCTCACGCTAAGGCCTGAGGAGCCCTGCTGAAGCGAAAGCGTGTTGCAGTTTGCATCAGCTCGTATTCGAAGTTCTGCTTTACTTTAACGTTTCTACACATTTCCAGACACCTAGGAACCTCGTGTGGGCACCCCATTGCCTACAAATACAGTGAGTAGCAGCAGGCTCCACTGCCCTTCAAAGAAACATCCAGGCCGTAAGCCTTTCCAAGTCACTCTATGTATTCAGAGACTAGGGCAATACACTGCACCCTTCCTTGGGAACGCTAGATGTCCTCAGCACACCAACAGCTCCAGGGATTCTGTTCTCTCACGTCCTACATGCCATGGAAGTCTGCCTCATTGTCCTCATTTGAGCTGCACTTAGCAACACAATCTGCTTCACCTCTGTTCTAGGAACTCACACCCAAGGACCCCATACCTACAGTAGAAACGAGGCTTGCATTCCTACTGCAACGAAACCACTGTTTCCTGTTACCCTGCAGGATTTTGAATAGGCTAAGGACCGATAGCCTACTCAAAGTGTTCCAAGGATGAGTGAGTTCGCTACATGCAGAACACTTTGGGAAGTAATGTTGATTCAGGCAAGGGAACAGGGTGTAGCTAGAGTCTCTTTTGACTTGTTGGAAATCAGAAGGGTTTAGACTTCGTGTTCACCGCAAAAGATGACCTGATGGCACAAGCCTTGTTTCCCATATTAAAAGCTCTATTCAGGCTGCCCTGAAGCTACCTAAATACGTCTATTTCTGACTGGCCTCTAGTCACTGTAGTTACACTCTGGACGAAAAGGTTTCTCTAACGAAGCACGATGCTTCCATAGCATGGGTGGTAGCTCATCCCGTCAGGCTCTAGAGCTAAAGGGAAACTTGACGTCAGTACTTGCCTCACGCTAAGGCCTGAAGAGCCCTGCTGAAGCGAAAGCGTGTTGCAGTTTACATTAGCTCGTATTCGCAGTTCTGCTTTACTTTAACGTTTCTACGGTTTTCCAGACTCTTTGGACCCTCGTGTGGGCACCCCATTGCCTACCAATACAGTGAGTACCAGCAGGCCGTACTGCCCTTCTAAGAAACATCCAGGCCGTAAGCCTTTCCAAGTCCCTCTATGTGTTCAGAGAGTAGGGCAATACACTGCACCCTTCCTTGGGAAAGCTAGATGTCCTCAGCACACCAACAGCTCCAGGGATTCTGTTCTCTCACGTCCTACATGCCATGGAAGTCTGCCTCATTGTCCTCATTTGAGCTGCACTTAGCAACACAATCTGATTCGCCTTTCTTCTAGGAACTCACACTCAAGGACCCCATACCTACAGGAGAAAGGAGGCTTGCGTTCCTTCTGCAACCAAAGCACAGTTGTTCCTGTTACCCTGCAGGATTTTAGAATAGCCTAAGGACCGATAGCCTACATAGAGCATTTCAAATTTGAGGGAGTTCGCTACATGTAGAACACTTTGTGAAGAAAAGTTGATTCAGGCAAGGGACAAGGGTAGAGCTAGAGTCTCTTTTGACTTGTTAGAAATCAGAAGGCTTCAGGCTGATGGTTCACCGGCAAAGAAACCTGATGGCACGAGCCTTGCTTTCCCTTCTTAAAAGCTCTTAGTCATGCTGCCCTGAAGCTACCTAAATAACTCTCTTTTTGACTGGCCTCTAGTCACTGTAGTTAGCCCTCTGGAACAAAAAGCAGTTTTCTCTAAGGAAACACGGTGCTTCCATAGTATGGGTGGGAGCTCATCTTATCAGGCTCTAGAGCTAAAGGGAAACTTGACGTGAGTACTTGCCTCACGCTAAGGCCTGAGGAGCCCTGCTGAAGCGAAAGCGTGTTGCAGTTTGCATCAGCTCGTATTCGAAGTTCTGCTTTACTTTAACGTTTCTACACATTTCCAGACACCTAGGAACCTCGTGTGGGCACCCCATTGCCTACAAATACAGTGAGTAGCAGCAGGCTCCACTGCCCTTCAAAGAAACATCCAGGCCGTAAGCCTTTCCAAGTCACTCTATGTATTCAGAGACTAGGGCAATACACTGCACCCTTCCTTGGGAACGCTAGATGTCCTCAGCACACCAACAGCTCCAGGGATTCTGTTCTCTCACGTCCTACATGCCATGGAAGTCTGCCTCATTGTCCTCATTTGAGCTGCACTTAGCAACACAATCTGCTTCACCTCTGTTCTAGGAACTCACACCCAAGGACCCCATACCTACAGTAGAAACGAGGCTTGCATTCCTACTGCAACGAAACCACTGTTTCCTGTTACACTGCAGGATTTTGAATAGGCTAAGGACCGATAGCCTACT
The DNA here is from genome assembly GCF_028564815.1 of Eubalaena glacialis. Lineage (NCBI taxonomy): Eukaryota > Metazoa > Chordata > Mammalia > Artiodactyla > Balaenidae > Eubalaena > Eubalaena glacialis. The sequence goes on along the minus strand of NC_083735.1, from coordinate 42,316,991 downwards.
CAAAGTGTTCCAAGGATGAGTGAGTTCGCTACATGCAGAACACTTTGGGAAGTAATGTTGATTCAGGCAAGGGAACAGGGTGTAGCTAGAGTCTCTTTTGACTTGTTGGAAATCAGAAGGGTTTAGACTTCGTGTTCACCGCAAAAGATGACCTGATGGCACAAGCCTTGTTTCCCATATTAAAAGCTCTATTCAGGCTGCCCTGAAGCTACCTAAATACGTCTATTTCTGACTGGCCTCTAGTCACTGTAGTTACACTCTGGACGAAAAGGTTTCTCTAACGAAGCACGATGCTTCCATAGCATGGGTGGTAGCTCATCCCGTCAGGCTCTAGAGCTAAAGGGAAACTTGACGTCAGTACTTGCCTCACGCTAAGGCCTGAAGAGCCCTGCTGAAGCGAAAGCGTGTTGCAGTTTACATTAGCTCGTATTCGCAGTTCTGCTTTACTTTAACGTTTCTACGGTTTTCCAGACTCTTTGGACCCTCGTGTGGGCACCCCATTGCCTACCAATACAGTGAGTACCAGCAGGCCGTACTGCCCTTCTAAGAAACATCCAGGCCGTAAGCCTTTCCAAGTCCCTCTATGTGTTCAGAGAGTAGGGCAATACACTGCACCCTTCCTTGGGAAAGCTAGATGTCCTCAGCACACCAACAGCTCCAGGGATTCTGTTCTCTCACGTCCTACATGCCATGGAGTCTGCCTCATTGTCCGATTTTGAGCTGCTCTTAGAAACACAATCTGCTTCGCCTTTCTTCCAGGAACTCACACCCAAGGACCCCATACCTACAGTAGAAAGGAGGCTTGCATCCTACTGCAACGAAACCACAGTTTTCCTGTTACACTGCAGGATTTTAGAATAGGCTTTAGCCTATTCTAGCCCGATAGCCTACATAGAGCATTTCAAATTTGAGGGAGTTCGCTACATGGAGAACACTTTGTGAAGAAAAGTTGATTCAGGCAAGGGACCAGGGTAGAGCTAGAGTCTCTTTTGACTTGTTAGAAATCAGAAGACTTCAGGCTGATTGTTCACCGGCAAAGAAGACCTGATGGCACAAGCCTTGCTTTCCCATATTAAAAGCTCTTAGTCATGCTGCCCTGAAGCTACCTAAATAACTCTCTTTTTGACTGGCCTCTAGTCACTGTAGTTAGCCCTCTGGAACAAAAAGCAGTTTTCTCTAAAGAAACACGGTGCTTCCATAGTATGGGTGGGAGCTCATCCTGTCAGGCTCTAGAGCTAAAGGGAAACTTGACGTGAGTACTTGCCTCACGCTAAGGCCTGAAAAACCCTGCTGAAGAGAAAGCGTGTTGCAGTTTCCATTAGCTAGTATTCGCAGTTCTGCTTTACTTTAACGTTTCTCCGCTTTTCCAGACACTTAGGACCCTCGTGTGGGCACCCCACTGCCTACAAATACAGTGAGTACCAGCAGGTTCCACTGCCCTTCTAAGAAACTTCCAGGCCGTAAGTCTTTCCAAGTCACTCTGCATTCAGAGAGCAGGGCAATACACTGCACCCTTCCTTGGGAAAGCTAGATGTCCTCAGCACACCAACAGCTCCAGGGATTCTGTTCTCTCACGTCCTACATGCCATGGAAGTCTGCCTCATTGTCCTCATTTGAGCTGCACTTAGCAACACAATCTGATTCGCCTTTCTTCTAGGAACTCACACTCAAGGACCCCATACCTACAGGAGAAAGGAGGCTTGCGTTCCTTCTGCAACCAAAGCACAGTTGTTCCTGTTACCCTGCAGGATTTTAGAATAGCCTAAGGACCGATAGCCTACATAGAGCATTTCAAATTTGAGGCAGTTCGCTACATGTAGAACACTTTGTGAAGAAAAGTTGATTCAGGCAAGGGACAAGGGTAGAGCTAGAGTCTCTTTTGACTTGTTAGAAATCAGAAGGCTTCAGGCTGATGGTTCACCGGCAAAGAAACCTGATGGCACGAGCCTTGCTTTCCCTTCTTAAAAGCTCTTAGTCATGCTGCCCTGAAGCTACCTAAATAACTCTCTTTTTGACTGGCCTCTAGTCACTGTAGTTAGCCCTCTGGAACAAAAAGCAGTTTTCTCTAAGGAAACACGGTGCTTCCATAGTATGGGTGGGAGCTCATCTTATCAGGCTCTAGAGCTAAAGGGAAACTTGACGTGAGTACTTGCCTCACGCTAAGGCCTGAGGAGCCCTGCTGAAGCGAAAGCGTGTTGCAGTTTGCATCAGCTCGTATTCGAAGTTCTGCTTTACTTTAACGTTTCTACACATTTCCAGACACCTAGGAACCTCGTGTGGGCACCCCATTGCCTACAAATACAGTGAGTAGCAGCAGGCTCCACTGCCCTTCAAAGAAACATCCAGGCCGTAAGCCTTTCCAAGTCACTCTATGTATTCAGAGACTAGGGCAATACACTGCACCCTTCCTTGGGAACGCTAGATGTCCTCAGCACACCAACAGCTCCAGGGATTCTGTTCTCTCACGTCCTACATGCCATGGAAGTCTGCCTCATTGTCCTCATTTGAGCTGCACTTAGCAACACAATCTGCTTCACCTCTGTTCTAGGAACTCACACCCAAGGACCCCATACCTACAGTAGAAACGAGGCTTGCATTCCTACTGCAACGAAACCACTGTTTCCTGTTACCCTGCAGGATTTTGAATAGGCTAAGGACCGATAGCCTACTCAAAGTGTTCCAAGGATGAGTGAGTTCGCTACATGCAGAACACTTTGGGAAGTAATGTTGATTCAGGCAAGGGAACAGGGTGTAGCTAGAGTCTCTTTTGACTTGTTGGAAATCAGAAGGGTTTAGACTTCGTGTTCACCGCAAAAGATGACCTGATGGCACAAGCCTTGTTTCCCATATTAAAAGCTCTATTCAGGCTGCCCTGAAGCTACCTAAATACGTCTATTTCTGACTGGCCTCTAGTCACTGTAGTTACACTCTGGACGAAAAGGTTTCTCTAACGAAGCACGATGCTTCCATAGCATGGGTGGTAGCTCATCCCGTCAGGCTCTAGAGCTAAAGGAAAACTTGACGTCAGTACTTGCCTCACGCTAAGGCCTGAAGAGCCCTGCTGAAGCGAAAGCGTGTTGCAGTTTACATTAGCTCGTATTCGCAGTTCTGCTTTACTTTAACGTTTCTACGGTTTTCCAGACTCTTTGGACCCTCGTGTGGGCACCCCATTGCCTACCAATACAGTGAGTACCAGCAGGCCGTACTGCCCTTCTAAGAAACATCCAGGCCGTAAGCCTTTCCAAGTCCCTCTATGTGTTCAGAGAGTAGGGCAATACACTGCACCCTTCCTTGGGAAAGCTAGATGTCCTCAGCACACCAACAGCTCCAGGGATTCTGTTCTCTCACGTCCTACATGCCATGGAAGTCTGCCTCATTGTCCTCATTTGAGCTGCACTTAGCAACACAATCTGATTCGCCTTTCTTCTAGGAACTCACACTCAAGGACCCCATACCTACAGGAGAAAGGAGGCTTGCGTTCCTTCTGCAACCAAAGCACAGTTGTTCCTGTTACCCTGCAGGATTTTAGAATAGCCTAAGGACCGATAGCCTACATAGAGCATTTCAAATTTGAGGGAGTTCGCTACATGTAGAACACTTTGTGAAGAAAAGTTGATTCAGGCAAGGGACAAGGGTAGAGCTAGAGTCTCTTTTGACTTGTTAGAAATCAGAAGGCTTCAGGCTGATGGTTCACCGGCAAAGAAACCTGATGGCACGAGCCTTGCTTTCCCTTCTTAAAAGCTCTTAGTCATGCTGCCCTGAAGCTACCTAAATAACTCTCTTTTTGACTGGCCTCTAGTCACTGTAGTTAGCCCTCTGGAACAAAAAGCAGTTTTCTCTAAGGAAACACGGTGCTTCCATAGTATGGGTGGGAGCTCATCTTATCAGGCTCTAGAGCTAAAGGGAAACTTGACGTGAGTACTTGCCTCACGCTAAGGCCTGAGGAGCCCTGCTGAAGCGAAAGCGTGTTGCAGTTTGCATCAGCTCGTATTCGAAGTTCTGCTTTACTTTAACGTTTCTACACATTTCCAGACACCTAGGAACCTCGTGTGGGCACCCCATTGCCTACAAATACAGTGAGTAGCAGCAGGCTCCACTGCCCTTCAAAGAAACATCCAGGCCGTAAGCCTTTCCAAGTCACTCTATGTATTCAGAGACTAGGGCAATACACTGCACCCTTCCTTGGGAACGCTAGATGTCCTCAGCACACCAACAGCTCCAGGGATTCTGTTCTCTCACGTCCTACATGCCATGGAAGTCTGCCTCATTGTCCTCATTTGAGCTGCACTTAGCAACACAATCTGCTTCACCTCTGTTCTAGGAACTCACACCCAAGGACCCCATACCTACAGTAGAAACGAGGCTTGCATTCCTACTGCAACGAAACCACTGTTTCCTGTTACACTGCAGGATTTTGAATAGGCTAAGGACCGATAGCCTACTCAAAGTGTTCCAAGGATGAGTGAGTTCGCTACATGCAGAACACTTTGGGAAGTAATGTTGATTCAGGCAAGGGAACAGGGTGTAGCTAGAGTCTCTTTTGACTTGTTGGAAATCAGAAGGGTTTAGACTTCGTGTTCACCGCAAAAGATGACCTGATGGCACAAGCCTTGTTTCCCATATTAAAAGCTCTATTCAGGCTGCCCTGAAGCTACCTAAATACGTCTATTTCTGACTGGCCTCTAGTCACTGTAGTTACACTCTGGACGAAAAGGTTTCTCTAACGAAGCACGATGCTTCCATAGCATGGGTGGTAGCTCATCCCGTCAGGCTCTAGAGCTAAAGGGAAACTTGACGTCAGTACTTGCCTCACGCTAAGGCCTGAAGAGCCCTGCTGAAGCGAAAGCGTGTTGCAGTTTACATTAGCTCGTATTCGCAGTTCTGCTTTACTTTAACGTTTCTACGGTTTTCCAGACTCTTTGGACCCTCGTGTGGGCACCCCATTGCCTACCAATACAGTGAGTACCAGCAGGCCGTACTGCCCTTCTAAGAAACATCCAGGCCGTAAGCCTTTCCAAGTCCCTCTATGTGTTCAGAGAGTAGGGCAATACACTGCACCCTTCCTTGGGAAAGCTAGATGTCCTCAGCACACCAACAGCTCCAGGGATTCTGTTCTCTCACGTCCTACATGCCATGGAAGTCTGCCTCATTGTCCTCATTTGAGCTGCACTTAGCAACACAATCTGATTCGCCTTTCTTCTAGGAACTCACACTCAAGGACCCCATACCTACAGGAGAAAGGAGGCTTGCGTTCCTTCTGCAACCAAAGCACAGTTGTTCCTGTTACCCTGCAGGATTTTAGAATAGCCTAAGGACCGATAGCCTACATAGAGCATTTCAAATTTGAGGGAGTTCGCTACATGTAGAACACTTTGTGAAGAAAAGTTGATTCAGGCAAGGGACAAGGGTAGAGCTAGAGTCTCTTTTGACTTGTTAGAAATCAGAAGGCTTCAGGCTGATGGTTCACCGGCAAAGAAACCTGATGGCACGAGCCTTGCTTTCCCTTCTTAAAAGCTCTTAGTCATGCTGCCCTGAAGCTACCTAAATAACTCTCTTTTTGACTGGCCTCTAGTCACTGTAGTTAGCCCTCTGGAACAAAAAGCAGTTTTCTCTAAGGAAACACGGTGCTTCCATAGTATGGGTGGGAGCTCATCTTATCAGGCTCTAGAGCTAAAGGGAAACTTGACGTGAGTACTTGCCTCACGCTAAGGCCTGAGGAGCCCTGCTGAAGCGAAAGCGTGTTGCAGTTTGCATCAGCTCGTATTCGAAGTTCTGCTTTACTTTAACAATCTACACATTTCCAGACACCTAGGAACCTCGTGTGGGCACCCCATTGCCTACAAATACAGTGAGTAGCAGCAGGCTCCACTGCCCTTCAAAGAAACATCCAGGCCGTAAGCCTTTCCAAGTCACTCTATGTATTCAGAGACTAGGGCAATACACTGCACCCTTCCTTGGGAACGCTAGATGTCCTCAGCACACCAACAGCTCCAGGGATTCTGTTCTCTCACGTCCTACATGCCATGGAAGTCTGCCTCATTGTCCTCATTTGAGCTGCACTTAGCAACACAATCTGCTTCACCTCTGTTCTAGGAACTCACACCCAAGGACCCCATACCTACAGTAGAAACGAGGCTTGCATTCCTACTGCAACGAAACCACTGTTTCCTGTTACACTGCAGGATTTTGAATAGGCTAAGGACCGATAGCCTACTCAAAGTGTTCCAAGGATGAGTGAGTTCGCTACATGCAGAACACTTTGGGAAGTAATGTTGATTCAGGCAAGGGAACAGGGTGTAGCTAGAGTCTCTTTTGACTTGTTGGAAATCAGAAGGGTTTAGACTTCGTGTTCACCGCAAAAGATGACCTGATGGCACAAGCCTTGTTTCCCATATTAAAAGCTCTATTCAGGCTGCCCTGAAGCTACCTAAATACGTCTATTTCTGACTGGCCTCTAGTCACTGTAGTTACACTCTGGACGAAAAGGTTTCTCTAACGAAGCACGATGCTTCCATAGCATGGGTGGTAGCTCATCCCGTCAGGCTCTAGAGCTAAAGGGAAACTTGACGTCAGTACTTGCCTCACGCTAAGGCCTGAAGAGCCCTGCTGAAGCGAAAGCGTGTTGCAGTTTACATTAGCTCGTATTCGCAGTTCTGCTTTACTTTAACGTTTCTACGGTTTTCCAGACTCTTTGGACCCTCGTGTGGGCACCCCATTGCCTACCAATACAGTGAGTACCAGCAGGCCGTACTGCCCTTCTAAGAAACATCCAGGCCGTAAGCCTTTCCAAGTCCCTCTATGTGTTCAGAGAGTAGGGCAATACACTGCACCCTTCCTTGGGAAAGCTAGATGTCCTCAGCACACCAACAGCTCCAGGGATTCTGTTCTCTCACGTCCTACATGCCATGGAGTCTGCCTCATTGTCCGATTTTGAGCTGCTCTTAGAAACACAATCTGCTTCGCCTTTCTTCCAGGAACTCACACCCAAGGACCCCATACCTACAGTAGAAAGGAGGCTTGCATCCTACTGCAACGAAACCACAGTTTTCCTGTTACACTGCAGGATTTTAGAATAGGCTTTAGCCTATTCTAGCCCGATAGCCTACATAGAGCATTTCAAATTTGAGGGAGTTCGCTACATGGAGAACACTTTGTGAAGAAAAGTTGATTCAGGCAAGGGACCAGGGTAGAGCTAGAGTCTCTTTTGACTTGTTAGAAATCAGAAGACTTCAGGCTGATTGTTCACCGGCAAAGAAGACCTGATGGCACAAGCCTTGCTTTCCCATATTAAAAGCTCTTAGTCATGCTGCCCTGAAGCTACCTAAATAACTCTCTTTTTGACTGGCCTCTAGTCACTGTAGTTAGCCCTCTGGAACAAAAAGCAGTTTTCTCTAAAGAAACACGGTGCTTCCATAGTATGGGTGGGAGCTCATCCTGTCAGGCTCTAGAGCTAAAGGGAAACTTGACGTGAGTACTTGCCTCACGCTAAGGCCTGAAAAACCCTGCTGAAGAGAAAGCGTGTTGCAGTTTCCATTAGCTAGTATTCGCAGTTCTGCTTTACTTTAACGTTTCTCCGCTTTTCCAGACACTTAGGACCCTCGTGTGGGCACCCCACTGCCTACAAATACAGTGAGTACCAGCAGGTTCCACTGCCCTTCTAAGAAACTTCCAGGCCGTAAGTCTTTCCAAGTCACTCTGCATTCAGAGAGCAGGGCAATACACTGCACCCTTCCTTGGGAAAGCTAGATGTCCTCAGCACACCAACAGCTCCAGGGATTCTGTTCTCTCACGTCCTACATGCCATGGAAGTCTGCCTCATTGTCCTCATTTGAGCTGCACTTAGCAACACAATCTGATTCGCCTTTCTTCTAGGAACTCACACTCAAGGACCCCATACCTACAGGAGAAAGGAGGCTTGCGTTCCTTCTGCAACCAAAGCACAGTTGTTCCTGTTACCCTGCAGGATTTTAGAATAGCCTAAGGACCGATAGCCTACATAGAGCATTTCAAATTTGAGGCAGTTCGCTACATGTAGAACACTTTGTGAAGAAAAGTTGATTCAGGCAAGGGACAAGGGTAGAGCTAGAGTCTCTTTTGACTTGTTAGAAATCAGAAGGCTTCAGGCTGATGGTTCACCGGCAAAGAAACCTGATGGCACGAGCCTTGCTTTCCCTTCTTAAAAGCTCTTAGTCATGCTGCCCTGAAGCTACCTAAATAACTCTCTTTTTGACTGGCCTCTAGTCACTGTAGTTAGCCCTCTGGAACAAAAAGCAGTTTTCTCTAAGGAAACACGGTGCTTCCATAGTATGGGTGGGAGCTCATCTTATCAGGCTCTAGAGCTAAAGGGAAACTTGACGTGAGTACTTGCCTCACGCTAAGGCCTGAGGAGCCCTGCTGAAGCGAAAGCGTGTTGCAGTTTGCATCAGCTCGTATTCGAAGTTCTGCTTTACTTTAACGTTTCTACACATTTCCAGACACCTAGGAACCTCGTGTGGGCACCCCATTGCCTACAAATACAGTGAGTAGCAGCAGGCTCCACTGCCCTTCAAAGAAACATCCAGGCCGTAAGCCTTTCCAAGTCACTCTATGTATTCAGAGACTAGGGCAATACACTGCACCCTTCCTTGGGAACGCTAGATGTCCTCAGCACACCAACAGCTCCAGGGATTCTGTTCTCTCACGTCCTACATGCCATGGAAGTCTGCCTCATTGTCCTCATTTGAGCTGCACTTAGCAACACAATCTGCTTCACCTCTGTTCTAGGAACTCACACCCAAGGACCCCATACCTACAGTAGAAACGAGGCTTGCATTCCTACTGCAACGAAACCACTGTTTCCTGTTACCCTGCAGGATTTTGAATAGGCTAAGGACCGATAGCCTACTCAAAGTGTTCCAAGGATGAGTGAGTTCGCTACATGCAGAACACTTTGGGAAGTAATGTTGATTCAGGCAAGGGAACAGGGTGTAGCTAGAGTCTCTTTTGACTTGTTGGAAATCAGAAGGGTTTAGACTTCGTGTTCACCGCAAAAGATGACCTGATGGCACAAGCCTTGTTTCCCATATTAAAAGCTCTATTCAGGCTGCCCTGAAGCTACCTAAATACGTCTATTTCTGACTGGCCTCTAGTCACTGTAGTTACACTCTGGACGAAAAGGTTTCTCTAACGAAGCACGATGCTTCCATAGCATGGGTGGTAGCTCATCCCGTCAGGCTCTAGAGCTAAAGGAAAACTTGACGTCAGTACTTGCCTCACGCTAAGGCCTGAAGAGCCCTGCTGAAGCGAAAGCGTGTTGCAGTTTACATTAGCTCGTATTCGCAGTTCTGCTTTACTTTAACGTTTCTACGGTTTTCCAGACTCTTTGGACCCTCGTGTGGGCACCCCATTGCCTACCAATACAGTGAGTACCAGCAGGCCGTACTGCCCTTCTAAGAAACATCCAGGCCGTAAGCCTTTCCAAGTCCCTCTATGTGTTCAGAGAGTAGGGCAATACACTGCACCCTTCCTTGGGAAAGCTAGATGTCCTCAGCACACCAACAGCTCCAGGGATTCTGTTCTCTCACGTCCTACATGCCATGGAAGTCTGCCTCATTGTCCTCATTTGAGCTGCACTTAGCAACACAATCTGATTCGCCTTTCTTCTAGGAACTCACACTCAAGGACCCCATACCTACAGGAGAAAGGAGGCTTGCGTTCCTTCTGCAACCAAAGCACAGTTGTTCCTGTTACCCTGCAGGATTTTAGAATAGCCTAAGGACCGATAGCCTACATAGAGCATTTCAAATTTGAGGGAGTTCGCTACATGTAGAACACTTTGTGAAGAAAAGTTGATTCAGGCAAGGGACAAGGGTAGAGCTAGAGTCTCTTTTGACTTGTTAGAAATCAGAAGGCTTCAGGCTGATGGTTCACCGGCAAAGAAACCTGATGGCACGAGCCTTGCTTTCCCTTCTTAAAAGCTCTTAGTCATGCTGCCCTGAAGCTACCTAAATAACTCTCTTTTTGACTGGCCTCTAGTCACTGTAGTTAGCCCTCTGGAACAAAAAGCAGTTTTCTCTAAGGAAACACGGTGCTTCCATAGTATGGGTGGGAGCTCATCTTATCAGGCTCTAGAGCTAAAGGGAAACTTGACGTGAGTACTTGCCTCACGCTAAGGCCTGAGGAGCCCTGCTGAAGCGAAAGCGTGTTGCAGTTTGCATCAGCTCGTATTCGAAGTTCTGCTTTACTTTAACGTTTCTACACATTTCCAGACACCTAGGAACCTCGTGTGGGCACCCCATTGCCTACAAATACAGTGAGTAGCAGCAGGCTCCACTGCCCTTCAAAGAAACATCCAGGCCGTAAGCCTTTCCAAGTCACTCTATGTATTCAGAGACTAGGGCAATACACTGCACCCTTCCTTGGGAACGCTAGATGTCCTCAGCACACCAACAGCTCCAGGGATTCTGTTCTCTCACGTCCTACATGCCATGGAAGTCTGCCTCATTGTCCTCATTTGAGCTGCACTTAGCAACACAATCTGCTTCACCTCTGTTCTAGGAACTCACACCCAAGGACCCCATACCTACAGTAGAAACGAGGCTTGCATTCCTACTGCAACGAAACCACTGTTTCCTGTTACACTGCAGGATTTTGAATAGGCTAAGGACCGATAGCCTACTCAAAGTGTTCCAAGGATGAGTGAGTTCGCTACATGCAGAACACTTTGGGAAGTAATGTTGATTCAGGCAAGGGAACAGGGTGTAGCTAGAGTCTCTTTTGACTTGTTGGAAATCAGAAGGGTTTAGACTTCGTGTTCACCGCAAAAGATGACCTGATGGCACAAGCCTTGTTTCCCATATTAAAAGCTCTATTCAGGCTGCCCTGAAGCTACCTAAATACGTCTATTTCTGACTGGCCTCTAGTCACTGTAGTTACACTCTGGACGAAAAGGTTTCTCTAACGAAGCACGATGCTTCCATAGCATGGGTGGTAGCTCATCCCGTCAGGCTCTAGAGCTAAAGGGAAACTTGACGTCAGTACTTGCCTCACGCTAAGGCCTGAAGAGCCCTGCTGAAGCGAAAGCGTGTTGCAGTTTACATTAGCTCGTATTCGCAGTTCTGCTTTACTTTAACGTTTCTACGGTTTTCCAGACTCTTTGGACCCTCGTGTGGGCACCCCATTGCCTACCAATACAGTGAGTACCAGCAGGCCGTACTGCCCTTCTAAGAAACATCCAGGCCGTAAGCCTTTCCAAGTCCCTCTATGTGTTCAGAGAGTAGGGCAATACACTGCACCCTTCCTTGGGAAAGCTAGATGTCCTCAGCACACCAACAGCTCCAGGGATTCTGTTCTCTCACGTCCTACATGCCATGGAAGTCTGCCTCATTGTCCTCATTTGAGCTGCACTTAGCAACACAATCTGATTCGCCTTTCTTCTAGGAACTCACACTCAAGGACCCCATACCTACAGGAGAAAGGAGGCTTGCGTTCCTTCTGCAACCAAAGCACAGTTGTTCCTGTTACCCTGCAGGATTTTAGAATAGCCTAAGGACCGATAGCCTACATAGAGCATTTCAAATTTGAGGGAGTTCGCTACATGTAGAACACTTTGTGAAGAAAAGTTGATTCAGGCAAGGGACAAGGGTAGAGCTAGAGTCTCTTTTGACTTGTTAGAAATCAGAAGGCTTCAGGCTGATGGTTCACCGGCAAAGAAACCTGATGGCACGAGCCTTGCTTTCCCTTCTTAAAAGCTCTTAGTCATGCTGCCCTGAAGCTACCTAAATAACTCTCTTTTTGACTGGCCTCTAGTCACTGTAGTTAGCCCTCTGGAACAAAAAGCAGTTTTCTCTAAGGAAACACGGTGCTTCCATAGTATGGGTGGGAGCTCATCTTATCAGGCTCTAGAGCTAAAGGGAAACTTGACGTGAGTACTTGCCTCACGCTAAGGCCTGAGGAGCCCTGCTGAAGCGAAAGCGTGTTGCAGTTTGCATCAGCTCGTATTCGAAGTTCTGCTTTACTTTAACGTTTCTACACATTTCCAGACACCTAGGAACCTCGTGTGGGCACCCCATTGCCTACAAATACAGTGAGTAGCAGCAGGCTCCACTGCCCTTCAAAGAAACATCCAGGCCGTAAGCCTTTCCAAGTCACTCTATGTATTCAGAGACTAGGGCAATACACTGCACCCTTCCTTGGGAACGCTAGATGTCCTCAGCACACCAACAGCTCCAGGGATTCTGTTCTCTCACGTCCTACATGCCATGGAAGTCTGCCTCATTGTCCTCATTTGAGCTGCACTTAGCAACACAATCTGCTTCACCTCTGTTCTAGGAACTCACACCCAAGGACCCCATACCTACAGTAGAAACGAGGCTTGCATTCCTACTGCAACGAAACCACTGTTTCCTGTTACACTGCAGGATTTTGAATAGGCTAAGGACCGATAGCCTACTCAAAGTGTTCCAAGGATGAGTGAGTTCGCTACATGCAGAACACTTTGGGAAGTAATGTTGATTCAGGCAAGGGAACAGGGTGTAGCTAGAGTCTCTTTTGACTTGTTGGAAATCAGAAGGGTTTAGACTTCGTGTTCACCGCAAAAGATGACCTGATGGCACAAGCCTTGTTTCCCATATTAAAAGCTCTATTCAGGCTGCCCTGAAGCTACCTAAATACGTCTATTTCTGACTGGCCTCTAGTCACTGTAGTTACACTCTGGACGAAAAGGTTTCTCTAACGAAGCACGATGCTTCCATAGCATGGGTGGTAGCTCATCCCGTCAGGCTCTAGAGCTAAAGGGAAACTTGACGTCAGTACTTGCCTCACGCTAAGGCCTGAAGAGCCCTGCTGAAGCGAAAGCGTGTTGCAGTTTACATTAGCTCGTATTCGCAGTTCTGCTTTACTTTAACGTTTCTACGGTTTTCCAGACTCTTTGGACCCTCGTGTGGGCACCCCATTGCCTACCAATACAGTGAGTACCAGCAGGCCGTACTGCCCTTCTAAGAAACATCCAGGCCGTAAGCCTTTCCAAGTCCCTCTATGTGTTCAGAGAGTAGGGCAATACACTGCACCCTTCCTTGGGAAAGCTAGATGTCCTCAGCACACCAACAGCTCCAGGGATTCTGTTCTCTCACGTCCTACATGCCATGGAGTCTGCCTCATTGTCCGATTTTGAGCTGCTCTTAGAAACACAATCTGCTTCGCCTTTCTTCCAGGAACTCACACCCAAGGACCCCATACCTACAGTAGAAAGGAGGCTTGCATCCTACTGCAACGAAACCACAGTTTTCCTGTTACACTGCAGGATTTTAGAATAGGCTTTAGCCTATTCTAGCCCGATAGCCTACATAGAGCATTTCAAATTTGAGGGAGTTCGCTACATGGAGAACACTTTGTGAAGAAAAGTTGATTCAGGCAAGGGACCAGGGTAGAGCTAGAGTCTCTTTTGACTTGTTAGAAATCAGAAGACTTCAGGCTGATTGTTCACCGGCAAAGAAGACCTGATGGCACAAGCCTTGCTTTCCCATATTAAAAGCTCTTAGTCATGCTGCCCTGAAGCTACCTAAATAACTCTCTTTTTGACTGGCCTCTAGTCACTGTAGTTAGCCCTCTGGAACAAAAAGCAGTTTTCTCTAAAGAAACACGGTGCTTCCATAGTATGGGTGGGAGCTCATCCTGTCAGGCTCTAGAGCTAAAGGGAAACTTGACGTGAGTACTTGCCTCACGCTAAGGCCTGAAAAACCCTGCTGAAGAGAAAGCGTGTTGCAGTTTCCATTAGCTAGTATTCGCAGTTCTGCTTTACTTTAACGTTTCTCCGCTTTTCCAGACACTTAGGACCCTCGTGTGGGCACCCCACTGCCTACAAATACAGTGAGTACCAGCAGGTTCCACTGCCCTTCTAAGAAACTTCCAGGCCGTAAGTCTTTCCAAGTCACTCTGCATTCAGAGAGCAGGGCAATACACTGCACCCTTCCTTGGGAAAGCTAGATGTCCTCAGCACACCAACAGCTCCAGGGATTCTGTTCTCTCACGTCCTACATGCCATGGAAGTCTGCCTCATTGTCCTCATTTGAGCTGCACTTAGCAACACAATCTGATTCGCCTTTCTTCTAGGAACTCACACTCAAGGACCCCATACCTACAGGAGAAAGGAGGCTTGCGTTCCTTCTGCAACCAAAGCACAGTTGTTCCTGTTACCCTGCAGGATTTTAGAATAGCCTAAGGACCGATAGCCTACATAGAGCATTTCAAATTTGAGGCAGTTCGCTACATGTAGAACACTTTGTGAAGAAAAGTTGATTCAGGCAAGGGACAAGGGTAGAGCTAGAGTCTCTTTTGACTTGTTAGAAATCAGAAGGCTTCAGGCTGATGGTTCACCGGCAAAGAAACCTGATGGCACGAGCCTTGCTTTCCCTTCTTAAAAGCTCTTAGTCATGCTGCCCTGAAGCTACCTAAATAACTCTCTTTTTGACTGGCCTCTAGTCACTGTAGTTAGCCCTCTGGAACAAAAAGCAGTTTTCTCTAAGGAAACACGGTGCTTCCATAGTATGGGTGGGAGCTCATCTTATCAGGCTCTAGAGCTAAAGGGAAACTTGACGTGAGTACTTGCCTCACGCTAAGGCCTGAGGAGCCCTGCTGAAGCGAAAGCGTGTTGCAGTTTGCATCAGCTCGTATTCGAAGTTCTGCTTTACTTTAACGTTTCTACACATTTCCAGACACCTAGGAACCTCGTGTGGGCACCCCATTGCCTACAAATACAGTGAGTAGCAGCAGGCTCCACTGCCCTTCAAAGAAACATCCAGGCCGTAAGCCTTTCCAAGTCACTCTATGTATTCAGAGACTAGGGCAATACACTGCACCCTTCCTTGGGAACGCTAGATGTCCTCAGCACACCAACAGCTCCAGGGATTCTGTTCTCTCACGTCCTACTTGCCATGGAAGTCTGCCTCATTGTCCTCATTTGAGCTGCACTTAGCAACACAATCTGCTTCACCTCTGTTCTAGGAACTCACACCCAAGGACCCCATACCTACAGTAGAAACGAGGCTTGCATTCCTACTGCAACGAAACCACTGTTTCCTGTTACACTGCAGGATTTTGAATAGGCTAAGGACCGATAGCCTACTCAAAGTGTTCCAAGGATGAGTGAGTTCGCTACATGCAGAACACTTTGGGAAGTAATGTTGATTCAGGCAAGGGAACAGGGTGTAGCTAGAGTCTCTTTTGACTTGTTGGAAATCAGAAGGGTTTAGACTTCGTGTTCACCGCAAAAGATGACCTGATGGCACAAGCCTTGTTTCCCATATTAAAAGCTCTATTCAGGCTGCCCTGAAGCTACCTAAATACGTCTATTTCTGACTGGCCTCTAGTCACTGTAGTTACACTCTGGACGAAAAGGTTTCTCTAACGAAGCACGATGCTTCCATAGCATGGGTGGTAGCTCATCCCGTCAGGCTCTAGAGCTAAAGGGAAACTTGACGTCAGTACTTGCCTCACGCTAAGGCCTGAAGAGCCCTGCTGAAGCGAAAGCGTGTTGCAGTTTACATTAGCTCGTATTCGCAGTTCTGCTTTACTTTAACGTTTCTACGGTTTTCCAGACTCTTTGGACCCTCGTGTGGGCACCCCATTGCCTACCAATACAGTGAGTACCAGCAGGCCGTACTGCCCTTCTAAGAAACATCCAGGCCGTAAGCCTTTCCAAGTCCCTCTATGTGTTCAGAGAGTAGGGCAATACACTGCACCCTTCCTTGGGAAAGCTAGATGTCCTCAGCACACCAACAGCTCCAGGGATTCTGTTCTCTCACGTCCTACATGCCATGGAAGTCTGCCTCATTGTCCTCATTTGAGCTGCACTTAGCAACACAATCTGATTCGCCTTTCTTCTAGGAACTCACACTCAAGGACCCCATACCTACAGGAGAAAGGAGGCTTGCGTTCCTTCTGCAACCAAAGCACAGTTGTTCCTGTTACCCTGCAGGATTTTAGAATAGCCTAAGGACCGATAGCCTACATAGAGCATTTCAAATTTGAGGGAGTTCGCTACATGTAGAACACTTTGTGAAGAAAAGTTGATTCAGGCAAGGGACAAGGGTAGAGCTAGAGTCTCTTTTGACTTGTTAGAAATCAGAAGGCTTCAGGCTGATGGTTCACCGGCAAAGAAACCTGATGGCACGAGCCTTGCTTTCCCTTCTTAAAAGCTCTTAGTCATGCTGCCCTGAAGCTACCTAAATAACTCTCTTTTTGACTGGCCTCTAGTCACTGTAGTTAGCCCTCTGGAACAAAAAGCAGTTTTCTCTAAGGAAACACGGTGCTTCCATAGTATGGGTGGGAGCTCATCTTATCAGGCTCTAGAGCTAAAGGGAAACTTGACGTGAGTACTTGCCTCACGCTAAGGCCTGAGGAGCCCTGCTGAAGCGAAAGCGTGTTGCAGTTTGCATCAGCTCGTATTCGAAGTTCTGCTTTACTTTAACGTTTCTACACATTTCCAGACACCTAGGAACCTCGTGTGGGCACCCCATTGCCTACAAATACAGTGAGTAGCAGCAGGCTCCACTGCCCTTCAAAGAAACATCCAGGCCGTAAGCCTTTCCAAGTCACTCTATGTATTCAGAGACTAGGGCAATACACTGCACCCTTCCTTGGGAACGCTAGATGTCCTCAGCACACCAACAGCTCCAGGGATTCTGTTCTCTCACGTCCTACATGCCATGGAAGTCTGCCTCATTGTCCTCATTTGAGCTGCACTTAGCAACACAATCTGCTTCACCTCTGTTCTAGGAACTCACACCCAAGGACCCCATACCTACAGTAGAAACGAGGCTTGCATTCCTACTGCAACGAAACCACTGTTTCCTGTTACACTGCAGGATTTTGAATAGGCTAAGGACCGATAGCCTACTCAAAGTGTTCCAAGGATGAGTGAGTTCGCTACATGCAGAACACTTTGGGAAGTAATGTTGATTCAGGCAAGGGAACAGGGTGTAGCTAGAGTCTCTTTTGACTTGTTGGAAATCAGAAGGGTTTAGACTTCGTGTTCACCGCAAAAGATGACCTGATGGCACAAGCCTTGTTTCCCATATTAAAAGCTCTATTCAGGCTGCCCTGAAGCTACCTAAATACGTCTATTTCTGACTGGCCTCTAGTCACTGTAGTTACACTCTGGACGAAAAGGTTTCTCTAACGAAGCACGATGCTTCCATAGCATGGGTGGTAGCTCATCCCGTCAGGCTCTAGAGCTAAAGGGAAACTTGACGTCAGTACTTGCCTCACGCTAAGGCCTGAAGAGCCCTGCTGAAGCGAAAGCGTGTTGCAGTTTACATTAGCTCGTATTCGCAGTTCTGCTTTACTTTAACGTTTCTACGGTTTTCCAGACTCTTTGGACCCTCGTGTGGGCACCCCATTGCCTACCAATACAGTGAGTACCAGCAGGCCGTACTGCCCTTCTAAGAAACATCCAGGCCGTAAGCCTTTCCAAGTCCCTCTATGTGTTCAGAGAGTAGGGCAATACACTGCACCCTTCCTTGGGAAAGCTAGATGTCCTCAGCACACCAACAGCTCCAGGGATTCTGTTCTCTCACGTCCTACATGCCATGGAGTCTGCCTCATTGTCCGATTTTGAGCTGCTCTTAGAAACACAATCTGCTTCGCCTTTCTTCCAGGAACTCACACCCAAGGACCCCATACCTACAGTAGAAAGGAGGCTTGCATCCTACTGCAACGAAACCACAGTTTTCCTGTTACACTGCAGGATTTTAGAATAGGCTTTAGCCTATTCTAGCCCGATAGCCTACATAGAGCATTTCAAATTTGAGGGAGTTCGCTACATGGAGAACACTTTGTGAAGAAAAGTTGATTCAGGCAAGGGACCAGGGTAGAGCTAGAGTCTCTTTTGACTTGTTAGAAATCAGAAGACTTCAGGCTGATTGTTCACCGGCAAAGAAGACCTGATGGCACAAGCCTTGCTTTCCCATATTAAAAGCTCTTAGTCATGCTGCCCTGAAGCTACCTAAATAACTCTCTTTTTGACTGGCCTCTAGTCACTGTAGTTAGCCCTCTGGAACAAAAAGCAGTTTTCTCTAAAGAAACACGGTGCTTCCATAGTATGGGTGGGAGCTCATCCTGTCAGGCTCTAGAGCTAAAGGGAAACTTGACGTGAGTACTTGCCTCACGCTAAGGCCTGAAAAACCCTGCTGAAGAGAAAGCGTGTTGCAGTTTCCATTAGCTAGTATTCGCAGTTCTGCTTTACTTTAACGTTTCTCCGCTTTTCCAGACACTTAGGACCCTCGTGTGGGCACCCCACTGCCTACAAATACAGTGAGTACCAGCAGGTTCCACTGCCCTTCTAAGAAACTTCCAGGCCGTAAGTCTTTCCAAGTCACTCTGCATTCAGAGAGCAGGGCAATACACTGCACCCTTCCTTGGGAAAGCTAGATGTCCTCAGCACACCAACAGCTCCAGGGATTCTGTTCTCTCACGTCCTACATGCCATGGAAGTCTGCCTCATTGTCCTCATTTGAGCTGCACTTAGCAACACAATCTGATTCGCCTTTCTTCTAGGAACTCACACTCAAGGACCCCATACCTACAGGAGAAAGGAGGCTTGCGTTCCTTCTGCAACCAAAGCACAGTTGTTCCTGTTACCCTGCAGGATTTTAGAATAGCCTAAGGACCGATAGCCTACATAGAGCATTTCAAATTTGAGGCAGTTCGCTACATGTAGAACACTTTGTGAAGAAAAGTTGATTCAGGCAAGGGACAAGGGTAGAGCTAGAGTCTCTTTTGACTTGTTAGAAATCAGAAGGCTTCAGGCTGATGGTTCACCGGCAAAGAAACCTGATGGCACGAGCCTTGCTTTCCCTTCTTAAAAGCTCTTAGTCATGCTGCCCTGAAGCTACCTAAATAACTCTCTTTTTGACTGGCCTCTAGTCACTGTAGTTAGCCCTCTGGAACAAAAAGCAGTTTTCTCTAAGGAAACACGGTGCTTCCATAGTATGGGTGGGAGCTCATCTTATCAGGCTCTAGAGCTAAAGGGAAACTTGACGTGAGTACTTGCCTCACGCTAAGGCCTGAGGAGCCCTGCTGAAGCGAAAGCGTGTTGCAGTTTGCATCAGCTCGTATTCGAAGTTCTGCTTTACTTTAACGTTTCTACACATTTCCAGACACCTAGGAACCTCGTGTGGGCACCCCATTGCCTACAAATACAGTGAGTAGCAGCAGGCTCCACTGCCCTTCAAAGAAACATCCAGGCCGTAAGCCTTTCCAAGTCACTCTATGTATTCAGAGACTAGGGCAATACACTGCACCCTTCCTTGGGAACGCTAGATGTCCTCAGCACACCAACAGCTCCAGGGATTCTGTTCTCTCACGTCCTACATGCCATGGAAGTCTGCCTCATTGTCCTCATTTGAGCTGCACTTAGCAACACAATCTGCTTCACCTCTGTTCTAGGAACTCACACCCAAGGACCCCATACCTACAGTAGAAACGAGGCTTGCATTCCTACTGCAACGAAACCACTGTTTCCTGTTACCCTGCAGGATTTTGAATAGGCTAAGGACCGATAGCCTACTCAAAGTGTTCCAAGGATGAGTGAGTTCGCTACATGCAGAACACTTTGGGAAGTAATGTTGATTCAGGCAAGGGAACAGGGTGTAGCGAGAGTCTCTTTTGACTTGTTGGAAATCAGAAGGGTTTAGACTTCGTGTTCACCGCAAAAGATGACCTGATGGCACAAGCCTTGTTTCCCATATTAAAAGCTCTATTCAGGCTGCCCTGAAGCTACCTAAATACGTCTATTTCTGACTGGCCTCTAGTCACTGTAGTTACACTCTGGACGAAAAGGTTTCTCTAACGAAGCACGATGCTTCCATAGCATGGGTGGTAGCTCATCCCGTCAGGCTCTAGAGCTAAAGGAAAACTTGACGTCAGTACTTGCCTCACGCTAAGGCCTGAAGAGCCCTGCTGAAGCGAAAGCGTGTTGCAGTTTACATTAGCTCGTATTCGCAGTTCTGCTTTACTTTAACGTTTCTACGGTTTTCCAGACTCTTTGGACCCTCGTGTGGGCACCCCATTGCCTACCAATACAGTGAGTACCAGCAGGCCGTACTGCCCTTCTAAGAAACATCCAGGCCGTAAGCCTTTCCAAGTCCCTCTATGTGTTCAGAGAGTAGGGCAATACACTGCACCCTTCCTTGGGAAAGCTAGATGTCCTCAGCACACCAACAGCTCCAGGGATTCTGTTCTCTCACGTCCTACATGCCATGGAAGTCTGCCTCATTGTCCTCATTTGAGCTGCACTTAGCAACACAATCTGATTCGCCTTTCTTCTAGGAACTCACACTCAAGGACCCCATACCTACAGGAGAAAGGAGGCTTGCGTTCCTTCTGCAACCAAAGCACAGTTGTTCCTGTTACCCTGCAGGATTTTAGAATAGCCTAAGGACCGATAGCCTACATAGAGCATTTCAAATTTGAGGGAGTTCGCTACATGTAGAACACTTTGTGAAGAAAAGTTGATTCAGGCAAGGGACAAGGGTAGAGCTAGAGTCTCTTTTGACTTGTTAGAAATCAGAAGGCTTCAGGCTGATGGTTCACCGGCAAAGAAACCTGATGGCACGAGCCTTGCTTTCCCTTCTTAAAAGCTCTTAGTCATGCTGCCCTGAAGCTACCTAAATAACTCTCTTTTTGACTGGCCTCTAGTCACTGTAGTTAGCCCTCTGGAACAAAAAGCAGTTTTCTCTAAGGAAACACGGTGCTTCCATAGTATGGGTGGGAGCTCATCTTATCAGGCTCTAGAGCTAAAGGGAAACTTGACGTGAGTACTTGCCTCACGCTAAGGCCTGAGGAGCCCTGCTGAAGCGAAAGCGTGTTGCAGTTTGCATCAGCTCGTATTCGAAGTTCTGCTTTACTTTAACGTTTCTACACATTTCCAGACACCTAGGAACCTCGTGTGGGCACCCCATTGCCTACAAATACAGTGAGTAGCAGCAGGCTCCACTGCCCTTCAAAGAAACATCCAGGCCGTAAGCCTTTCCAAGTCACTCTATGTATTCAGAGACTAGGGCAATACACTGCACCCTTCCTTGGGAACGCTAGATGTCCTCAGCACACCAACAGCTCCAGGGATTCTGTTCTCTCACGTCCTACATGCCATGGAAGTCTGCCTCATTGTCCTCATTTGAGCTGCACTTAGCAACACAATCTGCTTCACCTCTGTTCTAGGAACTCACACCCAAGGACCCCATACCTACAGTAGAAACGAGGCTTGCATTCCTACTGCAACGAAACCACTGTTTCCTGTTACACTGCAGGATTTTGACTAGGCTAAGGACCGATAGCCTACTCAAAGTGTTCCAAGGATGAGTGAGTTCGCTACATGCAGAACACTTTGGGAAGTAATGTTGATTCAGGCAAGGGAACAGGGTGTAGCTAGAGTCTCTTTTGACTTGTTGGAAATCAGAAGGGTTTAGACTTCGTGTTCACCGCAAAAGATGACCTGATGGCACAAGCCTTGTTTCCCATATTAAAAGCTCTATTCAGGCTGCCCTGAAGCTACCTAAATACGTCTATTTCTGACTGGCCTCTAGTCACTGTAGTTACACTCTGGACGAAAAGGTTTCTCTAACGAAGCACGATGCTTCCATAGCATGGGTGGTAGCTCATCCCGTCAGGCTCTAGAGCTAAAGGGAAACTTGACGTCAGTACTTGCCTCACGCTAAGGCCTGAAGAGCCCTGCTGAAGCGAAAGCGTGTTGCAGTTTACATTAGCTCGTATTCGCAGTTCTGCTTTACTTTAACGTTTCTACGGTTTTCCAGACTCTTTGGACCCTCGTGTGGGCACCCCATTGCCTACCAATACAGTGAGTACCAGCAGGCCGTACTGCCCTTCTAAGAAACATCCAGGCCGTAAGCCTTTCCAAGTCCCTCTATGTGTTCAGAGAGTAGGGCAATACACTGCACCCTTCCTTGGGAAAGCTAGATGTCCTCAGCACACCAACAGCTCCAGGGATTCTGTTCTCTCACGTCCTACATGCCATGGAAGTCTGCCTCATTGTCCTCATTTGAGCTGCACTTAGCAACACAATCTGATTCGCCTTTCTTCTAGGAACTCACACTCAAGGACCCCATACCTACAGGAGAAAGGAGGCTTGCGTTCCTTCTGCAACCAAAGCACAGTTGTTCCTGTTACCCTGCAGGATTTTAGAATAGCCTAAGGACCGATAGCCTACATAGAGCATTTCAAATTTGAGGCAGTTCGCTACATGTAGAACACTTTGTGAAGAAAAGTTGATTCAGGCAAGGGACAAGGGTAGAGCTAGAGTCTCTTTTGACTTGTTAGAAATCAGAAGGCTTCAGGCTGATGGTTCACCGGCAAAGAAACCTGATGGCACGAGCCTTGCTTTCCCTTCTTAAAAGCTCTTAGTCATGCTGCCCTGAAGCTACCTAAATAACTCTCTTTTTGACTGGCCTCTAGTCACTGTAGTTAGCCCTCTGGAACAAAAAGCAGTTTTCTCTAAGGAAACACGGTGCTTCCATAGTATGGGTGGGAGCTCATCTTATCAGGCTCTAGAGCTAAAGGGAAACTTGACGTGAGTACTTGCCTCACGCTAAGGCCTGAGGAGCCCTGCTGAAGCGAAAGCGTGTTGCAGTTTGCATCAGCTCGTATTCGAAGTTCTGCTTTACTTTAACAATCTACACATTTCCAGACACCTAGGAACCTCGTGTGGGCACCCCATTGCCTACAAATACAGTGAGTAGCAGCAGGCTCCACTGCCCTTCAAAGAAACATCCAGGCCGTAAGCCTTTCCAAGTCACTCTATGTATTCAGAGACTAGGGCAATACACTGCACCCTTCCTTGGGAACGCTAGATGTCCTCAGCACACCAACAGCTCCAGGGATTCTGTTCTCTCACGTCCTACATGCCATGGAAGTCTGCCTCATTGTCCTCATTTGAGCTGCACTTAGCAACACAATCTGCTTCACCTCTGTTCTAGGAACTCACACCCAAGGACCCCATACCTACAGTAGAAACGAGGCTTGCATTCCTACTGCAACGAAACCACTGTTTCCTGTTACACTGCAGGATTTTGACTAGGCTAAGGACCGATAGCCTACTCAAAGTGTTCCAAGGATGAGTGAGTTCGCTACATGCAGAACACTTTGGGAAGTAATGTTGATTCAGGCAAGGGAACAGGGTGTAGCTAGAGTCTCTTTTGACTTGTTGGAAATCAGAAGGGTTTAGACTTCGTGTTCACCGCAAAAGATGACCTGATGGCACAAGCCTTGTTTCCCATATTAAAAGCTCTATTCAGGCTGCCCTGAAGCTACCTAAATACGTCTATTTCTGACTGGCCTCTAGTCACTGTAGTTACACTCTGGACGAAAAGGTTTCTCTAACGAAGCACGATGCTTCCATAGCATGGGTGGTAGCTCATCCCGTCAGGCTCTAGAGCTAAAGGGAAACTTGACGTCAGTACTTGCCTCACGCTAAGGCCTGAAGAGCCCTGCTGAAGCGAAAGCGTGTTGCAGTTTACATTAGCTCGTATTCGCAGTTCTGCTTTACTTTAACGTTTCTACGGTTTTCCAGACTCTTTGGACCCTCGTGTGGGCACCCCATTGCCTACCAATACAGTGAGTACCAGCAGGCCGTACTGCCCTTCTAAGAAACATCCAGGCCGTAAGCCTTTCCAAGTCCCTCTATGTGTTCAGAGAGTAGGGCAATACACTGCACCCTTCCTTGGGAAAGCTAGATGTCCTCAGCACACCAACAGCTCCAGGGATTCTGTTCTCTCACGTCCTACATGCCATGGAGTCTGCCTCATTGTCCGATTTTGAGCTGCTCTTAGAAACACAATCTGCTTCGCCTTTCTTCCAGGAACTCACACCCAAGGACCCCATACCTACAGTAGAAAGGAGGCTTGCATCCTACTGCAACGAAGCCACAGTTTTCCTGTTACACTGCAGGATTTTAGAATAGGCTTTAGCCTATTCTAGCCCGATAGCCTACATAGAGCATTTCAAATTTGAGGGAGTTCGCTATATGTAGAACACTTTGTGAAGAAAAGTTGATTCAGGCAAGGGACCAGGGTAGAGCTAGAGTCTCTTTTGACTTGTTAGAAATCAGAAGACTTCAGGCTGATTGTTCACCGGCAAAGAAGACCTGATGGCACAAGCCTTGCTTTCCCATATTAAAAGCTCTTAGTCATGCTGCCCTGAAGCTACCTAAATAACTCTCTTTTTGACTGGCCTCTAGTCACTGTAGTTAGCCCTCTGGAACAAAAAGCAGTTTTCTCTAAAGAAACACGGTGCTTCCATAGTATGGGTGGGAGCTCATCCTGTCAGGCTCTAGAGCTAAAGGGAAACTTGACGTGAGTACTTGCCTCACGCTAAGGCCTGAAAAGCCCTGCTGAAGCGAAAGCGTGTTGCAGTTTCCATTAGCTAGTATTCGCAGTTCTGCTTTACTTTAACGTTTCTCCGCTTTTCCAGACACTTAGGACCCTCGTGTGGGCACCCCACTGCCTACAAATACAGTGAGTAGCAGCAGGTTCCACTGCCCTTCTAAGAAACTTCCAGGCCGTAAGTCTTTCCAAGTCACTCTGCATTCAGAGAGCAGGGCAATACACTGCACCCTTCCTTGGGAAAGCTAGATGTCCTCAGCACACCAACAGCTCCAGGGATTCTGTTCTCTCACGTCCTACATGCCATGGAAGTCTGCCTCATTGTCCTCATTTGAGCTGCACTTAGCAACACAATCTGATTCGCCTTTCTTCTAGGAACTCACACTCAAGGACCCCATACCTACAGGAGAAAGGAGGCTTGCGTTCTTTCTGCAACCAAAGCACAGTTGTTCCTGTTACCCTGCAGGATTTTAGAATAGCCTAAGGACCGATAGCCTACATAGAGCATTTCAAATTTGAGGCAGTTCGCTACATGTAGAACACTTTGTGAAGAAAAGTTGATTCAGGCAAGGGACAAGGGTAGAGCTAGAGTCTCTTTTGACTTGTTAGAAATCAGAAGGCTTCAGGCTGATGGTTCACCGGCAAAGAAACCTGATGGCACGAGACTTGCTTTCCCTTCTTAAAAGCTCTTAGTCATGCTGCCCTGAAGCTACCTAAATAACTCTCTTTTTGACTGGCCTCTAGTCACTGTAGTTAGCCCTCTGGAACAAAAAGCAGTTTTCTCTAAGGAAACACGGTGCTTCCATAGTATGGGTGGGAGCTCATCTTATCAGGCTCTAGAGCTAAAGGGAAACTTGACGTGAGTACTTGCCTCACCCTAAGGCCTGAGGAGCCCTGCTGAAGCGAAAGCGTGTTGCAGTTTGCATCAGCTCGTATTCGAAGTTCTGCTTTACTTTAACGTTTCTACACATTTCCAGACACTTAGGAACCTCGTGTGGGCACCCCATTGCCTACAAATACAGTGAGTAGCAGCAGGCTCCACTGCCCTTCAAAGAAACATCCAGGCCGTAAGCCTTTCCAAGTCACTCTATGTATTCAGAGACTAGGGCAATACACTGCACCCTTCCTTGGGAACGCTAGATGTCCTCAGCACACCAACAGCTCCAGGGATTCTGTTCTCTCACGTCCTACATGCCATGGAAGTCTGCCTCATTGTCCTCATTTGAGCTGCACTTAGCAACACAATCTGCTTCACCTCTGTTCTAGGAACTCACACCCAAGGACCCCATACCTACAGTAGAAACGAGGCTTGCATTCCTACTGCAACGAAACCACTGTTTCCTGTTACACTGCAGGATTTTGAATAGGCTAAGGACCGATAGCCTACTCAAAGTGTTCCAAGGATGAGTGAGTTCGCTACATGCAGAACACTTTGGGAAGTAATGTTGATTCAGGCAAGGGAACAGGGTGTAGCTAGAGTCTCTTTTGACTTGTTGGAAATCAGAAGGGTTTAGACTTCGTGTTCACCGCAAAAGATGACCTGATGGCACAAGCCTTGTTTCCCATATTAAAAGCTCTATTCAGGCTGCCCTGAAGCTACCTAAATACGTCTATTTCTGACTGGCCTCTAGTCACTGTAGTTACACTCTGGACGAAAAGGTTTCTCTAACGAAGCACGATGCTTCCATAGCATGGGTGGTAGCTCATCCCGTCAGGCTCTAGAGCTAAAGGGAAACTTGACGTCAGTACTTGCCTCACGCTAAGGCCTGAAGAGCCCTGCTGAAGCGAAAGCGTGTTGCAGTTTACATTAGCTCGTATTCGCAGTTCTGCTTTACTTTAACGTTTCTACGGTTTTCCAGACTCTTTGGACCCTCGTGTGGGCACCCCATTGCCTACCAATACAGTGAGTACCAGCAGGCCGTACTGCCCTTCTAAGAAACATCCAGGCCGTAAGCCTTTCCAAGTCCCTCTATGTGTTCAGAGAGTAGGGCAATACACTGCACCCTTCCTTGGGAAAGCTAGATGTCCTCAGCACACCAACAGCTCCAGGGATTCTGTATTCTCACGTCCTACATGCCATGGAAGTCTGCCTCATTGTCCTCATTTGAGCTGCACTTAGCAACACAATCTGATTCGCCTTTCTTCTAGGAACTCACACTCAAGGACCCCATACCTACAGGAGAAAGGAGGCTTGCGTTCCTTCTGCAACCAAAGCACAGTTGTTCCTGTTACCCTGCAGGATTTTAGAATAGCCTAAGGACCGATAGCCTACATAGAGCATTTCAAATTTGAGGGAGTTCGCTACATGTAGAACACTTTGTGAAGAAAAGTTGATTCAGGCAAGGGACAAGGGTAGAGCTAGAGTCTCTTTTGACTTGTTAGAAATCAGAAGGCTTCAGGCTGATGGTTCACCGGCAAAGAAACCTGATGGCACGAGCCTTGCTTTCCCTTCTTAAAAGCTCTTAGTCATGCTGCCCTGAAGCTACCTAAATAACTCTCTTTTTGACTGGCCTCTAGTCACTGTAGTTAGCCCTCTGGAACAAAAAGCAGTTTTCTCTAAGGAAACACGGTGCTTCCATAGTATGGGTGGGAGCTCATCTTATCAGGCTCTAGAGCTAAAGGGAAACTTGACGTGAGTACTTGCCTCACGCTAAGGCCTGAGGAGCCCTGCTGAAGCGAAAGCGTGTTGCAGTTTGCATCAGCTCGTATTCGAAGTTCTGCTTTACTTTAACGTTTCTACACATTTCCAGACACCTAGGAACCTCGTGTGGGCACCCCATTGCCTACAAATACAGTGAGTAGCAGCAGGCTCCACTGCCCTTCAAAGAAACATCCAGGCCGTAAGCCTTTCCAAGTCACTCTATGTATTCAGAGACTAGGGCAATACACTGCACCCTTCCTTGGGAACGCTAGATGTCCTCAGCACACCAACAGCTCCAGGGATTCTGTTCTCTCACGTCCTACATGCCATGGAAGTCTGCCTCATTGTCCTCATTTGAGCTGCACTTAGCAACACAATCTGCTTCACCTCTGTTCTAGGAACTCACACCCAAGGACCCCATACCTACAGTAGAAACGAGGCTTGCATTCCTACTGCAACGAAACCACTGTTTCCTGTTACACTGCAGGATTTTGACTAGGCTAAGGACCGATAGCCTACTCAAAGTGTTCCAAGGATGAGTGAGTTCGCTACATGCAGAACACTTTGGGAAGTAATGTTGATTCAGGCAAGGGAACAGGGTGTAGCTAGAGTCTCTTTTGACTTGTTGGAAATCAGAAGGGTTTAGACTTCGTGTTCACCGCAAAAGATGACCTGATGGCACAAGCCTTGTTTCCCATATTAAAAGCTCTATTCAGGCTGCCCTGAAGCTACCTAAATACGTCTATTTCTGACTGGCCTCTAGTCACTGTAGTTACACTCTGGACGAAAAGGTTTCTCTAACGAAGCACGATGCTTCCATAGCATGGGTGGTAGCTCATCCCGTCAGGCTCTAGAGCTAAAGGGAAACTTGACGTCAGTACTTGCCTCACGCTAAGGCCTGAAGAGCCCTGCTGAAGCGAAAGCGTGTTGCAGTTTACATTAGCTCGTATTCGCAGTTCTGCTTTACTTTAACGTTTCTACGGTTTTCCAGACTCTTTGGACCCTCGTGTGGGCACCCCATTGCCTACCAATACAGTGAGTACCAGCAGGCCGTACTGCCCTTCTAAGAAACATCCAGGCCGTAAGCCTTTCCAAGTCCCTCTATGTGTTCAGAGAGTAGGGCAATACACTGCACCCTTCCTTGGGAAAGCTAGATGTCCTCAGCACACCAACAGCTCCAGGGATTCTGTTCTCTCACGTCCTACATGCCATGGAGTCTGCCTCATTGTCCGATTTTGAGCTGCTCTTAGAAACACAATCTGCTTCGCCTTTCTTCCAGGAACTCACACCCAAGGACCCCATACCTACAGTAGAAAGGAGGCTTGCATCCTACTGCAACGAAACCACAGTTTTCCTGTTACACTGCAGGATTTTAGAATAGGCTTTAGCCTATTCTAGCCCGATAGCCTACATAGAGCATTTCAAATTTGAGGGAGTTCGCTACATGGAGAACACTTTGTGAAGAAAAGTTGATTCAGGCAAGGGACCAGGGTAGAGCTAGAGTCTCTTTTGACTTGTTAGAAATCAGAAGACTTCAGGCTGATTGTTCACCTGCAAAGAAGACCTGATGGCACAAGCCTTGCTTTCCCATATTAAAAGCTCTTAGTCATGCTGCCCTGAAGCTACCTAAATAACTCTCTTTTTGACTGGCCTCTAGTCACTGTAGTTAGCCCTCTGGAACAAAAAGCAGTTTTCTCTAAAGAAACACGGTGCTTCCATAGTATGGGTGGGAGCTCATCCCGGCAGGCTCTAGAGCTAAAGGGAAACTTGACGTGAGTACTTGCCTCACGCTAAGGCCTGAAAAGCCCTGCTGAAGCGAAAGCGTGTTGCAGTTTCCATTAGCTAGTATTCGCAGTTCTGCTTTACTTTAACGTTTCTCCGCTTTTCCAGACACTTAGGACCCTCGTGTGGGCACCCCATTGCCTACAAATACAGTGAGTAGCAGCAGGCTCCACTGCCCTTCAAAGAAACATCCAGGCCGTAAGCCTTTCCAAGTCACTCTATGTATTCAGAGACTAGGGCAATACACTGCACCCTTCCTTGGGAACGCTAGATGTCCTCAGCACACCAACAGCTCCAGGGATTCTGTTCTCTCACGTCCTACATGCCATGGAAGTCTGCCTCATTGTCCTCATTTGAGCTGCACTTAGCAACACAATCTGCTTCACCTCTGTTCTAGGAACTCACACCCAAGGACCCCATACCTACAGTAGAAACGAGGCTTGCATTCCTACTGCAACGAAACCACTGTTTCCTGTTACCCTGCAGGATTTTGAATAGGCTAAGGACCGATAGCCTACTCAAAGTGTTCCAAGGATGAGTGAGTTCGCTACATGCAGAACACTTTGGGAAGTAATGTTGATTCAGGCAAGGGAACAGGGTGTAGCTAGAGTCTCTTTTGACTTGTTGGAAATCAGAAGGGTTTAGACTTCGTGTTCACCGCAAAAGATGACCTGATGGCACAAGCCTTGTTTCCCATATTAAAAGCTCTATTCAGGCTGCCCTGAAGCTACCTAAATACGTCTATTTCTGACTGGCCTCTAGTCACTGTAGTTACACTCTGGACGAAAAGGTTTCTCTAACGAAGCACGATGCTTCCATAGCATGGGTGGTAGCTCATCCCGTCAGGCTCTAGAGCTAAAGGGAAACTTGACGTCAGTACTTGCCTCACGCTAAGGCCTGAAGAGCCCTGCTGAAGCGAAAGCGTGTTGCAGTTTACATTAGCTCGTATTCGCAGTTCTGCTTTACTTTAACGTTTCTACGGTTTTCCAGACTCTTTGGACCCTCGTGTGGGCACCCCATTGCCTACCAATACAGTGAGTACCAGCAGGCCGTACTGCCCTTCTAAGAAACATCCAGGCCGTAAGCCTTTCCAAGTCCCTCTATGTGTTCAGAGAGTAGGGCAATACACTGCACCCTTCCTTGGGAAAGCTAGATGTCCTCAGCACACCAACAGCTCCAGGGATTCTGTTCTCTCACGTCCTACATGCCATGGAGTCTGCCTCATTGTCCGATTTTGAGCTGCTCTTAGAAACACAATCTGCTTCGCCTTTCTTCCAGGAACTCACACCCAAGGACCCCATACCTACAGTAGAAAGGAGGCTTGCATCCTACTGCAACGAAACCACAGTTTTCCTGTTACACTGCAGGATTTTAGAATAGGCTTTAGCCTATTCTAGCCCGATAGCCTACATAGAGCATTTCAAATTTGAGGGAGTTCGCTACATGGAGAACACTTTGTGAAGAAAAGTTGATTCAGGCAAGGGACCAGGGTAGAGCTAGAGTCTCTTTTGACTTGTTAGAAATCAGAAGACTTCAGGCTGATTGTTCACCGGCAAAGAAGACCTGATGGCACAAGCCTTGCTTTCCCATATTAAAAGCTCTTAGTCATGCTGCCCTGAAGCTACCTAAATAACTCTCTTTTTGACTGGCCTCTAGTCACTGTAGTTAGCCCTCTGGAACAAAAAGCAGTTTTCTCTAAAGAAACACGGTGCTTCCATAGTATGGGTGGGAGCTCATCCTGTCAGGCTCTAGAGCTAAAGGGAAACTTGACGTGAGTACTTGCCTCACGCTAAGGCCTGAAAAGCCCTGCTGAAGCGAAAGCGTGTTGCAGTTTCCATTAGCTAGTATTCGCAGTTCTGCTTTACTTTAACGTTTCTCCGCTTTTCCAGACACTTAGGACCCTCGTGTGGGCACCCCACTGCCTACAAATACAGTGAGTACCAGCAGGTTCCACTGCCCTTCTAAGAAACTTCCAGGCCGTAAGTCTTTCCAAGTCACTCTGCATTCAGAGAGCAGGGCAATACACTGCACCCTTCCTTGGGAAAGCTAGATGTCCTCAGCACACCAACAGCTCCAGGGATTCTGTTCTCTCACGTCCTACATGCCATGGAAGTCTGCCTCATTGTCCTCATTTGAGCTGCACTTAGCAACACAATCTGATTCGCCTTTCTTCTAGGAACTCACACTCAAGGACCCCATACCTACAGGAGAAAGGAGGCTTGCGTTCCTTCTGCAACCAAAGCACAGTTGTTCCTGTTACCCTGCAGGATTTTAGAATAGCCTAAGGACCGATAGCCTACATAGAGCATTTCAAATTTGAGGCAGTTCGCTACATGTAGAACACTTTGTGAAGAAAAGTTGATTCAGGCAAGGGACAAGGGTAGAGCTAGAGTCTCTTTTGACTTGTTAGAAATCAGAAGGCTTCAGGCTGATGGTTCACCGGCAAAGAAACCTGATGGCACGAGCCTTGCTTTCCCTTCTTAAAAGCTCTTAGTCATGCTGCCCTGAAGCTACCTAAATAACTCTCTTTTTGACTGGCCTCTAGTCACTGTAGTTAGCCCTCTGGAACAAAAAGCAGTTTTCTCTAAGGAAACACGGTGCTTCCATAGTATGGGTGGGAGCTCATCTTATCAAGCTCTAGAGCTAAAGGGAAACTTGACGTGAGTACTTGCCTCACGCTAAGGCCTGAGGAGCCCTGCTGAAGCGAAAGCGTGTTGCAGTTTGCATCAGCTCGTATTCGAAGTTCTGCTTTACTTTAACGTTTCTACACATTTCCAGACACCTAGGAACCTCGTGTGGGCACCCCATTGCCTACAAATACAGTGAGTAGCAGCAGGCTCCACTGCCCTTCAAAGAAACATCCAGGCCGTAAGCCTTTCCAAGTCACTCTATGTATTCAGAGACTAGGGCAATACACTGCACCCTTCCTTGGGAACGCTAGATGTCCTCAGCACACCAACAGCTCCAGGGATTCTGTTCTCTCACGTCCTACATGCCATGGAAGTCTGCCTCATTGTCCTCATTTGAGCTGCACTTAGCAACACAATCTGCTTCACCTCTGTTCTAGGAACTCACACCCAAGGACCCCATACCTACAGTAGAAACGAGGCTTGCATTCCTACTGCAACGAAACCACTGTTTCCTGTTACCCTGCAGGATTTTGAATAGGCTAAGGACCGATAGCCTACTCAAAGTGTTCCAAGGATGAGTGAGTTCGCTACATGCAGAACACTTTGGGAAGTAATGTTGATTCAGGCAAGGGAACAGGGTGTAGCTAGAGTCTCTTTTGACTTGTTGGAAATCAGAAGGGTTTAGACTTCGTGTTCACCGCAAAAGATGACCTGATGGCACAAGCCTTGTTTCCCATATTAAAAGCTCTATTCAGGCTGCCCTGAAGCTACCTAAATACGTCTATTTCTGACTGGCCTCTAGTCACTGTAGTTACACTCTGGACGAAAAGGTTTCTCTAACGAAGCACGATGCTTCCATAGCATGGGTGGTAGCTCATCCCGTCAGGCTCTAGAGCTAAAGGGAAACTTGACGTCAGTACTTGCCTCACGCTAAGGCCTGAAGAGCCCTGCTGAAGCGAAAGCGTGTTGCAGTTTACATTAGCTCGTATTCGCAGTTCTGCTTTACTTTAACGTTTCTACGGTTTTCCAGACTCTTTGGACCCTCGTGTGGGCACCCCATTGCCTACCAATACAGTGAGTACCAGCAGGCCGTACTGCCCTTCTAAGAAACATCCAGGCCGTAAGCCTTTCCAAGTCCCTCTATGTGTTCAGAGAGCAGGGCAATACACTGCACCCTTCCTTGGGAAAGCTAGATGTCCTCAGCACACCAACAGCTCCAGGGATTCTGTTCTCTCACGTCCTACATGCCATGGAAGTCTGCCTCATTGTCCTCATTTGAGCTGCACTTAGCAACACAATCTGATTCGCCTTTCTTCTAGGAACTCACACTCAAGGACCCCATACCTACAGGAGAAAGGAGGCTTGCGTTCCTTCTGCAACCAAAGCACAGTTGTTCCTGTTACCCTGCAGGATTTTAGAATAGCCTAAGGACCGATAGCCTACATAGAGCATTTCAAATTTGAGGCAGTTCGCTACATGTAGAACACTTTGTGAAGAAAAGTTGATTCAGGCAAGGGACAAGGGTAGAGCTAGAGTCTCTTTTGACTTGTTAGAAATCAGAAGGCTTCAGGCTGATGGTTCACCGGCAAAGAAACCTGATGGCACGAGCCTTGCTTTCCCTTCTTAAAAGCTCTTAGTCATGCTGCCCTGAAGCTACCTAAATAACTCTCTTTTTGACTGGCCTCTAGTCACTGTAGTTAGCCCTCTGGAACAAAAAGCAGTTTTCTCTAAGGAAACATGGTGCTTCCATAGTATGGGTGGGAGCTCATCTTATCAGGCTCTAGAGCTAAAGGGAAACTTGACGTGAGTACTTGCCTCACGCTAAGGCCTGAGGAGCCCTGCTGAAGCGAAAGCGTGTTGCAGTTTGCATCAGCTCGTATTCGAAGTTCTGCTTTACTTTAACGTTTCTACACATTTCCAGACACCTAGGAACCTCGTGTGGGCACCCCATTGCCTACAAATACAGTGAGTAGCAGCAGGCTCCACTGCCCTTCAAAGAAACATCCAGGCCGTAAGCCTTTCCAAGTCACTCTATGTATTCAGAGACTAGGGCAATACACTGCACCCTTCCTTGGGAACGCTAGATGTCCTCAGCACACCAACAGCTCCAGGGATTCTGTTCTCTCACGTCCTACATGCCATGGAAGTCTGCCTCATTGTCCTCATTTGAGCTGCACTTAGCAACACAATCTGCTTCACCTCTGTTCTAGGAACTCACACCCAAGGACCCCATACCTACAGTAGAAACGAGGCTTGCATTCCTACTGCAACGAAACCACTGTTTCCTGTTACACTGCAGGATTTTGAATAGGCTAAGGACCGATAGCCTACTCAAAGTGTTCCAAGGATGAGTGAGTTCGCTACATGCAGAACACTTTGGGAAGTAATGTTGATTCAGGCAAGGGAACAGGGTGTAGCTAGAGTCTCTTTTGACTTGTTGGAAATCAGAAGGGTTTAGACTTCGTGTTCACCGCAAAAGATGACCTGATGGCACAAGCCTTGTTTCCCATATTAAAAGCTCTATTCAGGCTGCCCTGAAGCTACCTAAATACGTCTATTTCTGACTGGCCTCTAGTCACTGTAGTTACACTCTGGACGAAAAGGTTTCTCTAACGAAGCACGATGCTTCCATAGCATGGGTGGTAGCTCATCCCGTCAGGCTCTAGAGCTAAAGGGAAACTTGACGTCAGTACTTGCCTCACGCTAAGGCCTGAAGAGCCCTGCTGAAGCGAAAGCGTGTTGCAGTTTACATTAGCTCGTATTCGCAGTTCTGCTTTACTTTAACGTTTCTACGGTTTTCCAGACTCTTTGGACCCTCGTGTGGGCACCCCATTGCCTACCAATACAGTGAGTACCAGCAGGCCGTACTGCCCTTCTAAGAAACATCCAGGCCGTAAGCCTTTCCAAGTCCCTCTATGTGTTCAGAGAGTAGGGCAATACACTGCACCCTTCCTTGGGAAAGCTAGATGTCCTCAGCACACCAACAGCTCCAGGGATTCTGTTCTCTCACGTCCTACATGCCATGGAGTCTGCCTCATTGTCCGATTTTGAGCTGCTCTTAGAAACACAATCTGCTTCGCCTTTCTTCCAGGAACTCACACCCAAGGACCCCATACCTACAGTAGAAAGGAGGCTTGCATCCTACTGCAACGAAGCCACAGTTTTCCTGTTACACTGCAGGATTTTAGAATAGGCTTTAGCCTATTCTAGCCCGATAGCCTACATAGAGCATTTCAAATTTGAGGGAGTTCGCTATATGTAGAACACTTTGTGAAGAAAAGTTGATTCAGGCAAGGGACCAGGGTAGAGCTAGAGTCTCTTTTGACTTGTTAGAAATCAGAAGACTTCAGGCTGATTGTTCACCGGCAAAGAAGACCTGATGGCACAAGCCTTGCTTTCCCATATTAAAAGCTCTTAGTCATGCTGCCCTGAAGCTACCTAAATAACTCTCTTTTTGACTGGCCTCTAGTCACTGTAGTTAGCCCTCTGGAACAAAAAGCAGTTTTCTCTAAAGAAACACGGTGCTTCCATAGTACGGGTGGGAGCTCATCCTGTCAGGCTCTAGAGCTAAAGGGAAACTTGACGTGAGTACTTGCCTCACGCTAAGGCCTGAAAAGCCCTGCTGAAGCGAAAGCGTGTTGCAGTTTCCATTAGCTAGTATTCGCAGTTCTGCTTTACTTTAACGTTTCTCCGCTTTTCCAGACACTTAGGACCCTCGTGTGGGCACCCCACTGCCTACAAATACAGTGAGTACCAGCAGGTTCCACTGCCCTTCTAAGAAACTTCCAGGCCGTAAGTCTTTCCAAGTCACTCTGCATTCAGAGAGCAGGGCAATACACTGCACCCTTCCTTGGGAAAGCTAGATGTCCTCAGCACACCAACAGCTCCAGGGATTCTGTTCTCTCACGTCCTACATGCCATGGAAGTCTGCCTCATTGTCCTCATTTGAGCTGCACTTAGCAACACAATCTGATTCGCCTTTCTTCTAGGAACTCACACTCAAGGACCCCATACCTACAGGAGAAAGGAGGCTTGCGTTCCTTCTGCAACCAAAGCACAGTTGTTCCTGTTACCCTGCAGGATTTTAGAATAGCCTAAGGACCGATAGCCTACATAGAGCATTTCAAATTTGAGGCAGTTCGCTACATGTAGAACACTTTGTGAAGAAAAGTTGATTCAGGCAAGGGACCAGGGTAGAGCTAGAGTCTCTTTTGACTTGTTAGAAATCAGAAGGCTTCAGGCTGATGGTTCACCGGCAAAGAAACCTGATGGCACGAGACTTGCTTTCCCTTCTTAAAAGCTCTTAGTCATGCTGCCCTGAAGCTACCTAAATAACTCTCTTTTTGACTGGCCTCTAGTCACTGTAGTTAGCCCTCTGGAACAAAAAGCAGTTTTCTCTAAGGAAACACGGTGCTTCCATAGTATGGGTGGGAGCTCATCTTATCAGGCTCTAGAGCTAAAGGGAAACTTGACGTGAGTACTTGCCTCACGCTAAGGCCTGAGGAGCCCTGCTGAAGCGAAAGCGTGTTGCAGTTTGCATCAGCTCGTATTCGAAGTTCTGCTTTACTTTAACGTTTCTACACATTTCCAGACACCTAGGAACCTCGTGTGGGCACCCCATTGCCTACAAATACAGTGAGTAGCAGCAGGCTCCACTGCCCTTCAAAGAAACATCCAGGCCGTAAGCCTTTCCAAGTCACTCTATGTATTCAGAGACTAGGGCAATACACTGCACCCTTCCTTGGGAACGCTAGATGTCCTCAGCACACCAACAGCTCCAGGGATTCTGTTCTCTCACGTCCTACATGCCATGGAAGTCTGCCTCATTGTCCTCATTTGAGCTGCACTTAGCAACACAATCTGCTTCACCTCTGTTCTAGGAACTCACACCCAAGGACCCCATACCTACAGTAGAAACGAGGCTTGCATTCCTACTGCAACGAAACCACTGTTTCCTGTTACACTGCAGGATTTTGAATAGGCTAAGGACCGATAGCCTACTCAAAGTGTTCCAAGGATGAGTGAGTTCGCTACATGCAGAACACTTTGGGAAGTAATGTTGATTCAGGCAAGGGAACAGGGTGTAGCTAGAGTCTCTTTTGACTTGTTGGAAATCAGAAGGGTTTAGACTTCGTGTTCACCGCAAAAGATGACCTGATGGCACAAGCCTTGTTTCCCATATTAAAAGCTCTATTCAGGCTGCCCTGAAGCTACCTAAATACGTCTATTTCTGACTGGCCTCTAGTCACTGTAGTTACACTCTGGACGAAAAGGTTTCTCTAACGAAGCACGATGCTTCCATAGCATGGGTGGTAGCTCATCCCGTCAGGCTCTAGAGCTAAAGGGAAACTTGACGTCAGTACTTGCCTCACGCTAAGGCCTGAAGAGCCCTGCTGAAGCGAAAGCGTGTTGCAGTTTACATTAGCTCGTATTCGCAGTTCTGCTTTACTTTAACGTTTCTACGGTTTTCCAGACTCTTTGGACCCTCGTGTGGGCACCCCATTGCCTACCAATACAGTGAGTACCAGCAGGCCGTACTGCCCTTCTAAGAAACATCCAGGCCGTAAGCCTTTCCAAGTCCCTCTATGTGTTCAGAGAGTAGGGCAATACACTGCACCCTTCCTTGGGAAAGCTAGATGTCCTCAGCACACCAACAGCTCCAGGGATTCTGTTCTCTCACGTCCTACATGCCATGGAGTCTGCCTCATTGTCCGATTTTGAGCTGCTCTTAGAAACACAATCTGCTTCGCCTTTCTTCCAGGAACTCACACCCAAGGACCCCATACCTACAGTAGAAAGGAGGCTTGCATCCTACTGCAACGAAACCACAGTTTTCCTGTTACACTGCAGGATTTTAGAATAGGCTTTAGCCTATTCTAGCCCGATAGCCTACATAGAGCATTTCAAATTTGAGGGAGTTCGCTACATGGAGAACACTTTGTGAAGAAAAGTTGATTCAGGCAAGGGACCAGGGTAGAGCTAGAGTCTCTTTTGACTTGTTAGAAATCAGAAGACTTCAGGCTGATTGTTCACCTGCAAAGAAGACCTGATGGCACAAGCCTTGCTTTCCCATATTAAAAGCTCTTAGTCATGCTGCCCTGAAGCTACCTAAATAACTCTCTTTTTGACTGGCCTCT
This sequence comes from Eubalaena glacialis, assembly GCF_028564815.1. NCBI lineage: Eukaryota > Metazoa > Chordata > Mammalia > Artiodactyla > Balaenidae > Eubalaena > Eubalaena glacialis. The sequence goes on along the minus strand of NC_083735.1, from coordinate 42,279,430 downwards.
AGTCACTGTAGTTAGCCCTCTGGAACAAAAAGCAGTTTTCTCTAAAGAAACACGGTGCTTCCATAGTATGGGTGGGAGCTCATCCCGGCAGGCTCTAGAGCTAAAGGGAAACTTGACGTGAGTACTTGCCTCACGCTAAGGCGTGAAAAGCCCTGCTGAAGCGAAAGCGTGTTGCAGTTTCCATTAGCTAGTATTCGCAGTTCTGCTTTACTTTAACGTTTCTCCGCTTTTCCAGACACTTAGGACCCTCGTGTGGGCACCCCATTGCCTACAAATACAGTGAGTAGCAGCAGGCTCCACTGCCCTTCAAAGAAACATCCAGGCCGTAAGCCTTTCCAAGTCACTCTATGTATTCAGAGACTAGGGCAATACACTGCACCCTTCCTTGGGAACGCTAGATGTCCTCAGCACACCAACAGCTCCAGGGATTCTGTTCTCTCACGTCCTACATGCCATGGAAGTCTGCCTCATTGTCCTCATTTGAGCTGCACTTAGCAACACAATCTGCTTCACCTCTGTTCTAGGAACTCACACCCAAGGACCCCATACCTACAGTAGAAACGAGGCTTGCATTCCTACTGCAACGAAACCACTGTTTCCTGTTACCCTGCAGGATTTTGAATAGGCTAAGGACCGATAGCCTACTCAAAGTGTTCCAAGGATGAGTGAGTTCGCTACATGCAGAACACTTTGGGAAGTAATGTTGATTCAGGCAAGGGAACAGGGTGTAGCTAGAGTCTCTTTTGACTTGTTGGAAATCAGAAGGGTTTAGACTTCGTGTTCACCGCAAAAGATGACCTGATGGCACAAGCCTTGTTTCCCATATTAAAAGCTCTATTCAGGCTGTCCTGAAGCTACCTAAATACGTCTATTTCTGACTGGCCTCTAGTCACTGTAGTTACACTCTGGACGAAAAGGTTTCTCTAACGAAGCACGATGCTTCCATAGCATGGGTGGTAGCTCATCCCGTCAGGCTCTAGAGCTAAAGGGAAACTTGACGTCAGTACTTGCCTCACGCTAAGGCCTGAAGAGCCCTGCTGAAGCGAAAGCGTGTTGCAGTTTACATTAGCTCGTATTCGCAGTTCTGCTTTACTTTAACGTTTCTACGGTTTTCCAGACTCTTTGGACCCTCGTGTGGGCACCCCATTGCCTACCAATACAGTGAGTACCAGCAGGCCATACTGCCCTTCTAAGAAACATCCAGGCCGTAAGCCTTTCCAAGTCCCTCTATGTGTTCAGAGAGTAGGGCAATACACTGCACCCTTCCTTGGGAAAGCTAGATGTCCTCAGCACACCAACAGCTCCAGGGATTCTGTTCTCTCACGTCCTACATGCCATGGAGTCTGCCTCATTGTCCGATTTTGAGCTGCTCTTAGAAACACAATCTGCTTCGCCTTTCTTCCAGGAACTCACACCCAAGGACCCCATACCTACAGTAGAAAGGAGGCTTGCATCCTACTGCAACGAAACCACAGTTTTCCTGTTACACTGCAGGATTTTAGAATAGGCTTTAGCCTATTCTAGCCCGATAGCCTACATAGAGCATTTCAAATTTGAGGGAGTTCGCTACATGGAGAACACTTTGTGAAGAAAAGTTGATTCAGGCAAGGGACCAGGGTAGAGCTAGAGTCTCTTTTGACTTGTTAGAAATCAGAAGACTTCAGGCTGATTGTTCACCGGCAAAGAAGACCTGATGGCACAAGCCTTGCTTTCCCATATTAAAAGCTCTTAGTCATGCTGCCCTGAAGCTACCTAAATAACTCTCTTTTTGACTGGCCTCTAGTCACTGTAGTTAGCCCTCTGGAACAAAAAGCAGTTTTCTCTAAAGAAACACGGTGCTTCCATAGTATGGGTGGGAGCTCATCCTGTCAGGCTCTAGAGCTAAAGGGAAACTTGACGTGAGTACTTGCCTCACGCTAAGGCCTGAGGAGCCCTGCTGAAGCGAAAGCGTGTTGCAGTTTGCATCAGCTCGTATTCGAAGTTCTGCTTTACTTTAACGTTTCTACACATTTCCAGACACCTAGGAACCTCGTGTGGGCACCCCATTGCCTACAAATACAGTGAGTAGCAGCAGGCTCCACTGCCCTTCAAAGAAACATCCAGGCCGTAAGCCTTTCCAAGTCACTCTATGTATTCAGAGACTAGGGCAATACACTGCACCCTTCCTTGGGAACGCTAGATGTCCTCAGCACACCAACAGCTCCAGGGATTCTGTTCTCTCACGTCCTACATGCCATGGAAGTCTGCCTCATTGTCCTCATTTGAGCTGCACTTAGCAACACAATCTGCTTCACCTCTGTTCTAGGAACTCACACCCAAGGACCCCATACCTACAGTAGAAACGAGGCTTGCATTCCTACTGCAACGAAACCACTGTTTCCTGTTACACTGCAGGATTTTGAATAGGCTAAGGACCGATAGCCTACTCAAAGTGTTCCAAGGATGAGTGAGTTCGCTACATGCAGAACACTTTGGGAAGTAATGTTGATTCAGGCAAGGGAACAGGGTGTAGCTAGAGTCTCTTTTGACTTGTTGGAAATCAGAAGGGTTTAGACTTCGTGTTCACCGCAAAAGATGACCTGATGGCACAAGCCTTGTTTCCCATATTAAAAGCTCTATTCAGGCTGCCCTGAAGCTACCTAAATACGTCTATTTCTGACTGGCCTCTAGTCACTGTAGTTACACTCTGGACGAAAAGGTTTCTCTAACGAAGCACGATGCTTCCATAGCATGGGTGGTAGCTCATCCCGTCAGGCTCTAGAGCTAAAGGGAAACTTGACGTCAGTACTTGCCTCACGCTAAGGCCTGAAGAGCCCTGCTGAAGCGAAAGCGTGTTGCAGTTTACATTAGCTCGTATTCGCAGTTCTGCTTTACTTTAACGTTTCTACGGTTTTCCAGACTCTTTGGACCCTCGTGTGGGCACCCCATTGCCTACCAATACAGTGAGTACCAGCAGGCCGTACTGCCCTTCTAAGAAACATCCAGGCCGTAAGCCTTTCCAAGTCCCTCTATGTGTTCAGAGAGTAGGGCAATACACTGCACCCTTCCTTGGGAAAGCTAGATGTCCTCAGCACACCAACAGCTCCAGGGATTCTGTTCTCTCACGTCCTACATGCCATGGAGTCTGCCTCATTGTCCGATTTTGAGCTGCTCTTAGAAACACAATCTGCTTCGCCTTTCTTCCAGGAACTCACACCCAAGGACCCCATACCTACAGTAGAAAGGAGGCTTGCATCCTACTGCAACGAAGCCACAGTTTTCCTGTTACACTGCAGGATTTTAGAATAGGCTTTAGCCTATTCTAGCCCGATAGCCTACATAGAGCATTTCAAATTTGAGGGAGTTCGCTATATGTAGAACACTTTGTGAAGAAAAGTTGATTCAGGCAAGGGACCAGGGTAGAGCTAGAGTCTCTTTTGACTTGTTAGAAATCAGAAGACTTCAGGCTGATTGTTCACCGGCAAAGAAGACCTGATGGCACAAGCCTTGCTTTCCCATATTAAAAGCTCTTAGTCATGCTGCCCTGAAGCTACCTAAATAACTCTCTTTTTGACTGGCCTCTAGTCACTGTAGTTAGCCCTCTGGAACAAAAAGCAGTTTTCTCTAAAGAAACACGGTGCTTCCATAGTATGGGTGGGAGCTCATCCTGTCAGGCTCTAGAGCTAAAGGGAAACTTGACGTGAGTACTTGCCTCACGCTAAGGCCTGAAAAGCCCTGCTGAAGCGAAAGCGTGTTGCAGTTTCCATTAGCTAGTATTCGCAGTTCTGCTTTACTTTAACGTTTCTCCGCTTTTCCAGACACTTAGGACCCTCGTGTGGGCACCCCACTGCCTACAAATACAGTGAGTACCAGCAGGTTCCACTGCCCTTCTAAGAAACTTCCAAGCCGTAAGTCTTTCCAAGTCACTCTGCATTCAGAGAGCAGGGCAATACACTGCACCCTTCCTTGGGAAAGCTAGATGTCCTCAGCACACCAACAGCTCCAGGGATTCTGTTCTCTCACGTCCTACATGCCATGGAAGTCTGCCTCATTGTCCTCATTTGAGCTGCACTTAGCAACACAATCTGATTCGCCTTTCTTCTAGGAACTCACACTCAAGGACCCCATACCTACAGGAGAAAGGAGGCTTGCGTTCTTTCTGCAACCAAAGCACAGTTGTTCCTGTTACCCTGCAGGATTTTAGAATAGCCTAAGGACCGATAGCCTACATAGAGCATTTCAAATTTGAGGCAGTTCGCTACATGTAGAACACTTTGTGAAGAAAAGTTGATTCAGGCAAGGGACAAGGGTAGAGCTAGAGTCTCTTTTGACTTGTTAGAAATCAGAAGGCTTCAGGCTGATGGTTCACCGGCAAAGAAACCTGATGGCACGAGACTTGCTTTCCCTTCTTAAAAGCTCTTAGTCATGCTGCCCTGAAGCTACCTAAATAACTCTCTTTTTGACTGGCCTCTAGTCACTGTAGTTAGCCCTCTGGAACAAAAAGCAGTTTTCTCTAAGGAAACACGGTGCTTCCATAGTATGGGTGGGAGCTCATCTTATCAGGCTCTAGAGCTAAAGGGAAACTTGACGTGAGTACTTGCCTCACCCTAAGGCCTGAGGAGCCCTGCTGAAGCGAAAGCGTGTTGCAGTTTGCATCAGCTCGTATTCGAAGTTCTGCTTTACTTTAACGTTTCTACACATTTCCAGACACTTAGGAACCTCGTGTGGGCACCCCATTGCCTACAAATACAGTGAGTAGCAGCAGGCTCCACTGCCCTTCAAAGAAACATCCAGGCCGTAAGCCTTTCCAAGTCACTCTATGTATTCAGAGACTAGGGCAATACACTGCACCCTTCCTTGGGAACGCTAGATGTCCTCAGCACACCAACAGCTCCAGGGATTCTGTTCTCTCACGTCCTACATGCCATGGAAGTCTGCCTCATTGTCCTCATTTGAGCTGCACTTAGCAACACAATCTGATTCGCCTTTCTTCTAGGAACTCACACTCAAGGACCCCATACCTACAGGAGAAAGGAGGCTTGCGTTCCTTCTGCAACCAAAGCACAGTTGTTCCTGTTACCCTGCAGGATTTTAGAATAGCCTAAGGACCGATAGCCTACATAGAGCATTTCAAATTTGAGGCAGTTCGCTACATGTAGAACACTTTGTGAAGAAAAGTTGATTCAGGCAAGGGACCAGGGTAGAGCTAGAGTCTCTTTTGACTTGTTAGAAATCAGAAGGCTTCAGGCTGATGGTTCACCGGCAAAGAAACCTGATGGCACGAGACTTGCTTTCCCTTCTTAAAAGCTCTTAGTCATGCTGCCCTGAAGCTACCTAAATAACTCTCTTTTTGACTGGCCTCTAGTCACTGTAGTTAGCCCTCTGGAACAAAAAGCAGTTTTCTCTAAGGAAACACGGTGCTTCCATAGTATGGGTGGGAGCTCATCTTATCAGGCTCTAGAGCTAAAGGGAAACTTGACGTGAGTACTTGCCTCACGCTAAGGCCTGAGGAGCCCTGCTGAAGCGAAAGCGTGTTGCAGTTTGCATCAGCTCGTATTCGAAGTTCTGCTTTACTTTAACGTTTCTACACATTTCCAGACACCTAGGAACCTCGTGTGGGCACCCCATTGCCTACAAATACAGTGAGTAGCAGCAGGCTCCACTGCCCTTCAAAGAAACATCCAGGCCGTAAGCCTTTCCAAGTCACTCTATGTATTCAGAGACTAGGGCAATACACTGCACCCTTCCTTGGGAACGCTAGATGTCCTCAGCACACCAACAGCTCCAGGGATTCTGTTCTCTCACGTCCTACATGCCATGGAAGTCTGCCTCATTGTCCTCATTTGAGCTGCACTTAGCAACACAATCTGCTTCACCTCTGTTCTAGGAACTCACACCCAAGGACCCCATACCTACAGTAGAAACGAGGCTTGCATTCCTACTGCAACGAAACCACTGTTTCCTGTTACACTGCAGGATTTTGAATAGGCTAAGGACCGATAGCCTACTCAAAGTGTTCCAAGGATGAGTGAGTTCGCTACATGCAGAACACTTTGGGAAGTAATGTTGATTCAGGCAAGGGAACAGGGTGTAGCTAGAGTCTCTTTTGACTTGTTGGAAATCAGAAGGGTTTAGACTTCGTGTTCACCGCAAAAGATGACCTGATGGCACAAGCCTTGTTTCCCATATTAAAAGCTCTATTCAGGCTGCCCTGAAGCTACCTAAATACGTCTATTTCTGACTGGCCTCTAGTCACTGTAGTTACACTCTGGACGAAAAGGTTTCTCTAACGAAGCACGATGCTTCCATAGCATGGGTGGTAGCTCATCCCGTCAGGCTCTAGAGCTAAAGGGAAACTTGACGTCAGTACTTGCCTCACGCTAAGGCCTGAAGAGCCCTGCTGAAGCGAAAGCGTGTTGCAGTTTACATTAGCTCGTATTCGCAGTTCTGCTTTACTTTAACGTTTCTACGGTTTTCCAGACTCTTTGGACCCTCGTGTGGGCACCCCATTGCCTACCAATACAGTGAGTACCAGCAGGCCGTACTGCCCTTCTAAGAAACATCCAGGCCGTAAGCCTTTCCAAGTCCCTCTATGTGTTCAGAGAGTAGGGCAATACACTGCACCCTTCCTTGGGAAAGCTAGATGTCCTCAGCACACCAACAGCTCCAGGGATTCTGTTCTCTCACGTCCTACATGCCATGGAGTCTGCCTCATTGTCCGATTTTGAGCTGCTCTTAGAAACACAATCTGCTTCGCCTTTCTTCCAGGAACTCACACCCAAGGACCCCATACCTACAGTAGAAAGGAGGCTTGCATCCTACTGCAACGAAACCACAGTTTTCCTGTTACACTGCAGGATTTTAGAATAGGCTTTAGCCTATTCTAGCCCGATAGCCTACATAGAGCATTTCAAATTTGAGGGAGTTCGCTACATGGAGAACACTTTGTGAAGAAAAGTTGATTCAGGCAAGGGACCAGGGTAGAGCTAGAGTCTCTTTTGACTTGTTAGAAATCAGAAGACTTCAGGCTGATTGTTCACCTGCAAAGAAGACCTGATGGCACAAGCCTTGCTTTCCCATATTAAAAGCTCTTAGTCATGCTGCCCTGAAGCTACCTAAATAACTCTCTTTTTGACTGGCCTCTAGTCACTGTAGTTAGCCCTCTGGAACAAAAAGCAGTTTTCTCTAAAGAAACACGGTGCTTCCATAGTATGGGTGGGAGCTCATCCCGGCAGGCTCTAGAGCTAAAGGGAAACTTGACGTGAGTACTTGCCTCACGCTAAGGCGTGAAAAGCCCTGCTGAAGCGAAAGCGTGTTGCAGTTTCCATTAGCTAGTATTCGCAGTTCTGCTTTACTTTAACGTTTCTCCGCTTTTCCAGACACTTAGGACCCTCGTGTGGGCACCCCATTGCCTACAAATACAGTGAGTAGCAGCAGGCTCCACTGCCCTTCAAAGAAACATCCAGGCCGTAAGCCTTTCCAAGTCACTCTATGTATTCAGAGACTAGGGCAATACACTGCACCCTTCCTTGGGAACGCTAGATGTCCTCAGCACACCAACAGCTCCAGGGATTCTGTTCTCTCACGTCCTACATGCCATGGAAGTCTGCCTCATTGTCCTCATTTGAGCTGCACTTAGCAACACAATCTGCTTCACCTCTGTTCTAGGAACTCACACCCAAGGACCCCATACCTACAGTAGAAACGAGGCTTGCATTCCTACTGCAACGAAACCACTGTTTCCTGTTACCCTGCAGGATTTTGAATAGGCTAAGGACCGATAGCCTACTCAAAGTGTTCCAAGGATGAGTGAGTTCGCTACATGCAGAACACTTTGGGAAGTAATGTTGATTCAGGCAAGGGAACAGGGTGTAGCTAGAGTCTCTTTTGACTTGTTGGAAATCAGAAGGGTTTAGACTTCGTGTTCACCGCAAAAGATGACCTGATGGCACAAGCCTTGTTTCCCATATTAAAAGCTCTATTCAGGCTGTCCTGAAGCTACCTAAATACGTCTATTTCTGACTGGCCTCTAGTCACTGTAGTTACACTCTGGACGAAAAGGTTTCTCTAACGAAGCACGATGCTTCCATAGCATGGGTGGTAGCTCATCCCGTCAGGCTCTAGAGCTAAAGGGAAACTTGACGTCAGTACTTGCCTCACGCTAAGGCCTGAAGAGCCCTGCTGAAGCGAAAGCGTGTTGCAGTTTACATTAGCTCGTATTCGCAGTTCTGCTTTACTTTAACGTTTCTACGGTTTTCCAGACTCTTTGGACCCTCGTGTGGGCACCCCATTGCCTACCAATACAGTGAGTACCAGCAGGCCGTACTGCCCTTCTAAGAAACATCCAGGCCGTAAGCCTTTCCAAGTCCCTCTATGTGTTCAGAGAGTAGGGCAATACACTGCACCCTTCCTTGGGAAAGCTAGATGTCCTCAGCACACCAACAGCTCCAGGGATTCTGTTCTCTCACGTCCTACATGCCATGGAGTCTGCCTCATTGTCCGATTTTGAGCTGCTCTTAGAAACACAATCTGCTTCGCCTTTCTTCCAGGAACTCACACCCAAGGACCCCATACCTACAGTAGAAAGGAGGCTTGCATCCTACTGCAACGAAACCACAGTTTTCCTGTTACACTGCAGGATTTTAGAATAGGCTTTAGCCTATTCTAGCCCGATAGCCTACATAGAGCATTTCAAATTTGAGGGAGTTCGCTACATGGAGAACACTTTGTGAAGAAAAGTTGATTCAGGCAAGGGACCAGGGTAGAGCTAGAGTCTCTTTTGACTTGTTAGAAATCAGAAGACTTCAGGCTGATTGTTCACCGGCAAAGAAGACCTGATGGCACAAGCCTTGCTTTCCCATATTAAAAGCTCTTAGTCATGCTGCCCTGAAGCTACCTAAATAACTCTCTTTTTGACTGGCCTCTAGTCACTGTAGTTAGCCCTCTGGAACAAAAAGCAGTTTTCTCTAAAGAAACACGGTGCTTCCATAGTATGGGTGGGAGCTCATCCTGTCAGGCTCTAGAGCTAAAGGGAAACTTGACGTGAGTACTTGCCTCACGCTAAGGCCTGAGGAGCCCTGCTGAAGCGAAAGCGTGTTGCAGTTTGCATCAGCTCGTATTCGAAGTTCTGCTTTACTTTAACGTTTCTACACATTTCCAGACACCTAGGAACCTCGTGTGGGCACCCCATTGCCTACAAATACAGTGAGTAGCAGCAGGCTCCACTGCCCTTCAAAGAAACATCCAGGCCGTAAGCCTTTCCAAGTCACTCTATGTATTCAGAGACTAGGGCAATACACTGCACCCTTCCTTGGGAACGCTAGATGTCCTCAGCACACCAACAGCTCCAGGGATTCTGTTCTCTCACGTCCTACATGCCATGGAAGTCTGCCTCATTGTCCTCATTTGAGCTGCACTTAGCAACACAATCTGCTTCACCTCTGTTCTAGGAACTCACACCCAAGGACCCCATACCTACAGTAGAAACGAGGCTTGCATTCCTACTGCAACGAAACCACTGTTTCCTGTTACACTGCAGGATTTTGAATAGGCTAAGGACCGATAGCCTACTCAAAGTGTTCCAAGGATGAGTGAGTTCGCTACATGCAGAACACTTTGGGAAGTAATGTTGATTCAGGCAAGGGAACAGGGTGTAGCTAGAGTCTCTTTTGACTTGTTGGAAATCAGAAGGGTTTAGACTTCGTGTTCACCGCAAAAGATGACCTGATGGCACAAGCCTTGTTTCCCATATTAAAAGCTCTATTCAGGCTGCCCTGAAGCTACCTAAATACGTCTATTTCTGACTGGCCTCTAGTCACTGTAGTTACACTCTGGACGAAAAGGTTTCTCTAACGAAGCACGATGCTTCCATAGCATGGGTGGTAGCTCATCCCGTCAGGCTCTAGAGCTAAAGGGAAACTTGACGTCAGTACTTGCCTCACGCTAAGGCCTGAAGAGCCCTGCTGAAGCGAAAGCGTGTTGCAGTTTACATTAGCTCGTATTCGCAGTTCTGCTTTACTTTAACGTTTCTACGGTTTTCCAGACTCTTTGGACCCTCGTGTGGGCACCCCATTGCCTACCAATACAGTGAGTACCAGCAGGCCGTACTGCCCTTCTAAGAAACATCCAGGCCGTAAGCCTTTCCAAGTCCCTCTATGTGTTCAGAGAGTAGGGCAATACACTGCACCCTTCCTTGGGAAAGCTAGATGTCCTCAGCACACCAACAGCTCCAGGGATTCTGTTCTCTCACGTCCTACATGCCATGGAGTCTGCCTCATTGTCCGATTTTGAGCTGCTCTTAGAAACACAATCTGCTTCGCCTTTCTTCCAGGAACTCACACCCAAGGACCCCATACCTACAGTAGAAAGGAGGCTTGCATCCTACTGCAACGAAGCCACAGTTTTCCTGTTACACTGCAGGATTTTAGAATAGGCTTTAGCCTATTCTAGCCCGATAGCCTACATAGAGCATTTCAAATTTGAGGGAGTTCGCTATATGTAGAACACTTTGTGAAGAAAAGTTGATTCAGGCAAGGGACCAGGGTAGAGCTAGAGTCTCTTTTGACTTGTTAGAAATCAGAAGACTTCAGGCTGATTGTTCACCGGCAAAGAAGACCTGATGGCACAAGCCTTGCTTTCCCATATTAAAAGCTCTTAGTCATGCTGCCCTGAAGCTACCTAAATAACTCTCTTTTTGACTGGCCTCTAGTCACTGTAGTTAGCCCTCTGGAACAAAAAGCAGTTTTCTCTAAAGAAACACGGTGCTTCCATAGTATGGGTGGGAGCTCATCCTGTCAGGCTCTAGAGCTAAAGGGAAACTTGACGTGAGTACTTGCCTCACGCTAAGGCCTGAAAAGCCCTGCTGAAGCGAAAGCGTGTTGCAGTTTCCATTAGCTAGTATTCGCAGTTCTGCTTTACTTTAACGTTTCTCCGCTTTTCCAGACACTTAGGACCCTCGTGTGGGCACCCCACTGCCTACAAATACAGTGAGTACCAGCAGGTTCCACTGCCCTTCTAAGAAACTTCCAAGCCGTAAGTCTTTCCAAGTCACTCTGCATTCAGAGAGCAGGGCAATACACTGCACCCTTCCTTGGGAAAGCTAGATGTCCTCAGCACACCAACAGCTCCAGGGATTCTGTTCTCTCACGTCCTACATGCCATGGAAGTCTGCCTCATTGTCCTCATTTGAGCTGCACTTAGCAACACAATCTGATTCGCCTTTCTTCTAGGAACTCACACTCAAGGACCCCATACCTACAGGAGAAAGGAGGCTTGCGTTCTTTCTGCAACCAAAGCACAGTTGTTCCTGTTACCCTGCAGGATTTTAGAATAGCCTAAGGACCGATAGCCTACATAGAGCATTTCAAATTTGAGGCAGTTCGCTACATGTAGAACACTTTGTGAAGAAAAGTTGATTCAGGCAAGGGACAAGGGTAGAGCTAGAGTCTCTTTTGACTTGTTAGAAATCAGAAGGCTTCAGGCTGATGGTTCACCGGCAAAGAAACCTGATGGCACGAGACTTGCTTTCCCTTCTTAAAAGCTCTTAGTCATGCTGCCCTGAAGCTACCTAAATAACTCTCTTTTTGACTGGCCTCTAGTCACTGTAGTTAGCCCTCTGGAACAAAAAGCAGTTTTCTCTAAGGAAACACGGTGCTTCCATAGTATGGGTGGGAGCTCATCTTATCAGGCTCTAGAGCTAAAGGGAAACTTGACGTGAGTACTTGCCTCACCCTAAGGCCTGAGGAGCCCTGCTGAAGCGAAAGCGTGTTGCAGTTTGCATCAGCTCGTATTCGAAGTTCTGCTTTACTTTAACGTTTCTACACATTTCCAGACACTTAGGAACCTCGTGTGGGCACCCCATTGCCTACAAATACAGTGAGTAGCAGCAGGCTCCACTGCCCTTCAAAGAAACATCCAGGCCGTAAGCCTTTCCAAGTCACTCTATGTATTCAGAGACTAGGGCAATACACTGCACCCTTCCTTGGGAACGCTAGATGTCCTCAGCACACCAACAGCTCCAGGGATTCTGTTCTCTCACGTCCTACATGCCATGGAAGTCTGCCTCATTGTCCTCATTTGAGCTGCACTTAGCAACACAATCTGCTTCACCTCTGTTCTAGGAACTCACACCCAAGGACCCCATACCTACAGTAGAAACGAGGCTTGCATTCCTACTGCAACGAAACCACTGTTTCCTGTTACACTGCAGGATTTTGAATAGGCTAAGGTCCGATAGCCTACTCAAAGTGTTCCAAGGATGAGTGAGTTCGCTACATGCAGAACACTTTGGGAAGTAATGTTGATTCAGGCAAGGGAACAGGGTGTAGCTAGAGTCTCTTTTGACTTGTTGGAAATCAGAAGGGTTTAGACTTCGTGTTCACCGCAAAAGATGACCTGATGGCACAAGCCTTGTTTCCCATATTAAAAGCTCTATTCAGGCTGCCCTGAAGCTACCTAAATACGTCTATTTCTGACTGGCCTCTAGTCACTGTAGTTACACTCTGGACGAAAAGGTTTCTCTAACGAAGCACGATGCTTCCATAGCATGGGTGGTAGCTCATCCCGTCAGGCTCTAGAGCTAAAGGGAAACTTGACGTCAGTACTTGCCTCACGCTAAGGCCTGAAGAGCCCTGCTGAAGCGAAAGCGTGTTGCAGTTTACATTAGCTCGTATTCGCAGTTCTGCTTTACTTTAACGTTTCTACGGTTTTCCAGACTCTTTGGACCCTCGTGTGGGCACCCCATTGCCTACCAATACAGTGAGTACCAGCAGGCCGTACTGCCCTTCTAAGAAACATCCAGGCCGTAAGCCTTTCCAAGTCCCTCTATGTGTTCAGAGAGTAGGGCAATACACTGCACCCTTCCTTGGGAAAGCTAGATGTCCTCAGCACACCAACAGCTCCAGGGATTCTGTTCTCTCACGTCCTACATGCCATGGAGTCTGCCTCATTGTCCGATTTTGAGCTGCTCTTAGAAACACAATCTGCTTCGCCTTTCTTCCAGGAACTCACACCCAAGGACCCCATACCTACAGTAGAAAGGAGGCTTGCATCCTACTGCAACGAAACCACAGTTTTCCTGTTACACTGCAGGATTTTAGAATAGGCTTTAGCCTATTCTAGCCCGATAGCCTACATAGAGCATTTCAAATTTGAGGGAGTTCGCTACATGGAGAACACTTTGTGAAGAAAAGTTGATTCAGGCAAGGGACCAGGGTAGAGCTAGAGTCTCTTTTGACTTGTTAGAAATCAGAAGACTTCAGGCTGATTGTTCACCGGCAAAGAAGACCTGATGGCACAAGCCTTGCTTTCCCATATTAAAAGCTCTTAGTCATGCTGCCCTGAAGCTACCTAAATAACTCTCTTTTTGACTGGCCTCTAGTCACTGTAGTTAGCCCTCTGGAACAAAAAGCAGTTTTCTCTAAAGAAACACGGTGCTTCCATAGTATGGGTGGGAGCTCATCCTGTCAGGCTCTAGAGCTAAAGGGAAACTTGACGTGAGTACTTGCCTCACGCTAAGGCCTGAGGAGCCCTGCTGAAGCGAAAGCGTGTTGCAGTTTGCATCAGCTAGTATTCGAAGTTCTGCTTTACTTTAACGTTTCTACACATTTCCAGACACCTAGGACCCTCGTGTGGGCACCCCATTGCCTACAAATACAGTGAGTAGCAGCAGGCTCCACTGCCCTTCAAAGAAACATCCAGGCCGTAAGCCTTTCCAAGTCACTCTATGTATTCAGAGACTAGGGCAATACACTGCACCCTTCCTTGGGAACGCTAGATGTCCTCAGCACACCAACAGCTCCAGGGATTCTGTTCTCTCACGTCCTACATGCCATGGAAGTCTGCCTCATTGTCCTCATTTGAGCTGCACTTAGCAACACAATCTGCTTCACCTCTGTTCTAGGAACTCACACCCAAGGACCCCATACCTACAGTAGAAACGAGGCTTGCATTCCTACTGCAACGAAACCACTGTTTCCTGTTACACTGCAGGATTTTGAATAGGCTAAGGACCGATAGCCTACTCAAAGTGTTCCAAGGATGAGTGAGTTCGCTACATGCAGAACACTTTGAGAAGTAATGTTGATTCAGGCAAGGGAACAGGGTGTAGCTAGAGTCTCTTTTGACTTGTTGGAAATCAGAAGGGTTTAGACTTCGTGTTCACCGCAAAAGATGACCTGATGGCACAAGCCTTGTTTCCCATATTAAAAGCTCTATTCAGGCTGCCCTGAAGCTACCTAAATACGTCTATTTCTGACTGGCCTCTAGTCACTGTAGTTACACTCTGGACGAAAAGGTTTCTCTAACGAAGCACGATGCTTCCATAGCATGGGTGGTAGCTCATCCCGTCAGGCTCTAGAGCTAAAGGGAAACTTGACGTCAGTACTTGCCTCACGCTAAGGCCTGAAGAGCCCTGCTGAAGCGAAAGCGTGTTGCAGTTTACATTAGCTCGTATTCGCAGTTCTGCTTTACTTTAACGTTTCTACGGTTTTCCAGACTCTTTGGACCCTCGTGTGGGCACCCCATTGCCTACCAATACAGTGAGTACCAGCAGGCCGTACTGCCCTTCTAAGAAACATCCAGGCCGTAAGCCTTTCCAAGTCCCTCTATGTGTTCAGAGAGTAGGGCAATACACTGCACCCTTCCTTGGGAAAGCTAGATGTCCTCAGCACACCAACAGCTCCAGGGATTCTGTTCTCTCACGTCCTACATGCCATGGAGTCTGCCTCATTGTCCGATTTTGAGCTGCTCTTAGAAACACAATCTGCTTCGCCTTTCTTCCAGGAACTCACACCCAAGGACCCCATACCTACAGTAGAAAGGAGGCTTGCATCCTACTGCAACGAAGCCACAGTTTTCCTGTTACACTGCAGGATTTTAGAATAGGCTTTAGCCTATTCTAGCCCGATAGCCTACATAGAGCATTTCAAATTTGAGGGAGTTCGCTATATGTAGAACACTTTGTGAAGAAAAGTTGATTCAGGCAAGGGACCAGGGTAGAGCTAGAGTCTCTTTTGACTTGTTAGAAATCAGAAGACTTCAGGCTGATTGTTCACCGGCAAAGAAGACCTGATGGCACAAGCCTTGCTTTCCCATATTAAAAGCTCTTAGTCATGCTGCCCTGAAGCTACCTAAATAACTCTCTTTTTGACTGGCCTCTAGTCACTGTAGTTAGCCCTCTGGAACAAAAAGCAGTTTTCTCTAAAGAAACACGGTTCTTCCATAGTATGGGTGGGAGCTCATCCTGTCAGGCTCTAGAGCTAAAGGGAAACTTGACGTGAGTACTTGCCTCACGCTAAGGCCTGAAAAGCCCTGCTGAAGCGAAAGCGTGTTGCAGTTTCCATTAGCTAGTATTCGCAGTTCTGCTTTACTTTAACGTTTCTCCGCTTTTCCAGACACTTAGGACCCTCGTGTGGGCACCCCACTGCCTACAAATACAGTGAGTAGCAGCAGGTTCCACTGCCCTTCTAAGAAACTTCCAGGCCGTAAGTCTTTCCAAGTCACTCTGCATTCAGAGAGCAGGGCAATACACTGCACCCTTCCTTGGGAAAGCTAGATGTCCTCAGCACACCAACAGCTCCAGGGATTCTGTTCTCTCACGTCCTACATGCCATGGAAGTCTGCCTCATTGTCCTCATTTGAGCTGCACTTAGCAACACAATCTGATTCGCCTTTCTTCTAGGAACTCACACTCAAGGACCCCATACCTACAGGAGAAAGGAGGCTTGCGTTCTTTCTGCAACCAAAGCACAGTTGTTCCTGTTACCCTGCAGGATTTTAGAATAGCCTAAGGACCGATAGCCTACATAGAGCATTTCAAATTTGAGGCAGTTCGCTACATGTAGAACACTTTGTGAAGAAAAGTTGATTCAGGCAAGGGACAAGGGTAGAGCTAGAGTCTCTTTTGACTTGTTAGAAATCAGAAGGCTTCAGGCTGATGGTTCACCGGCAAAGAAACCTGATGGCACGAGACTTGCTTTCCCTTCTTAAAAGCTCTTAGTCATGCTGCCCTGAAGCTACCTAAATAACTCTCTTTTTGACTGGCCTCTAGTCACTGTAGTTAGCCCTCTGGAACAAAAAGCAGTTTTCTCTAAGGAAACACGGTGCTTCCATAGTATGGGTGGGAGCTCATCTTATCAGGCTCTAGAGCCAAAGGGAAACTTGACGTGAGTACTTGCCTCACGCTAAGGCCTGAGGAGCCCTGCTGAAGCGAAAGCGTGTTGCAGTTTGCATCAGCTCGTATTCGAAGTTCTGCTTTACTTTAACGTTTCTACACATTTCCAGACACTTAGGAACCTCGTGTGGGCACCCCATTGCCTACAAATACAGTGAGTAGCAGCAGGCTCCACTGCCCTTCAAAGAAACATCCAGGCCGTAAGCCTTTCCAAGTCACTCTATGTATTCAGAGACTAGGGCAATACACTGCACCCTTCCTTGGGAACGCTAGATGTCCTCAGCACACCAACAGCTCCAGGGATTCTGTTCTCTCACGTCCTACATGCCATGGAAGTCTGCCTCATTGTCCTCATTTGAGCTGCACTTAGCAACACAATCTGCTTCACCTCTGTTCTAGGAACTCACACCCAAGGACCCCATACCTACAGTAGAAACGAGGCTTGCATTCCTACTGCAACGAAACCACTGTTTCCTGTTACACTGCAGGATTTTGAATAGGCTAAGGACCGATAGCCTACTCAAAGTGTTCCAAGGATGAGTGAGTTCGCTACATGCAGAACACTTTGGGAAGTAATGTTGATTCAGGCAAGGGAACAGGGTGTAGCTAGAGTCTCTTTTGACTTGTTGGAAATCAGAAGGGTTTAGACTTCGTGTTCACCGCAAAAGATGACCTGATGGCACAAGCCTTGTTTCCCATATTAAAAGCTCTATTCAGGCTGCCCTGAAGCTACCTAAATACGTCTATTTCTGACTGGCCTCTAGTCACTGTAGTTACACTCTGGACGAAAAGGTTTCTCTAACGAAGCACGATGCTTCCATAGCATGGGTGGTAGCTCATCCCGTCAGGCTCTAGAGCTAAAGGGAAACTTGACGTCAGTACTTGCCTCACGCTAAGGCCTGAAGAGCCCTGCTGAAGCGAAAGCGTGTTGCAGTTTACATTAGCTCGTATTCGCAGTTCTGCTTTACTTTAACGTTTCTACGGTTTTCCAGACTCTTTGGACCCTCGTGTGGGCACCCCATTGCCTACCAATACAGTGAGTACCAGCAGGCCGTACTGCCCTTCTAAGAAACATCCAGGCCGTAAGCCTTTCCAAGTCCCTCTATGTGTTCAGAGAGTAGGGCAATACACTGCACCCTTCCTTGGGAAAGCTAGATGTCCTCAGCACACCAACAGCTCCAGGGATTCTGTTCTCTCACGTCCTACATGCCATGGAGTCTGCCTCATTGTCCGATTTTGAGCTGCTCTTAGAAACACAATCTGCTTCGCCTTTCTTCCAGGAACTCACACCCAAGGACCCCATACCTACAGTAGAAAGGAGGCTTGCATCCTACTGCAACGAAACCACAGTTTTCCTGTTACACTGCAGGATTTTAGAATAGGCTTTAGCCTATTCTAGCCCGATAGCCTACATAGAGCATTTCAAATTTGAGGGAGTTCGCTACATGGAGAACACTTTGTGAAGAAAAGTTGATTCAGGCAAGGGACCAGGGTAGAGCTAGAGTCTCTTTTGACTTGTTAGAAATCAGAAGACTTCAGGCTGATTGTTCACCTGCAAAGAAGACCTGATGGCACAAGCCTTGCTTTCCCATATTAAAAGCTCTTAGTCATGCTGCCCTGAAGCTACCTAAATAACTCTCTTTTTGACTGGCCTCTAGTCACTGTAGTTAGCCCTCTGGAACAAAAAGCAGTTTTCTCTAAGGAAACACGGTGCTTCCATAGTATGGGTGGGAGCTCATCCCGGCAGGCTCTAGAGCTAAAGGGAAACTTGACGTGAGTACTTGCCTCACGCTAAGGCGTGAAAAGCCCTGCTGAAGCGAAAGCGTGTTGCAGTTTCCATTAGCTAGTATTCGCAGTTCTGCTTTACTTTAACGTTTCTCCGCTTTTCCAGACACTTAGGACCCTCGTGTGGGCACCCCATTGCCTACAAATACAGTGAGTAGCAGCAGGCTCCACTGCCCTTCAAAGAAACATCCAGGCCGTAAGCCTTTCCAAGTCACTCTATGTATTCAGAGACTAGGGCAATACACTGCACCCTTCCTTGGGAACGCTAGATGTCCTCAGCACACCAACAGCTCCAGGGATTCTGTTCTCTCACGTCCTACATGCCATGGAAGTCTGCCTCATTGTCCTCATTTGAGCTGCACTTAGCAACACAATCTGCTTCACCTCTGTTCTAGGAACTCACACCCAAGGACCCCATACCTACAGTAGAAACGAGGCTTGCATTCCTACTGCAACGAAACCACTGTTTCCTGTTACACTGCAGGATTTTGAATAGGCTAAGGACCGATAGCCTACTCAAAGTGTTCCAAGGATGAGTGAGTTCGCTACATGCAGAACACTTTGGGAAGTAATGTTGATTCAGGCAAGGGAACAGGGTGTAGCTAGAGTCTCTTTTGACTTGTTGGAAATCAGAAGGGTTTAGACTTCGTGTTCACCGCAAAAGATGACCTGATGGCACAAGCCTTGTTTCCCATATTAAAAGCTCTAGTCAGGCTGCCCTGAAGCTACCTAAATACGTCTATTTCTGACTGGCCTCTAGTCACTGTAGTTACACTCTGGACGAAAAGGTTTCTCTAACGAAGCACGATGCTTCCATAGCATGGGTGGTAGCTCATCCCGTCAGGCTCTAGAGCTAAAGGGAAACTTGACGTCAGTACTTGCCTCACGCTAAGGCCTGAAGAGCCCTGCTGAAGCGAAAGCGTGTTGCAGTTTACATTAGCTCGTATTCGCAGTTCTGCTTTACTTTAACGTTTCTACGGTTTTCCAGACTCTTTGGACCCTCGTGTGGGCACCCCATTGCCTACCAATACAGTGAGTACCAGCAGGCCGTACTGCCCTTCTAAGAAACATCCAGGCCGTAAGCCTTTCCAAGTCCCTCTATGTGTTCAGAGAGTAGGGCAATACACTGCACCCTTCCTTGGGAAAGCTAGATGTCCTCAGCACACCAACAGCTCCAGGGATTCTGTTCTCTCACGTCCTACATGCCATGGAGTCTGCCTCATTGTCCGATTTTGAGCTGCTCTTAGAAACACAATCTGCTTCGCCTTTCTTCCAGGAACTCACACCCAAGGACCCCATACCTACAGTAGAAAGGAGGCTTGCATCCTACTGCAACGAAACCACAGTTTTCCTGTTACACTGCAGGATTTTAGAATAGGCTTTAGCCTATTCTAGCCCGATAGCCTACATAGAGCATTTCAAATTTGAGGGAGTTCGCTACATGGAGAACACTTTGTGAAGAAAAGTTGATTCAGGCAAGGGACCAGGGTAGAGCTAGAGTCTCTTTTGACTTGTTAGAAATCAGAAGACTTCAGGCTGATTGTTCACCGGCAAAGAAGACCTGATGGCACAAGCCTTGCTTTCCCATATTAAAAGCTCTTAGTCATGCTGCCCTGAAGCTACCTAAATAACTCTCTTTTTGACTGGCCTCTAGTCACTGTAGTTAGCCCTCTGGAACAAAAAGCAGTTTTCTCTAAAGAAACACGGTGCTTCCATAGTATGGGTGGGAGCTCATCCTGTCAGGCTCTAGAGCTAAAGGGAAACTTGACGTGAGTACTTGCCTCACGCTAAGGCCTGAAAAGCCCTGCTGAAGCGAAAGCGTGTTGCAGTTTCCATTAGCTAGTATTCGCAGTTCTGCTTTACTTTAACGTTTCTCCGCTTTTCCAGACACTTAGGACCCTCGTGTGGGCACCCCACTGCCTACAAATACAGTGAGTAGCAGCAGGTTCCACTGCCCTTCTAAGAAACTTCCAGGCCGTAAGTCTTTCCAAGTCACTCTGCATTCAGAGAGCAGGGCAATACACTGCACCCTTCCTTGGGAAAGCTAGATGTCCTCAGCACACCAACAGCTCCAGGGATTCTGTTCTCTCACGTCCTACATGCCATGGAAGTCTGCCTCATTGTCCTCATTTGAGCTGCACTTAGCAACACAATCTGATTCGCCTTTCTTCTAGGAACTCACACTCAAGGACCCCATACCTACAGGAGAAAGGAGGCTTGCGTTCCTTCTGCAACCAAAGCACAGTTGTTCCTGTTACCCTGCAGGATTTTAGAATAGCCTAAGGACCGATAGCCTACATAGAGCATTTCAAATTTGAGGCAGTTCGCTACATGTAGAACACTTTGTGAAGAAAAGTTGATTCAGGCAAGGGACAAGGGTAGAGCTAGAGTCTCTTTTGACTTGTTAGAAATCAGAAGGCTTCAGGCTGATGGTTCACCGGCAAAGAAACCTGATGGCACGAGCCTTGCTTTCCCTTCTTAAAAGCTCTTAGTCATGCTGCCCTGAAGCTACATAAATAACTCTCTTTTTGACTGGCCTCTAGTCACTGTAGTTAGCCCTCTGGAACAAAAAGCAGTTTTCTCTAAGGAAACACGGTGCTTCCATAGTATGGGTGGGAGCTCATCTTATCAGGCTCTAGAGCTAAAGGGAAACTTGACGTGAGTACTTGCCTCACGCTAAGGCCTGAGGAGCCCTGCTGAAGCGAAAGCGTGTTGCAGTTTGCATCAGCTCGTATTCGAAGTTCTGCTTTACTTTAACGTTTCTACACATTTCCAGACACCTAGGAACCTCGTGTGGGCACCCCATTGCCTACAAATACAGTGAGTAGCAGCAGGCTCCACTGCCCTTCAAAGAAACATCCAGGCCGTAAGCCTTTCCAAGTCACTCTATGTATTCAGAGACTAGGGCAATACACTGCACCCTTCCTTGGGAACGCTAGATGTCCTCAGCACACCAACAGCTCCAGGGATTCTGTTCTCTCACGTCCTACATGCCATGGAAGTCTGCCTCATTGTCCTCATTTGAGCTGCACTTAGCAACACAATCTGCTTCACCTCTGTTCTAGGAACTCACACCCAAGGACCCCATACCTACAGTAGAAACGAGGCTTGCATTCCTACTGCAACGAAACCACTGTTTCCTGTTACACTGCAGGATTTTGAATAGGCTAAGGACCGATAGCCTACTCAAAGTGTTCCAAGGATGAGTGAGTTCGCTACATGCAGAACACTTTGGGAAGTAATGTTGATTCAGGCAAGGGAACAGGGTGTAGCTAGAGTCTCTTTTGACTTGTTGGAAATCAGAAGGGTTTAGACTTCGTGTTCACCGCAAAAGATGACCTGATGGCACAAGCCTTGTTTCCCATATTAAAAGCTCTATTCATGCTGCCCTGAAGCTACCTAAATACGTCTATTTCTGACTGGCCTCTAGTCACTGTAGTTACACTCTGGACGAAAAGGTTTCTCTAACGAAGCACGATGCTTCCATAGCATGGGTGGTAGCTCATCCCGTCAGGCTCTAGAGCTAAAGGGAAACTTGACGTCAGTACTTGCCTCACGCTAAGGCCTGAAGAGCCCTGCTGAAGCGAAAGCGTGTTGCAGTTTACATTAGCTCGTATTCGCAGTTCTGCTTTACTTTAACGTTTCTACGGTTTTCCAGACTCTTTGGACCCTCGTGTGGGCACCCCATTGCCTACCAATACAGTGAGTACCAGCAGGCCGTACTGCCCTTCTAAGAAACATCCAGGCCGTAAGCCTTTCCAAGTCCCTCTATGTGTTCAGAGAGTAGGGCAATACACTGCACCCTTCCTTGGGAAAGCTAGATGTCCTCAGCACACCAACAGCTCCAGGGATTCTGTTCTCTCACGTCCTACATGCCATGGAGTCTGCCTCATTGTCCGATTTTGAGCTGCTCTTAGAAACACAATCTGCTTCGCCTTTCTTCCAGGAACTCACACCCAAGGACCCCATACCTACAGTAGAAAGGAGGCTTGCATCCTACTGCAACGAAACCACAGTTTTCCTGTTACACTGCAGGATTTTAGAATAGGCTTTAGCCTATTCTAGCCCGATAGCCTACATAGAGCATTTCAAATTTGAGGGAGTTCGCTACATGGAGAACACTTTGTGAAGAAAAGTTGATTCAGGCAAGGGACCAGGGTAGAGCTAGAGTCTCTTTTGACTTGTTAGAAATCAGAAGACTTCAGGCTGATTGTTCACCTGCAAAGAAGACCTGATGGCACAAGCCTTGCTTTCCCATATTAAAAGCTCTTAGTCATGCTGCCCTGAAGCTACCTAAATAACTCTCTTTTTGACTGGCCTCTAGTCACTGTAGTTAGCCCTCTGGAACAAAAAGCAGTTTTCTCTAAAGAAACACGGTGCTTCCATAGTATGGGTGGGAGCTCATCCCGGCAGGCTCTAGAGCTAAAGGGAAACTTGACGTGAGTACTTGCCTCACGCTAAGGCCTGAAAAGCCCTGCTGAAGCGAAAGCGTGTTGCAGTTTCCATTAGCTAGTATTCGCAGTTCTGCTTTACTTTAACGTTTCTCCGCTTTTCCAGACACTTAGGACCCTCGTGTGGGCACCCCACTGCCTACAAATACAGTGAGTAGCAGCAGGTTCCACTGCCCTTCTAAGAAACTTCCAGGCCGTAAGTCTTTCCAAGTCACTCTGCATTCAGAGAGCAGGGCAATACACTGCACCCTTCCTTGGGAAAGCTAGATGTCCTCAGCACACCAACAGCTCCAGGGATTCTGTTCTCTCACGTCCTACATGCCATGGAAGTCTGCCTCATTGTCCTCATTTGAGCTGCACTTAGCAACACAATCTGCTTCACCTCTGTTCTAGGAACTCACACCCAAGGACCCCATACCTACAGTAGAAACGAGGCTTGCATTCCTACTGCAACGAAACCACTGTTTCCTGTTACACTGCAGGATTTTGAATAGGCTAAGGACCGATAGCCTACTCAAAGTGTTCCAAGGATGAGTGAGTTCGCTACATGCAGAACACTTTGGGAAGTAATGTTGATTCAGGCAAGGGAACAGGGTGTAGCTAGAGTCTCTTTTGACTTGTTGGAAATCAGAAGGGTTTAGACTTCGTGTTCACCGCAAAAGATGACCTGATGGCACAAGCCTTGTTTCCCATATTAAAAGCTCTATTCAGGCTGCCCTGAAGCTACCTAAATACGTCTATTTCTGACTGGCCTCTAGTCACTGTAGTTACACTCTGGACGAAAAGGTTTCTCTAACGAAGCACGATGCTACCATAGCATGGGTGGTAGCTCATCCCGTCAGGCTCTAGAGCTAAAGGGAAACTTGACGTCAGTACTTGCCTCACGCTAAGGCCTGAAGAGCCCTGCTGAAGCGAAAGCGTGTTGCAGTTTACATTAGCTCGTATTCGCAGTTCTGCTTTACTTTAACGTTTCTACGGTTTTGCAGACTCTTTGGACCCTCGTGTGGGCACCCCATTGCCTACCAATACAGTGAGTACCAGCAGGCCGTACTGCCCTTCTAAGAAACATCCAGGCCGTAAGCCTTTCCAAGTCCCTCTATGTGTTCAGAGAGTAGGGCAATACACTGCACCCTTCCTTGGGAAAGCTAGATGTCCTCAGCACACCAACAGCTCCAGGGATTCTGTTCTCTCACGTCCTACATGCCATGGAGTCTGCCTCATTGTCCAATTTTGAGCTGCTCTTAGAAACACAATCTGCTTCGCCTTTCTTCCAGGAACTCACACCCAAGGACCCCATACCTACAGTAGAAAGGAGGCTTGCATCCTACTGCAACGAAACCACAGTTTTCCTGTTACACTGCAGGATTTTAGAATAGGCTTTAGCCTATTCTAGCCCGATAGCCTACATAGAGCATTTCAAATTTGAGGGAGTTCGCTACATGGAGAACACTTTGTGAAGAAAAGTTGATTCAGGCAAGGGACCAGGGTAGAGCTAGAGTCTCTTTTGACTTGTTAGAAATCAGAAGACTTCAGGCTGATTGTTCACCGGCAAAGAAGACCTGATGGCACAAGCCTTGCTTTCCCATATTAAAAGCTCTTAGTCATGCTGCCCTGAAGCTACCTAAATAACTCTCTTTTTGACTGGCCTCTAGTCACTGTAGTTAGCCCTCTGGAACAAAAAGCAGTTTTCTCTAAAGAAACACGGTGCTTCCATAGTATGGGTGGGAGCTCATCCCGGCAGGCTCTAGAGCTAAAGGGAAACTTGACGTGAGTACTTGCCTCACGCTAAGGCCTGAAAAGCCCTGCTGAAGCGAAAGCGTGTTGCAGTTTCCATTAGCTAGTATTCGCAGTTCTGCTTTACTTTAACGTTTCTCCGCTTTTCCAGACACTTAGGACCCTCGTGTGGGCACCCCACTGCCTACAAATACAGTGAGTAGCAGCAGGTTCCACTGCCCTTCTAAGAAACTTCCAGGCCGTAAGTCTTTCCAAGTCACTCTGCATTCAGAGAGCAGGGCAATACACTGCACCCTTCCTTGGGAAAGCTAGATGTCCTCAGCACACCAACAGCTCCAGGGATTCTGTTCTCTCACGTCCTACATGCCATGGAAGTCTGCCTCATTGTCCTCATTTGAGCTGCACTTAGCAACACAATCTGCTTCACCTCTGTTCTAGGAACTCACACCCAAGGACCCCATACCTACAGTAGAAACGAGGCTTGCATTCCTACTGCAACGAAACCACTGTTTCCTGTTACACTGCAGGATTTTGAATAGGCTAAGGACCGATAGCCTACTCAAAGTGTTCCAAGGATGAGTGAGTTCGCTACATGCAGAACACTTTGGGAAGTAATGTTGATTCAGGCAAGGGAACAGGGTGTAGCTAGAGTCTCTTTTGACTTGTTGGAAATCAGAAGGGTTTAGACTTCGTGTTCACCGCAAAAGATGACCTGATGGCACAAGCCTTGTTTCCCATATTAAAAGCTCTATTCAGGCTGCCCTGAAGCTACCTAAATACGTCTATTTCTGACTGGCCTCTAGTCACTGTAGTTACACTCTGGACGAAAAGGTTTCTCTAACGAAGCACGATGCTACCATAGCATGGGTGGTAGCTCATCCCGTCAGGCTCTAGAGCTAAAGGGAAACTTGACGTCAGTACTTGCCTCACGCTAAGGCCTGAAGAGCCCTGCTGAAGCGAAAGCGTGTTGCAGTTTACATTAGCTCGTATTCGCAGTTCTGCTTTACTTTAACGTTTCTACGGTTTTGCAGACTCTTTGGACCCTCGTGTGGGCACCCCATTGCCTACCAATACAGTGAGTACCAGCAGGCCGTACTGCCCTTCTAAGAAACATCCAGGCCGTAAGCCTTTCCAAGTCCCTCTATGTGTTCAGAGAGTAGGGCAATACACTGCACCCTTCCTTGGGAAAGCTAGATGTCCTCAGCACACCAACAGCTCCAGGGATTCTGTTCTCTCACGTCCTACATGCCATGGAGTCTGCCTCATTGTCCAATTTTGAGCTGCTCTTAGAAACACAATCTGCTTCGCCTTTCTTCCAGGAACTCACACCCAAGGACCCCATACCTACAGTAGAAAGGAGGCTTGCATCCTACTGCAACGAAACCACAGTTTTCCTGTTACACTGCAGGATTTTAGAATAGGCTTTAGCCTATTCTAGCCCGATAGCCTACATAGAGCATTTCAAATTTGAGGGAGTTCGCTACATGGAGAACACTTTGTGAAGAAAAGTTGATTCAGGCAAGGGACCAGGGTAGAGCTAGAGTCTCTTTTGACTTGTTAGAAATCAGAAGACTTCAGGCTGATTGTTCACCGGCAAAGAAGACCTGATGGCACAAGCCTTGCTTTCCCATATTAAAAGCTCTTAGTCATGCTGCCCTGAAGCTACCTAAATAACTCTCTTTTTGACTGGCCTCTAGTCACTGTAGTTAGCCCTCTGGAACAAAAAGCAGTTTTCTCTAAAGAAACACGGTGCTTCCATAGTATGGGTGGGAGCTCATCCTGTCAGGCTCTAGAGCTAAAGGGAAACTTGACGTGAGTACTTGCCTCACGCTAAGGCCTGAAAAGCCCTGCTGAAGCGAAAGCGTGTTGCAGTTTCCATTAGCTAGTATTCGCAGTTCTGCTTTACTTTAACGTTTCTCCGCTTTTCCAGACACTTAGGACCCTCGTGTGGGCACCCCACTGCCTACAAATACAGTGAGTACCAGCAGGTTCCACTGCCCTTCTAAGAAACTTCCAGGCCGTAAGTCTTTCCAAGTCACTCTGCATTCAGAGAGCAGGGCAATACACTGCACCCTTCCTTGGGAAAGCTAGATGTCCTCAGCACACCAACAGCTCCAGGGATTCTGTTCTCTCACGTCCTACATGCCATGGAAGTCTGCCTCATTGTCCTCATTTGAGCTGCACTTAGCAACACAATCTGATTCGCCTTTCTTCTAGGAACTCACACTCAAGGACCCCATACCTACAGGAGAAAGGAGGCTTGCGTTCCTTCTGCAACCAAAGCACAGTTGTTCCTGTTACCCTGCAGGATTTTAGAATAGCCTAAGGACCGATAGCCTACATAGAGCATTTCAAATTTGAGGCAGTTCGCTACATGTAGAACACTTTATGAAGAAAAGTTGATTCAGGCAAGGGACAAGGGTAGAGCTAGAGTCTCTTTTGACTTGTTAGAAATCAGAAGGCTTCAGGCTGATGGTTCACCGGCAAAGAAACCTGATGGCACGAGCCTTGCTTTCCCTTCTTAAAAGCTCTTAGTCATGCTGCCCTGAAGCTACCTAAATAACTCTCTTTTTGACTGGCCTCTAGTCACTGTAGTTAGCCCTCTGGAACAAAAAGCAGTTTTCTCTAAGGAAACACGGTGCTTCCATAGTATGGGTGGGAGCTCATCTTATCAGGCTCTAGAGCTAAAGGGAAACTTGACGTGAGTACTTGCCTCACCCTAAGGCCTGAGGAGCCCTGCTGAAGCGAAAGCGTGTTGCAGTTTGCATCAGCTCGTATTCGAAGTTCTGCTTTACTTTAACGTTTCTACACATTTCCAGACACTTAGGAACCTCGTGTGGGCACCCCATTGCCTACAAATACAGTGAGTAGCAGCAGGCTCCACTGCCCTTCAAAGAAACATCCAGGCCGTAAGCCTTTCCAAGTCACTCTATGTATTCAGAGACTAGGGCAATACACTGCACCCTTCCTTGGGAACGCTAGATGTCCTCAGCACACCAACAGCTCCAGGGATTCTGTTCTCTCACGTCCTACATGCCATGGAAGTCTGCCTCATTGTCCTCATTTGAGCTGCACTTAGCAACACAATCTGCTTCACCTCTGTTCTAGGAACTCACACCCAAGGACCCCATACCTACAGTAGAAACGAGGCTTGCATTCCTACTGCAACGAAACCACTGTTTCCTGTTACCCTGCAGGATTTTGAATAGGCTAAGGACCGATAGCCTACTCAAAGTGTTCCAAGGATGAGTGAGTTCGCTACATGCAGAACACTTTGGGAAGTAATGTTGATTCAGGCAAGGGAACAGGGTGTAGCTAGAGTCTCTTTTGACTTGTTGGAAATCAGAAGGGTTTAGACTTCGTGTTCACCGCAAAAGATGACCTGATGGCACAAGCCTTGTTTCCCATATTAAAAGCTCTATTCAGGCTGCCCTGAAGCTACCTAAATACGTCTATTTCTGACTGGCCTCTAGTCACTGTAGTTACACTCTGGACGAAAAGGTTTCTCTAACGAAGCACGATGCTTCCATAGCATGGGTGGTAGCTCATCCCGTCAGGCTCTAGAGCTAAAGGGAAACTTGACGTCAGTACTTGCCTCACGCTAAGGCCTGAAGAGCCCTGCTGAAGCGAAAGCGTGTTGCAGTTTACATTAGCTCGTATTCGCAGTTCTGCTTTACTTTAACGTTTCTACGGTTTTCCAGACTCTTTGGACCCTCGTGTGGGCACCCCATTGCCTACCAATACAGTGAGTACCAGCAGGCCGTACTGCCCTTCTAAGAAACATCCAGGCCGTAAGCCTTTCCAAGTCCCTCTATGTGTTCAGAGAGTAGGGCAATACACTGCACCCTTCCTTGGGAAAGCTAGATGTCCTCAGCACACCAACAGCTCCAGGGATTCTGTTCTCTCACGTCCTACATGCCATGGAGTCTGCCTCATTGTCCGATTTTGAGCTGCTCTTAGAAACACAATCTGCTTCGCCTTTCTTCCAGGAACTCACACCCAAGGACCCCATACCTACAGTAGAAAGGAGGCTTGCATCCTACTGCAACGAAACCACAGTTTTCCTGTTACACTGCAGGATTTTAGAATAGGCTTTAGCCTATTCTAGCCCGATAGCCTACATAGAGCATTTGAAATTTGAGGGAGTTCGCTATATGTAGAACACTTTGTGAAGAAAAGTTGATTCAGGCAAGGGACCAGGGTAGAGCTAGAGTCTCTTTTGACTTGTTAGAAATCAGAAGACTTCAGGCTGATTGTTCACCGGCAAAGAAGACCTGATGGCACAAGCCTTGCTTTCCCATATTAAAAGCTCTTAGTCATGCTGCCCTGAAGCTACCTAAATAACTCTCTTTTTGACTGGCCTCTAGTCACTGTAGTTAGCCCTCTGGAACAAAAAGCAGTTTTCTCTAAAGAAACACGGTGCTTCCATAGTATGGGTGGGAGCTCATCCTGTCAGGCTCTAGAGCTAAAGGGAAACTTGACGTGAGTACTTGCCTCACGCTAAGGCGTGAAAAGCCCTGCTGAAGCGAAAGCGTGTTGCAGTTTCCATTAGCTAGTATTCGCAGTTCTGCTTTACTTTAACGTTTCTCCGCTTTTCCAGACACTTAGGACCCTCGTGTGGGCACCCCACTGCCTACAAATACAGTGAGTACCAGCAGGTTCCACTGCCCTTCTAAGAAACTTCCAGGCCGTAAGTCTTTCCAAGTCACTCTGCATTCAGAGAGCAGGGCAATACACTGCACCCTTCCTTGGGAAAGCTAGATGTCCTCAGCACACCAACAGCTCCAGGGATTCTGTTCTCTCACGTCCTACATGCCATGGAAGTCTGCCTCATTGTCCTCATTTGAGCTGCACTTAGCAACACAATCTGATTCGCCTTTCTTCTAGGAACTCACACTCAAGGACCCCATACCTACAGGAGAAAGGAGGCTTGCGTTCTTTCTGCAACCAAAGCACAGTTGTTCCTGTTACCCTGCAGGATTTTAGAATAGCCTAAGGACCGATAGCCTACATAGAGCATTTCAAATTTGAGGCAGTTCGCTACATGTAGAACACTTTGTGAAGAAAAGTTGATTCAGGCAAGGGACAAGGGTAGAGCTAGAGTCTCTTTTGACTTGTTAGAAATCAGAAGGCTTCAGGCTGATGGTTCACCGGCAAAGAAACCTGATGGCACGAGCCTTGCTTTCCCTTCTTAAAAGCTCTTAGTCATGCTGCCCTGAAGCTACCTAAATAACTCTCTTTTTGACTGGCCTCTAGTCACTGTAGTTAGCCCTCTGGAACAAAAAGCAGTTTTCTCTAAGGAAACACGGTGCTTCCATAGTATGGGTGGGAGCTCATCTTATCAGGCTCTAGAGCTAAAGGGAAACTTGACGTGAGTACTTGCCTCACCCTAAGGCCTGAGGAGCCCTGCTGAAGCGAAAGCGTGTTGCAGTTTGCATCAGCTCGTATTCGAAGTTCTGCTTTACTTTAACGTTTCTACACATTTCCAGACACTTAGGAACCTCGTGTGGGCACCCCATTGCCTACAAATACAGTGAGTAGCAGCAGGCTCCACTGCCCTTCAAAGAAACATCCAGGCCGTAAGCCTTTCCAAGTCACTCTATGTATTCAGAGACTAGGGCAATACACTGCACCCTTCCTTGGGAACGCTAGATGTCCTCAGCACACCAACAGCTCCAGGGATTCTGTTCTCTCACGTCCTACATGCCATGGAAGTCTGCCTCATTGTCCTCATTTGAGCTGCACTTAGCAACACAATCTGCTTCACCTCTGTTCTAGGAACTCACACCCAAGGACCCCATACCTACAGTAGAAACGAGGCTTGCATTCCTACTGCAACGAAACCACTGTTTCCTGTTACACTGCAGGATTTTGAATAGGCTAAGGACCGATAGCCTACTCAAAGTGTTCCAAGGATGAGTGAGTTCGCTACATGCAGAACACTTTGGGAAGTAATGTTGATTCAGGCAAGGGAACAGGGTGTAGCTAGAGTCTCTTTTGACTTGTTGGAAATCAGAAGGGTTTAGACTTCGTGTTCACCGCAAAAGATGACCTGATGGCACAAGCCTTGTTTCCCATATTAAAAGCTCTATTCAGGCTGCCCTGAAGCTACCTAAATACGTCTATTTCTGACTGGCCTCTAGTCACTGTAGTTACACTCTGGACGAAAAGGTTTCTCTAACGAAGCACGATGCTTCCATAGCATGGGTGGTAGCTCATCCCGTCAGGCTCTAGAGCTAAAGGGAAACTTGACGTCAGTACTTGCCTCACGCTAAGGCCTGAAGAGCCCTGCTGAAGCGAAAGCGTGTTGCAGTTTACATTAGCTCGTATTCGCAGTTCTGCTTTACTTTAACGTTTCTACACATTTCCAGACACCTAGGAACCTCGTGTGGGCACCCCATTGCCTACAAATACAGTGAGTAGCAGCAGGCTCCACTGCCCTTCAAAGAAACATCCAGGCCGTAAGCCTTTCCAAGTCACTCTATGTATTCAGAGACTAGGGCAATACACTGCACCCTTCCTTGGGAACGCTAGATGTCCTCAGCACACCAACAGCTCCAGGGATTCTGTTCTCTCACGTCCTACATGCCATGGAAGTCTGCCTCATTGTCCTCATTTGAGCTGCACTTAGCAACACAATCTGCTTCACCTCTGTTCTAGGAACTCACACCCAAGGACCCCATACCTACAGTAGAAACGAGGCTTGCATTCCTACTGCAACGAAACCACTGTTTCCTGTTACACTGCAGGATTTTGAATAGGCTAAGGACCGATAGCCTACTCAAAGTGTTCCAAGGATGAGTGAGTTCGCTACATGCAGAACACTTTGGGAAGTAATGTTGATTCAGGCAAGGGAACAGGGTGTAGCTAGAGTCTCTTTTGACTTGTTGGAAATCAGAAGGGTTTAGACTTCGTGTTCACCGCAAAAGATGACCTGATGGCACAAGCCTTGTTTCCCATATTAAAAGCTCTATTCAGGCTGCCCTGAAGCTACCTAAATACGTCTATTTCTGACTGGCCTCTAGTCACTGTAGTTACACTCAGGACGAAAAGATTTCTCTAACGAAGCACGATGCTTCCATAGCATGGGTGGTAGCTCATCCCGTCAGGCTCTAGAGCTAAAGGGAAACTTGACGTCAGTACTTGCCTCACGCTAAGGCCTGAAGAGCCCTGCTGAAGCGAAAGCGTGTTGCAGTTTACATTAGCTCGTATTCGCAGTTCTGCTTTACTTTAACGTTTCTACGGTTTTCCAGACTCTTTGGACCCTCGTGTGGGCACCCCATTGCCTACCAATACAGTGAGTACCAGCAGGCCGTACTGCCCTTCTAAGAAACATCCAGGCCATAAGCCTTTCCAAGTCCCTCTATGTGTTCAGAGAGTAGGGCAATACACTGCACCCTTCCTTGGGAAAGCTAGATGTCCTCAGCACACCAACAGCTCCAGGGATTCTGTTCTCTCACGTCCTACATGCCATGGAGTCTGCCTCATTGTCCGATTTTGAGCTGCTCTTAGAAACACAATCTGCTTCGCCTTTCTTCCAGGAACTCACACCCAAGGACCCCATACCTACAGTAGAAAGGAGGCTTGCATCCTACTGCAACGAAGCCACAGTTTTCCTGTTACACTGCAGGATTTTAGAATAGGCTTTAGCCTATTCTAGCCCGATAGCCTACATAGAGCATTTCAAATTTGAGGGAGTTCGCTATATGTAGAACACTTTGTGAAGAAAAGTTGATTCAGGCAAGGGACCAGGGTAGAGCTAGAGTCTCTTTTGACTTGTTAGAAATCAGAAGACTTCAGGCTGATTGTTCACCGGCAAAGAAGACCTGATGGCACAAGCCTTGCTTTCCCATATTAAAAGCTCTTAGTCATGCTGCCCTGAAGCTACCTAAATAACTCTCTTTTTGACTGGCCTCTAGTCACTGTAGTTAGCCCTCTGGAACAAAAAGCAGTTTTCTCTAAAGAAACACGGTGCTTCCATAGTATGGGTGGGAGCTCATCCTGTCAGGCTCTAGAGCTAAAGGGAAACTTGACGTGAGTACTTGCCTCACGCTAAGGCGTGAAAAGCCCTGCTGAAGCGAAAGCGTGTTGCAGTTTCCATTAGCTAGTATTCGCAGTTCTGCTTTACTTTAACGTTTCTCCGCTTTTCCAGACACTTAGGACCCTCGTGTGGGCACCCCACTGCCTACAAATACAGTGAGTACCAGCAGGTTCCACTGCCCTTCTAAGAAACTTCCAGGCCGTAAGTCTTTCCAAGTCACTCTGCATTCAGAGAGCAGGGCAATACACTGCACCCTTCCTTGGGAAAGCTAGATGTCCTCAGCACACCAACAGCTCCAGGGATTCTGTTCTCTCACGTCCTACATGCCATGGAAGTCTGCCTCATTGTCCTCATTTGAGCTGCACTTAGCAACACAATCTGATTCGCCTTTCTTCTAGGAACTCACACTCAAGGACCCCATACCTACAGGAGAAAGGAGGCTTGCGTTCTTTCTGCAACCAAAGCACAGTTGTTCCTGTTACCCTGCAGGATTTTAGAATAGCCTAAGGACCGATAGCCTACATAGAGCATTTCAAATTTGAGGCAGTTCGCTACATGTAGAACACTTTGTGAAGAAAAGTTGATTCAGGCAAGGGACAAGGGTAGAGCTAGAGTCTCTTTTGACTTGTTAGAAATCAGAAGGCTTCAGGCTGATGGTTCACCGGCAAAGAAACCTGATGGCACGAGCCTTGCTTTCCCTTCTTAAAAGCTCTTAGTCATGCTGCCCTGAAGCTACCTAAATAACTCTCTTTTTGACTGGCCTCTAGTCACTGTAGTTAGCCCTCTGGAACAAAAAGCAGTTTTCTCTAAGGAAACACGGTGCTTCCATAGTATGGGTGGGAGCTCATCTTATCAGGCTCTAGAGCTAAAGGGAAACTTGACGTGAGTACTTGCCTCACCCTAAGGCCTGAGGAGCCCTGCTGAAGCGAAAGCGTGTTGCAGTTTGCATCAGCTCGTATTCGAAGTTCTGCTTTACTTTAACGTTTCTACACATTTCCAGACACTTAGGAACCTCGTGTGGGCACCCCATTGCCTACAAATACAGTGAGTAGCAGCAGGCTCCACTGCCCTTCAAAGAAACATCCAGGCCGTAAGCCTTTCCAAGTCACTCTATGTATTCAGAGACTAGGGCAATACACTGCACCCTTCCTTGGGAACGCTAGATGTCCTCAGCACACCAACAGCTCCAGGGATTCTGTTCTCTCACGTCCTACATGCCATGGAAGTCTGCCTCATTGTCCTCATTTGAGCTGCACTTAGCAACACAATCTGCTTCACCTCTGTTCTAGGAACTCACACCCAAGGACCCCATACCTACAGTAGAAACGAGGCTTGCATTCCTACTGCAACGAAACCACTGTTTCCTGTTACACTGCAGGATTTTGAATAGGCTAAGGACCGATAGCCTACTCAAAGTGTTCCAAGGATGAGTGAGTTCGCTACATGCAGAACACTTTGGGAAGTAATGTTGATTCAGGCAAGGGAACAGGGTGTAGCTAGAGTCTCTTTTGACTTGTTGGAAATCAGAAGGGTTTAGACTTCGTGTTCACCGCAAAAGATGACCTGATGGCACAAGCCTTGTTTCCCATATTAAAAGCTCTATTCAGGCTGCCCTGAAGCTACCTAAATACGTCTATTTCTGACTGGCCTCTAGTCACTGTAGTTACACTCTGGACGAAAAGGTTTCTCTAACGAAGCACGATGCTTCCATAGCATGGGTGGTAGCTCATCCCGTCAGGCTCTAGAGCTAAAGGGAAACTTGACGTCAGTACTTGCCTCACGCTAAGGCCTGAAGAGCCCTGCTGAAGCGAAAGCGTGTTGCAGTTTACATTAGCTCGTATTCGCAGTTCTGCTTTACTTTAACGTTTCTACACATTTCCAGACACCTAGGAACCTCGTGTGGGCACCCCATTGCCTACAAATACAGTGAGTAGCAGCAGGCTCCACTGCCCTTCAAAGAAACATCCAGGCCGTAAGCCTTTCCAAGTCACTCTATGTATTCAGAGACTAGGGCAATACACTGCACCCTTCCTTGGGAACGCTAGATGTCCTCAGCACACCAACAGCTCCAGGGATTCTGTTCTCTCACGTCCTACATGCCATGGAAGTCTGCCTCATTGTCCTCATTTGAGCTGCACTTAGCAACACAATCTGCTTCACCTCTGTTCTAGGAACTCACACCCAAGGACCCCATACCTACAGTAGAAACGAGGCTTGCATTCCTACTGCAACGAAACCACTGTTTCCTGTTACACTGCAGGATTTTGAATAGGCTAAGGACCGATAGCCTACTCAAAGTGTTCCAAGGATGAGTGAGTTCGCTACATGCAGAACACTTTGGGAAGTAATGTTGATTCAGGCAAGGGAACAGGGTGTAGCTAGAGTCTCTTTTGACTTGTTGGAAATCAGAAGGGTTTAGACTTCGTGTTCACCGCAAAAGATGACCTGATGGCACAAGCCTTGTTTCCCATATTAAAAGCTCTATTCAGGCTGCCCTGAAGCTACCTAAATACGTCTATTTCTGACTGGCCTCTAGTCACTGTAGTTACACTCTGGACGAAAAGGTTTCTCTAACGAAGCACGATGCTTCCATAGCATGGGTGGTAGCTCATCCCGTCAGGCTCTAGAGCTAAAGGGAAACTTGACGTCAGTACTTGCCTCACGCTAAGGCCTGAAGAGCCCTGCTGAAGCGAAAGCGTGTTGCAGTTTACATTAGCTCGTATTCGCAGTTCTGCTTTACTTTAACGTTTCTACGGTTTTCCAGACTCTTTGGACCCTCGTGTGGGCACCCCATTGCCTACCAATACAGTGAGTACCAGCAGGCCGTACTGCCCTTCTAAGAAACATCCAGGCCATAAGCCTTTCCAAGTCCCTCTATGTGTTCAGAGAGTAGGGCAATACACTGCACCCTTCCTTGGGAAAGCTAGATGTCCTCAGCACACCAACAGCTCCAGGGATTCTGTTCTCTCACGTCCTACATGCCATGGAGTCTGCCTCATTGTCCGATTTTGAGCTGCTCTTAGAAACACAATCTGCTTCGCCTTTCTTCCAGGAACTCACACCCAAGGACCCCATACCTACAGTAGAAAGGAGGCTTGCATCCTACTGCAACGAAGCCACAGTTTTCCTGTTACACTGCAGGATTTTAGAATAGGCTTTAGCCTATTCTAGCCCGATAGCCTACATAGAGCATTTCAAATTTGAGGGAGTTCGCTATATGTAGAACACTTTGTGAAGAAAAGTTGATTCAGGCAAGGGACCAGGGTAGAGCTAGAGTCTCTTTTGACTTGTTAGAAATCAGAAGACTTCAGGCTGATTGTTCACCGGCAAAGAAGACCTGATGGCACAAGCCTTGCTTTCCCATATTAAAAGCTCTTAGTCATGCTGCCCTGAAGCTACCTAAATAACTCTCTTTTTGACTGGCCTCTAGTCACTGTAGTTAGCCCTCTGGAACAAAAAGCAGTTTTCTCTAAAGAAACACGGTGCTTCCATAGTATGGGTGGGAGCTCATCCTGTCAGGCTCTAGAGCTAAAGGGAAACTTGACGTGAGTACTTGCCTCACGCTAAGGCGTGAAAAGCCCTGCTGAAGCGAAAGCGTGTTGCAGTTTCCATTAGCTAGTATTCGCAGTTCTGCTTTACTTTAACGTTTCTCCGCTTTTCCAGACACTTAGGACCCTCGTGTGGGCACCCCACTGCCTACAAATACAGTGAGTACCAGCAGGTTCCACTGCCCTTCTAAGAAACTTCCAGGCCGTAAGTCTTTCCAAGTCACTCTGCATTCAGAGAGCAGGGCAATACACTGCACCCTTCCTTGGGAAAGCTAGATGTCCTCAGCACACCAACAGCTCCAGGGATTCTGTTCTCTCACGTCCTACATGCCATGGAAGTCTGCCTCATTGTCCTCATTTGAGCTGCACTTAGCAACACAATCTGATTCGCCTTTCTTCTAGGAACTCACACTCAAGGACCCCATACCTACAGGAGAAAGGAGGCTTGCGTTCTTTCTGCAACCAAAGCACAGTTGTTCCTGTTACCCTGCAGGATTTTAGAATAGCCTAAGGACCGATAGCCTACATAGAGCATTTCAAATTTGAGGCAGTTCGCTACATGTAGAACACTTTGTGAAGAAAAGTTGATTCAGGCAAGGGACAAGGGTAGAGCTAGAGTCTCTTTTGACTTGTTAGAAATCAGAAGGCTTCAGGCTGATGGTTCACCGGCAAAGAAACCTGATGGCACGAGCCTTGCTTTCCCTTCTTAAAAGCTCTTAGTCATGCTGCCCTGAAGCTACCTAAATAACTCTCTTTTTGACTGGCCTCTAGTCACTGTAGTTAGCCCTCTGGAACAAAAAGCAGTTTTCTCTAAGGAAACACGGTGCTTCCATAGTATGGGTGGGAGCTCATCTTATCAGGCTCTAGAGCTAAAGGGAAACTTGACGTGAGTACTTGCCTCACCCTAAGGCCTGAGGAGCCCTGCTGAAGCGAAAGCGTGTTGCAGTTTGCATCAGCTCGTATTCGAAGTTCTGCTTTACTTTAACGTTTCTACACATTTCCAGACACTTAGGAACCTCGTGTGGGCACCCCATTGCCTACAAATACAGTGAGTAGCAGCAGGCTCCACTGCCCTTCAAAGAAACATCCAGGCCGTAAGCCTTTCCAAGTCACTCTATGTATTCAGAGACTAGGGCAATACACTGCACCCTTCCTTGGGAACGCTAGATGTCCTCAGCACACCAACAGCTCCAGGGATTCTGTTCTCTCACGTCCTACATGCCATGGAAGTCTGCCTCATTGTCCTCATTTGAGCTGCACTTAGCAACACAATCTGCTTCACCTCTGTTCTAGGAACTCACACCCAAGGACCCCATACCTACAGTAGAAACGAGGCTTGCATTCCTACTGCAACGAAACCACTGTTTCCTGTTACACTGCAGGATTTTGAATAGGCTAAGGACCGATAGCCTACTCAAAGTGTTCCAAGGATGAGTGAGTTCGCTACATGCAGAACACTTTGGGAAGTAATGTTGATTCAGGCAAGGGAACAGGGTGTAGCTAGAGTCTCTTTTGACTTGTTGGAAATCAGAAGGGTTTAGACTTCGTGTTCACCGCAAAAGATGACCTGATGGCACAAGCCTTGTTTCCCATATTAAAAGCTCTATTCAGGCTGCCCTGAAGCTACCTAAATACGTCTATTTCTGACTGGCCTCTAGTCACTGTAGTTACACTCTGGACGAAAAGGTTTCTCTAACGAAGCACGATGCTTCCATAGCATGGGTGGTAGCTCATCCCGTCAGGCTCTAGAGCTAAAGGGAAACTTGACGTCAGTACTTGCCTCACGCTAAGGCCTGAAGAGCCCTGCTGAAGCGAAAGCGTGTTGCAGTTTACATTAGCTCGTATTCGCAGTTCTGCTTTACTTTAACGTTTCTACGGTTTTCCAGACTCTTTGGACCCTCGTGTGGGCACCCCATTGCCTACCAATACAGTGAGTACCAGCAGGCCGTACTGCCCTTCTAAGAAACATCCAGGCCGTAAGCCTTTCCAAGTCCCTCTATGTGTTCAGAGAGTAGGGCAATACACTGCACCCTTCCTTGGGAAAGCTAGATGTCCTCAGCACACCAACAGCTCCAGGGATTCTGTTCTCTCACGTCCTACATGCCATGGAGTCTGCCTCATTGTCCGATTTTGAGCTGCTCTTAGAAACACAATCTGCTTCGCCTTTCTTCCAGGAACTCACACCCAAGGACCCCATACCTACAGTAGAAAGGAGGCTTGCATCCTACTGCAACGAAACCACAGTTTTCCTGTTACACTGCAGGATTTTAGAATAGGCTTTAGCCTATTCTAGCCCGATAGCCTACATAGAGCATTTCAAATTTGAGGGAGTTCGCTATATGTAGAACACTTTGTGAAGAAAAGTTGATTCAGGCAAGGGACCAGGGTAGAGCTAGAGTCTCTTTTGACTTGTTAGAAATCAGAAGACTTCAGGCTGATTGTTCACCGGCAAAGAAGACCTGATGGCACAAGCCTTGCTTTCCCATATTAAAAGCTCTTAGTCATGC
The DNA here is from genome assembly GCF_028564815.1 of Eubalaena glacialis. Lineage (NCBI taxonomy): Eukaryota > Metazoa > Chordata > Mammalia > Artiodactyla > Balaenidae > Eubalaena > Eubalaena glacialis. Next base: position 42,241,214 of record NC_083735.1, on the reverse strand, counting down.
TGCCCTGAAGCTACCTAAATAACTCTCTTTTTGACTGGCCTCTAGTCACTGTAGTTAGCCCTCTGGAACAAAAAGCAGTTTTCTCTAAAGAAACACGGTGCTTCCATAGTATGGGTGGGAGCTCATCCTGTCAGGCTCTAGAGCTAAAGGGAAACTTGACGTGAGTACTTGCCTCACGCTAAGGCCTGAAAAGCCCTGCTGAAGCGAAAGCGTGTTGCAGTTTCCATTAGCTAGTATTCGCAGTTCTGCTTTACTTTAACGTTTCTCCGCTTTTCCAGACACTTAGGACCCTCGTGTGGGCACCCCACTGCCTACAAATACAGTGAGTACCAGCAGGTTCCACTGCCCTTCTAAGAAACTTCCAGGCCGTAAGTCTTTCCAAGTCACTCTGCATTCAGAGAGCAGGGCAATACACTGCACCCTTCCTTGGGAAAGCTAGATGTCCTCAGCACACCAACAGCTCCAGGGATTCTGTTCTCTCACGTCCTACATGCCATGGAAGTCTGCCTCATTGTCCTCATTTGAGCTGCACTTAGCAACACAATCTGATTCGCCTTTCTTCTAGGAACTCACACTCAAGGACCCCATACCTACAGGAGAAAGGAGGCTTGCGTTCTTTCTGCAACCAAAGCACAGTTGTTCCTGTTACCCTGCAGGATTTTAGAATAGCCTAAGGACCGATAGCCTACATAGAGCATTTCAAATTTGAGGCAGTTCGCTACATGTAGAACACTTTGTGAAGAAAAGTTGATTCAGGCAAGGGACAAGGGTAGAGCTAGAGTCTCTTTTGACTTGTTAGAAATCAGAAGGCTTCAGGCTGATGGTTCACCGGCAAAGAAACCTGATGGCACGAGCCTTGCTTTCCCTTCTTAAAAGCTCTTAGTCATGCTGCCCTGAAGCTACCTAAATAACTCTCTTTTTGACTGGCCTCTAGTCACTGTAGTTAGCCCTCTGGAACAAAAAGCAGTTTTCTCTAAGGAAACACGGTGCTTCCATAGTATGGGTGGGAGCTCATCTTATCAGGCTCTAGAGCTAAAGGGAAACTTGACGTGAGTACTTGCCTCACCCTAAGGCCTGAGGAGCCCTGCTGAAGCGAAAGCGTGTTGCAGTTTGCATCAGCTCGTATTCGAAGTTCTGCTTTACTTTAAGGTTTCTACACATTTCCAGACACTTAGGAACCTCGTGTGGGCACCCCATTGCCTACAAATACAGTGAGTAGCAGCAGGCTCCACTGCCCTTCAAAGAAACATCCAGGCCGTAAGCCTTTCCAAGTCACTCTATGTATTCAGAGACTAGGGCAATACACTGCACCCTTCCTTGGGAACGCTAGATGTCCTCAGCACACCAACAGCTCCAGGGATTCTGTTCTCTCACGTCCTACATGCCATGGAGTCTGCCTCATTGTCCGATTTTGAGCTGCTCTTAGAAACACAATCTGCTTCGCCTTTCTTCCAGGAACTCACACCCAAGGACCCCATACCTACAGTAGAAAGGAGGCTTGCATCCTACTGCAACGAAACCACAGTTTTCCTGTTACACTGCAGGATTTTACAATAGGCTTTAGCCTATTCTAGCCCGATAGCCTACATAGAGCATTTCAAATTTGAGGGAGTTCGCTACATGGAGAACACTTTGTGAAGAAAAGTTGATTCAGGCAAGGGACCAGGGTAGAGCTAGAGTCTCTTTTGACTTGTTAGAAATCAGAAGACTTCAGGCTGATTGTTCACCGGCAAAGAAGACCTGATGGCACAAGCCTTGCTTTCCCATATTAAAAGCTCTTAGTCATGCTGCCCTGAAGCTACCTAAATAACTCTCTTTTTGACTGGCCTCTAGTCACTGTAGTTAGCCCTCTGGAACAAAAAGCAGTTTTCTCTAAAGAAACACGGTGCTTCCATAGTATGGGTGGGAGCTCATCCTGTCAGGCTCTAGAGCTAAAGGGAAACTTGACGTGAGTACTTGCCTCACGCTAAGGCCTGAAAAGCCCTGCTGAAGCGAAACCGTGTTGCAGTTTCCATTAGCTAGTATTCGCAGTTCTGCTTTACTTTAACGTTTCTCCGCTTTTCCAGACACTTAGGACCCTCGTGTGGGCACCCCACTGCCTACAAATACAGTGAGTAGCAGCAGGTTCCACTGCCCTTCTAAGAAACTTCCAGGCCGTAAGTCTTTCCAAGTCACTCTGCATTCAGAGAGCAGGGCAATACACTGCACCCTTCCTTGGGAAAGCTAGATGTCCTCAGCACACCAACAGCTCCAGGGATTCTGTTCTCTCACGTCCTACATGCCATGGAAGTCTGCCTCATTGTCCTCATTTGAGCTGCACTTAGCAACACAATCTGATTCGCCTTTCTTCTAGGAACTCACACTCAAGGACCCCATACCTACAGGAGAAAGGAGGCTTGCGTTCCTTCTGCAACCAAAGCACAGTTGTTCCTGTTACCCTGCAGGATTTTAGAATAGCCTAAGGACCGATAGCCTACATAGAGCATTTCAAATTTGAGGCAGTTCGCTACATGTAGAACACTTTGTGAAGAAAAGTTGATTCAGGCAAGGGACAAGGGTAGAGCTAGAGTCTCTTTTGACTTGTTAGAAATCAGAAGGCTTCAGGCTGATGGTTCACCGGCAAAGAAACCTGATGGCACGAGCCTTGCTTTCCCTTCTTAAAAGCTCTTAGTCATGCTGCCCTGAAGCTACATAAATAACTCTCTTTTTGACTGGCCTCTAGTCACTGTAGTTAGCCCTCTGGAACAATAAGCAGTTTTCTCTAAGGAAACACGGTGCTTCCATAGTATGGGTGGGAGCTCATCTTATCAGGCTCTAGAGCTAAAGGGAAACTTGACGTGAGTACTTGCCTCACGCTAAGGCCTGAGGAGCCCTGCTGAAGCGAAAGCGTGTTGCAGTTTGCATCAGCTCGTATTCGAAGTTCTGCTTTACTTTAACGTTTCTACACATTTCCAGACACCTAGGAACCTCGTGTGGGCACCCCATTGCCTACAAATACAGTGAGTAGCAGCAGGCTCCACTGCCCTTCAAAGAAACATCCAGGCCGTAAGCCTTTCCAAGTCACTCTATGTATTCAGAGACTAGGGCAATACACTGCACCCTTCCTTGGGAACGCTAGATGTCCTCAGCACACCAACAGCTCCAGGGATTCTGTTCTCTCACGTCCTACATGCCATGGAAGTCTGCCTCATTGTCCTCATTTGAGCTGCACTTAGCAACACAATCTGCTTCACCTCTGTTCTAGGAACTCACACCCAAGGACCCCATACCTACAGTAGAAACGAGGCTTGCATTCCTACTGCAACGAAACCACTGTTTCCTGTTACACTGCAGGATTTTGAATAGGCTAAGGACCGATAGCCTACTCAAAGTGTTCCAAGGATGAGTGAGTTCGCTACATGCAGGACACTTTGGGAAGTAATGTTGATTCAGGCAAGGGAACAGGGTGTAGCTAGAGTCTCTTTTGACTTGTTGGAAATCAGAAGGGTTTAGACTTCGTGTTCACCGCAAAAGATGACCTGATGGCACAAGCCTTGTTTCCCATATTAAAAGCTCTATTCAGGCTGCCCTGAAGCTACCTAAATACGTCTATTTCTGACTGGCCTCTAGTCACTGTAGTTACACTCTGGACGAAAAGGTTTCTCTAACGAAGCACGATGCTTCCATAGCATGGGTGGTAGCTCATCCCGTCAGGCTCTAGAGCTAAAGGGAAACTTGACGTCAGTACTTGCCTCACGCTAAGGCCTGAAGAGCCCTGCTGAAGCGAAAGCGTGTTGCAGTTTACATTAGCTCGTATTCGCAGTTCTGCTTTACTTTAACGTTTCTACGGTTTTCCAGACTCTTTGGACCCTCGTGTGGGCACCCCATTGCCTACCAATACAGTGAGTACCAGCAGGCCGTACTGCCCTTCTAAGAAACATCCAGGCCGTAAGCCTTTCCAAGTCCCTCTATGTGTTCAGAGAGTAGGGCAATACACTGCACCCTTCCTTGGGAAAGCTAGATGTCCTCAGCACACCAACAGCTCCAGGGATTCTGTTCTCTCACGTCCTACATGCCATGGAGTCTGCCTCATTGTCCGATTTTGAGCTGCTCTTAGAAACACAATCTGCTTCGCCTTTCTTCCAGGAACTCACACCCAAGGACCCCATACCTACAGTAGAAAGGAGGCTTGCATCCTACTGCAACGAAACCACAGTTTTCCTGTTACACTGCAGGATTTTAGAATAGGCTTTAGCCTATTCTAGCCCGATAGCCTACATAGAGCATTTCAAATTTGAGGGAGTTCGCTACATGGAGAACACTTTGTGAAGAAAAGTTGATTCAGGCAAGGGACCAGGGTAGAGCTAGAGTCTCTTTTGACTTGTTAGAAATCAGAAGACTTCAGGCTGATTGTTCACCGGCAAAGAAGACCTGATGGCACAAGCCTTGCTTTCCCATATTAAAAGCTCTTAGTCATGCTGCCCTGAAGCTACCTAAATAACTCTCTTTTTGACTGGCCTCTAGTCACTGTAGTTAGCCCTCTGGAACAAAAAGCAGTTTTCTCTAAAGAAACACGGTGCTTCCATAGTATGGGTGGGAGCTCATCCCGGCAGGCTCTAGAGCTAAAGGGAAACTTGACGTGAGTACTTGCCTCACGCTAAGGCCTGAAAAGCCCTGCTGAAGCGAAAGCGTGTTGCAGTTTCCATTAGCTAGTATTCGCAGTTCTGCTTTACTTTAACGTTTCTCCGCTTTTCCAGACACTTAGGACCCTCGTGTGGGCACCCCATTGCCTACAAATACAGTGAGTAGCAGCAGGCTCCACTGCCCTTCAAAGAAACATCCAGGCCGTAAGCCTTTCCAAGTCACTCTATGTATTCAGAGACTAGGGCAATACACTGCACCCTTCCTTGGGAACGCTAGATGTCCTCAGCACACCAACAGCTCCAGGGATTCTGTTCTCTCACGTCCTACATGCCATGGAAGTCTGCCTCATTGTCCTCATTTGAGCTGCACTTAGCAACACAATCTGCTTCACCTCTGTTCTAGGAACTCACACCCAAGGACCCCATACCTACAGTAGAAACGAGGCTTGCATTCCTACTGCAACGAAACCACTGTTTCCTGTTACACTGCAGGATTTTGAATAGGCTAAGGACCGATAGCCTACTCAAAGTGTTCCAAGGATGAGTGAGTTCGCTACATGCAGAACACTTTGGGAAGTAATGTTGATTCAGGCAAGGGAACAGGGTGTAGCTAGAGTCTCTTTTGACTTGTTGGAAATCAGAAGGGTTTAGACTTCGTGTTCACCGCAAAAGATGACCTGATGGCACAAGCCTTGTTTCCCATATTAAAAGCTCTATTCATGCTGCCCTGAAGCTACCTAAATACGTCTATTTCTGACTGGCCTCTAGTCACTGTAGTTACACTCTGGACGAAAAGGTTTCTCTAACGAAGCACGATGCTTCCATAGCATGGGTGGTAGCTCATCCCGTCAGGCTCTAGAGCTAAAGGGAAACTTGACGTCAGTACTTGCCTCACGCTAAGGCCTGAAGAGCCCTGCTGAAGCGAAAGCGTGTTGCAGTTTACATTAGCTCGTATTCGCAGTTCTGCTTTACTTTAACGTTTCTACGGTTTTCCAGACTCTTTGGACCCTCGTGTGGGCACCCCATTGCCTACCAATACAGTGAGTACCAGCAGGCCGTACTGCCCTTCTAAGAAACATCCAGGCCGTAAGCCTTTCCAAGTCCCTCTATGTGTTCAGAGAGTAGGGCAATACACTGCACCCTTCCTTGGGAAAGCTAGATGTCCTCAGCACACCAACAGCTCCAGGGATTCTGTTCTCTCACGTCCTACATGCCATGGAGTCTGCCTCATTGTCCGATTTTGAGCTGCTCTTAGAAACACAATCTGCTTCGCCTTTCTTCCAGGAACTCACACCCAAGGACCCCATACCTACAGTAGAAAGGAGGCTTGCATCCTACTGCAACGAAACCACAGTTTTCCTGTTACACTGCAGGATTTTAGAATAGGCTTTAGCCTATTCTAGCCCGATAGCCTACATAGAGCATTTCAAATTTGAGGGAGTTCGCTACATGGAGAACACTTTGTGAAGAAAAGTTGATTCAGGCAAGGGACCAGGGTAGAGCTAGAGTCTCTTTTGACTTGTTAGAAATCAGAAGACTTCAGGCTGATTGTTCACCTGCAAAGAAGACCTGATGGCACAAGCCTTGCTTTCCCATATTAAAAGCTCTTAGTCATGCTGCCCTGAAGCTACCTAAATAACTCTCTTTTTGACTGGCCTCTAGTCACTGTAGTTAGCCCTCTGGAACAAAAAGCAGTTTTCTCTAAAGAAACACGGTGCTTCCATAGTATGGGTGGGAGCTCATCCCGGCAGGCTCTAGAGCTAAAGGGAAACTTGACGTGAGTACTTGCCTCACGCTAAGGCCTGAAAAGCCCTGCTGAAGCGAAAGCGTGTTGCAGTTTCCATTAGCTAGTATTCGCAGTTCTGCTTTACTTTAACGTTTCTCCGCTTTTCCAGACACTTAGGACCCTCGTGTGGGCACCCCACTGCCTACAAATACAGTGAGTACCAGCAGGTTCCACTGCCCTTCTAAGAAACTTCCAGGCCGTAAGTCTTTCCAAGTCACTCTGCATTCAGAGAGCAGGGCAATACACTGCACCCTTCCTTGGGAAAGCTAGATGTCCTCAGCACACCAACAGCTCCAGGGATTCTGTTCTCTCACGTCCTACATGCCATGGAAGTCTGCCTCATTGTCCTCATTTGAGCTGCACTTAGCAACACAATCTGCTTCACCTCTGTTCTAGGAACTCACACCCAAGGACCCCATACCTACAGTAGAAACGAGGCTTGCATTCCTACTGCAACGAAACCACTGTTTCCTGTTACACTGCAGGATTTTGAATAGGCTAAGGACCGATAGCCTACTCAAAGTGTTCCAAGGATGAGTGAGTTCGCTACATGCAGAACACTTTGGGAAGTAATGTTGATTCAGGCAAGGGAACAGGGTGTAGCTAGAGTCTCTTTTGACTTGTTGGAAATCAGAAGGGTTTAGACTTCGTGTTCACCGCAAAAGATGACCTGATGGCACAAGCCTTGTTTCCCATATTAAAAGCTCTATTCAGGCTGCCCTGAAGCTACCTAAATACGTCTATTTCTGACTGGCCTCTAGTCACTGTAGTTACACTCTGGACGAAAAGGTTTCTCTAACGAAGCACGATGCTACCATAGCATGGGTGGTAGCTCATCCCGTCAGGCTCTAGAGCTAAAGGGAAACTTGACGTCAGTACTTGCCTCACGCTAAGGCCTGAAGAGCCCTGCTGAAGCGAAAGCGTGTTGCAGTTTACATTAGCTCGTATTCGCAGTTCTGCTTTACTTTAACGTTTCTACGGTTTTCCAGACTCTTTGGACCCTCGTGTGGGCACCCCATTGCCTACCAATACAGTGAGTACCAGCAGGCCGTACTGCCCTTCTAAGAAACATCCAGGCCGTAAGCCTTTCCAAGTCCCTCTATGTGTTCAGAGAGTAGGGCAATACACTGCACCCTTCCTTGGGAAAGCTAGATGTCCTCAGCACACCAACAGCTCCAGGGATTCTGTTCTCTCACGTCCTACATGCCATGGAGTCTGCCTCATTGTCCAATTTTGAGCTGCTCTTAGAAACACAATCTGCTTCGCCTTTCTTCCAGGAACTCACACCCAAGGACCCCATACCTACAGTAGAAAGGAGGCTTGCATCCTACTGCAACGAAACCACAGTTTTCCTGTTACACTGCAGGATTTTAGAATAGGCTTTAGCCTATTCTAGCCCGATAGCCTACATAGAGCATTTCAAATTTGAGGGAGTTCGCTACATGGAGAACACTTTGTGAAGAAAAGTTGATTCAGGCAAGGGACCAGGGTAGAGCTAGAGTCTCTTTTGACTTGTTAGAAATCAGAAGACTTCAGGCTGATTGTTCACCGGCAAAGAAGACCTGATGGCACAAGCCTTGCTTTCCCATATTAAAAGCTCTTAGTCATGCTGCCCTGAAGCTACCTAAATAACTCTCTTTTTGACTGGCCTCTAGTCACTGTAGTTAGCCCTCTGGAACAAAAAGCAGTTTTCTCTAAAGAAACACGGTGCTTCCATAGTATGGGTGGGAGCTCATCCTGTCAGGCTCTAGAGCTAAAGGGAAACTTGACGTGAGTACTTGCCTCACGCTAAGGCCTGAAAAGCCCTGCTGAAGCGAAAGCGTGTTGCAGTTTCCATTAGCTAGTATTCGCAGTTCTGCTTTACTTTAACGTTTCTCCGCTTTTCCAGACACTTAGGACCCTCGTGTGGGCACCCCACTGCCTACAAATACAGTGAGTAGCAGCAGGTTCCACTGCCCTTCTAAGAAACTTCCAGGCCGTAAGTCTTTCCAAGTCACTCTGCATTCAGAGAGCAGGGCAATACACTGCACCCTTCCTTGGGAAAGCTAGATGTCCTCAGCACACCAACAGCTCCAGGGATTCTGTTCTCTCACGTCCTACATGCCATGGAAGTCTGCCTCATTGTCCTCATTTGAGCTGCACTTAGCAACACAATCTGATTCGCCTTTCTTCTAGGAACTCACACTCAAGGACCCCATACCTACAGGAGAAAGGAGGCTTGCGTTCCTTCTGCAACCAAAGCACAGTTGTTCCTGTTACCCTGCAGGATTTTAGAATAGCCTAAGGACCGATAGCCTACATAGAGCATTTCAAATTTGAGGCAGTTCGCTACATGTAGAACACTTTGTGAAGAAAAGTTGATTCAGGCAAGGGACAAGGGTAGAGCTAGAGTCTCTTTTGACTTGTTAGAAATCAGAAGGCTTCAGGCTGATGGTTCACCGGCAAAGAAACCTGATGGCACGAGCCTTGCTTTCCCTTCTTAAAAGCTCTTAGTCATGCTGCCCTGAAGCTACCTAAATAACTCTCTTTTTGACTGGCCTCTAGTCACTGTAGTTAGCCCTCTGGAACAAAAAGCAGTTTTCTCTAAGGAAACACGGTGCTTCCATAGTATGGGTGGGAGCTCATCTTATCAGGCTCTAGAGCTAAAGGGAAACTTGACGTGAGTACTTGCCTCACGCTAAGGCCTGAGGAGCCCTGCTGAAGCGAAAGCGTGTTGCAGTTTGCATCAGCTCGTATTCGAAGTTCTGCTTTACTTTAACGTTTCTACACATTTCCAGACACTTAGGAACCTCGTGTGGGCACCCCATTGCCTACAAATACAGTGAGTAGCAGCAGGCTCCACTGCCCTTCAAAGAAACATCCAGGCCGTAAGCCTTTCCAAGTCACTCTATGTATTCAGAGACTAGGGCAATACACTGCACCCTTCCTTGGGAACGCTAGATGTCCTCAGCACACCAACAGCTCCAGGGATTCTGTTCTCTCACGTCCTACATGCCATGGAAGTCTGCCTCATTGTCCTCATTTGAGCTGCACTTAGCAACACAATCTGCTTCACCTCTGTTCTAGGAACTCACACCCAAGGACCCCATACCTACAGTAGAAACGAGGCTTGCATTCCTACTGCAACGAAACCACTGTTTCCTGTTACACTGCAGGATTTTGAATAGGCTAAGGACCGATAGCCTACTCAAAGTGTTCCAAGGATGAGTGAGTTCGCTACATGCAGAACACTTTGGGAAGTAATGTTGATTCAGGCAAGGGAACAGGGTGTAGCTAGAGTCTCTTTTGACTTGTTGGAAATCAGAAGGGTTTAGACTTCGTGTTCACCGCAAAAGATGACCTGATGGCACAAGCCTTGTTTCCCATATTAAAAGCTCTATTCAGGCTGCCCTGAAGCTACCTAAATACGTCTATTTCTGACTGGCCTCTAGTCACTGTAGTTACACTCTGGACGAAAAGGTTTCTCTAACGAAGCACGATGCTTCCATAGCATGGGTGGTAGCTCATCCCGTCAGGCTCTAGAGCTAAAGGGAAACTTGACGTCAGTACTTGCCTCACGCTAAGGCCTGAAGAGCCCTGCTGAAGCGAAAGCGTGTTGCAGTTTACATTAGCTCGTATTCGCAGTTCTGCTTTACTTTAACGTTTCTACGGTTTTCCAGACTCTTTGGACCCTCGTGTGGGCACCCCATTGCCTACCAATACAGTGAGTACCAGCAGGCCGTACTGCCCTTCTAAGAAACATCCAGGCCGTAAGCCTTTCCAAGTCCCTCTATGTGTTCAGAGAGTAGGGCAATACACTGCACCCTTCCTTGGGAAAGCTAGATGTCCTCAGCACACCAACAGCTCCAGGGATTCTGTTCTCTCACGTCCTACATGCCATGGAGTCTGCCTCATTGTCCGATTTTGAGCTGCTCTTAGAAACACAATCTGCTTCGCCTTTCTTCCAGGAACTCACACCCAAGGACCCCATACCTACAGTAGAAAGGAGGCTTGCATCCTACTGCAACGAAACCACAGTTTTCCTGTTACACTGCAGGATTTTAGAATAGGCTTTAGCCTATTCTAGCCCGATAGCCTACATAGAGCATTTCAAATTTGAGGGAGTTCGCTATATGTAGAACACTTTGTGAAGAAAAGTTGATTCAGGCAAGGGACCAGGGTAGAGCTAGAGTCTCTTTTGACTTGTTAGAAATCAGAAGACTTCAGGCTGATTGTTCACCGGCAAAGAAGACCTGATGGCACAAGCCTTGCTTTCCCATATTAAAAGCTCTTAGTCATGCTGCCCTGAAGCTACCTAAATAACTCTCTTTTTGACTGGCCTCTAGTCACTGTAGTTAGCCCTCTGGAACAAAAAGCAGTTTTCTCTAAAGAAACACGGTGCTTCCATAGTATGGGTGGGAGCTCATCCTGTCAGGCTCTAGAGCTAAAGGGAAACTTGACGTGAGTACTTGCCTCACGCTAAGGCCTGAAAAGCCCTGCTGAAGCGAAAGCGTGTTGCAGTTTCCATTAGCTAGTATTCGCAGTTCTGCTTTACTTTAACGTTTCTCCGCTTTTCCAGACACTTAGGACCCTCGTGTGGGCACCCCACTGCCTACAAATACAGTGAGTACCAGCAGGTTCCACTGCCCTTCTAAGAAACTTCCAGGCCGTAAGTCTTTCCAAGTCACTCTGCATTCAGAGAGCAGGGCAATACACTGCACCCTTCCTTGGGAAAGCTAGATGTCCTCAGCACACCAACAGCTCCAGGGATTCTGTTCTCTCACGTCCTACATGCCATGGAAGTCTGCCTCATTGTCCTCATTTGAGCTGCACTTAGCAACACAATCTGATTCGCCTTTCTTCTAGGAACTCACACTCAAGGACCCCATACCTACAGGAGAAAGGAGGCTTGCGTTCTTTCTGCAACCAAAGCACAGTTGTTCCTGTTACCCTGCAGGATTTTAGAATAGCCTAAGGACCGATAGCCTACATAGAGCATTTCAAATTTGAGGCAGTTCGCTACATGTAGAACACTTTGTGAAGAAAAGTTGATTCAGGCAAGGGACAAGGGTAGAGCTAGAGTCTCTTTTGACTTGTTAGAAATCAGAAGGCTTCAGGCTGATGGTTCACCGGCAAAGAAACCTGATGGCACGAGCCTTGCTTTCCCTTCTTAAAAGCTCTTAGTCATGCTGCCCTGAAGCTACCTAAATAACTCTCTTTTTGACTGGCCTCTAGTCACTGTAGTTAGCCCTCTGGAACAAAAAGCAGTTTTCTCTAAGGAAACACGGTGCTTCCATAGTATGGGTGGGAGCTCATCTTATCAGGCTCTAGAGCTAAAGGGAAACTTGACGTGAGTACTTGCCTCACGCTAAGGCCTGAGGAGCCCTGCTGAAGCGAAAGCGTGTTGCAGTTTGCATCAGCTCGTATTCGAAGTTCTGCTTTACTTTAACGTTTCTACACATTTCCAGACACCTAGGAACCTCGTGTGGGCACCCCATTGCCTACAAATACAGTGAGTAGCAGCAGGCTCCACTGCCCTTCAAAGAAACATCCAGGCCGTAAGCCTTTCCAAGTCACTCTATGTATTCAGAGACTAGGGCAATACACTGCACCCTTCCTTGGGAACGCTAGATGTCCTCAGCACACCAACAGCTCCAGGGATTCTGTTCTCTCACGTCCTACATGCCATGGAAGTCTGCCTCATTGTCCTCATTTGAGCTGCACTTAGCAACACAATCTGCTTCACCTCTGTTCTAGGAACTCACACCCAAGGACCCCATACCTACAGTAGAAACGAGGCTTGCATTCCTACTGCAACGAAACCACTGTTTCCTGTTACACTGCAGGATTTTGAATAGGCTAAGGACCGATAGCCTACTCAAAGTGTTCCAAGGATGAGTGAGTTCGCTACATGCAGAACACTTTGGGAAGTAATGTTGATTCAGGCAAGGGAACAGGGTGTAGCTAGAGTCTCTTTTGACTTGTTGGAAATCAGAAGGGTTTAGACTTCGTGTTCACCGCAAAAGATGACCTGATGGCACAAGCCTTGTTTCCCATATTAAAAGCTCTATTCAGGCTGCCCTGAAGCTACCTAAATACGTCTATTTCTGACTGGCCTCTAGTCACTGTAGTTACACTCTGGACGAAAAGGTTTCTCTAACGAAGCACGATGCTTCCATAGCATGGGTGGTAGCTCATCCCGTCAGGCTCTAGAGCTAAAGGGAAACTTGACGTCAGTACTTGCCTCACGCTAAGGCCTGAAGAGCCCTGCTGAAGCGAAAGCGTGTTGCAGTTTACATTAGCTCGTATTCGCAGTTCTGCTTTACTTTAACGTTTCTACGGTTTTCCAGACTCTTTGGACCCTCGTGTGGGCACCCCATTGCCTACCAATACAGTGAGTACCAGCAGGCCGTACTGCCCTTCTAAGAAACATCCAGGCCGTAAGCCTTTCCAAGTCCCTCTATGTGTTCAGAGAGTAGGGCAATACACTGCACCCTTCCTTGGGAAAGCTAGATGTCCTCAGCACACCAACAGCTCCAGGGATTCTGTTCTCTCACGTCCTACATGCCATGGAGTCTGCCTCATTGTCCGATTTTGAGCTGCTCTTAGAAACACAATCTGCTTCGCCTTTCTTCCAGGAACTCACACCCAAGGACCCCATACCTACAGTAGAAAGGAGGCTTGCATCCTACTGCAACGAAACCACAGTTTTCCTGTTACACTGCAGGATTTTAGAATAGGCTTTAGCCTATTCTAGCCCGATAGCCTACATAGAGCATTTGAAATTTGAGGGAGTTCGCTATATGTAGAACACTTTGTGAAGAAAAGTTGATTCAGGCAAGGGACCAGGGTAGAGCTAGAGTCTCTTTTGACTTGTTAGAAATCAGAAGACTTCAGGCTGATTGTTCACCGGCAAAGAAGACCTGATGGCACAAGCCTTGCTTTCCCATATTAAAAGCTCTTAGTCATGCTGCCCTGAAGCTACCTAAATAACTCTCTTTTTGACTGGCCTCTAGTCACTGTAGTTAGCCCTCTGGAACAAAAAGCAGTTTTCTCTAAAGAAACACGGTGCTTCCATAGTATGGGTGGGAGCTCATCCTGTCAGGCTCTAGAGCTAAAGGGAAACTTGACGTGAGTACTTGCCTCACGCTAAGGCCTGAAAAGCCCTGCTGAAGCGAAAGCGTGTTGCAGTTTCCATTAGCTAGTATTCGCAGTTCTGCTTTACTTTAACGTTTCTCCGCTTTTCCAGACACTTAGGACCCTCGTGTGGGCACCCCACTGCCTACAAATACAGTGAGTACCAGCAGGTTCCACTGCCCTTCTAAGAAACTTCCAGGCCGTAAGTCTTTCCAAGTCACTCTGCATTCAGAGAGCAGGGCAATACACTGCACCCTTCCTTGGGAAAGCTAGATGTCCTCAGCACACCAACAGCTCCAGGGATTCTGTTCTCTCACGTCCTACATGCCATGGAAGTCTGCCTCATTGTCCTCATTTGAGCTGCACTTAGCAACACAATCTGATTCGCCTTTCTTCTAGGAACTCACACTCAAGGACCCCATACCTACAGGAGAAAGGAGGCTTGCGTTCTTTCTGCAACCAAAGCACAGTTGTTCCTGTTACCCTGCAGGATTTTAGAATAGCCTAAGGACCGATAGCCTACATAGAGCATTTCAAATTTGAGGCAGTTCGCTACATGTAGAACACTTTGTGAAGAAAAGTTGATTCAGGCAAGGGACAAGGGTAGAGCTAGAGTCTCTTTTGACTTGTTAGAAATCAGAAGGCTTCAGGCTGATGGTTCACCGGCAAAGAAACCTGATGGCACGAGCCTTGCTTTCCCTTCTTAAAAGCTCTTAGTCATGCTGCCCTGAAGCTACCTAAATAACTCTCTTTTTGACTGGCCTCTAGTCACTGTAGTTAGCCCTCTGGAACAAAAAGCAGTTTTCTCTAAGGAAACACGGTGCTTCCATAGTATGGGTGGGAGCTCATCTTATCAGGCTCTAGAGCTAAAGGGAAACTTGACGTGAGTACTTGCCTCACCCTAAGGCCTGAGGAGCCCTGCTGAAGCGAAAGCGTGTTGCAGTTTGCATCAGCTCGTATTCGAAGTTCTGCTTTACTTTAACGTTTCTACACATTTCCAGACACTTAGGAACCTCGTGTGGGCACCCCATTGCCTACAAATACAGTGAGTAGCAGCAGGCTCCACTGCCCTTCAAAGAAACATCCAGGCCGTAAGCCTTTCCAAGTCACTCTATGTATTCAGAGACTAGGGCAATACACTGCACCCTTCCTTGGGAACGCTAGATGTCCTCAGCACACCAACAGCTCCAGGGATTCTGTTCTCTCACGTCCTACATGCCATGGAAGTCTGCCTCATTGTCCTCATTTGAGCTGCACTTAGCAACACAATCTGCTTCACCTCTGTTCTAGGAACTCACACCCAAGGACCCCATACCTACAGTAGAAACGAGGCTTGCATTCCTACTGCAACGAAACCACTGTTTCCTGTTACACTGCAGGATTTTGAATAGGCTAAGGACCGATAGCCTACTCAAAGTGTTCCAAGGATGAGTGAGTTCGCTACATGCAGAACACTTTGGGAAGTAATGTTGATTCAGGCAAGGGAACAGGGTGTAGCTAGAGTCTCTTTTGACTTGTTGGAAATCAGAAGGGTTTAGACTTCGTGTTCACCGCAAAAGATGACCTGATGGCACAAGCCTTGTTTCCCATATTAAAAGCTCTATTCAGGCTGCCCTGAAGCTACCTAAATACGTCTATTTCTGACTGGCCTCTAGTCACTGTAGTTACACTCTGGACGAAAAGGTTTCTCTAACGAAGCACGATGCTTCCATAGCATGGGTGGTAGCTCATCCCGTCAGGCTCTAGAGCTAAAGGGAAACTTGACGTCAGTACTTGCCTCACGCTAAGGCCTGAAGAGCCCTGCTGAAGCGAAAGCGTGTTGCAGTTTACATTAGCTCGTATTCGCAGTTCTGCTTTACTTTAACGTTTCTACGGTTTTCCAGACTCTTTGGACCCTCGTGTGGGCACCCCATTGCCTACCAATACAGTGAGTACCAGCAGGCCGTACTGCCCTTCTAAGAAACATCCAGGCCGTAAGCCTTTCCAAGTCCCTCTATGTGTTCAGAGAGTAGGGCAATACACTGCACCCTTCCTTGGGAAAGCTAGATGTCCTCAGCACACCAACAGCTCCAGGGATTCTGTTCTCTCACGTCCTACATGCCATGGAGTCTGCCTCATTGTCCTCATTTGAGCTGCACTTAGCAACACAATCTGATTCGCCTTTCTTCTAGGAACTCACACTCAAGGACCCCATACCTACAGGAGAAAGGAGGCTTGCGTTCCTTCTGCAACCAAAGCACAGTTGTTCCTGTTACCCTGCAGGATTTTAGAATAGCCTAAGGATCGATAGCCTACATAGAGCATTTCAAATTTGAGGCAGTTCGCTACATGTAGAACACTTTGTGAAGAAAAGTTGATTCAGGCAAGGGACAAGGGTAGAGCTAGAGTCTCTTTTGACTTGTTAGAAATCAGAAGGCTTCAGGCTGATGGTTCACCGGCAAAGAAACCTGATGGCACGAGCCTTGCTTTCCCTTCTTAAAAGCTCTTAGTCATGCTGCCCTGAAGCTACCTAAATAACTCTCTTTTTGACTGGCCTCTAGTCACTGTAGTTAGCCCTCTGGAACAAAAAGCAGTTTTCTCTAAGGAAACACGGTGCTTCCATAGTATGGGTGGGAACTCATCTTATCAGGCTCTAGAGCTAAAGGGAAACTTGACGTGAGTACTTGCCTCACGCTAAGGCCTGAGGAGCCCTGCTGAAGCGAAAGCGTGTTGCAGTTTGCATCAGCTCGTATTCGAAGTTCTGCTTTACTTTAACGTTTCTACACATTTCCAGACACCTAGGAACCTCGTGTGGGCACCCCATTGCCTACAAATACAGTGAGTAGCAGCAGGCTCCACTGCCCTTCAAAGAAACATCCAGGCCGTAAGCCTTTCCAAGTCACTCTATGTATTCAGAGACTAGGGCAATACACTGCACCCTTCCTTGGGAACGCTAGATGTCCTCAGCACACCAACAGCTCCAGGGATTCTGTTCTCTCACGTCCTACATGCCATGGAAGTCTGCCTCATTGTCCTCATTTGAGCTGCACTTAGCAACACAATCTGCTTCACCTCTGTTCTAGGAACTCACACCCAAGGACCCCATACCTACAGTAGAAACGAGGCTTGCATTCCTACTGCAACGAAACCACTGTTTCCTGTTACACTGCAGGATTTTGAATAGGCTAAGGACCGATAGCCTACTCAAAGTGTTCCAAGGATGAGTGAGTTCGCTACATGCAGAACACTTTGGGAAGTAATGTTGATTCAGGCAAGGGAACAGGGTGTAGCTAGAGTCTCTTTTGACTTGTTGGAAATCAGAAGGGTTTAGACTTCGTGTTCACCGCAAAAGATGACCTGATGGCACAAGCCTTGTTTCCCATATTAAAAGCTCTATTCAGGCTGCCCTGAAGCTACCTAAATACGTCTATTTCTGACTGGCCTCTAGTCACTGTAGTTACACTCTGGACGAAAAGGTTTCTCTAACGAAGCACGATGCTTCCATAGCATGGGTGGTAGCTCATCCCGTCAGGCTCTAGAGCTAAAGGGAAACTTGACGTCAGTACTTGCCTCACGCTAAGGCCTGAAGAGCCCTGCTGAAGCGAAAGCGTGTTGCAGTTTACATTAGCTCGTATTCGCAGTTCTGCTTTACTTTAACGTTTCTACGGTTTTCCAGACTCTTTGGACCCTCGTGTGGGCACCCCATTGCCTACCAATACAGTGAGTACCAGCAGGCCGTACTGCCCTTCTAAGAAACATCCAGGCCGTAAGCCTTTCCAAGTCCCTCTATGTGTTCAGAGAGTAGGGCAATACACTGCACCCTTCCTTGGGAAAGCTAGATGTCCTCAGCACACCAACAGCTCCAGGGATTCTGTTCTCTCACGTCCTACATGCCATGGAGTCTGCCTCATTGTCCGATTTTGAGCTGCTCTTAGAAACACAATCTGCTTCGCCTTTCTTCCAGGAACTCACACCCAAGGACCCCATACCTACAGTAGAAAGGAGGCTTGCATCCTACTGCAACGAAACCACAGTTTTCCTGTTACACTGCAGGATTTTAGAATAGGCTTTAGCCTATTCTAGCCCGATAGCCTACATAGAGCATTTCAAATTTGAGGGAGTTCGCTATATGTAGAACACTTTGTGAAGAAAAGTTGATTCAGGCAAGGGACCAGGGTAGAGCTAGAGTCTCTTTTGACTTGTTAGAAATCAGAAGACTTCAGGCTGATTGTTCACCGGCAAAGAAGACCTGATGGCACAAGCCTTGCTTTCCCATATTAAAAGCTCTTAGTCATGCTGCCCTGAAGCTACCTAAATAACTCTCTTTTTGACTGGCCTCTAGTCACTGTAGTTAGCCCTCTGGAACAAAAAGCAGTTTTCTCTAAAGAAACACGGTGCTTCCATAGTATGGGTGGGAGCTCATCCTGTCAGGCTCTAGAGCTAAAGGGAAACTTGACGTGAGTACTTGCCTCACGCTAAGGCCTGAAAAGCCCTGCTGAAGCGAAAGCGTGTTGCAGTTTCCATTAGCTAGTATTCGCAGTTCTGCTTTACTTTAACGTTTCTCCGCTTTTCCAGACACTTAGGACCCTCGTGTGGGCACCCCACTGCCTACAAATACAGTGAGTACCAGCAGGTTCCACTGCCCTTCTAAGAAACTTCCAGGCCGTAAGTCTTTCCAAGTCACTCTGCATTCAGAGAGCAGGGCAATACACTGCACCCTTCCTTGGGAAAGCTAGATGTCCTCAGCACACCAACAGCTCCAGGGATTCTGTTCTCTCACGTCCTACATGCCATGGAAGTCTGCCTCATTGTCCTCATTTGAGCTGCACTTAGCAACACAATCTGATTCGCCTTTCTTCTAGGAACTCACACTCAAGGACCCCATACCTACAGGAGAAAGGAGGCTTGCGTTCTTTCTGCAACCAAAGCACAGTTGTTCCTGTTACCCTGCAGGATTTTAGAATAGCCTAAGGACCGATAGCCTACATAGAGCATTTCAAATTTGAGGCAGTTCGCTACATGTAGAACACTTTGTGAAGAAAAGTTGATTCAGGCAAGGGACAAGGGTAGAGCTAGAGTCTCTTTTGACTTGTTAGAAATCAGAAGGCTTCAGGCTGATGGTTCACCGGCAAAGAAACCTGATGGCACGAGCCTTGCTTTCCCTTCTTAAAAGCTCTTAGTCATGCTGCCCTGAAGCTACCTAAATAACTCTCTTTTTGACTGGCCTCTAGTCACTGTAGTTAGCCCTCTGGAACAAAAAGCAGTTTTCTCTAAGGAAACACGGTGCTTCCATAGTATGGGTGGGAGCTCATCTTATCAGGCTCTAGAGCTAAAGGGAAACTTGACGTGAGTACTTGCCTCACCCTAAGGCCTGAGGAGCCCTGCTGAAGCGAAAGCGTGTTGCAGTTTGCATCAGCTCGTATTCGAAGTTCTGCTTTACTTTAACGTTTCTACACATTTCCAGACACTTAGGAACCTCGTGTGGGCACCCCATTGCCTACAAATACAGTGAGTAGCAGCAGGCTCCACTGCCCTTCAAAGAAACATCCAGGCCGTAAGCCTTTCCAAGTCACTCTATGTATTCAGAGACTAGGGCAATACACTGCACCCTTCCTTGGGAACGCTAGATGTCCTCAGCACACCAACAGCTCCAGGGATTCTGTTCTCTCACGTCCTACATGCCATGGAAGTCTGCCTCATTGTCCTCATTTGAGCTGCACTTAGCAACACAATCTGCTTCACCTCTGTTCTAGGAACTCACACCCAAGGACCCCATACCTACAGTAGAAACGAGGCTTGCATTCCTACTGCAACGAAACCACTGTTTCCTGTTACACTGCAGGATTTTGAATAGGCTAAGGACCGATAGCCTACTCAAAGTGTTCCAAGGATGAGTGAGTTCGCTACATGCAGAACACTTTGGGAAGTAATGTTGATTCAGGCAAGGGAACAGGGTGTAGCTAGAGTCTCTTTTGACTTGTTGGAAATCAGAAGGGTTTAGACTTCGTGTTCACCGCAAAAGATGACCTGATGGCACAAGCCTTGTTTCCCATATTAAAAGCTCTATTCAGGCTGCCCTGAAGCTACCTAAATACGTCTATTTCTGACTGGCCTCTAGTCACTGTAGTTACACTCTGGACGAAAAGGTTTCTCTAACGAAGCACGATGCTTCCATAGCATGGGTGGTAGCTCATCCCGTCAGGCTCTAGAGCTAAAGGGAAACTTGACGTCAGTACTTGCCTCACGCTAAGGCCTGAAGAGCCCTGCTGAAGCGAAAGCGTGTTGCAGTTTACATTAGCTCGTATTCGCAGTTCTGCTTTACTTTAACGTTTCTACGGTTTTCCAGACTCTTTGGACCCTCGTGTGGGCACCCCATTGCCTACCAATACAGTGAGTACCAGCAGGCCGTACTGCCCTTCTAAGAAACATCCAGGCCGTAAGCCTTTCCAAATCCCTCTGTGTGTTCAGAGAGTAGGGCAATACACTGCACCCTTCCTTGGGAAAGCTAGATGTCCTCAGCACACCAACAGCTCCAGGGATTCTGTTCTCTCACGTCCTACATGCCATGGAAGTCTGCCTCATTGTCCTCATTTGAGCTGCACTTAGCAACACAATCTGATTCGCCTTTCTTCTAGGAACTCACACTCAAGGACCCCATACCTACAGGAGAAAGGAGGCTTGCGTTCTTTCTGCAACCAAAGCACAGTTGTTCCTGTTACCCTGCAGGATTTTAGAATAGCCTAAGGACCGATAGCCTACATAGAGCATTTCAAATTTGAGGCAGTTCGCTACATGTAGAACACTTTGTGAAGAAAAGTTGATTCAGGCAAGGGACAAGGGTAGAGCTAGAGTCTCTTTTGACTTGTTAGAAATCAGAAGGCTTCAGGCTGATGGTTCACCGGCAAAGAAACCTGATGGCACGAGACTTGCTTTCCCTTCTTAAAAGCTCTTAGTCATGCTGCCCTGAAGCTACCTAAATAACTCTCTTTTTGACTGGCCTCTAGTCACTGTAGTTAGCCCTCTGGAACAAAAAGCAGTTTTCTCTAAGGAAACACGGTGCTTCCATAGTATGGGTGGGAGCTCATCTTATCAGGCTCTAGAGCTAAAGGGAAACTTGACGTGAGTACTTGCCTCACCCTAAGGCCTGAGGAGCCCTGCTGAAGCGAAAGCGTGTTGCAGTTTGCATCAGCTCGTATTCGAAGTTCTGCTTTACTTTAACGTTTCTACACATTTCCAGACACTTAGGAACCTCGTGTGGGCACCCCATTGCCTACAAATACAGTGAGTAGCAGCAGGCTCCACTGCCCTTCAAAGAAACATCCAGGCCGTAAGCCTTTCCAAGTCACTCTATGTATTCAGAGACTAGGGCAATACACTGCACCCTTCCTTGGGAACGCTAGATGTCCTCAGCACACCAACAGCTCCAGGGATTCTGTTCTCTCACGTCCTACATGCCATGGAAGTCTGCCTCATTGTCCTCATTTGAGCTGCACTTAGCAACACAATCTGCTTCACCTCTGTTCTAGGAACTCACACCCAAGGACCCCATACCTACAGTAGAAACGAGGCTTGCATTCCTACTGCAACGAAACCACTGTTTCCTGTTACACTGCAGGATTTTGAATAGGCTAAGGACCGATAGCCTACTCAAAGTGTTCCAAGGATGAGTGAGTTCGCTACATGCAGAACACTTTGGGAAGTAATGTTGATTCAGGCAAGGGAACAGGGTGTAGCTAGAGTCTCTTTTGACTTGTTGGAAATCAGAAGGGTTTAGACTTCGTGTTCACCGCAAAAGATGACCTGATGGCACAAGCCTTGTTTCCCATATTAAAAGCTCTATTCAGGCTGCCCTGAAGCTACCTAAATACGTCTATTTCTGACTGGCCTCTAGTCACTGTAGTTACACTCTGGACGAAAAGGTTTCTCTAACGAAGCACGATGCTTCCATAGCATGGGTGGTAGCTCATCCCGTCAGGCTCTAGAGCTAAAGGGAAACTTGACGTCAGTACTTGCCTCACGCTAAGGCCTGAAGAGCCCTGCTGAAGCGAAAGCGTGTTGCAGTTTACATTAGCTCGTATTCGCAGTTCTGCTTTACTTTAACGTTTCTACGGTTTTCCAGACTCTTTGGACCCTCGTGTGGGCACCCCATTGCCTACCAATACAGTGAGTACCAGCAGGCCGTACTGCCCTTCTAAGAAACATCCAGGCCGTAAGCCTTTCCAAGTCCCTCTATGTGTTCAGAGAGTAGGGCAATACACTGCACCCTTCCTTGGGAAAGCTAGATGTCCTCAGCACACCAACAGCTCCAGGGATTCTGTTCTCTCACGTCCTACATGCCATGGAAGTCTGCCTCATTGTCCTCATTTGAGCTGCACTTAGCAACACAATCTGATTCGCCTTTCTTCTAGGAACTCACACTCAAGGACCCCATACCTACAGGAGAAAGGAGGCTTGCGTTCCTTCTGCAACCAAAGCACAGTTGTTCCTGTTACCCTGCAGGATTTTAGAATAGCCTAAGGACCGATAGCCTACATAGAGCATTTCAAATTTGAGGCAGTTCGCTACATGTAGAACACTTTGTGAAGAAAAGTTGATTCAGGCAAGGGACAAGGGTAGAGCTAGAGTCTCTTTTGACTTGTTAGAAATCAGAAGGCTTCAGGCTGATGGTTCACCGGCAAAGAAACCTGATGGCACGAGCCTTGCTTTCCCTTCTTAAAAGCTCTTAGTCATGCTGCCCTGAAGCTACCTAAATAACTCTCTTTTTGACTGGCCTCTAGTCACTGTAGTTAGCCCTCTGGAACAAAAAGCAGTTTTCTCTAAGGAAACACGGTGCTTCCATAGTATGGGTGGGAGCTCATCTTATCAGGCTCTAGAGCTAAAGGGAAACTTGACGTGAGTACTTGCCTCACGCTAAGGCCTGAGGAGCCCTGCTGAAGCGAAAGCGTGTTGCAGTTTGCATCAGCTCGTATTCGAAGTTCTGCTTTACTTTAACGTTTCTACACATTTCCAGACACCTAGGAACCTCGTGTGGGCACCCCATTGCCTACAAATACAGTGAGTAGCAGCAGGCTCCACTGCCCTTCAAAGAAACATCCAGGCCGTAAGCCTTTCCAAGTCACTCTATGTATTCAGAGACTAGGGCAATACACTGCACCCTTCCTTGGGAACGCTAGATGTCCTCAGCACACCAACAGCTCCAGGGATTCTGTTCTCTCACGTCCTACATGCCATGGAAGTCTGCCTCATTGTCCTCATTTGAGCTGCACTTAGCAACACAATCTGCTTCACCTCTGTTCTAGGAACTCACACCCAAGGACCCCATACCTACAGTAGAAACGAGGCTTGCATTCCTACTGCAACGAAACCACTGTTTCCTGTTACACTGCAGGATTTTGAATAGGCTAAGGACCGATAGCCTACTCAAAGTGTTCCAAGGATGAGTGAGTTCGCTACATGCAGAACACTTTGGGAAGTAATGTTGATTCAGGCAAGGGAACAGGGTGTAGCTAGAGTCTCTTTTGACTTGTTGGAAATCAGAAGGGTTTAGACTTCGTGTTCACCGCAAAAGATGACCTGATGGCACAAGCCTTGTTTCCCATATTAAAAGCTCTATTCAGGCTGCCCTGAAGCTACCTAAATACGTCTATTTCTGACTGGCCTCTAGTCACTGTAGTTACACTCTGGACGAAAAGGTTTCTCTAACGAAGCACGATGCTTCCATAGCATGGGTGGTAGCTCATCCCGTCAGGCTCTAGAGCTAAAGGGAAACTTGACGTCAGTACTTGCCTCACGCTAAGGCCTGAAGAGCCCTGCTGAAGCGAAAGCGTGTTGCAGTTTACATTAGCTCGTATTCGCAGTTCTGCTTTACTTTAACGTTTCTACGGTTTTCCAGACTCTTTGGACCCTCGTGTGGGCACCCCATTGCCTACCAATACAGTGAGTACCAGCAGGCCGTACTGCCCTTCTAAGAAACATCCAGGCCGTAAGCCTTTCCAAGTCCCTCTATGTGTTCAGAGAGTAGGGCAATACACTGCACCCTTCCTTGGGAAAGCTAGATGTCCTCAGCACACCAACAGCTCCAGGGATTCTGTTCTCTCACGTCCTACATGCCATGGAGTCTGCCTCATTGTCCGATTTTGAGCTGCTCTTAGAAACACAATCTGCTTCGCCTTTCTTCCAGGAACTCACACCCAAGGACCCCATACCTACAGTAGAAAGGAGGCTTGCATCCTACTGCAACGAAACCACAGTTTTCCTGTTACACTGCAGGATTTTAGAATAGGCTTTAGCCTATTCTAGCCCGATAGCCTACATAGAGCATTTCAAATTTGAGGGAGTTCGCTATATGTAGAACACTTTGTGAAGAAAAGTTGATTCAGGCAAGGGACCAGGGTAGAGCTAGAGTCTCTTTTGACTTGTTAGAAATCAGAAGACTTCAGGCTGATTGTTCACCGGCAAAGAAGACCTGATGGCACAAGCCTTGCTTTCCCATATTAAAAGCTCTTAGTCATGCTGCCCTGAAGCTACCTAAATAACTCTCTTTTTGACTGGCCTCTAGTCACTGTAGTTAGCCCTCTGGAACAAAAAGCAGTTTTCTCTAAAGAAACACGGTGCTTCCATAGTATGGGTGGGAGCTCATCCTGTCAGGCTCTAGAGCTAAAGGGAAACTTGACGTGAGTACTTGCCTCACGCTAAGGCCTGAAAAGCCCTGCTGAAGCGAAAGCGTGTTGCAGTTTCCATTAGCTAGTATTCGCAGTTCTGCTTTACTTTAACGTTTCTCCGCTTTTCCAGACACTTAGGACCCTCGTGTGGGCACCCCACTGCCTACAAATACAGTGAGTACCAGCAGGTTCCACTGCCCTTCTAAGAAACTTCCAGGCCGTAAGTCTTTCCAAGTCACTCTGCATTCAGAGAGCAGGGCAATACACTGCACCCTTCCTTGGGAAAGCTAGATGTCCTCAGCACACCAACAGCTCCAGGGATTCTGTTCTCTCACGTCCTACATGCCATGGAAGTCTGCCTCATTGTCCTCATTTGAGCTGCACTTAGCAACACAATCTGATTCGCCTTTCTTCTAGGAACTCACACTCAAGGACCCCATACCTACAGGAGAAAGGAGGCTTGCGTTCTTTCTGCAACCAAAGCACAGTTGTTCCTGTTACCCTGCAGGATTTTAGAATAGCCTAAGGACCGATAGCCTACATAGAGCATTTCAAATTTGAGGCAGTTCGCTACATGTAGAACACTTTATGAAGAAAAGTTGATTCAGGCAAGGGACAAGGGTAGAGCTAGAGTCTCTTTTGACTTGTTAGAAATCAGAAGGCTTCAGGCTGATGGTTCACCGGCAAAGAAACCTGATGGCACGAGCCTTGCTTTCCCTTCTTAAAAGCTCTTAGTCATGCTGCCCTGAAGCTACCTAAATAACTCTCTTTTTGACTGGCCTCTAGTCACTGTAGTTAGCCCTCTGGAACAAAAAGCAGTTTTCTCTAAGGAAACACGGTGCTTCCATAGTATGGGTGGGAGCTCATCTTATCAGGCTCTAGAGCTAAAGGGAAACTTGACGTGAGTACTTGCCTCACCCTAAGGCCTGAGGAGCCCTGCTGAAGCGAAAGCGTGTTGCAGTTTGCATCAGCTCGTATTCGAAGTTCTGCTTTACTTTAACGTTTCTACACATTTCCAGACACTTAGGAACCTCGTGTGGGCACCCCATTGCCTACAAATACAGTGAGTAGCAGCAGGCTCCACTGCCCTTCAAAGAAACATCCAGGCCGTAAGCCTTTCCAAGTCACTCTATGTATTCAGAGACTAGGGCAATACACTGCACCCTTCCTTGGGAACGCTAGATGTCCTCAGCACACCAACAGCTCCAGGGATTCTGTTCTCTCACGTCCTACATGCCATGGAAGTCTGCCTCATTGTCCTCATTTGAGCTGCACTTAGCAACACAATCTGCTTCACCTCTGTTCTAGGAACTCACACCCAAGGACCCCATACCTACAGTAGAAACGAGGCTTGCATTCCTACTGCAACGAAACCACTGTTTCCTGTTACACTGCAGGATTTTGAATAGGCTAAGGACCGATAGCCTACTCAAAGTGTTCCAAGGATGAGTGAGTTCGCTACATGCAGAACACTTTGGGAAGTAATGTTGATTCAGGCAAGGGAACAGGGTGTAGCTAGAGTCTCTTTTGACTTGTTGGAAATCAGAAGGGTTTAGACTTCGTGTTCACCGCAAAAGATGACCTGATGGCACAAGCCTTGTTTCCCATATTAAAAGCTCTATTCATGCTGCCCTGAAGCTACCTAAATACGTCTATTTCTGACTGGCCTCTAGTCACTGTAGTTACACTCTGGACGAAAAGGTTTCTCTAACGAAGCACGATGCTTCCATAGCATGGGTGGTAGCTCATCCCGTCAGGCTCTAGAGCTAAAGGGAAACTTGACGTCAGTACTTGCCTCACGCTAAGGCCTGAAGAGCCCTGCTGAAGCGAAAGCGTGTTGCAGTTTACATTAGCTCGTATTCGCAGTTCTGCTTTACTTTAACGTTTCTACGGTTTTCCAGACTCTTTGGACCCTCGTGTGGGCACCCCATTGCCTACCAATACAGTGAGTACCAGCAGGCCGTACTGCCCTTCTAAGAAACATCCAGGCCGTAAGCCTTTCCAAGTCCCTCTATGTGTTCAGAGAGTAGGGCAATACACTGCACCCTTCCTTGGGAAAGCTAGATGTCCTCAGCACACCAACAGCTCCAGGGATTCTGTTCTCTCACGTCCTACATGCCATGGAAGTCTGCCTCATTGTCCTCATTTGAGCTGCACTTAGCAACACAATCTGATTCGCCTTTCTTCTAGGAACTCACACTCAAGGACCCCATACCTACAGGAGAAAGGAGGCTTGCGTTCTTTCTGCAACCAAAGCACAGTTGTTCCTGTTACCCTGCAGGATTTTAGAATAGCCTAAGGACCGATAGCCTACATAGAGCATTTCAAATTTGAGGCAGTTCGCTACATGTAGAACACTTTGTGAAGAAAAGTTGATTCAGGCAAGGGACAAGGGTAGAGCTAGAGTCTCTTTTGACTTGTTAGAAATCAGAAGGCTTCAGGCTGATGGTTCACCGGCAAAGAAACCTGATGGCACGAGCCTTGCTTTCCCTTCTTAAAAGCTCTTAGTCATGCTGCCCTGAAGCTACCTAAATAACTCTCTTTTTGACTGGCCTCTAGTCACTGTAGTTAGCCCTCTGGAACAAAAAGCAGTTTTCTCTAAGGAAACACGGTGCTTCCATAGTATGGGTGGGAGCTCATCTTATCAGGCTCTAGAGCTAAAGGGAAACTTGACGTGAGTACTTGCCTCACCCTAAGGCCTGAGGAGCCCTGCTGAAGCGAAAGCGTGTTGCAGTTTGCATCAGCTCGTATTCGAAGTTCTGCTTTACTTTAACGTTTCTACACATTTCCAGACACTTAGGAACCTCGTGTGGGCACCCCATTGCCTACAAATACAGTGAGTAGCAGCAGGCTCCACTGCCCTTCAAAGAAACATCCAGGCCGTAAGCCTTTCCAAGTCACTCTATGTATTCAGAGACTAGGGCAATACACTGCACCCTTCCTTGGGAACGCTAGATGTCCTCAGCACACCAACAGCTCCAGGGATTCTGTTCTCTCACGTCCTACATGCCATGGAAGTCTGCCTCATTGTCCTCATTTGAGCTGCACTTAGCAACACAATCTGCTTCACCTCTGTTCTAGGAACTCACACCCAAGGACCCCATACCTACAGTAGAAACGAGGCTTGCATTCCTACTGCAACGAAACCACTGTTTCCTGTTACACTGCAGGATTTTGAATAGGCTAAGGACCGATAGCCTACTCAAAGTGTTCCAAGGATGAGTGAGTTCGCTACATGCAGAACACTTTGGGAAGTAATGTTGATTCAGGCAAGGGAACAGGGTGTAGCTAGAGTCTCTTTTGACTTGTTGGAAATCAGAAGGGTTTAGACTTCGTGTTCACCGCAAAAGATGACCTGATGGCACAAGCCTTGTTTCCCATATTAAAAGCTCTATTCAGGCTGCCCTGAAGCTACCTAAATACGTCTATTTCTGACTGGCCTCTAGTCACTGTAGTTACACTCTGGACGAAAAGGTTTCTCTAACGAAGCACGATGCTTCCATAGCATGGGTGGTAGCTCATCCCGTCAGGCTCTAGAGCTAAAGGGAAACTTGACGTCAGTACTTGCCTCACGCTAAGGCCTGAAGAGCCCTGCTGAAGCGAAAGCGTGTTGCAGTTTACATTAGCTCGTATTCGCAGTTCTGCTTTACTTTAACGTTTCTACGGTTTTCCAGACTCTTTGGACCCTCGTGTGGGCACCCCATTGCCTACCAATACAGTGAGTACCAGCAGGCCGTACTGCCCTTCTAAGAAACATCCAGGCCGTAAGCCTTTCCAAGTCCCTCTATGTGTTCAGAGAGTAGGGCAATACACTGCACCCTTCCTTGGGAAAGCTAGATGTCCTCAGCACACCAACAGCTCCAGGGATTCTGTTCTCTCACGTCCTACATGCCATGGAGTCTGCCTCATTGTCCTCATTTGAGCTGCACTTAGCAACACAATCTGATTCGCCTTTCTTCTAGGAACTCACACTCAAGGACCCCATACCTACAGGAGAAAGGAGGCTTGCGTTCCTTCTGCAACCAAAGCACAGTTGTTCCTGTTACCCTGCAGGATTTTAGAATAGCCTAAGGACCGATAGCCTACATAGAGCATTTCAAATTTGAGGCAGTTCGCTACATGTAGAACACTTTGTGAAGAAAAGTTGATTCAGGCAAGGGACAAGGGTAGAGCTAGAGTCTCTTTTGACTTGTTAGAAATCAGAAGGCTTCAGGCTGATGGTTCACCGGCAAAGAAACCTGATGGCACGAGCCTTGCTTTCCCTTCTTAAAAGCTCTTAGTCATGCTGCCCTGAAGCTACCTAAATAACTCTCTTTTTGACTGGCCTCTAGTCACTGTAGTTAGCCCTCTGGAACAAAAAGCAGTTTTCTCTAAGGAAACACGGTGCTTCCATAGTATGGGTGGGAGCTCATCTTATCAGGCTCTAGAGCTAAAGGGAAACTTGACGTGAGTACTTGCCTCACGCTAAGGCCTGAGGAGCCCTGCTGAAGCGAAAGCGTGTTGCAGTTTGCATCAGCTCGTATTCGAAGTTCTGCTTTACTTTAACGTTTCTACACATTTCCAGACACCTAGGAACCTCGTGTGGGCACCCCATTGCCTACAAATACAGTGAGTAGCAGCAGGCTCCACTGCCCTTCAAAGAAACATCCAGGCCGTAAGCCTTTCCAAGTCACTCTATGTATTCAGAGACTAGGGCAATACACTGCACCCTTCCTTGGGAACGCTAGATGTCCTCAGCACACCAACAGCTCCAGGGATTCTGTTCTCTCACGTCCTACATGCCATGGAAGTCTGCCTCATTGTCCTCATTTGAGCTGCACTTAGCAACACAATCTGCTTCACCTCTGTTCTAGGAACTCACACCCAAGGACCCCATACCTACAGTAGAAACGAGGCTTGCATTCCTACTGCAACGAAACCACTGTTTCCTGTTACACTGCAGGATTTTGAATAGGCTAAGGACCGATAGCCTACTCAAAGTGTTCCAAGGATGAGTGAGTTCGCTACATGCAGAACACTTTGGGAAGTAATGTTGATTCAGGCAAGGGAACAGGGTGTAGCTAGAGTCTCTTTTGACTTGTTGGAAATCAGAAGGGTTTAGACTTCGTGTTCACCGCAAAAGATGACCTGATGGCACAAGCCTTGTTTCCCATATTAAAAGCTCTATTCAGGCTGCCCTGAAGCTACCTAAATACGTCTATTTCTGACTGGCCTCTAGTCACTGTAGTTACACTCTGGACGAAAAGGTTTCTCTAACGAAGCACGATGCTTCCATAGCATGGGTGGTAGCTCATCCCGTCAGGCTCTAGAGCTAAAGGGAAACTTGACGTCAGTACTTGCCTCACGCTAAGGCCTGAAGAGCCCTGCTGAAGCGAAAGCGTGTTGCAGTTTACATTAGCTCGTATTCGCAGTTCTGCTTTACTTTAACGTTTCTACGGTTTTCCAGACTCTTTGGACCCTCGTGTGGGCACCCCATTGCCTACCAATACAGTGAGTACCAGCAGGCCGTACTGCCCTTCTAAGAAACATCCAGGCCGTAAGCCTTTCCAAGTCCCTCTATGTGTTCAGAGAGTAGGGCAATACACTGCACCCTTCCTTGGGAAAGCTAGATGTCCTCAGCACACCAACAGCTCCAGGGATTCTGTTCTCTCACGTCCTACATGCCATGGAGTCTGCCTCATTGTCCGATTTTGAGCTGCTCTTAGAAACACAATCTGCTTCGCCTTTCTTCCAGGAACTCACACCCAAGGACCCCATACCTACAGTAGAAAGGAGGCTTGCATCCTACTGCAACGAAACCACAGTTTTCCTGTTACACTGCAGGATTTTAGAATAGGCTTTAGCCTATTCTAGCCCGATAGCCTACATAGAGCATTTGAAATTTGAGGGAGTTCGCTATATGTAGAACACTTTGTGAAGAAAAGTTGATTCAGGCAAGGGACCAGGGTAGAGCTAGAGTCTCTTTTGACTTGTTAGAAATCAGAAGACTTCAGGCTGATTGTTCACCGGCAAAGAAGACCTGATGGCACAAGCCTTGCTTTCCCATATTAAAAGCTCTTAGTCATGCTGCCCTGAAGCTACCTAAATAACTCTCTTTTTGACTGGCCTCTAGTCACTGTAGTTAGCCCTCTGGAACAAAAAGCAGTTTTCTCTAAAGAAACACGGTGCTTCCATAGTATGGGTGGGAGCTCATCCTGTCAGGCTCTAGAGCTAAAGGGAAACTTGACGTGAGTACTTGCCTCACGCTAAGGCCTGAAAAGCCCTGCTGAAGCGAAAGCGTGTTGCAGTTTCCATTAGCTAGTATTCGCAGTTCTGCTTTACTTTAACGTTTCTCCGCTTTTCCAGACACTTAGGACCCTCGTGTGGGCACCCCACTGCCTACAAATACAGTGAGTACCAGCAGGTTCCACTGCCCTTCTAAGAAACTTCCAGGCCGTAAGTCTTTCCAAGTCACTCTGCATTCAGAGAGCAGGGCAATACACTGCACCCTTCCTTGGGAAAGCTAGATGTCCTCAGCACACCAACAGCTCCAGGGATTCTGTTCTCTCACGTCCTACATGCCATGGAAGTCTGCCTCATTGTCCTCATTTGAGCTGCACTTAGCAACACAATCTGATTCGCCTTTCTTCTAGGAACTCACACTCAAGGACCCCATACCTACAGGAGAAAGGAGGCTTGCGTTCTTTCTGCAACCAAAGCACAGTTGTTCCTGTTACCCTGCAGGATTTTAGAATAGCCTAAGGACCGATAGCCTACATAGAGCATTTCAAATTTGAGGCAGTTCGCTACATGTAGAACACTTTGTGAAGAAAAGTTGATTCAGGCAAGGGACAAGGGTAGAGCTAGAGTCTCTTTTGACTTGTTAGAAATCAGAAGGCTTCAGGCTGATGGTTCACCGGCAAAGAAACCTGATGGCACGAGCCTTGCTTTCCCTTCTTAAAAGCTCTTAGTCATGCTGCCCTGAAGCTACCTAAATAACTCTCTTTTTGACTGGCCTCTAGTCACTGTAGTTAGCCCTCTGGAACAAAAAGCAGTTTTCTCTAAGGAAACACGGTGCTTCCATAGTATGGGTGGGAGCTCATCTTATCAGGCTCTAGAGCTAAAGGGAAACTTGACGTGAGTACTTGCCTCACCCTAAGGCCTGAGGAGCCCTGCTGAAGCGAAAGCGTGTTGCAGTTTGCATCAGCTCGTATTCGAAGTTCTGCTTTACTTTAACGTTTCTACACATTTCCAGACACTTAGGAACCTCGTGTGGGCACCCCATTGCCTACAAATACAGTGAGTAGCAGCAGGCTCCACTGCCCTTCAAAGAAACATCCAGGCCGTAAGCCTTTCCAAGTCACTCTATGTATTCAGAGACTAGGGCAATACACTGCACCCTTCCTTGGGAACGCTAGATGTCCTCAGCACACCAACAGCTCCAGGGATTCTGTTCTCTCACGTCCTACATGCCATGGAAGTCTGCCTCATTGTCCTCATTTGAGCTGCACTTAGCAACACAATCTGCTTCACCTCTGTTCTAGGAACTCACACCCAAGGACCCCATACCTACAGTAGAAACGAGGCTTGCATTCCTACTGCAACGAAACCACTGTTTCCTGTTACACTGCAGGATTTTGAATAGGCTAAGGACCGATAGCCTACTCAAAGTGTTCCAAGGATGAGTGAGTTCGCTACATGCAGAACACTTTGGGAAGTAATGTTGATTCAGGCAAGGGAACAGGGTGTAGCTAGAGTCTCTTTTGACTTGTTGGAAATCAGAAGGGTTTAGACTTCGTGTTCACCGCAAAAGATGACCTGATGGCACAAGCCTTGTTTCCCATATTAAAAGCTCTATTCAGGCTGCCCTGAAGCTACCTAAATACGTCTATTTCTGACTGGCCTCTAGTCACTGTAGTTACACTCTGGACGAAAAGGTTTCTCTAACGAAGCACGATGCTTCCATAGCATGGGTGGTAGCTCATCCCGTCAGGCTCTAGAGCTAAAGGGAAACTTGACGTCAGTACTTGCCTCACGCTAAGGCCTGAAGAGCCCTGCTGAAGCGAAAGCGTGTTGCAGTTTACATTAGCTCGTATTCGCAGTTCTGCTTTACTTTAACGTTTCTACGGTTTTCCAGACTCTTTGGACCCTCGTGTGGGCACCCCATTGCCTACCAATACAGTGAGTACCAGCAGGCCGTACTGCCCTTCTAAGAAACATCCAGGCCGTAAGCCTTTCCAAGTCCCTCTATGTGTTCAGAGAGTAGGGCAATACACTGCACCCTTCCTTGGGAAAGCTAGATGTCCTCAGCACACCAACAGCTCCAGGGATTCTGTTCTCTCACGTCCTACATGCCATGGAGTCTGCCTCATTGTCCTCATTTGAGCTGCACTTAGCAACACAATCTGATTCGCCTTTCTTCTAGGAACTCACACTCAAGGACCCCATACCTACAGGAGAAAGGAGGCTTGCGTTCCTTCTGCAACCAAAGCACAGTTGTTCCTGTTACCCTGCAGGATTTTAGAATAGCCTAAGGATCGATAGCCTACATAGAGCATTTCAAATTTGAGGCAGTTCGCTACATGTAGAACACTTTGTGAAGAAAAGTTGATTCAGGCAAGGGACAAGGGTAGAGCTAGAGTCTCTTTTGACTTGTTAGAAATCAGAAGGCTTCAGGCTGATGGTTCACCGGCAAAGAAACCTGATGGCACGAGCCTTGCTTTCCCTTCTTAAAAGCTCTTAGTCATGCTGCCCTGAAGCTACCTAAATAACTCTCTTTTTGACTGGCCTCTAGTCACTGTAGTTAGCCCTCTGGAACAAAAAGCAGTTTTCTCTAAGGAAACACGGTGCTTCCATAGTATGGGTGGGAACTCATCTTATCAGGCTCTAGAGCTAAAGGGAAACTTGACGTGAGTACTTGCCTCACGCTAAGGCCTGAGGAGCCCTGCTGAAGCGAAAGCGTGTTGCAGTTTGCATCAGCTCGTATTCGAAGTTCTGCTTTACTTTAACGTTTCTACACATTTCCAGACACCTAGGAACCTCGTGTGGGCACCCCATTGCCTACAAATACAGTGAGTAGCAGCAGGCTCCACTGCCCTTCAAAGAAACATCCAGGCCGTAAGCCTTTCCAAGTCACTCTATGTATTCAGAGACTAGGGCAATACACTGCACCCTTCCTTGGGAACGCTAGATGTCCTCAGCACACCAACAGCTCCAGGGATTCTGTTCTCTCACGTCCTACATGCCATGGAAGTCTGCCTCATTGTCCTCATTTGAGCTGCACTTAGCAACACAATCTGCTTCACCTCTGTTCTAGGAACTCACACCCAAGGACCCCATACCTACAGTAGAAACGAGGCTTGCATTCCTACTGCAACGAAACCACTGTTTCCTGTTACACTGCAGGATTTTGAATAGGCTAAGGACCGATAGCCTACTCAAAGTGTTCCAAGGATGAGTGAGTTCGCTACATGCAGAACACTTTGGGAAGTAATGTTGATTCAGGCAAGGGAACAGGGTGTAGCTAGAGTCTCTTTTGACTTGTTGGAAATCAGAAGGGTTTAGACTTCGTGTTCACCGCAAAAGATGACCTGATGGCACAAGCCTTGTTTCCCATATTAAAAGCTCTATTCAGGCTGCCCTGAAGCTACCTAAATACGTCTATTTCTGACTGGCCTCTAGTCACTGTAGTTACACTCTGGACGAAAAGGTTTCTCTAACGAAGCACGATGCTTCCATAGCATGGGTGGTAGCTCATCCCGTCAGGCTCTAGAGCTAAAGGGAAACTTGACGTCAGTACTTGCCTCACGCTAAGGCCTGAAGAGCCCTGCTGAAGCGAAAGCGTGTTGCAGTTTACATTAGCTCGTATTCGCAGTTCTGCTTTACTTTAACGTTTCTACGGTTTTCCAGACTCTTTGGACCCTCGTGTGGGCACCCCATTGCCTACCAATACAGTGAGTACCAGCAGGCCGTACTGCCCTTCTAAGAAACATCCAGGCCGTAAGCCTTTCCAAGTCCCTCTATGTGTTCAGAGAGTAGGGCAATACACTGCACCCTTCCTTGGGAAAGCTAGATGTCCTCAGCACACCAACAGCTCCAGGGATTCTGTTCTCTCACGTCCTACATGCCATGGAAGTCTGCCTCATTGTCCTCATTTGAGCTGCACTTAGCAACACAATCTGATTCGCCTTTCTTCTAGGAACTCACACTCAAGGACCCCATACCTACAGGAGAAAGGAGGCTTGCGTTCCTTCTGCAACCAAAGCACAGTTGTTCCTGTTACCCTGCAGGATTTTAGAATAGCCTAAGGACCGATAGCCTACATAGAGCATTTCAAATTTGAGGCAGTTCGCTACATGTAGAACACTTTGTGAAGAAAAGTTGATTCAGGCAAGGGACAAGGGTAGAGCTAGAGTCTCTTTTGACTTGTTAGAAATCAGAAGGCTTCAGGCTGATGGTTCACCGGCAAAGAAACCTGATGGCACGAGCCTTGCTTTCCCTTCTTAAAAGCTCTTAGTCATGCTGCCCTGAAGCTACCTAAATAACTCTCTTTTTGACTGGCCTCTAGTCACTGTAGTTAGCCCTCTGGAACAAAAAGCAGTTTTCTCTAAGGAAACACGGTGCTTCCATAGTATGGGTGGGAGCTCATCTTATCAGGCTCTAGAGCTAAAGGGAAACTTGACGTGAGTACTTGCCTCACGCTAAGGCCTGAGGAGCCCTGCTGAAGCGAAAGCGTGTTGCAGTTTGCATCAGCTCGTATTCGAAGTTCTGCTTTACTTTAACGTTTCTACACATTTCCAGACACCTAGGAACCTCGTGTGGGCACCCCATTGCCTACAAATACAGTGAGTAGCAGCAGGCTCCACTGCCCTTCAAAGAAACATCCAGGCCGTAAGCCTTTCCAAGTCACTCTATGTATTCAGAGACTAGGGCAATACACTGCACCCTTCCTTGGGAACGCTAGATGTCCTCAGCACACCAACAGCTCCAGGGATTCTGTTCTCTCACGTCCTACATGCCATGGAAGTCTGCCTCATTGTCCTCATTTGAGCTGCACTTAGCAACACAATCTGCTTCACCTCTGTTCTAGGAACTCACACCCAAGGACCCCATACCTACAGTAGAAACGAGGCTTGCATTCCTACTGCAACGAAACCACTGTTTCCTGTTACACTGCAGGATTTTGAATAGGCTAAGGACCGATAGCCTACTCAAAGTGTTCCAAGGATGAGTGAGTTCGCTACATGCAGAACACTTTGGGAAGTAATGTTGATTCAGGCAAGGGAACAGGGTGTAGCTAGAGTCTCTTTTGACTTGTTGGAAATCAGAAGGGTTTAGACTTCGTGTTCACCGCAAAAGATGACCTGATGGCACAAGCCTTGTTTCCCATATTAAAAGCTCTATTCAGGCTGCCCTGAAGCTACCTAAATACGTCTATTTCTGACTGGCCTCTAGTCACTGTAGTTACACTCTGGACGAAAAGGTTTCTCTAACGAAGCACGATGCTTCCATAGCATGGGTGGTAGCTCATCCCGTCAGGCTCTAGAGCTAAAGGGAAACTTGACGTCAGTACTTGCCTCACGCTAAGGCCTGAAGAGCCCTGCTGAAGCGAAAGCGTGTTGCAGTTTACATTAGCTCGTATTCGCAGTTCTGCTTTACTTTAACGTTTCTACGGTTTTCCAGACTCTTTGGACCCTCGTGTGGGCACCCCATTGCCTACCAATACAGTGAGTACCAGCAGGCCGTACTGCCCTTCTAAGAAACATCCAGGCCGTAAGCCTTTCCAAGTCCCTCTATGTGTTCAGAGAGTAGGGCAATACACTGCACCCTTCCTTGCGAAAGCTAGATGTCCTCAGCACACCAACAGCTCCAGGGATTCTGTTCTCTCACGTCCTACATGCCATGGAGTCTGCCTCATTGTCCGATTTTGAGCTGCTCTTAGAAACACAATCTGCTTCGCCTTTCTTCCAGGAACTCACACCCAAGGACCCCATACCTACAGTAGAAAGGAGGCTTGCATCCTACTGCAACGAAACCACAGTTTTCCTGTTACACTGCAGGATTTTACAATAGGCTTTAGCCTATTCTAGCCCGATAGCCTACATAGAGCATTTCAAATTTGAGGGAGTTCGCTACATGGAGAACACTTTGTGAAGAAAAGTTGATTCAGGCAAGGGACCAGGGTAGAGCTAGAGTCTCTTTTGACTTGTTAGAAATCAGAAGACTTCAGGCTGATTGTTCACCTGCAAAGAAGACCTGATGGCACAAGCCTTGCTTTCCCATATTAAAAGCTCTTAGTCATGCTGCCCTGAAGCTACCTAAATAACTCTCTTTTTGACTGGCCTCTAGTCACTGTAGTTAGCCCTCTGGAACAAAAAGCAGTTTTCTCTAAAGAAACACGGTGCTTCCATAGTATGGGTGGGAGCTCATCCCGGCAGGCTCTAGAGCTAAAGGGAAACTTGACGTGAGTACTTGCCTCACGCTAAGGCCTGCAAAGCCCTGCTGAAGCGAAAGCGTGTTGCAGTTTCCATTAGCTAGTATTCGCAGTTCTGCTTTACTTTAACGTTTCTCCGCTTTTCCAGACACTTAGGACCCTCGTGTGGGCACCCCATTGCCTACAAATACAGTGAGTAGCAGCAGGCTCCACTGCCCTTCAAAGAAACATCCAGGCCGTAAGCCTTTCCAAGTCACTCTATGTATTCAGAGACTAGGGCAATACACTGCACCCTTCCTTGGGAACGCTAGATGTCCTCAGCACACCAACAGCTCCAGGGATTCTGTTCTCTCACGTCCTACATGCCATGGAAGTCTGCCTCATTGTCCTCATTTGAGCTGCACTTAGCAACACAATCTGCTTCACCTCTGTTCTAGGAACTCACACCCAAGGACCCCATACCTACAGTAGAAACGAGGCTTGCATTCCTACTGCAACGAAACCACTGTTTCCTGTTACCCTGCAGGATTTTGAATAGGCTAAGGACCGATAGCCTACTCAAAGTGTTCCAAGGATGAGTGAGTTCGCTACATGCAGAACACTTTGGGAAGTAATGTTGATTCAGGCAAGGGAACAGGGTGTAGCTAGAGTCTCTTTTGACTTGTTGGAAATCAGAAGGGTTTAGACTTCGTGTTCACCGCAAAAGATGACCTGATGGCACAAGCCTTGTTTCCCATATTAAAAGCTCTATTCAGGCTGCCCTGAAGCTACCTAAATACGTCTATTTCTGACTGGCCTCTAGTCACTGTAGTTACACTCTGGACGAAAAGGTTTCTCTAACGAAGCACGATGCTTCCATAGCATGGGTGGTAGCTCATCCCGTCAGGCTCTAGAGCTAAAGGGAAACTTGACGTCAGTACTTGCCTCACGCTAAGGCCTGAAGAGCCCTGCTGAAGCGAAAGCGTGTTGCAGTTTACATTAGCTCGTATTCGCAGTTCTGCTTTACTTTAACGTTTCTACGGTTTTCCAGACTCTTTGGACCCTCGTGTGGGCACCCCATTGCCTACCAATACAGTGAGTACCAGCAGGCCGTACTGCCCTTCTAAGAAACATCCAGGCCGTAAGCCTTTCCAAGTCCCTCTATGTGTTCAGAGAGTAGGGCAATACACTGCACCCTTCCTTGGGAAAGCTAGATGTCCTCAGCACACCAACAGCTCCAGGGATTCTGTTCTCTCACGTCCTACATGCCATGGAGTCTGCCTCATTGTCCGATTTTGAGCTGCTCTTAGAAACACAATCTGCTTCGCCTTTCTTCCAGGAACTCACACCCAAGGACCCCATACCTACAGTAGAAAGGAGGCTTGCATCCTACTGCAACGAAACCACAGTTTTCCTGTTACACTGCAGGATTTTAGAATAGGCTTTAGCCTATTCTAGCCCAATAGCCTACATAGAGCATTTCAAATTTGAGGGAGTTCGCTACATGGAGAACACTTTGTGAAGAAAAGTTGATTCAGGCAAGGGACCAGGGTAGAGCTAGAGTCTCTTTTGACTTGTTAGAAATCAGAAGACTTCAGGCTGATTGTTCACCGGCAAAGAAGACCTGATGGCACAAGCCTTGCTTTCCCATATTAAAAGCTCTTAGTCATGCTGCCCTGAAGCTACCTAAATAACTCTCTTTTTGACTGGCCTCTAGTCACTGTAGTTAGCCCTCTGGAACAAAAAGCAGTTTTCTCTAAAGAAACACGGTGCTTCCATAGTATGGGTGGGAGCTCATCCTGTCAGGCTCTAGAGCTAAAGGGAAACTTGACGTGAGTACTTGCCTCACGCTAAGGCCTGAAAAGCCCTGCTGAAGCGAAAGCGTGTTGCAGTTTCCATTAGCTAGTATTCGCAGTTCTGCTTTACTTTAACGTTTCTCCGCTTTTCCAGACACTTAGGACCCTCGTGTGGGCACCCCACTGCCTACAAATACAGTGAGTACCAGCAGGTTCCACTGCCCTTCTAAGAAACTTCCAGGCCGTAAGTCTTTCCAAGTCACTCTGCATTCAGAGAGCAGGGCAATACACTGCACCCTTCCTTGGGAAAGCTAGATGTCCTCAGCACACCAACAGCTCCAGGGATTCTGTTCTCTCACGTCCTACATGCCATGGAAGTCTGCCTCATTGTCCTCATTTGAGCTGCACTTAGCAACACAATCTGATTCGCCTTTCTTCTAGGAACTCACACTCAAGGACCCCATACCTACAGGAGAAAGGAGGCTTGCGTTCCTTCTGCAACCAAAGCACAGTTGTTCCTGTTACCCTGCAGGATTTTAGAATAGCCTAAGGACCGATAGCCTACATAGAGCATTTCAAATTTGAGGCAGTTCGCTACATGTAGAACACTTTGTGAAGAAAAGTTGATTCAGGCAAGGGACAAGGGTAGAGCTAGAGTCTCTTTTGACTTGTTAGAAATCAGAAGGCTTCAGGCTGATGGTTCACCGGCAAAGAAACCTGATGGCACGAGCCTTGCTTTCCCTTCTTAAAAGCTCTTAGTCATGCTGCCCTGAAGCTACATAAATAACTCTCTTTTTGACTGGCCTCTAGTCACTGTAGTTAGCCCTCTGGAACAAAAAGCAGTTTTCTCTAAGGAAACACGGTGCTTCCATAGTATGGGTGGGAGCTCATCTTATCAGGCTCTAGAGCTAAAGGGAAACTTGACGTGAGTACTTGCCTCACGCTAAGGCCTGAGGAGCCCTGCTGAAGCGAAAGCGTGTTGCAGTTTGCATCAGCTCGTATTCGAAGTTCTGCTTTACTTTAACGTTTCTACACATTTCCAGACACCTAGGAACCTCGTGTGGGCACCCCATTGCCTACAAATACAGTGAGTAGCAGCAGGCTCCACTGCCCTTCAAAGAAACATCCAGGCCGTAAGCCTTTCCAAGTCACTCTATGTATTCAGAGACTAGGGCAATACACTGCACCCTTCCTTGGGAACGCTAGATGTCCTCAGCACACCAACAGCTCCAGGGATTCTGTTCTCTCACGTCCTACATGCCATGGAAGTCTGCCTCATTGTCCTCATTTGAGCTGCACTTAGCAACACAATCTGCTTCACCTCTGTTCTAGGAACTCACACCCAAGGACCCCATACCTACAGTAGAAACGAGGCTTGCATTCCTACTGCAACGAAACCACTGTTTCCTGTTACACTGCAGGATTTTGAATAGGCTAAGGACCGATAGCCTACTCAAAGTGTTCCAAGGATGAGTGAGTTCGCTACATGCAGAACACTTTGGGAAGTAATGTTGATTCAGGCAAGGGAACAGGGTGTAGCTAGAGTCTCTTTTGACTTGTTGGAAATCAGAAGGGTTTAGACTTCGTGTTCACCGCAAAAGATGACCTGATGGCACAAGCCTTGTTTCCCATATTAAAAGCTCTATTCGGGCTGCCCTGAAGCTACCTAAATACATCTATTTCTGACTGGCCTCTAGTCACTGTAGTTACACTCTGGACGAAAAGGTTTCTCTAACGAAGCACGATGCTTCCATAGCATGGGTGGTAGCTCATCCCGTCAGGCTCTAGAGCTAAAGGGAAACTTGACGTCAGTACTTGCCTCACGCTAAGGCCTGAAGAGCCCTGCTGAAGCGAAAGCGTGTTGCAGTTTACATTAGCTCGTATTCGCAGTTCTGCTTTACTTTAACGTTTCTACGGTTTTCCAGACTCTTTGGACCCTCGTGTGGGCACCCCATTGCCTACCAATACAGTGAGTACCAGCAGGCCGTACTGCCCTTCTAAGAAACATCCAGGCCGTAAGCCTTTCCAAGTCCCTCTATGTGTTCAGAGAGTAGGGCAATACACTGCACCCTTCCTTGGGAAAGCTAGATGTCCTCAGCACACCAACAGCTCCAGGGATTCTGTTCTCTCACGTCCTACATGCCATGGAAGTCTGCCTCATTGTCCTCATTTGAGCTGCACTTAGCAACACAATCTGATTCGCCTTTCTTCTAGGAACTCACACTCAAGGACCCCATACCTACAGGAGAAAGGAGGCTTGCGTTCTTTCTGCAACCAAAGCACAGTTGTTCCTGTTACCCTGCAGGATTTTAGAATAGCCTAAGGACCGATAGCCTACATAGAGCATTTCAAATTTGAGGGAGTTCGCTACATGTAGAACACTTTGTGAAGAAAAGTTGATTCAGGCAAGGGACAAGGGTAGAGCTAGAGTCTCTTTTGACTTGTTAGAAATCAGAAGGCTTCAGGCTGATGGTTCACCGGCAAAGAAACCTGATGGCACGAGCCTTGCTTTCCCTTCTTAAAAGCTCTTAGTCATGCTGCCCTGAAGCTACCTAAATAACTCTCTTTTTGACTGGCCTCTAGTCACTGTAGTTAGCCCTCTGGAACAAAAA
The DNA here is from genome assembly GCF_028564815.1 of Eubalaena glacialis. Classification (NCBI taxonomy): domain Eukaryota; kingdom Metazoa; phylum Chordata; class Mammalia; order Artiodactyla; family Balaenidae; genus Eubalaena; species Eubalaena glacialis. The sequence continues at coordinate 42,200,251 of NC_083735.1, read as the reverse complement.
GCAGTTTTCTCTAAGGAAACACGGTGCTTCCATAGTATGGGTGGGAGCTCATCTTATCAGGCTCTAGAGCTAAAGGGAAACTTGACGTGAGTACTTGCCTCACCCTAAGGCCTGAGGAGCCCTGCTGAAGCGAAAGCGTGTTGCAGTTTGCATCAGCTCGTATTCGAAGTTCTGCTTTACTTTAACGTTTCTACACATTTCCAGACACTTAGGAACCTCGTGTGGGCACCCCATTGCCTACAAATACAGTGAGTAGCAGCAGGCTCCACTGCCCTTCAAAGAAACATCCAGGCCGTAAGCCTTTCCAAGTCACTCTATGTATTCAGAGACTAGGGCAATACACTGCACCCTTCCTTGGGAACGCTAGATGTCCTCAGCACACCAACAGCTCCAGGGATTCTGTTCTCTCACGTCCTACATGCCATGGAAGTCTGCCTCATTGTCCTCATTTGAGCTGCACTTAGCAACACAATCTGCTTCACCTCTGTTCTAGGAACTCACACCCAAGGACCCCATACCTACAGTAGAAACGAGGCTTGCATTCCTACTGCAACGAAACCACTGTTTCCTGTTACACTGCAGGATTTTGAATAGGCTAAGGACCGATAGCCTACTCAAAGTGTTCCAAGGATGAGTGAGTTCGCTACATGCAGAACACTTTGGGAAGTAATGTTGATTCAGGCAAGGGAACAGGGTGTAGCTAGAGTCTCTTTTGACTTGTTGGAAATCAGAAGGGTTTAGACTTCGTGTTCACCGCAAAAGATGACCTGATGGCACAAGCCTTGTTTCCCATATTAAAAGCTCTATTCATGCTGCCCTGAAGCTACCTAAATACGTCTATTTCTGACTGGCCTCTAGTCACTGTAGTTACACTCTGGACGAAAAGGTTTCTCTAACGAAGCACGATGCTTCCATAGCATGGGTGGTAGCTCATCCCGTCAGGCTCTAGAGCTAAAGGGAAACTTGACGTCAGTACTTGCCTCACGCTAAGGCCTGAAGAGCCCTGCTGAAGCGAAAGCGTGTTGCAGTTTACATTAGCTCGTATTCGCAGTTCTGCTTTACTTTAACGTTTCTACGGTTTTCCAGACTCTTTGGACCCTCGTGTGGGCACCCCATTGCCTACCAATACAGTGAGTACCAGCAGGCCGTACTGCCCTTCTAAGAAACATCCAGGCCGTAAGCCTTTCCAAGTCCCTCTATGTGTTCAGAGAGTAGGGCAATACACTGCACCCTTCCTTGGGAAAGCTAGATGTCCTCAGCACACCAACAGCTCCAGGGATTCTGTTCTCTCACGTCCTACATGCCATGGAGTCTGCCTCATTGTCCGATTTTGAGCTGCTCTTAGAAACACAATCTGCTTCGCCTTTCTTCCAGGAACTCACACCCAAGGACCCCATACCTACAGTAGAAAGGAGGCTTGCATCCTACTGCAACGAAACCACAGTTTTCCTGTTACACTGCAGGATTTTAGAATAGGCTTTAGCCTATTCTAGCCCGATAGCCTACATAGAGCATTTCAAATTTGAGGGAGTTCGCTACATGGAGAACACTTTGTGAAGAAAAGTTGATTCAGGCAAGGGACAAGGGTAGAGCTAGAGTCTCTTTTGACTTGTTAGAAATCAGAAGGCTTCAGGCTGATGGTTCACCGGCAAAGAAACCTGATGGCACGAGACTTGCTTTCCCTTCTTAAAAGCTCTTAGTCATGCTGCCCTGAAGCTACCTAAATAACTCTCTTTTTGACTGGCCTCTAGTCACTGTAGTTAGCCCTCTGGAACAAAAAGCAGTTTTCTCTAAGGAAACACGGTGCTTCCATAGTATGGGTGGGAGCTCATCTTATCAGGCTCTAGAGCTAAAGGGAAACTTGACGTGAGTACTTGCCTCACCCTAAGGCCTGAGGAGCCCTGCTGAAGCGAAAGCGTGTTGCAGTTTGCATCAGCTCGTATTCGAAGTTCTGCTTTACTTTAACGTTTCTACACATTTCCAGACACTTAGGAACCTCGTGTGGGCACCCCATTGCCTACAAATACAGTGAGTAGCAGCAGGCTCCACTGCCCTTCAAAGAAACATCCAGGCCGTAAGCCTTTCCAAGTCACTCTATGTATTCAGAGACTAGGGCAATACACTGCACCCTTCCTTGGGAACGCTAGATGTCCTCAGCACACCAACAGCTCCAGGGATTCTGTTCTCTCACGTCCTACATGCCATGGAAGTCTGCCTCATTGTCCTCATTTGAGCTGCACTTAGCAACACAATCTGCTTCACCTCTGTTCTAGGAACTCACACCCAAGGACCCCATACCTACAGTAGAAACGAGGCTTGCATTCCTACTGCAACGAAACCACTGTTTCCTGTTACACTGCAGGATTTTGAATAGGCTAAGGACCGATAGCCTACTCAAAGTGTTCCAAGGATGAGTGAGTTCGCTACATGCAGAACACTTTGGGAAGTAATGTTGATTCAGGCAAGGGAACAGGGTGTAGCTAGAGTCTCTTTTGACTTGTTGGAAATCAGAAGGGTTTAGACTTCGTGTTCACCGCAAAAGATGACCTGATGGCACAAGCCTTGTTTCCCATATTAAAAGCTCTATTCATGCTGCCCTGAAGCTACCTAAATACGTCTATTTCTGACTGGCCTCTAGTCACTGTAGTTACACTCTGGACGGAAAGGTTTCTCTAACGAAGCACGATGCTTCCATAGCATGGGTGGTAGCTCATCCCGTCAGGCTCTAGAGCTAAAGGGAAACTTGACGTCAGTACTTGCCTCACGCTAAGGCCTGAAGAGCCCTGCTGAAGCGAAAGCGTGTTGCAGTTTACATTAGCTCGTATTCGCAGTTCTGCTTTACTTTAACGTTTCTACGGTTTTCCAGACTCTTTGGACCCTCGTGTGGGCACCCCATTGCCTACCAATACAGTGAGTACCAGCAGGCCGTACTGCCCTTCTAAGAAACATCCAGGCCGTAAGCCTTTCCAAGTCCCTCTATGTGTTCAGAGAGTAGGGCAATACACTGCACCCTTCCTTGGGAAAGCTAGATGTCCTCAGCACACCAACAGCTCCAGGGATTCTGTTCTCTCACGTCCTACATGCCATGGAAGTCTGCCTCATTGTCCTCATTTGAGCTGCACTTAGCAACACAATCTGATTCGCCTTTCTTCTAGGAACTCACACTCAAGGACCCCATACCTACAGGAGAAAGGAGGCTTGCGTTCCTTCTGCAACCAAAGCACAGTTGTTCCTGTTACCCTGCAGGATTTTAGAATAGCCTAAGGACCGATAGCCTACATAGAGCATTTCAAATTTGAGGCAGTTCGCTACATGTAGAACACTTTGTGAAGAAAAGTTGATTCAGGCAAGGGACAAGGGTAGAGCTAGAGTCTCTTTTGACTTGTTAGAAATCAGAAGGCTTCAGGCTGATGGTTCACCGGCAAAGAAACCTGATGGCACGAGCCTTGCTTTCCCTTCTTAAAAGCTCTTAGTCATGCTGCCCTGAAGCTACCTAAATAACTCTCTTTTTGACTGGCCTCTAGTCACTGTAGTTAGCCCTCTGGAACAAAAAGCAGTTTTCTCTAAGGAAACACGGTGCTTCCATAGTATGGGTGGGAGCTCATCTTATCAGGCTCTAGAGCTAAAGGGAAACTTGACGTGAGTACTTGCCTCACGCTAAGGCCTGAGGAGCCCTGCTGAAGCGAAAGCGTGTTGCAGTTTGCATCAGCTCGTATTCGAAGTTCTGCTTTACTTTAACGTTTCTACACATTTCCAGACACCTAGGAACCTCGTGTGGGCACCCCATTGCCTACAAATACAGTGAGTAGCAGCAGGCTCCACTGCCCTTCAAAGAAACATCCAGGCCGTAAGCCTTTCCAAGTCACTCTATGTATTCAGAGACTAGGGCAATACACTGCACCCTTCCTTGGGAACGCTAGATGTCCTCAGCACACCAACAGCTCCAGGGATTCTGTTCTCTCACGTCCTACATGCCATGGAAGTCTGCCTCATTGTCCTCATTTGAGCTGCACTTAGCAACACAATCTGCTTCACCTCTGTTCTAGGAACTCACACCCAAGGACCCCATACCTACAGTAGAAACGAGGCTTGCATTCCTACTGCAACGAAACCACTGTTTCCTGTTACACTGCAGGATTTTGAATAGGCTAAGGACCGATAGCCTACTCAAAGTGTTCCAAGGATGAGTGAGTTCGCTACATGCAGAACACTTTGGGAAGAAAAGTTGATTCAGGCAAGGGAACAGGGTGTAGCTAGAGTCTCTTTTGACTTGTTGGAAATCAGAAGGGTTTAGACTTCGTGTTCACCGCAAAAGATGACCTGATGGCACAAGCCTTGTTTCCCATATTAAAAGCTCTATTCAGGCTGCCCTGAAGCTACCTAAATACGTCTATTTCTGACTGGCCTCTAGTCACTGTAGTTACACTCTGGACGAAAAGGTTTCTCTAACGAAGCACGATGCTTCCATAGCATGGGTGGTAGCTCATCCCGTCAGGCTCTAGAGCTAAAGGGAAACTTGACGTCAGTACTTGCCTCACGCTAAGGCCTGAAGAGCCCTGCTGAAGCGAAAGCGTGTTGCAGTTTACATTAGCTCGTATTCGCAGTTCTGCTTTACTTTAACGTTTCTACGGTTTTCCAGACTCTTTGGACCCTCGTGTGGGCACCCCATTGCCTACCAATACAGTGAGTACCAGCAGGCCGTACTGCCCTTCTAAGAAACATCCAGGCCGTAAGCCTTTCCAAGTCCCTCTATGTGTTCAGAGAGTAGGGCAATACACTGCACCCTTCCTTGGGAAAGCTAGATGTCCTCAGCACACCAACAGCTCCAGGGATTCTGTTCTCTCACGTCCTACATGCCATGGAGTCTGCCTCATTGTCCGATTTTGAGCTGCTCTTAGAAACACAATCTGCTTCGCCTTTCTTCCAAGAACTCACACCCAAGGACCCCATACCTACAGTAGAAAGGAGGCTTGCATCCTACTGCAACGAAACCACAGTTTTCCTGTTACACTGCAGGATTTTACAATAGGCTTTAGCCTATTCTAGCCCGATAGCCTACATAGAGCATTTCAAATTTGAGGGAGTTCGCTACATGGAGAACACTTTGTGAAGAAAAGTTGATTCAGGCAAGGGACCAGGGTAGAGCTAGAGTCTCTTTTGACTTGTTAGAAATCAGAAGACTTCAGGCTGATTGTTCACCTGCAAAGAAGACCTGATGGCACAAGCCTTGCTTTCCCATATTAAAAGCTCTTAGTCATGCTGCCCTGAAGCTACCTAAATAACTCTCTTTTTGACTGGCCTCTAGTCACTGTAGTTAGCCCTCTGGAACAAAAAGCAGTTTTCTCTAAAGAAACACGGTGCTTCCATAGTATGGGTGGGAGCTCATCCCGGCAGGCTCTAGAGCTAAAGGGAAACTTGACGTGAGTACTTGCCTCACGCTAAGGCCTGCAAAGCCCTGCTGAAGCGAAAGCGTGTTGCAGTTTCCATTAGCTAGTATTCGCAGTTCTGCTTTACTTTAACGTTTCTCCGCTTTTCCAGACACTTAGGACCCTCGTGTGGGCACCCCATTGCCTACAAATACAGTGAGTAGCAGCAGGCTCCACTGCCCTTCAAAGAAACATCCAGGCCGTAAGCCTTTCCAAGTCACTCTATGTATTCAGAGACTAGGGCAATACACTGCACCCTTCCTTGGGAACGCTAGATGTCCTCAGCACACCAACAGCTCCAGGGATTCTGTTCTCTCACGTCCTACATGCCATGGAAGTCTGCCTCATTGTCCTCATTTGAGCTGCACTTAGCAACACAATCTGCTTCACCTCTGTTCTAGGAACTCACACCCAAGGACCCCATACCTACAGTAGAAACGAGGCTTGCATTCCTACTGCAACGAAACCACTGTTTCCTGTTACCCTGCAGGATTTTGAATAGGCTAAGGACCGATAGCCTACTCAAAGTGTTCCAAGGATGAGTGAGTTCGCTACATGCAGAACACTTTGGGAAGTAATGTTGATTCAGGCAAGGGAACAGGGTGTAGCTAGAGTCTCTTTTGACTTGTTGGAAATCAGAAGGGTTTAGACTTCGTGTTCACCGCAAAAGATGACCTGATGGCACAAGCCTTGTTTCCCATATTAAAAGCTCTATTCAGGCTGCCCTGAAGCTACCTAAATACGTCTATTTCTGACTGGCCTCTAGTCACTGTAGTTACACTCTGGACGAAAAGATTTCTCTAACGAAGCACGATGCTTCCATAGCATGGGTGGTAGCTCATCCCGTCAGGCTCTAGAGCTAAAGGGAAACTTGACGTCAGTACTTGCCTCACGCTAAGGCCTGAAGAGCCCTGCTGAAGCGAAAGCGTGTTGCAGTTTACATTAGCTCGTATTCGCAGTTCTGCTTTACTTTAACGTTTCTACGGTTTTCCAGACTCTTTGGACCCTCGTGTGGGCACCCCATTGCCTACCAATACAGTGAGTACCAGCAGGCCGTACTGCCCTTCTAAGAAACATCCAGGCCGTAAGCCTTTCCAAGTCCCTCTATGTGTTCAGAGAGTAGGGCAATACACTGCACCCTTCCTTGGGAAAGCTAGATGTCCTCAGCACACCAACAGCTCCAGGGATTCTGTTCTCTCACGTCCTACATGCCATGGAGTCTGCCTCATTGTCCGATTTTGAGCTGCTCTTAGAAACACAATCTGCTTCGCCTTTCTTCCAGGAACTCACACCCAAGGACCCCATACCTACAGTAGAAAGGAGGCTTGCATCCTACTGCAACGAAACCACAGTTTTCCTGTTACACTGCAGGATTTTAGAATAGGCTTTAGCCTATTCTAGCCCAATAGCCTACATAGAGCATTTCAAATTTGAGGGAGTTCGCTACATGGAGAACACTTTGTGAAGAAAAGTTGATTCAGGCAAGGGACCAGGGTAGAGCTAGAGTCTCTTTTGACTTGTTAGAAATCAGAAGACTTCAGGCTGATTGTTCACCGGCAAAGAAGACCTGATGGCACAAGCCTTGCTTTCCCATATTAAAAGCTCTTAGTCATGCTGCCCTGAAGCTACCTAAATAACTCTCTTTTTGACTGGCCTCTAGTCACTGTAGTTAGCCCTCTGGAACAAAAAGCAGTTTTCTCTAAAGAAACACGGTGCTTCCATAGTATGGGTGGGAGCTCATCCTGTCAGGCTCTAGAGCTAAAGGGAAACTTGACGTGAGTACTTGCCTCACGCTAAGGCCTGAAAAGCCCTGCTGAAGCGAAAGCGTGTTGCAGTTTCCATTAGCTAGTATTCGCAGTTCTGCTTTACTTTAACGTTTCTCCGCTTTTCCAGACACTTAGGACCCTCGTGTGGGCACCCCACTGCCTACAAATACAGTGAGTACCAGCAGGTTCCACTGCCCTTCTAAGAAACTTCCAGGCCGTAAGTCTTTCCAAGTCACTCTGCATTCAGAGAGCAGGGCAATACACTGCACCCTTCCTTGGGAAAGCTAGATGTCCTCAGCACACCAACAGCTCCAGGGATTCTGTTCTCTCACGTCCTACATGCCATGGAAGTCTGCCTCATTGTCCTCATTTGAGCTGCACTTAGCAACACAATCTGATTCGCCTTTCTTCTAGGAACTCACACTCAAGGACCCCATACCTACAGGAGAAAGGAGGCTTGCGTTCCTTCTGCAACCAAAGCACAGTTGTTCCTGTTACCCTGCAGGATTTTAGAATAGCCTAAGGACCGATAGCCTACATAGAGCATTTCAAATTTGAGGCAGTTCGCTACATGTAGAACACTTTGTGAAGAAAAGTTGATTCAGGCAAGGGACAAGGGTAGAGCTAGAGTCTCTTTTGACTTGTTAGAAATCAGAAGGCTTCAGGCTGATGGTTCACCGGCAAAGAAACCTGATGGCACGAGCCTTGCTTTCCCTTCTTAAAAGCTCTTAGTCATGCTGCCCTGAAGCTACATAAATAACTCTCTTTTTGACTGGCCTCTAGTCACTGTAGTTAGCCCTCTGGAACAAAAAGCAGTTTTCTCTAAGGAAACACGGTGCTTCCATAGTATGGGTGGGAGCTCATCTTATCAGGCTCTAGAGCTAAAGGGAAACTTGACGTGAGTACTTGCCTCACGCTAAGGCCTGAGGAGCCCTGCTGAAGCGAAAGCGTGTTGCAGTTTGCATCAGCTCGTATTCGAAGTTCTGCTTTACTTTAACGTTTCTACACATTTCCAGACACCTAGGAACCTCGTGTGGGCACCCCATTGCCTACAAATACAGTGAGTAGCAGCAGGCTCCACTGCCCTTCAAAGAAACATCCAGGCCGTAAGCCTTTCCAAGTCACTCTATGTATTCAGAGACTAGGGCAATACACTGCACCCTTCCTTGGGAACGCTAGATGTCCTCAGCACACCAACAGCTCCAGGGATTCTGTTCTCTCACGTCCTACATGCCATGGAAGTCTGCCTCATTGTCCTCATTTGAGCTGCACTTAGCAACACAATCTGCTTCACCTCTGTTCTAGGAACTCACACCCAAGGACCCCATACCTACAGTAGAAACGAGGCTTGCATTCCTACTGCAACGAAACCACTGTTTCCTGTTACCCTGCAGGATTTTGAATAGGCTAAGGACCGATAGCCTACTCAAAGTGTTCCAAGGATGAGTGAGTTCGCTACATGCAGAACACTTTGGGAAGTAATGTTGATTCAGGCAAGGGAACAGGGTGTAGCTAGAGTCTCTTTTGACTTGTTGGAAATCAGAAGGGTTTAGACTTCGTGTTCACCGCAAAAGATGACCTGATGGCACAAGCCTTGTTTCCCATATTAAAAGCTCTATTCGGGCTGCCCTGAAGCTACCTAAATACGTCTATTTCTGACTGGCCTCTAGTCACTGTAGTTACACTCTGGACGAAAAGGTTTCTCTAACGAAGCACGATGCTTCCATAGCATGGGTGGTAGCTCATCCCGTCAGGCTCTAGAGCTAAAGGGAAACTTGACGTCAGTACTTGCCTCACGCTAAGGCCTGAAGAGCCCTGCTGAAGCGAAAGCGTGTTGCAGTTTACATTAGCTCGTATTCGCAGTTCTGCTTTACTTTAACGTTTCTACGGTTTTCCAGACTCTTTGGACCCTCGTGTGGGCACCCCATTGCCTACCAATACAGTGAGTACCAGCAGGCCGTACTGCCCTTCTAAGAAACATCCAGGCCGTAAGCCTTTCCAAGTCCCTCTATGTGTTCAGAGAGTAGGGCAATACACTGCACCCTTCCTTGGGAAAGCTAGATGTCCTCAGCACACCAACAGCTCCAGGGATTCTGTTCTCTCACGTCCTACATGCCATGGAGTCTGCCTCATTGTCCGATTTTGAGCTGCTCTTAGAAACACAATCTGCTTCGCCTTTCTTCCAGGAACTCACACCCAAGGACCCCATACCTACAGTAGAAAGGAGGCTTGCATCCTACTGCAACGAAACCACAGTTTTCCTGTTACACTGCAGGATTTTAGAATAGGCTTTAGCCTATTCTAGCCCAATAGCCTACATAGAGCATTTCAAATTTGAGGGAGTTCGCTACATGGAGAACACTTTGTGAAGAAAAGTTGATTCAGGCAAGGGACAAGGGTAGAGCTAGAGTCTCTTTTGACTTGTTAGAAATCAGAAGGCTTCAGGCTGATGGTTCACCGGCAAAGAAACCTGATGGCACGAGACTTGCTTTCCCTTCTTAAAAGCTCTTAGTCATGCTGCCCTGAAGCTACCTAAATAACTCTCTTTTTGACTGGCCTCTAGTCACTGTAGTTAGCCCTCTGGAACAAAAAGCAGTTTTCTCTAAGGAAACACGGTGCTTCCATAGTATGGGTGGGAGCTCATCTTATCAGGCTCTAGAGCTAAAGGGAAACTTGACGTGAGTACTTGCCTCACCCTAAGGCCTGAGGAGCCCTGCTGAAGCGAAAGCGTGTTGCAGTTTGCATCAGCTCGTATTCGAAGTTCTGCTTTACTTTAACGTTTCTACACATTTCCAGACACTTAGGAACCTCGTGTGGGCACCCCATTGCCTACAAATACAGTGAGTAGCAGCAGGCTCCACTGCCCTTCAAAGAAACATCCAGGCCGTAAGCCTTTCCAAGTCACTCTATGTATTCAGAGACTAGGGCAATACACTGCACCCTTCCTTGGGAACGCTAGATGTCCTCAGCACACCAACAGCTCCAGGGATTCTGTTCTCTCACGTCCTACATGCCATGGAAGTCTGCCTCATTGTCCTCATTTGAGCTGCACTTAGCAACACAATCTGCTTCACCTCTGTTCTAGGAACTCACACCCAAGGACCCCATACCTACAGTAGAAACGAGGCTTGCATTCCTACTGCAACGAAACCACTGTTTCCTGTTACACTGCAGGATTTTGAATAGGCTAAGGACCGATAGCCTACTCAAAGTGTTCCAAGGATGAGTGAGTTCGCTACATGCAGAACACTTTGGGAAGTAATGTTGATTCAGGCAAGGGAACAGGGTGTAGCTAGAGTCTCTTTTGACTTGTTGGAAATCAGAAGGGTTTAGACTTCGTGTTCACCGCAAAAGATGACCTGATGGCACAAGCCTTGTTTCCCATATTAAAAGCTCTATTCATGCTGCCCTGAAGCTACCTAAATACGTCTATTTCTGACTGGCCTCTAGTCACTGTAGTTACACTCTGGACGAAAAGGTTTCTCTAACGAAGCACGATGCTTCCATAGCATGGGTGGTAGCTCATCCCGTCAGGCTCTAGAGCTAAAGGGAAACTTGACGTCAGTACTTGCCTCACGCTAAGGCCTGAAGAGCCCTGCTGAAGCGAAAGCGTGTTGCAGTTTACATTAGCTCGTATTCGCAGTTCTGCTTTACTTTAACGTTTCTACGGTTTTCCAGACTCTTTGGACCCTCGTGTGGGCACCCCATTGCCTACCAATACAGTGAGTACCAGCAGGCCGTACTGCCCTTCTAAGAAACATCCAGGCCGTAAGCCTTTCCAAGTCCCTCTATGTGTTCAGAGAGTAGGGCAATACACTGCACCCTTCCTTGGGAAAGCTAGATGTCCTCAGCACACCAACAGCTCCAGGGATTCTGTTCTCTCACGTCCTACATGCCATGGAAGTCAGCCTCATTGTCCTCATTTGAGCTGCACTTAGCAACACAATCTGATTCGCCTTTCTTCTAGGAACTCACACTCAAGGACCCCATACCTACAGGAGAAAGGAGGCTTGCGTTCCTTCTGCAACCAAAGCACAGTTGTTCCTGTTACCCTGCAGGATTTTAGAATAGCCTAAGGACCGATAGCCTACATAGAGCATTTCAAATTTGAGGCAGTTCGCTACATGTAGAACACTTTGTGAAGAAAAGTTGATTCAGGCAAGGGACAAGGGTAGAGCTAGAGTCTCTTTTGACTTGTTAGAAATCAGAAGGCTTCAGGCTGATGGTTCACCGGCAAAGAAACCTGATGGCACGAGCCTTGCTTTCCCTTCTTAAAAGCTCTTAGTCATGCTGCCCTGAAGCTACCTAAATAACTCTCTTTTTGACTGGCCTCTAGTCACTGTAGTTAGCCCTCTGGAACAAAAAGCAGTTTTCTCTAAGGAAACACGGTGCTTCCATAGTATGGGTGGGAGCTCATCTTATCAGGCTCTAGAGCTAAAGGGAAACTTGACGTGAGTACTTGCCTCACGCTAAGGCCTGAGGAGCCCTGCTGAAGCGAAAGCGTGTTGCAGTTTGCATCAGCTCGTATTCGAAGTTCTGCTTTACTTTAACGTTTCTACACATTTCCAGACACCTAGGAACCTCGTGTGGGCACCCCATTGCCTACAAATACAGTGAGTAGCAGCAGGCTCCACTGCCCTTCAAAGAAACATCCAGGCCGTAAGCCTTTCCAAGTCACTCTATGTATTCAGAGACTAGGGCAATACACTGCACCCTTCCTTGGGAACGCTAGATGTCCTCAGCACACCAACAGCTCCAGGGATTCTGTTCTCTCACGTCCTACATGCCATGGAAGTCTGCCTCATTGTCCTCATTTGAGCTGCACTTAGCAACACAATCTGCTTCACCTCTGTTCTAGGAACTCACACCCAAGGACCCCATACCTACAGTAGAAACGAGGCTTGCATTCCTACTGCAACGAAACCACTGTTTCCTGTTACACTGCAGGATTTTGAATAGGCTAAGGACCGATAGCCTACTCAAAGTGTTCCAAGGATGAGTGAGTTCGCTACATGCAGAACACTTTGGGAAGTAATGTTGATTCAGGCAAGGGAACAGGGTGTAGCTAGAGTCTCTTTTGACTTGTTGGAAATCAGAAGGGTTTAGACTTCGTGTTCACCGCAAAAGATGACCTGATGGCACAAGCCTTGTTTCCCATATTAAAAGCTCTATTCAGGCTGCCCTGAAGCTACCTAAATACGTCTATTTCTGACTGGCCTCTAGTCACTGTAGTTACACTCTGGACGAAAAGGTTTCTCTAACGAAGCACGATGCTTCCATAGCATGGGTGGTAGCTCATCCCGTCAGGCTCTAGAGCTAAAGGGAAACTTGACGTCAGTACTTGCCTCACGCTAAGGCCTGAAGAGCCCTGCTGAAGCGAAAGCGTGTTGCAGTTTACATTAGCTCGTATTCGCAGTTCTGCTTTACTTTAACGTTTCTACGGTTTTCCAGACTCTTTGGACCCTCGTGTGGGCACCCCATTGCCTACCAATACAGTGAGTACCAGCAGGCCGTACTGCCCTTCTAAGAAACATCCAGGCCGTAAGCCTTTCCAAGTCCCTCTATGTGTTCAGAGAGTAGGGCAATACACTGCACCCTTCCTTGGGAAAGCTAGATGTCCTCAGCACACCAACAGCTCCAGGGATTCTGTTCTCTCACGTCCTACATGCCATGGAGTCTGCCTCATTGTCCGATTTTGAGCTGCTCTTAGAAACACAATCTGCTTCGCCTTTCTTCCAAGAACTCACACCCAAGGACCCCATACCTACAGTAGAAAGGAGGCTTGCATCCTACTGCAACGAAACCACAGTTTTCCTGTTACACTGCAGGATTTTAGAATAGGCTTTAGCCTATTCTAGCCCGATAGCCTACATAGAGCATTTCAAATTTGAGGGAGTTCGCTACATGGAGAACACTTTGTGAAGAAAAGTTGATTCAGGCAAGGGACCAGGGTAGAGCTAGAGTCTCTTTTGACTTGTTAGAAATCAGAAGACTTCAGGCTGATTGTTCACCGGCAAAGAAGACCTGATGGCACAAGCCTTGCTTTCCCATATTAAAAGCTCTTAGTCATGCTGCCCTGAAGCTACCTAAATAACTCTCTTTTTGACTGGCCTCTAGTCACTGTAGTTAGCCCTCTGGAACAAAAAGCAGTTTTCTCTAAAGAAACACGGTGCTTCCATAGTATGGGTGGGAGCTCATCCCGGCAGGCTCTAGAGCTAAAGGGAAACTTGACGTGAGTACTTGCCTCACGCTAAGGCCTGCAAAGCCCTGCTGAAGCGAAAGCGTGTTGCAGTTTCCATTAGCTAGTATTCGCAGTTCTGCTTTACTTTAACGTTTCTCCGCTTTTCCAGACACTTAGGACCCTCGTGTGGGCACCCCATTGCCTACAAATACAGTGAGTAGCAGCAGGCTCCACTGCCCTTCAAAGAAACATCCAGGCCGTAAGCCTTTCCAAGTCACTCTATGTATTCAGAGACTAGGGCAATACACTGCACCCTTCCTTGGGAACGCTAGATGTCCTCAGCACACCAACAGCTCCAGGGATTCTGTTCTCTCACGTCCTACATGCCATGGAAGTCTGCCTCATTGTCCTCATTTGAGCTGCACTTAGCAACACAATCTGCTTCACCTCTGTTCTAGGAACTCACACCCAAGGACCCCATACCTACAGTAGAAACGAGGCTTGCATTCCTACTGCAACGAAACCACTGTTTCCTGTTACCCTGCAGGATTTTGAATAGGCTAAGGACCGATAGCCTACTCAAAGTGTTCCAAGGATGAGTGAGTTCGCTACATGCAGAACACTTTGGGAAGTAATGTTGATTCAGGCAAGGGAACAGGGTGTAGCTAGAGTCTCTTTTGACTTGTTGGAAATCAGAAGGGTTTAGACTTCGTGTTCACCGCAAAAGATGACCTGATGGCACAAGCCTTGTTTCCCATATTAAAAGCTCTATTCAGGCTGCCCTGAAGCTACCTAAATACGTCTATTTCTGACTGGCCTCTAGTCACTGTAGTTACACTCTGGACGAAAAGGTTTCTCTAACGAAGCACGATGCTTCCATAGCATGGGTGGTAGCTCATCCCGTCAGGCTCTAGAGCTAAAGGGAAACTTGACGTCAGTACTTGCCTCACGCTAAGGCCTGAAGAGCCCTGCTGAAGCGAAAGCGTGTTGCAGTTTACATTAGCTCGTATTCGCAGTTCTGCTTTACTTTAACGTTTCTACGGTTTTCCAGACTCTTTGGACCCTCGTGTGGGCACCCCATTGCCTACCAATACAGTGAGTACCAGCAGGCCGTACTGCCCTTCTAAGAAACATCCAGGCCGTAAGCCTTTCCAAGTCCCTCTATGTGTTCAGAGAGTAGGGCAATACACTGCACCCTTCCTTGGGAAAGCTAGATGTCCTCAGCACACCAACAGCTCCAGGGATTCTGTTCTCTCACGTCCTACATGCCATGGAGTCTGCCTCATTGTCCGATTTTGAGCTGCTCTTAGAAACACAATCTGCTTCGCCTTTCTTCCAGGAACTCACACCCAAGGACCCCATACCTACAGTAGAAAGGAGGCTTGCATCCTACTGCAACGAAACCACAGTTTTCCTGTTACACTGCAGGATTTTAGAATAGGCTTTAGCCTATTCTAGCCCAATAGCCTACATAGAGCATTTCAAATTTGAGGGAGTTCGCTACATGGAGAACACTTTGTGAAGAAAAGTTGATTCAGGCAAGGGACCAGGGTAGAGCTAGAGTCTCTTTTGACTTGTTAGAAATCAGAAGACTTCAGGCTGATTGTTCACCGGCAAAGAAGACCTGATGGCACAAGCCTTGCTTTCCCATATTAAAAGCTCTTAGTCATGCTGCCCTGAAGCTACCTAAATAACTCTCTTTTTGACTGGCCTCTAGTCACTGTAGTTAGCCCTCTGGAACAAAAAGCAGTTTTCTCTAAAGAAACACGGTGCTTCCATAGTATGGGTGGGAGCTCATCCTGTCAGGCTCTAGAGCTAAAGGGAAACTTGACGTGAGTACTTGCCTCACGCTAAGGCCTGAAAAGCCCTGCTGAAGCGAAAGCGTGTTGCAGTTTCCATTAGCTAGTATTCGCAGTTCTGCTTTACTTTAACGTTTCTCCGCTTTTCCAGACACTTAGGACCCTCGTGTGGGCACCCCACTGCCTACAAATACAGTGAGTACCAGCAGGTTCCACTGCCCTTCTAAGAAACTTCCAGGCCGTAAGTCTTTCCAAGTCACTCTGCATTCAGAGAGCAGGGCAATACACTGCACCCTTCCTTGGGAAAGCTAGATGTCCTCAGCACACCAACAGCTCCAGGGATTCTGTTCTCTCACGTCCTACATGCCATGGAAGTCTGCCTCATTGTCCTCATTTGAGCTGCACTTAGCAACACAATCTGATTCGCCTTTCTTCTAGGAACTCACACTCAAGGACCCCATACCTACAGGAGAAAGGAGGCTTGCGTTCCTTCTGCAACCAAAGCACAGTTGTTCCTGTTACCCTGCAGGATTTTAGAATAGCCTAAGGACCGATAGCCTACATAGAGCATTTCAAATTTGAGGCAGTTCGCTACATGTAGAACACTTTGTGAAGAAAAGTTGATTCAGGCAAGGGACAAGGGTAGAGCTAGAGTCTCTTTTGACTTGTTAGAAATCAGAAGGCTTCAGGCTGATGGTTCACCGGCAAAGAAACCTGATGGCACGAGCCTTGCTTTCCCTTCTTAAAAGCTCTTAGTCATGCTGCCCTGAAGCTACATAAATAACTCTCTTTTTGACTGGCCTCTAGTCACTGTAGTTAGCCCTCTGGAACAAAAAGCAGTTTTCTCTAAGGAAACACGGTGCTTCCATAGTATGGGTGGGAGCTCATCTTATCAGGCTCTAGAGCTAAAGGGAAACTTGACGTGAGTACTTGCCTCACGCTAAGGCCTGAGGAGCCCTGCTGAAGCGAAAGCGTGTTGCAGTTTGCATCAGCTCGTATTCGAAGTTCTGCTTTACTTTAACGTTTCTACACATTTCCAGACACCTAGGAACCTCGTGTGGGCACCCCATTGCCTACAAATACAGTGAGTAGCAGCAGGCTCCACTGCCCTTCAAAGAAACATCCAGGCCGTAAGCCTTTCCAAGTCACTCTATGTATTCAGAGACTAGGGCAATACACTGCACCCTTCCTTGGGAACGCTAGATGTCCTCAGCACACCAACAGCTCCAGGGATTCTGTTCTCTCACGTCCTACATGCCATGGAAGTCTGCCTCATTGTCCTCATTTGAGCTGCACTTAGCAACACAATCTGCTTCACCTCTGTTCTAGGAACTCACACCCAAGGACCCCATACCTACAGTAGAAACGAGGCTTGCATTCCTACTGCAACGAAACCACTGTTTCCTGTTACACTGCAGGATTTTGAATAGGCTAAGGACCGATAGCCTACTCAAAGTGTTCCAAGGATGAGTGAGTTCGCTACATGCAGAACACTTTGGGAAGTAATGTTGATTCAGGCAAGGGAACAGGGTGTAGCTAGAGTCTCTTTTGACTTGTTGGAAATCAGAAGGGTTTAGACTTCGTGTTCACCGCAAAAGATGACCTGATGGCACAAGCCTTGTTTCCCATATTAAAAGCTCTATTCGGGCTGCCCTGAAGCTACCTAAATACGTCTATTTCTGACTGGCCTCTAGTCACTGTAGTTACACTCTGGACGAAAAGGTTTCTCTAACGAAGCACGATGCTTCCATAGCATGGGTGGTAGCTCATCCCGTCAGGCTCTAGAGCTAAAGGGAAACTTGACGTCAGTACTTGCCTCACGCTAAGGCCTGAAGAGCCCTGCTGAAGCGAAAGCGTGTTGCAGTTTACATTAGCTCGTATTCGCAGTTCTGCTTTACTTTAACGTTTCTACGGTTTTCCAGACTCTTTGGACCCTCGTGTGGGCACCCCATTGCCTACCAATACAGTGAGTACCAGCAGGCCGTACTGCCCTTCTAAGAAACATCCAGGCCGTAAGCCTTTCCAAGTCCCTCTATGTGTTCAGAGAGTAGGGCAATACACTGCACCCTTCCTTGGGAAAGCTAGATGTCCTCAGCACACCAACAGCTCCAGGGATTCTGTTCTCTCACGTCCTACATGCCATGGAAGTCTGCCTCATTGTCCTCATTTGAGCTGCACTTAGCAACACAATCTGATTCGCCTTTCTTCTAGGAACTCACACTCAAGGACCCCATACCTACAGGAGAAAGGAGGCTTGCGTTCTTTCTGCAACCAAAGCACAGTTGTTCCTGTTACCCTGCAGGATTTTAGAATAGCCTAAGGACCGATAGCCTACATAGAGCATTTCAAATTTGAGGGAGTTCGCTACATGTAGAACACTTTGTGAAGAAAAGTTGATTCAGGCAAGGGACAAGGGTAGAGCTAGAGTCTCTTTTGACTTGTTAGAAATCAGAAGGCTTCAGGCTGATGGTTCACCGGCAAAGAAACCTGATGGCACGAGACTTGCTTTCCCTTCTTAAAAGCTCTTAGTCATGCTGCCCTGAAGCTACCTAAATAACTCTCTTTTTGACTGGCCTCTAGTCACTGTAGTTAGCCCTCTGGAACAAAAAGCAGTTTTCTCTAAGGAAACACGGTGCTTCCATAGTATGGGTGGGAGCTCATCTTATCAGGCTCTAGAGCTAAAGGGAAACTTGACGTGAGTACTTGCCTCACCCTAAGGCCTGAGGAGCCCTGCTGAAGCGAAAGCGTGTTGCAGTTTGCATCAGCTCGTATTCGAAGTTCTGCTTTACTTTAACGTTTCTACACATTTCCAGACACTTAGGAACCTCGTGTGGGCACCCCATTGCCTACAAATACAGTGAGTAGCAGCAGGCTCCACTGCCCTTCAAAGAAACATCCAGGCCGTAAGCCTTTCCAAGTCACTCTATGTATTCAGAGACTAGGGCAATACACTGCACCCTTCCTTGGGAACGCTAGATGTCCTCAGCACACCAACAGCTCCAGGGATTCTGTTCTCTCACGTCCTACATGCCATGGAAGTCTGCCTCATTGTCCTCATTTGAGCTGCACTTAGCAACACAATCTGCTTCACCTCTGTTCTAGGAACTCACACCCAAGGACCCCATACCTACAGTAGAAACGAGGCTTGCATTCCTACTGCAACGAAACCACTGTTTCCTGTTACACTGCAGGATTTTGAATAGGCTAAGGACCGATAGCCTACTCAAAGTGTTCCAAGGATGAGTGAGTTCGCTACATGCAGAACACTTTGGGAAGTAATGTTGATTCAGGCAAGGGAACAGGGTGTAGCTAGAGTCTCTTTTGACTTGTTGGAAATCAGAAGGGTTTAGACTTCGTGTTCACCGCAAAAGATGACCTGATGGCACAAGCCTTGTTTCCCATATTAAAAGCTCTATTCAGGCTGCCCTGAAGCTACCTAAATACGTCTATTTCTGACTGGCCTCTAGTCACTGTAGTTACACTCTGGACGAAAAGGTTTCTCTAACGAAGCACGATGCTTCCATAGCATGGGTGGTAGCTCATCCCGTCAGGCTCTAGAGCTAAAGGGAAACTTGACGTCAGTACTTGCCTCACGCTAAGGCCTGAAGAGCCCTGCTGAAGCGAAAGCGTGTTGCAGTTTACATTAGCTCGTATTCGCAGTTCTGCTTTACTTTAACGTTTCTACGGTTTTCCAGACTCTTTGGACCCTCGTGTGGGCACCCCATTGCCTACCAATACAGTGAGTACCAGCAGGCCGTACTGCCCTTCTAAGAAACATCCAGGCCGTAAGCCTTTCCAAGTCCCTCTATGTGTTCAGAGAGTAGGGCAATACACTGCACCCTTCCTTGGGAAAGCTAGATGTCCTCAGCACACCAACAGCTCCAGGGATTCTGTTCTCTCACGTCCTACATGCCATGGAGTCTGCCTCATTGTCCGATTTTGAGCTGCTCTTAGAAACACAATCTGCTTCGCCTTTCTTCCAGGAACTCACACCCAAGGACCCCATACCTACAGTAGAAAGGAGGCTTGCATCCTACTGCAACGAAACCACAGTTTTCCTGTTACACTGCAGGATTTTACAATAGGCTTTAGCCTATTCTAGCCCGATAGCCTACATAGAGCATTTCAAATTTGAGGGAGTTCGCTATATGTAGAACACTTTGTGAAGAAAAGTTGATTCAGGCAAGGGACCAGGGTAGAGCTAGAGTCTCTTTTGACTTGTTAGAAATCAGAAGACTTCAGGCTGATTGTTCACCGGCAAAGAAGACCTGATGGCACAAGCCTTGCTTTCCCATATTAAAAGCTCTTAGTCATGCTGCCCTGAAGCTACCTAAATAACTCTCTTTTTGACTGGCCTCTAGTCACTGTAGTTAGCCCTCTGGAACAAAAAGCAGTTTTCTCTAAAGAAACACGGTGCTTCCATAGTATGGGTGGGAGCTCATCCTGTCAGGCTCTAGAGCTAAAGGGAAACTTGACGTGAGTACTTGCCTCACGCTAAGGCCTGAAAAGCCCTGCTGAAGCGAAAGCGTGTTGCAGTTTCCATTAGCTAGTATTCGCAGTTCTGCTTTACTTTAACGTTTCTCCGCTTTTCCAGACACTTAGGACCCTCGTGTGGGCACCCCACTGCCTACAAATACAGTGAGTACCAGCAGGTTCCACTGCCCTTCTAAGAAACTTCCAGGCCGTAAGTCTTTCCAAGTCACTCTGCATTCAGAGAGCAGGGCAATACACTGCACCCTTCCTTGGGAAAGCTAGATGTCCTCAGCACACCAACAGCTCCAGGGATTCTGTTCTCTCACGTCCTACATGCCATGGAAGTCTGCCTCATTGTCCTCATTTGAGCTGCACTTAGCAACACAATCTGATTCGCCTTTCTTCTAGGAACTCACACTCAAGGACCCCATACCTACAGGAGAAAGGAGGCTTGCGTTCTTTCTGCAACCAAAGCACAGTTGTTCCTGTTACCCTGCAGGATTTTAGAATAGCCTAAGGACCGATAGCCTACATAGAGCATTTCAAATTTGAGGCAGTTCGCTACATGTAGAACACTTTGTGAAGAAAAGTTGATTCAGGCAAGGGACAAGGGTAGAGCTAGAGTCTCTTTTGACTTGTTAGAAATCAGAAGGCTTCAGGCTGATGGTTCACCGGCAAAGAAACCTGATGGCACGAGCCTTGCTTTCCCTTCTTAAAAGCTCTTAGTCATGCTGCCCTGAAGCTACCTAAATAACTCTCTTTTTGACTGGCCTCTAGTCACTGTAGTTAGCCCTCTGGAACAAAAAGCAGTTTTCTCTAAGGAAACACGGTGCTTCCATAGTATGGGTGGGAGCTCATCTTATCAGGCTCTAGAGCTAAAGGGAAACTTGACGTGAGTACTTGCCTCACCCTAAGGCCTGAGGAGCCCTGCTGAAGCGAAAGCGTGTTGCAGTTTGCATCAGCTCGTATTCGAAGTTCTGCTTTACTTTAACGTTTCTACACATTTCCAGACACTTAGGAACCTCGTGTGGGCACCCCATTGCCTACAAATACAGTGAGTAGCAGCAGGCTCCACTGCCCTTCAAAGAAACATCCAGGCCGTAAGCCTTTCCAAGTCACTCTATGTATTCAGAGACTAGGGCAATACACTGCACCCTTCCTTGGGAACGCTAGATGTCCTCAGCACACCAACAGCTCCAGGGATTCTGTTCTCTCACGTCCTACATGCCATGGAAGTCTGCCTCATTGTCCTCATTTGAGCTGCACTTAGCAACACAATCTGCTTCACCTCTGTTCTAGGAACTCACACCCAAGGACCCCATACCTACAGTAGAAACGAGGCTTGCATTCCTACTGCAACGAAACCACTGTTTCCTGTTACACTGCAGGATTTTGAATAGGCTAAGGACCGATAGCCTACTCAAAGTGTTCCAAGGATGAGTGAGTTCGCTACATGCAGAACACTTTGGGAAGTAATGTTGATTCAGGCAAGGGAACAGGGTGTAGCTAGAGTCTCTTTTGACTTGTTGGAAATCAGAAGGGTTTAGACTTCGTGTTCACCGCAAAAGATGACCTGATGGCACAAGCCTTGTTTCCCATATTAAAAGCTCTATTCATGCTGCCCTGAAGCTACCTAAATACGTCTATTTCTGACTGGCCTCTAGTCACTGTAGTTACACTCTGGACGAAAAGGTTTCTCTAACGAAGCACGATGCTTCCATAGCATGGGTGGTAGCTCATCCCGTCAGGCTCTAGAGCTAAAGGGAAACTTGACGTCAGTACTTGCCTCACGCTAAGGCCTGAAGAGCCCTGCTGAAGCGAAAGCGTGTTGCAGTTTACATTAGCTCGTATTCGCAGTTCTGCTTTACTTTAACGTTTCTACGGTTTTCCAGACTCTTTGGACCCTCGTGTGGGCACCCCATTGCCTACCAATACAGTGAGTACCAGCAGGCCGTACTGCCCTTCTAAGAAACATCCAGGCCGTAAGCCTTTCCAAGTCCCTCTATGTGTTCAGAGAGTAGGGCAATACACTGCACCCTTCCTTGGGAAAGCTAGATGTCCTCAGCACACCAACAGCTCCAGGGATTCTGTTCTCTCACGTCCTACATGCCATGGAAGTCTGCCTCATTGTCCTCATTTGAGCTGCACTTAGCAACACAATCTGATTCGCCTTTCTTCTAGGAACTCACACTCAAGGACCCCATACCTACAGGAGAAAGGAGGCTTGCGTTCTTTCTGCAACCAAAGCACAGTTGTTCCTGTTACCCTGCAGGATTTTAGAATAGCCTAAGGACCGATAGCCTACATAGAGCATTTCAAATTTGAGGCAGTTCGCTACATGTAGAACACTTTGTGAAGAAAAGTTGATTCAGGCAAGGGACAAGGGTAGAGCTAGAGTCTCTTTTGACTTGTTAGAAATCAGAAGGCTTCAGGCTGATGGTTCACCGGCAAAGAAACCTGATGGCACGAGACTTGCTTTCCCTTCTTAAAAGCTCTTAGTCATGCTGCCCTGAAGCTACCTAAATAACTCTCTTTTTGACTGGCCTCTAGTCACTGTAGTTAGCCCTCTGGAACAAAAAGCAGTTTTCTCTAAGGAAACACGGTGCTTCCATAGTATGGGTGGGAGCTCATCTTATCAGGCTCTAGAGCTAAAGGGAAACTTGACGTGAGTACTTGCCTCACCCTAAGGCCTGAGGAGCCCTGCTGAAGCGAAAGCGTGTTGCAGTTTGCATCAGCTCGTATTCGAAGTTCTGCTTTACTTTAACGTTTCTACACATTTCCAGACACTTAGGAACCTCGTGTGGGCACCCCATTGCCTACAAATACAGTGAGTAGCAGCAGGCTCCACTGCCCTTCAAAGAAACATCCAGGCCGTAAGCCTTTCCAAGTCACTCTATGTATTCAGAGACTAGGGCAATACACTGCACCCTTCCTTGGGAACGCTAGATGTCCTCAGCACACCAACAGCTCCAGGGATTCTGTTCTCTCACGTCCTACATGCCATGGAAGTCTGCCTCATTGTCCTCATTTGAGCTGCACTTAGCAACACAATCTGCTTCACCTCTGTTCTAGGAACTCACACCCAAGGACCCCATACCTACAGTAGAAACGAGGCTTGCATTCCTACTGCAACGAAACCACTGTTTCCTGTTACACTGCAGGATTTTGAATAGGCTAAGGACCGATAGCCTACTCAAAGTGTTCCAAGGATGAGTGAGTTCGCTACATGCAGAACACTTTGGGAAGTAATGTTGATTCAGGCAAGGGAACAGGGTGTAGCTAGAGTCTCTTTTGACTTGTTGGAAATCAGAAGGGTTTAGACTTCGTGTTCACCGCAAAAGATGACCTGATGGCACAAGCCTTGTTTCCCATATTAAAAGCTCTATTCATGCTGCCCTGAAGCTACCTAAATACGTCTATTTCTGACTGGCCTCTAGTCACTGTAGTTACACTCTGGACGAAAAGGTTTCTCTAACGAAGCACGATGCTTCCATAGCATGGGTGGTAGCTCATCCCGTCAGGCTCTAGAGCTAAAGGGAAACTTGACGTCAGTACTTGCCTCACGCTAAGGCCTGAAGAGCCCTGCTGAAGCGAAAGCGTGTTGCAGTTTACATTAGCTCGTATTCGCAGTTCTGCTTTACTTTAACGTTTCTACGGTTTTCCAGACTCTTTGGACCCTCGTGTGGGCACCCCATTGCCTACCAATACAGTGAGTACCAGCAGGCCGTACTGCCCTTCTAAGAAACATCCAGGCCGTAAGCCTTTCCAAGTCCCTCTATGTGTTCAGAGAGTAGGGCAATACACTGCACCCTTCCTTGGGAAAGCTAGATGTCCTCAGCACACCAACAGCTCCAGGGATTCTGTTCTCTCACGTCCTACATGCCATGGAAGTCTGCCTCATTGTCCTCATTTGAGCTGCACTTAGCAACACAATCTGATTCGCCTTTCTTCTAGGAACTCACACTCAAGGACCCCATACCTACAGGAGAAAGGAGGCTTGCGTTCCTTCTGCAACCAAAGCACAGTTGTTCCTGTTACCCTGCAGGATTTTAGAATAGCCTAAGGACCGATAGCCTACATAGAGCATTTCAAATTTGAGGCAGTTCGCTACATGTAGAACACTTTGTGAAGAAAAGTTGATTCAGGCAAGGGACAAGGGTAGAGCTAGAGTCTCTTTTGACTTGTTAGAAATCAGAAGGCTTCAGGCTGATGGTTCACCGGCAAAGAAACCTGATGGCACGAGCCTTGCTTTCCCTTCTTAAAAGCTCTTAGTCATGCTGCCCTGAAGCTACCTAAATAACTCTCTTTTTGACTGGCCTCTAGTCACTGTAGTTAGCCCTCTGGAACAAAAAGCAGTTTTCTCTAAGGAAACACGGTGCTTCCATAGTATGGGTGGGAGCTCATCTTATCAGGCTCTAGAGCTAAAGGGAAACTTGACGTGAGTACTTGCCTCACGCTAAGGCCTGAGGAGCCCTGCTGAAGCGAAAGCGTGTTGCAGTTTGCATCAGCTCGTATTCGAAGTTCTGCTTTACTTTAACGTTTCTACACATTTCCAGACACCTAGGAACCTCGTGTGGGCACCCCATTGCCTACAAATACAGTGAGTAGCAGCAGGCTCCACTGCCCTTCAAAGAAACATCCAGGCCGTAAGCCTTTCCAAGTCACTCTATGTATTCAGAGACTAGGGCAATACACTGCACCCTTCCTTGGGAACGCTAGATGTCCTCAGCACACCAACAGCTCCAGGGATTCTGTTCTCTCACGTCCTACATGCCATGGAAGTCTGCCTCATTGTCCTCATTTGAGCTGCACTTAGCAACACAATCTGCTTCACCTCTGTTCTAGGAACTCACACCCAAGGACCCCATACCTACAGTAGAAACGAGGCTTGCATTCCTACTGCAACGAAACCACTGTTTCCTGTTACCCTGCAGGATTTTGAATAGGCTAAGGACCGATAGCCTACTCAAAGTGTTCCAAGGATGAGTGAGTTCGCTACATGCAGAACACTTTGGGAAGTAATGTTGATTCAGGCAAGGGAACAGGGTGTAGCTAGAGTCTCTTTTGACTTGTTGGAAATCAGAAGGGTTTAGACTTCGTGTTCACCGCAAAAGATGACCTGATGGCACAAGCCTTGTTTCCCATATTAAAAGCTCTATTCAGGCTGCCCTGAAGCTACCTAAATACGTCTATTTCTGACTGGCCTCTAGTCACTGTAGTTACACTCTGGACGAAAAGGTTTCTCTAACGAAGCACGATGCTTCCATAGCATGGGTGGTAGCTCATCCCGTCAGGCTCTAGAGCTAAAGGGAAACTTGACGTCAGTACTTGCCTCACGCTAAGGCCTGAAGAGCCCTGCTGAAGCGAAAGCGTGTTGCAGTTTACATTAGCTCGTATTCGCAGTTCTGCTTTACTTTAACGTTTCTACGGTTTTCCAGACTCTTTGGACCCTCGTGTGGGCACCCCATTGCCTACCAATACAGTGAGTACCAGCAGGCCGTACTGCCCTTCTAAGAAACATCCAGGCCGTAAGCCTTTCCAAGTCCCTCTATGTGTTCAGAGAGTAGGGCAATACACTGCACCCTTCCTTGGGAAAGCTAGATGTCCTCAGCACACCAACAGCTCCAGGGATTCTGTTCTCTCACGTCCTACATGCCATGGAGTCTGCCTCATTGTCCGATTTTGAGCTGCTCTTAGAAACACAATCTGCTTCGCCTTTCTTCCAGGAACTCACACCCAAGGACCCCATACCTACAGTAGAAAGGAGGCTTGCATCCTACTGCAACGAAACCACAGTTTTCCTGTTACACTGCAGGATTTTAGAATAGGCTTTAGCCTATTCTAGCCCAATAGCCTACATAGAGCATTTCAAATTTGAGGGAGTTCGCTACATGGAGAACACTTTGTGAAGAAAAGTTGATTCAGGCAAGGGACCAGGGTAGAGCTAGAGTCTCTTTTGACTTGTTAGAAATCAGAAGACTTCAGGCTGATTGTTCACCGGCAAAGAAGACCTGATGGCACAAGCCTTGCTTTCCCATATTAAAAGCTCTTAGTCATGCTGCCCTGAAGCTACCTAAATAACTCTCTTTTTGACTGGCCTCTAGTCACTGTAGTTAGCCCTCTGGAACAAAAAGCAGTTTTCTCTAAAGAAACACGGTGCTTCCATAGTATGGGTGGGAGCTCATCCTGTCAGGCTCTAGAGCTAAAGGGAAACTTGACGTGAGTACTTGCCTCACGCTAAGGCCTGAAAAGCCCTGCTGAAGCGAAAGCGTGTTGCAGTTTCCATTAGCTAGTATTCGCAGTTCTGCTTTACTTTAACGTTTCTCCGCTTTTCCAGACACTTAGGACCCTCGTGTGGGCACCCCACTGCCTACAAATACAGTGAGTACCAGCAGGTTCCACTGCCCTTCTAAGAAACTTCCAGGCCGTAAGTCTTTCCAAGTCACTCTGCATTCAGAGAGCAGGGCAATACACTGCACCCTTCCTTGGGAAAGCTAGATGTCCTCAGCACACCAACAGCTCCAGGGATTCTGTTCTCTCACGTCCTACATGCCATGGAAGTCTGCCTCATTGTCCTCATTTGAGCTGCACTTAGCAACACAATCTGATTCGCCTTTCTTCTAGGAACTCACACTCAAGGACCCCATACCTACAGGAGAAAGGAGGCTTGCGTTCCTTCTGCAACCAAAGCACAGTTGTTCCTGTTACCCTGCAGGATTTTAGAATAGCCTAAGGACCGATAGCCTACATAGAGCATTTCAAATTTGAGGCAGTTCGCTACATGTAGAACACTTTGTGAAGAAAAGTTGATTCAGGCAAGGGACAAGGGTAGAGCTAGAGTCTCTTTTGACTTGTTAGAAATCAGAAGGCTTCAGGCTGATGGTTCACCGGCAAAGAAACCTGATGGCACGAGCCTTGCTTTCCCTTCTTAAAAGCTCTTAGTCATGCTGCCCTGAAGCTACATAAATAACTCTCTTTTTGACTGGCCTCTAGTCACTGTAGTTAGCCCTCTGGAACAAAAAGCAGTTTTCTCTAAGGAAACACGGTGCTTCCATAGTATGGGTGGGAGCTCATCTTATCAGGCTCTAGAGCTAAAGGGAAACTTGACGTGAGTACTTGCCTCACGCTAAGGCCTGAGGAGCCCTGCTGAAGCGAAAGCGTGTTGCAGTTTGCATCAGCTCGTATTCGAAGTTCTGCTTTACTTTAACGTTTCTACACATTTCCAGACACCTAGGAACCTCGTGTGGGCACCCCATTGCCTACAAATACAGTGAGTAGCAGCAGGCTCCACTGCCCTTCAAAGAAACATCCAGGCCGTAAGCCTTTCCAAGTCACTCTATGTATTCAGAGACTAGGGCAATACACTGCACCCTTCCTTGGGAACGCTAGATGTCCTCAGCACACCAACAGCTCCAGGGATTCTGTTCTCTCACGTCCTACATGCCATGGAAGTCTGCCTCATTGTCCTCATTTGAGCTGCACTTAGCAACACAATCTGCTTCACCTCTGTTCTAGGAACTCACACCCAAGGACCCCATACCTACAGTAGAAACGAGGCTTGCATTCCTACTGCAACGAAACCACTGTTTCCTGTTACACTGCAGGATTTTGAATAGGCTAAGGACCGATAGCCTACTCAAAGTGTTCCAAGGATGAGTGAGTTCGCTACATGCAGAACACTTTGGGAAGTAATGTTGATTCAGGCAAGGGAACAGGGTGTAGCTAGAGTCTCTTTTGACTTGTTGGAAATCAGAAGGGTTTAGACTTCGTGTTCACCGCAAAAGATGACCTGATGGCACAAGCCTTGTTTCCCATATTAAAAGCTCTATTCGGGCTGCCCTGAAGCTACCTAAATACATCTATTTCTGACTGGCCTCTAGTCACTGTAGTTACACTCTGGACGAAAAGGTTTCTCTAACGAAGCACGATGCTTCCATAGCATGGGTGGTAGCTCATCCCGTCAGGCTCTAGAGCTAAAGGGAAACTTGACGTCAGTACTTGCCTCACGCTAAGGCCTGAAGAGCCCTGCTGAAGCGAAAGCGTGTTGCAGTTTACATTAGCTCGTATTCGCAGTTCTGCTTTACTTTAACGTTTCTACGGTTTTCCAGACTCTTTGGACCCTCGTGTGGGCACCCCATTGCCTACCAATACAGTGAGTACCAGCAGGCCGTACTGCCCTTCTAAGAAACATCCAGGCCGTAAGCCTTTCCAAGTCCCTCTATGTGTTCAGAGAGTAGGGCAATACACTGCACCCTTCCTTGGGAAAGCTAGATGTCCTCAGCACACCAACAGCTCCAGGGATTCTGTTCTCTCACGTCCTACATGCCATGGAAGTCTGCCTCATTGTCCTCATTTGAGCTGCACTTAGCAACACAATCTGATTCGCCTTTCTTCTAGGAACTCACACTCAAGGACCCCATACCTACAGGAGAAAGGAGGCTTGCGTTCTTTCTGCAACCAAAGCACAGTTGTTCCTGTTACCCTGCAGGATTTTAGAATAGCCTAAGGACCGATAGCCTACATAGAGCATTTCAAATTTGAGGGAGTTCGCTACATGTAGAACACTTTGTGAAGAAAAGTTGATTCAGGCAAGGGACAAGGGTAGAGCTAGAGTCTCTTTTGACTTGTTAGAAATCAGAAGGCTTCAGGCTGATGGTTCACCGGCAAAGAAACCTGATGGCACGAGCCTTGCTTTCCCTTCTTAAAAGCTCTTAGTCATGCTGCCCTGAAGCTACCTAAATAACTCTCTTTTTGACTGGCCTCTAGTCACTGTAGTTAGCCTTCTGGACAAAAAGCAGTTTTCTCTAAGGAAACACGGTGCTTCCATAGTATGGGTGGGAGCTCATCTTATCAGGCTCTAGAGCTAAAGGGAAACTTGACGTGAGTACTTGCCTCACCCTAAGGCCTGAGGAGCCCTGCTGAAGCGAAAGCGTGTTGCAGTTTGCATCAGCTCGTATTCGAAGTTCTGCTTTACTTTAACGTTTCTACACATTTCCAGACACTTAGGAACCTCGTGTGGGCACCCCATTGCCTACAAATACAGTGAGTAGCAGCAGGCTCCACTGCCCTTCAAAGAAACATCCAGGCCGTAAGCCTTTCCAAGTCACTCTATGTATTCAGAGACTAGGGCAATACACTGCACCCTTCCTTGGGAACGCTAGATGTCCTCAGCACACCAACAGCTCCAGGGATTCTGTTCTCTCACGTCCTACATGCCATGGAAGTCTGCCTCATTGTCCTCATTTGAGCTGCACTTAGCAACACAATCTGCTTCACCTCTGTTCTAGGAACTCACACCCAAGGACCCCATACCTACAGTAGAAACGAGGCTTGCATTCCTACTGCAACGAAACCACTGTTTCCTGTTACACTGCAGGATTTTGAATAGGCTAAGGACCGATAGCCTACTCAAAGTGTTCCAAGGATGAGTGAGTTCGCTACATGCAGAACACTTTGGGAAGTAATGTTGATTCAGGCAAGGGAACAGGGTGTAGCTAGAGTCTCTTTTGACTTGTTGGAAATCAGAAGGGTTTAGACTTCGTGTTCACCGCAAAAGATGACCTGATGGCACAAGCCTTGTTTCCCATATTAAAAGCTCTATTCATGCTGCCCTGAAGCTACCTAAATACGTCTATTTCTGACTGGCCTCTAGTCACTGTAGTTACACTCTGGACGAAAAGGTTTCTCTAACGAAGCACGATGCTTCCATAGCATGGGTGGTAGCTCATCCCGTCAGGCTCTAGAGCTAAAGGGAAACTTGACGTCAGTACTTGCCTCACGCTAAGGCCTGAAGAGCCCTGCTGAAGCGAAAGCGTGTTGCAGTTTACATTAGCTCGTATTCGCAGTTCTGCTTTACTTTAACGTTTCTACGGTTTTCCAGACTCTTTGGACCCTCGTGTGGGCACCCCATTGCCTACCAATACAGTGAGTACCAGCAGGCCGTACTGCCCTTCTAAGAAACATCCAGGCCGTAAGCCTTTCCAAGTCCCTCTATGTGTTCAGAGAGTAGGGCAATACACTGCACCCTTCCTTGGGAAAGCTAGATGTCCTCAGCACACCAACAGCTCCAGGGATTCTGTTCTCTCACGTCCTACATGCCATGGAGTCTGCCTCATTGTCCGATTTTGAGCTGCTCTTAGAAACACAATCTGCTTCGCCTTTCTTCCAGGAACTCACACCCAAGGACCCCATACCTACAGTAGAAAGGAGGCTTGCATCCTACTGCAACGAAACCACAGTTTTCCTGTTACACTGCAGGATTTTAGAATAGGCTTTAGCCTATTCTAGCCCGATAGCCTACATAGAGCATTTCAAATTTGAGGGAGTTCGCTACATGGAGAACACTTTGTGAAGAAAAGTTGATTCAGGCAAGGGACAAGGGTAGAGCTAGAGTCTCTTTTGACTTGTTAGAAATCAGAAGGCTTCAGGCTGATGGTTCACCGGCAAAGAAACCTGATGGCACGAGCCTTGCTTTCCCTTCTTAAAAGCTCTTAGTCATGCTGCCCTGAAGCTACCTAAATAACTCTCTTTTTGACTGGCCTCTAGTCACTGTAGTTAGCCCTCTGGAACAAAAAGCAGTTTTCTCTAAGGAAACACGGTGCTTCCATAGTATGGGTGGGAGCTCATCTTATCAGGCTCTAGAGCTAAAGGGAAACTTGACGTGAGTACTTGCCTCACCCTAAGGCCTGAGGAGCCCTGCTGAAGCGAAAGCGTGTTGCAGTTTGCATCAGCTCGTATTCGAAGTTCTGCTTTACTTTAACGTTTCTACACATTTCCAGACACTTAGGAACCTCGTGTGGGCACCCCATTGCCTACAAATACAGTGAGTAGCAGCAGGCTCCACTGCCCTTCAAAGAAACATCCAGGCCGTAAGCCTTTCCAAGTCACTCTATGTATTCAGAGACTAGGGCAATACACTGCACCCTTCCTTGGGAACGCTAGATGTCCTCAGCACACCAACAGCTCCAGGGATTCTGTTCTCTCACGTCCTACATGCCATGGAAGTCTGCCTCATTGTCCTCATTTGAGCTGCACTTAGCAACACAATCTGCTTCACCTCTGTTCTAGGAACTCACACCCAAGGACCCCATACCTACAGTAGAAACGAGGCTTGCATTCCTACTGCAACGAAACCACTGTTTCCTGTTACACTGCAGGATTTTGAATAGGCTAAGGACCGATAGCCTACTCAAAGTGTTCCAAGGATGAGTGAGTTCGCTACATGCAGAACACTTTGGGAAGTAATGTTGATTCAGGCAAGGGAACAGGGTGTAGCTAGAGTCTCTTTTGACTTGTTGGAAATCAGAAGGGTTTAGACTTCGTGTTCACCGCAAAAGATGACCTGATGGCACAAGCCTTGTTTCCCATATTAAAAGCTCTATTCATGCTGCCCTGAAGCTACCTAAATACGTCTATTTCTGACTGGCCTCTAGTCACTGTAGTTACACTCTGGACGAAAAGGTTTCTCTAACGAAGCACGATGCTTCCATAGCATGGGTGGTAGCTCATCCCGTCAGGCTCTAGAGCTAAAGGGAAACTTGACGTCAGTACTTGCCTCACGCTAAGGCCTGAAGAGCCCTGCTGAAGCGAAAGCGTGTTGCAGTTTACATTAGCTCGTATTCGCAGTTCTGCTTTACTTTAACGTTTCTACGGTTTTCCAGACTCTTTGGACCCTCGTGTGGGCACCCCATTGCCTACCAATACAGTGAGTACCAGCAGGCCGTACTGCCCTTCTAAGAAACATCCAGGCCGTAAGCCTTTCCAAGTCCCTCTATGTGTTCAGAGAGTAGGGCAATACACTGCACCCTTCCTTGGGAAAGCTAGATGTCCTCAGCACACCAACAGCTCCAGGGATTCTGTTCTCTCACGTCCTACATGCCATGGAAGTCTGCCTCATTGTCCTCATTTGAGCTGCACTTAGCAACACAATCTGATTCGCCTTTCTTCTAGGAACTCACACTCAAGGACCCCATACCTACAGGAGAAAGGAGGCTTGCGTTCCTTCTGCAACCAAAGCACAGTTGTTCCTGTTACCCTGCAGGATTTTAGAATAGCCTAAGGACCGATAGCCTACATAGAGCATTTCAAATTTGAGGCAGTTCGCTACATGTAGAACACTTTGTGAAGAAAAGTTGATTCAGGCAAGGGACAAGGGTAGAGCTAGAGTCTCTTTTGACTTGTTAGAAATCAGAAGGCTTCAGGCTGATGGTTCACCGGCAAAGAAACCTGATGGCACGAGCCTTGCTTTCCCTTCTTAAAAGCTCTTAGTCATGCTGCCCTGAAGCTACCTAAATAACTCTCTTTTTGACTGGCCTCTAGTCACTGTAGTTAGCCCTCTGGAACAAAAAGCAGTTTTCTCTAAGGAAACACGGTGCTTCCATAGTATGGGTGGGAGCTCATCTTATCAGGCTCTAGAGCTAAAGGGAAACTTGACGTGAGTACTTGCCTCACGCTAAGGCCTGAGGAGCCCTGCTGAAGCGAAAGCGTGTTGCAGTTTGCATCAGCTCGTATTCGAAGTTCTGCTTTACTTTAACGTTTCTACACATTTCCAGACACCTAGGAACCTCGTGTGGGCACCCCATTGCCTACAAATACAGTGAGTAGCAGCAGGCTCCACTGCCCTTCAAAGAAACATCCAGGCCGTAAGCCTTTCCAAGTCACTCTATGTATTCAGAGACTAGGGCAATACACTGCACCCTTCCTTGGGAACGCTAGATGTCCTCAGCACACCAACAGCTCCAGGGATTCTGTTCTCTCACGTCCTACATGCCATGGAAGTCTGCCTCATTGTCCTCATTTGAGCTGCACTTAGCAACACAATCTGCTTCACCTCTGTTCTAGGAACTCACACCCAAGGACCCCATACCTACAGTAGAAACGAGGCTTGCATTCCTACTGCAACGAAACCACTGTTTCCTGTTACACTGCAGGATTTTGAATAGGCTAAGGACCGATAGCCTACTCAAAGTGTTCCAAGGATGAGTGAGTTCGCTACATGCAGAACACTTTGGGAAGTAATGTTGATTCAGGCAAGGGAACAGGGTGTAGCTAGAGTCTCTTTTGACTTGTTGGAAATCAGAAGGGTTTAGACTTCGTGTTCACCGCAAAAGATGACCTGATGGCACAAGCCTTGTTTCCCATATTAAAAGCTCTATTCAGGCTGCCCTGAAGCTACCTAAATACGTCTATTTCTGACTGGCCTCTAGTCACTGTAGTTACACTCTGGACGAAAAGGTTTCTCTAACGAAGCACGATGCTTCCATAGCATGGGTGGTAGCTCATCCCGTCAGGCTCTAGAGCTAAAGGGAAACTTGACGTCAGTACTTGCCTCACGCTAAGGCCTGAAGAGCCCTGCTGAAGCGAAAGCGTGTTGCAGTTTACATTAGCTCGTA
Source organism: Eubalaena glacialis (assembly GCF_028564815.1). Taxonomy (NCBI): domain Eukaryota; kingdom Metazoa; phylum Chordata; class Mammalia; order Artiodactyla; family Balaenidae; genus Eubalaena; species Eubalaena glacialis. Next base: position 42,167,215 of record NC_083735.1, on the reverse strand, counting down.
TTCGCAGTTCTGCTTTACTTTAACGTTTCTACGGTTTTCCAGACTCTTTGGACCCTCGTGTGGGCACCCCATTGCCTACCAATACAGTGAGTACCAGCAGGCCGTACTGCCCTTCTAAGAAACATCCAGGCCGTAAGCCTTTCCAAGTCCCTCTATGTGTTCAGAGAGTAGGGCAATACACTGCACCCTTCCTTGGGAAAGCTAGATGTCCTCAGCACACCAACAGCTCTAGGGATTCTGTTCTCTCACGTCCTACATGCCATGGAGTCTGCCTCATTGTCCGATTTTGAGCTGCTCTTAGAAACACAATCTGCTTCGCCTTTCTTCCAAGAACTCACACCCAAGGACCCCATACCTACAGTAGAAAGGAGGCTTGCATCCTACTGCAACGAAACCACAGTTTTCCTGTTACACTGCAGGATTTTACAATAGGCTTTAGCCTATTCTAGCCCGATAGCCTACATAGAGCATTTCAAATTTGAGGGAGTTCGCTACATGGAGAACACTTTGTGAAGAAAAGTTGATTCAGGCAAGGGACCAGGGTAGAGCTAGAGTCTCTTTTGACTTGTTAGAAATCAGAAGACTTCAGGCTGATTGTTCACCTGCAAAGAAGACCTGATGGCACAAGCCTTGCTTTCCCATATTAAAAGCTCTTAGTCATGCTGCCCTGAAGCTACCTAAATAACTCTCTTTTTGACTGGCCTCTAGTCACTGTAGTTAGCCCTCTGGAACAAAAAGCAGTTTTCTCTAAAGAAACACGGTGCTTCCATAGTATGGGTGGGAGCTCATCTTATCAGGCTCTAGAGCTAAAGGGAAACTTGACGTGAGTACTTGCCTCACGCTAAGGCCTGCAAAGCCCTGCTGAAGCGAAAGCGTGTTGCAGTTTCCATTAGCTAGTATTCGCAGTTCTGCTTTACTTTAACGTTTCTCCGCTTTTCCAGACACTTAGGACCCTCGTGTGGGCACCCCATTGCCTACAAATACAGTGAGTAGCAGCAGGCTCCACTGCCCTTCAAAGAAACATCCAGGCCGTAAGCCTTTCCAAGTCACTCTATGTATTCAGAGACCAAGGCAATACACTGCACCCTTCCTTGGGAACGCTAGATGTCCTCAGCACACCAACAGCTCCAGGGATTCTGTTCTCTCACGTCCTACATGCCATGGAAGTCTGCCTCATTGTCCTCATTTGAGCTGCACTTAGCAACACAATCTGCTTCACCTCTGTTCTAGGAACTCACACCCAAGGACCCCATACCTACAGTAGAAACGAGGCTTGCATTCCTACTGCAACGAAACCACTGTTTCCTGTTACCCTGCAGGATTTTGAATAGGCTAAGGACCGATAGCCTACTCAAAGTGTTCCAAGGATGAGTGAGTTCGCTACATGCAGAACACTTTGGGAAGTAATGTTGATTCAGGCAAGGGAACAGGGTGTAGCTAGAGTCTCTTTTGACTTGTTGGAAATCAGAAGGGTTTAGACTTCGTGTTCACCGCAAAAGATGACCTGATGGCACAAGCCTTGTTTCCCATATTAAAAGCTCTATTCAGGCTGCCCTGAAGCTACCTAAATACGTCTATTTCTGACTGGCCTCTAGTCACTGTAGTTACACTCTGGACGAAAAGGTTTCTCTAACGAAGCACGATGCTTCCATAGCATGGGTGGTAGCTCATCCCGTCAGGCTCTAGAGCTAAAGGGAAACTTGACGTCAGTACTTGCCTCACGCTAAGGCCTGAAGAGCCCTGCTGAAGCGAAAGCGTGTTGCAGTTTACATTAGCTCGTATTCGCAGTTCTGCTTTACTTTAACGTTTCTACGGTTTTCCAGACTCTTTGGACCCTCGTGTGGGCACCCCATTGCCTACCAATACAGTGAGTACCAGCAGGCCGTACTGCCCTTCTAAGAAACATCCAGGCCGTAAGCCTTTCCAAGTCCCTCTATGTGTTCAGAGAGTAGGGCAATACACTGCACCCTTCCTTGGGAAAGCTAGATGTCCTCAGCACACCAACAGCTCCAGGGATTCTGTTCTCTCACGTCCTACATGCCATGGAGTCTGCCTCATTGTCCGATTTTGAGCTGCTCTTAGAAACACAATCTGCTTCGCCTTTCTTCCAGGAACTCACACCCAAGGACCCCATACCTACAGTAGAAAGGAGGCTTGCATCCTACTGCAACGAAACCACAGTTTTCCTGTTACACTGCAGGATTTTAGAATAGGCTTTAGCCTATTCTAGCCCAATAGCCTACATAGAGCATTTCAAATTTGAGGGAGTTCGCTACATGGAGAACACTTTGTGAAGAAAAGTTGATTCAGGCAAGGGACCAGGGTAGAGCTAGAGTCTCTTTTGACTTGTTAGAAATCAGAAGACTTCAGGCTGATTGTTCACCGGCAAAGAAGACCTGATGGCACAAGCCTTGCTTTCCCATATTAAAAGCTCTTAGTCATGCTGCCCTGAAGCTACCTAAATAACTCTCTTTTTGACTGGCCTCTAGTCACTGTAGTTAGCCCTCTGGAACAAAAAGCAGTTTTCTCTAAAGAAACACGGTGCTTCCATAGTATGGGTGGGAGCTCATCCTGTCAGGCTCTAGAGCTAAAGGGAAACTTGACGTGAGTACTTGCCTCACGCTAAGGCCTGAAAAGCCCTGCTGAAGCGAAAGCGTGTTGCAGTTTCCATTAGCTAGTATTCGCAGTTCTGCTTTACTTTAACGTTTCTCCGCTTTTCCAGACACTTAGGACCCTCGTGTGGGCACCCCACTGCCTACAAATACAGTGAGTACCAGCAGGTTCCACTGCCCTTCTAAGAAACTTCCAGGCCGTAAGTCTTTCCAAGTCACTCTGCATTCAGAGAGCAGGGCAATACACTGCACCCTTCCTTGGGAAAGCTAGATGTCCTCAGCACACCAACAGCTCCAGGGATTCTGTTCTCTCACGTCCTACATGCCATGGAAGTCTGCCTCATTGTCCTCATTTGAGCTGCACTTAGCAACACAATCTGATTCGCCTTTCTTCTAGGAACTCACACTCAAGGACCCCATACCTACAGGAGAAAGGAGGCTTGCGTTCCTTCTGCAACCAAAGCACAGTTGTTCCTGTTACCCTGCAGGATTTTAGAATAGCCTAAGGACCGATAGCCTACATAGAGCATTTCAAATTTGAGGCAGTTCGCTACATGTAGAACACTTTGTGAAGAAAAGTTGATTCAGGCAAGGGACAAGGGTAGAGCTAGAGTCTCTTTTGACTTGTTAGAAATCAGAAGGCTTCAGGCTGATGGTTCACCGGCAAAGAAACCTGATGGCACGAGCCTTGCTTTCCCTTCTTAAAAGCTCTTAGTCATGCTGCCCTGAAGCTACATAAATAACTCTCTTTTTGACTGGCCTCTAGTCACTGTAGTTAGCCCTCTGGAACAAAAAGCAGTTTTCTCTAAGGAAACACGGTGCTTCCATAGTATGGGTGGGAGCTCATCTTATCAGGCTCTAGAGCTAAAGGGAAACTTGACGTGAGTACTTGCCTCACGCTAAGGCCTGAGGAGCCCTGCTGAAGCGAAAGCGTGTTGCAGTTTGCATCAGCTCGTATTCGAAGTTCTGCTTTACTTTAACGTTTCTACACATTTCCAGACACCTAGGAACCTCGTGTGGGCACCCCATTGCCTACAAATACAGTGAGTAGCAGCAGGCTCCACTGCCCTTCAAAGAAACATCCAGGCCGTAAGCCTTTCCAAGTCACTCTATGTATTCAGAGACTAGGGCAATACACTGCACCCTTCCTTGGGAACGCTAGATGTCCTCAGCACACCAACAGCTCCAGGGATTCTGTTCTCTCACGTCCTACATGCCATGGAAGTCTGCCTCATTGTCCTCATTTGAGCTGCACTTAGCAACACAATCTGCTTCACCTCTGTTCTAGGAACTCACACCCAAGGACCCCATACCTACAGTAGAAACGAGGCTTGCATTCCTACTGCAACGAAACCACTGTTTCCTGTTACACTGCAGGATTTTGAATAGGCTAAGGACCGATAGCCTACTCAAAGTGTTCCAAGGATGAGTGAGTTCGCTACATGCAGAACACTTTGGGAAGTAATGTTGATTCAGGCAAGGGAACAGGGTGTAGCTAGAGTCTCTTTTGACTTGTTGGAAATCAGAAGGGTTTAGACTTCGTGTTCACCGCAAAAGATGACCTGATGGCACAAGCCTTGTTTCCCATATTAAAAGCTCTATTCGGGCTGCCCTGAAGCTACCTAAATACGTCTATTTCTGACTGGCCTCTAGTCACTGTAGTTACACTCTGGACGAAAAGGTTTCTCTAACGAAGCACGATGCTTCCATAGCATGGGTGGTAGCTCATCCCGTCAGGCTCTAGAGCTAAAGGGAAACTTGACGTCAGTACTTGCCTCACGCTAAGGCCTGAAGAGCCCTGCTGAAGCGAAAGCGTGTTGCAGTTTACATTAGCTCGTATTCGCAGTTCTGCTTTACTTTAACGTTTCTACGGTTTTCCAGACTCTTTGGACCCTCGTGTGGGCACCCCATTGCCTACCAATACAGTGAGTACCAGCAGGCCGTACTGCCCTTCTAAGAAACATCCAGGCCGTAAGCCTTTCCAAGTCCCTCTATGTGTTCAGAGAGTAGGGCAATACACTGCACCCTTCCTTGGGAAAGCTAGATGTCCTCAGCACACCAACAGCTCCAGGGATTCTGTTCTCTCACGTCCTACATGCCATGGAAGTCTGCCTCATTGTCCTCATTTGAGCTGCACTTAGCAACACAATCTGATTCGCCTTTCTTCTAGGAACTCACACTCAAGGACCCCATACCTACAGGAGAAAGGAGGCTTGCGTTCTTTCTGCAACCAAAGCACAGTTGTTCCTGTTACCCTGCAGGATTTTAGAATAGCCTAAGGACCGATAGCCTACATAGAGCATTTCAAATTTGAGGGAGTTCGCTACATGTAGAACACTTTGTGAAGAAAAGTTGATTCAGGCAAGGGACAAGGGTAGAGCTAGAGTCTCTTTTGACTTGTTAGAAATCAGAAGGCTTCAGGCTGATGGTTCACCGGCAAAGAAACCTGATGGCACGAGACTTGCTTTCCCTTCTTAAAAGCTCTTAGTCATGCTGCCCTGAAGCTACCTAAATAACTCTCTTTTTGACTGGCCTCTAGTCACTGTAGTTAGCCCTCTGGAACAAAAAGCAGTTTTCTCTAAGGAAACACGGTGCTTCCATAGTATGGGTGGGAGCTCATCTTATCAGGCTCTAGAGCTAAAGGGAAACTTGACGTGAGTACTTGCCTCACGCTAAGGCCTGAGGAGCCCTGCTGAAGCGAAAGCGTGTTGCAGTTTGCATCAGCTCGTATTCGAAGTTCTGCTTTACTTTAACGTTTCTACACATTTCCAGACACCTAGGAACCTCGTGTGGGCACCCCATTGCCTACAAATACAGTGAGTAGCAGCAGGCTCCACTGCCCTTCAAAGAAACATCCAGGCCGTAAGCCTTTCCAAGTCACTCTATGTATTCAGAGACTAGGGCAATACACTGCACCCTTCCTTGGGAACGCTAGATGTCCTCAGCACACCAACAGCTCCAGGGATTCTGTTCTCTCACGTCCTACATGCCATGGAAGTCTGCCTCATTGTCCTCATTTGAGCTGCACTTAGCAACACAATCTGCTTCACCTCTGTTCTAGGAACTCACACCCAAGGACCCCATACCTACAGTAGAAACGAGGCTTGCATTCCTACTGCAACGAAACCACTGTTTCCTGTTACACTGCAGGATTTTGAATAGGCTAAGGACCGATAGCCTACTCAAAGTGTTCCAAGGATGAGTGAGTTCGCTACATGCAGAACACTTTGGGAAGTAATGTTGATTCAGGCAAGGGAACAGGGTGTAGCTAGAGTCTCTTTTGACTTGTTGGAAATCAGAAGGGTTTAGACTTCGTGTTCACCGCAAAAGATGACCTGATGGCACAAGCCTTGTTTCCCATATTAAAAGCTCTATTCAGGCTGCCCTGAAGCTACCTAAATACGTCTATTTCTGACTGGCCTCTAGTCACTGTAGTTACACTCTGGACGAAAAGGTTTCTCTAACGAAGCACGATGCTTCCATAGCATGGGTGGTAGCTCATCCCGTCAGGCTCTAGAGCTAAAGGGAAACCTGACGTCAGTACTTGCCTCACGCTAAGGCCTGAAGAGCCCTGCTGAAGCGAAAGCGTGTTGCAGTTTACATTAGCTCGTATTCGCAGTTCTGCTTTACTTTAACGTTTCTACGGTTTTCCAGACTCTTTGGACCCTCGTGTGGGCACCCCATTGCCTACCAATACAGTGAGTACCAGCAGGCCGTACTGCCCTTCTAAGAAACATCCAGGCCGTAAGCCTTTCCAAGTCCCTCTATGTGTTCAGAGAGTAGGGCAATACACTGCACCCTTCCTTGGGAAAGCTAGATGTCCTCAGCACACCAACAGCTCCAGGGATTCTGTTCTCTCACGTCCTACATGCCATGGAGTCTGCCTCATTGTCCGATTTTGAGCTGCTCTTAGAAACACAATCTGCTTCGCCTTTCTTCCAAGAACTCACACCCAAGGACCCCATACCTACAGTAGAAAGGAGGCTTGCATCCTACTGCAACGAAACCACAGTTTTCCTGTTACACTGCAGGATTTTACAATAGGCTTTAGCCTATTCTAGCCCGATAGCCTACATAGAGCATTTCAAATTTGAGGGAGTTCGCTACATGGAGAACACTTTGTGAAGAAAAGTTGATTCAGGCAAGGGACCAGGGTAGAGCTAGAGTCTCTTTTGACTTGTTAGAAATCAGAAGACTTCAGGCTGATTGTTCACCTGCAAAGAAGACCTGATGGCACAAGCCTTGCTTTCCCATATTAAAAGCTCTTAGTCATGCTGCCCTGAAGCTACCTAAATAACTCTCTTTTTGACTGGCCTCTAGTCACTGTAGTTAGCCCTCTGGAACAAAAAGCAGTTTTCTCTAAAGAAACACGGTGCTTCCATAGTATGGGTGGGAGCTCATCTTATCAGGCTCTAGAGCTAAAGGGAAACTTGACGTGAGTACTTGCCTCACGCTAAGGCCTGCAAAGCCCTGCTGAAGCGAAAGCGTGTTGCAGTTTCCATTAGCTAGTATTCGCAGTTCTGCTTTACTTTAACGTTTCTCCGCTTTTCCAGACACTTAGGACCCTCGTGTGGGCACCCCATTGCCTACAAATACAGTGAGTAGCAGCAGGCTCCACTGCCCTTCAAAGAAACATCCAGGCCGTAAGCCTTTCCAAGTCACTCTATGTATTCAGAGACTAGGGCAATACACTGCACCCTTCCTTGGGAACGCTAGATGTCCTCAGCACACCAACAGCTCCAGGGATTCTGTTCTCTCACGTCCTACATGCCATGGAAGTCTGCCTCATTGTCCTCATTTGAGCTGCACTTAGCAACACAATCTGCTTCACCTCTGTTCTAGGAACTCACACCCAAGGACCCCATACCTACAGTAGAAACGAGGCTTGCATTCCTACTGCAACGAAACCACTGTTTCCTGTTACCCTGCAGGATTTTGAATAGGCTAAGGACCGATAGCCTACTCAAAGTGTTCCAAGGATGAGTGAGTTCGCTACATGCAGAACACTTTGGGAAGTAATGTTGATTCAGGCAAGGGAACAGGGTGTAGCTAGAGTCTCTTTTGACTTGTTGGAAATCAGAAGGGTTTAGACTTCGTGTTCACCGCAAAAGATGACCTGATGGCACAAGCCTTGTTTCCCATATTAAAAGCTCTATTCAGGCTGCCCTGAAGCTACCTAAATACGTCTATTTCTGACTGGCCTCTAGTCACTGTAGTTACACTCTGGACGAAAAGGTTTCTCTAACGAAGCACGATGCTTCCATAGCATGGGTGGTAGCTCATCCCGTCAGGCTCTAGAGCTAAAGGGAAACTTGACGTCAGTACTTGCCTCACGCTAAGGCCTGAAGAGCCCTGCTGAAGCGAAAGCGTGTTGCAGTTTACATTAGCTCGTATTCGCAGTTCTGCTTTACTTTAACGTTTCTACGGTTTTCCAGACTCTTTGGACCCTCGTGTGGGCACCCCATTGCCTACCAATACAGTGAGTACCAGCAGGCCGTACTGCCCTTCTAAGAAACATCCAGGCCGTAAGCCTTTCCAAGTCCCTCTATGTGTTCAGAGAGTAGGGCAATACACTGCACCCTTCCTTGGGAAAGCTAGATGTCCTCAGCACACCAACAGCTCCAGGGATTCTGTTCTCTCACGTCCTACATGCCATGGAGTCTGCCTCATTGTCCGATTTTGAGCTGCTCTTAGAAACACAATCTGCTTCGCCTTTCTTCCAGGAACTCACACCCAAGGACCCCATACCTACAGTAGAAAGGAGGCTTGCATCCTACTGCAACGAAACCACAGTTTTCCTGTTACACTGCAGGATTTTAGAATAGGCTTTAGCCTATTCTAGCCCAATAGCCTACATAGAGCATTTCAAATTTGAGGGAGTTCGCTACATGGAGAACACTTTGTGAAGAAAAGTTGATTCAGGCAAGGGACCAGGGTAGAGCTAGAGTCTCTTTTGACTTGTTAGAAATCAGAAGACTTCAGGCTGATTGTTCACCGGCAAAGAAGACCTGATGGCACAAGCCTTGCTTTCCCATATTAAAAGCTCTTAGTCATGCTGCCCTGAAGCTACCTAAATAACTCTCTTTTTGACTGGCCTCTAGTCACTGTAGTTAGCCCTCTGGAACAAAAAGCAGTTTTCTCTAAAGAAACACGGTGCTTCCATAGTATGGGTGGGAGCTCATCCTGTCAGGCTCTAGAGCTAAAGGGAAACTTGACGTGAGTACTTGCCTCACGCTAAGGCCTGAAAAGCCCTGCTGAAGCGAAAGCGTGTTGCAGTTTCCATTAGCTAGTATTCGCAGTTCTGCTTTACTTTAACGTTTCTCCGCTTTTCCAGACACTTAGGACCCTCGTGTGGGCACCCCACTGCCTACAAATACAGTGAGTACCAGCAGGTTCCACTGCCCTTCTAAGAAACTTCCAGGCCGTAAGTCTTTCCAAGTCACTCTGCATTCAGAGAGCAGGGCAATACACTGCACCCTTCCTTGGGAAAGCTAGATGTCCTCAGCACACCAACAGCTCCAGGGATTCTGTTCTCTCACGTCCTACATGCCATGGAAGTCTGCCTCATTGTCCTCATTTGAGCTGCACTTAGCAACACAATCTGATTCGCCTTTCTTCTAGGAACTCACACTCAAGGACCCCATACCTACAGGAGAAAGGAGGCTTGCGTTCCTTCTGCAACCAAAGCACAGTTGTTCCTGTTACCCTGCAGGATTTTAGAATAGCCTAAGGACCGATAGCCTACATAGAGCATTTCAAATTTGAGGCAGTTCGCTACATGTAGAACACTTTGTGAAGAAAAGTTGATTCAGGCAAGGGACAAGGGTAGAGCTAGAGTCTCTTTTGACTTGTTAGAAATCAGAAGGCTTCAGGCTGATGGTTCACCGGCAAAGAAACCTGATGGCACGAGCCTTGCTTTCCCTTCTTAAAAGCTCTTAGTCATGCTGCCCTGAAGCTACATAAATAACTCTCTTTTTGACTGGCCTCTAGTCACTGTAGTTAGCCCTCTGGAACAAAAAGCAGTTTTCTCTAAGGAAACACGGTGCTTCCATAGTATGGGTGGGAGCTCATCTTATCAGGCTCTAGAGCTAAAGGGAAACTTGACGTGAGTACTTGCCTCACGCTAAGGCCTGAGGAGCCCTGCTGAAGCGAAAGCGTGTTGCAGTTTGCATCAGCTCGTATTCGAAGTTCTGCTTTACTTTAACGTTTCTACACATTTCCAGACACCTAGGAACCTCGTGTGGGCACCCCATTGCCTACAAATACAGTGAGTAGCAGCAGGCTCCACTGCCCTTCAAAGAAACATCCAGGCCGTAAGCCTTTCCAAGTCACTCTATGTATTCAGAGACTAGGGCAATACACTGCACCCTTCCTTGGGAACGCTAGATGTCCTCAGCACACCAACAGCTCCAGGGATTCTGTTCTCTCACGTCCTACATGCCATGGAAGTCTGCCTCATTGTCCTCATTTGAGCTGCACTTAGCAACACAATCTGCTTCACCTCTGTTCTAGGAACTCACACCCAAGGACCCCATACCTACAGTAGAAACGAGGCTTGCATTCCTACTGCAACGAAACCACTGTTTCCTGTTACACTGCAGGATTTTGAATAGGCTAAGGACCGATAGCCTACTCAAAGTGTTCCAAGGATGAGTGAGTTCGCTACATGCAGAACACTTTGGGAAGTAATGTTGATTCAGGCAAGGGAACAGGGTGTAGCTAGAGTCTCTTTTGACTTGTTGGAAATCAGAAGGGTTTAGACTTCGTGTTCACCGCAAAAGATGACCTGATGGCACAAGCCTTGTTTCCCATATTAAAAGCTCTATTCGGGCTGCCCTGAAGCTACCTAAATACGTCTATTTCTGACTGGCCTCTAGTCACTGTAGTTACACTCTGGACGAAAAGGTTTCTCTAACGAAGCACGATGCTTCCATAGCATGGGTGGTAGCTCATCCCGTCAGGCTCTAGAGCTAAAGGGAAACTTGACGTCAGTACTTGCCTCACGCTAAGGCCTGAAGAGCCCTGCTGAAGCGAAAGCGTGTTGCAGTTTACATTAGCTCGTATTCGCAGTTCTGCTTTACTTTAACGTTTCTACGGTTTTCCAGACTCTTTGGACCCTCGTGTGGGCACCCCATTGCCTACCAATACAGTGAGTACCAGCAGGCCGTACTGCCCTTCTAAGAAACATCCAGGCCGTAAGCCTTTCCAAGTCCCTCTATGTGTTCAGAGAGTAGGGCAATACACTGCACCCTTCCTTGGGAAAGCTAGATGTCCTCAGCACACCAACAGCTCCAGGGATTCTGTTCTCTCACGTCCTACATGCCATGGAAGTCTGCCTCATTGTCCTCATTTGAGCTGCACTTAGCAACACAATCTGATTCGCCTTTCTTCTAGGAACTCACACTCAAGGACCCCATACCTACAGGAGAAAGGAGGCTTGCGTTCTTTCTGCAACCAAAGCACAGTTGTTCCTGTTACCCTGCAGGATTTTAGAATAGCCTAAGGACCGATAGCCTACATAGAGCATTTCAAATTTGAGGGAGTTCGCTACATGTAGAACACTTTGTGAAGAAAAGTTGATTCAGGCAAGGGACAAGGGTAGAGCTAGAGTCTCTTTTGACTTGTTAGAAATCAGAAGGCTTCAGGCTGATGGTTCACCGGCAAAGAAACCTGATGGCACGAGACTTGCTTTCCCTTCTTAAAAGCTCTTAGTCATGCTGCCCTGAAGCTACCTAAATAACTCTCTTTTTGACTGGCCTCTAGTCACTGTAGTTAGCCCTCTGGAACAAAAAGCAGTTTTCTCTAAGGAAACACGGTGCTTCCATAGTATGGGTGGGAGCTCATCTTATCAGGCTCTAGAGCTAAAGGGAAACTTGACGTGAGTACTTGCCTCACCCTAAGGCCTGAGGAGCCCTGCTGAAGCGAAAGCGTGTTGCAGTTTGCATCAGCTCGTATTCGAAGTTCTGCTTTACTTTAACGTTTCTACACATTTCCAGACACTTAGGAACCTCGTGTGGGCACCCCATTGCCTACAAATACAGTGAGTAGCAGCAGGCTCCACTGCCCTTCAAAGAAACATCCAGGCCGTAAGCCTTTCCAAGTCACTCTATGTATTCAGAGACTAGGGCAATACACTGCACCCTTCCTTGGGAACGCTAGATGTCCTCAGCACACCAACAGCTCCAGGGATTCTGTTCTCTCACGTCCTACATGCCATGGAAGTCTGCCTCATTGTCCTCATTTGAGCTGCACTTAGCAACACAATCTGCTTCACCTCTGTTCTAGGAACTCACACCCAAGGACCCCATACCTACAGTAGAAACGAGGCTTGCATTCCTACTGCAACGAAACCACTGTTTCCTGTTACACTGCAGGATTTTGAATAGGCTAAGGACCGATAGCCTACTCAAAGTGTTCCAAGGATGAGTGAGTTCGCTACATGCAGAACACTTTGGGAAGTAATGTTGATTCAGGCAAGGGAACAGGGTGTAGCTAGAGTCTCTTTTGACTTGTTGGAAATCAGAAGGGTTTAGACTTCGTGTTCACCGCAAAAGATGACCTGATGGCACAAGCCTTGTTTCCCATATTAAAAGCTCTATTCATGCTGCCCTGAAGCTACCTAAATACGTCTATTTCTGACTGGCCTCTAGTCACTGTAGTTACACTCTGGACGAAAAGGTTTCTCTAACGAAGCACGATGCTTCCATAGCATGGGTGGTAGCTCATCCCGTCAGGCTCTAGAGCTAAAGGGAAACTTGACGTCAGTACTTGCCTCACGCTAAGGCCTGAAGAGCCCTGCTGAAGCGAAAGCGTGTTGCAGTTTACATTAGCTCGTATTCGCAGTTCTGCTTTACTTTAACGTTTCTACGGTTTTCCAGACTCTTTGGACCCTCGTGTGGGCACCCCATTGCCTACCAATACAGTGAGTACCAGCAGGCCGTACTGCCCTTCTAAGAAACATCCAGGCCGTAAGCCTTTCCAAGTCCCTCTATGTGTTCAGAGAGTAGGGCAATACACTGCACCCTTCCTTGGGAAAGCTAGATGTCCTCAGCACACCAACAGCTCCAGGGATTCTGTTCTCTCACGTCCTACATGCCATGGAAGTCTGCCTCATTGTCCTCATTTGAGCTGCACTTAGCAACACAATCTGATTCGCCTTTCTTCTAGGAACTCACACTCAAGGACCCCATACCTACAGGAGAAAGGAGGCTTGCGTTCCTTCTGCAACCAAAGCACAGTTGTTCCTGTTACCCTGCAGGATTTTAGAATAGCCTAAGGACCGATAGCCTACATAGAGCATTTCAAATTTGAGGCAGTTCGCTACATGTAGAACACTTTGTGAAGAAAAGTTGATTCAGGCAAGGGACAAGGGTAGAGCTAGAGTCTCTTTTGACTTGTTAGAAATCAGAAGGCTTCAGGCTGATGGTTCACCGGCAAAGAAACCTGATGGCACGAGCCTTGCTTTCCCTTCTTAAAAGCTCTTAGTCATGCTGCCCTGAAGCTACCTAAATAACTCTCTTTTTGACTGGCCTCTAGTCACTGTAGTTAGCCCTCTGGAACAAAAAGCAGTTTTCTCTAAGGAAACACGGTGCTTCCATAGTATGGGTGGGAGCTCATCTTATCAGGCTCTAGAGCTAAAGGGAAACTTGACGTGAGTACTTGCCTCACGCTAAGGCCTGAGGAGCCCTGCTGAAGCGAAAGCGTGTTGCAGTTTGCATCAGCTCGTATTCGAAGTTCTGCTTTACTTTAACGTTTCTACACATTTCCAGACACCTAGGAACCTCGTGTGGGCACCCCATTGCCTACAAATACAGTGAGTAGCAGCAGGCTCCACTGCCCTTCAAAGAAACATCCAGGCCGTAAGCCTTTCCAAGTCACTCTATGTATTCAGAGACTAGGGCAATACACTGCACCCTTCCTTGGGAACGCTAGATGTCCTCAGCACACCAACAGCTCCAGGGATTCTGTTCTCTCACGTCCTACATGCCATGGAAGTCTGCCTCATTGTCCTCATTTGAGCTGCACTTAGCAACACAATCTGCTTCACCTCTGTTCTAGGAACTCACACCCAAGGACCCCATACCTACAGTAGAAACGAGGCTTGCATTCCTACTGCAACGAAACCACTGTTTCCTGTTACACTGCAGGATTTTGAATAGGCTAAGGACCGATAGCCTACTCAAAGTGTTCCAAGGATGAGTGAGTTCGCTACATGCAGAACACTTTGGGAAGTAATGTTGATTCAGGCAAGGGAACAGGGTGTAGCTAGAGTCTCTTTTGACTTGTTGGAAATCAGAAGGGTTTAGACTTCGTGTTCACCGCAAAAGATGACCTGATGGCACAAGCCTTGTTTCCCATATTAAAAGCTCTATTCAGGCTGCCCTGAAGCTACCTAAATACGTCTATTTCTGACTGGCCTCTAGTCACTGTAGTTACACTCTGGACGAAAAGGTTTCTCTAACGAAGCACGATGCTTCCATAGCATGGGTGGTAGCTCATCCCGTCAGGCTCTAGAGCTAAAGGGAAACTTGACGTCAGTACTTGCCTCACGCTAAGGCCTGAAGAGCCCTGCTGAAGCGAAAGCGTGTTGCAGTTTACATTAGCTCGTATTCGCAGTTCTGCTTTACTTTAACGTTTCTACGGTTTTCCAGACTCTTTGGACCCTCGTGTGGGCACCCCATTGCCTACCAATACAGTGAGTACCAGCAGGCCGTACTGCCCTTCTAAGAAACATCCAGGCCGTAAGCCTTTCCAAGTCCCTCTATGTGTTCAGAGAGTAGGGCAATACACTGCACCCTTCCTTGGGAAAGCTAGATGTCCTCAGCACACCAACAGCTCCAGGGATTCTGTTCTCTCACGTCCTACATGCCATGGAGTCTGCCTCATTGTCCGATTTTGAGCTGCTCTTAGAAACACAATCTGCTTCGCCTTTCTTCCAGGAACTCACACCCAAGGACCCCATACCTACAGTAGAAAGGAGGCTTGCATCCTACTGCAACGAAACCACAGTTTTCCTGTTACACTGCAGGATTTTACAATAGGCTTTAGCCTATTCTAGCCCGATAGCCTACATAGAGCATTTCAAATTTGAGGGAGTTCGCTACATGGAGAACACTTTGTGAAGAAAAGTTGATTCAGGCAAGGGACCAGGGTAGAGCTAGAGTCTCTTTTGACTTGTTAGAAATCAGAAGACTTCAGGCTGATTGTTCACCTGCAAAGAAGACCTGATGGCACAAGCCTTGCTTTCCCATATTAAAAGCTCTTAGTCATGCTGCCCTGAAGCTACCTAAATAACTCTCTTTTTGACTGGCCTCTAGTCACTGTAGTTAGCCCTCTGGAACAAAAAGCAGTTTTCTCTAAAGAAACACGGTGCTTCCATAGTATGGGTGGGAGCTCATCCCGGCAGGCTCTAGAGCTAAAGGGAAACTTGACGTGAGTACTTGCCTCACGCTAAGGCCTGAAAAGCCCTGCTGAAGCGAAAGCGTGTTGCAGTTTCCATTAGCTAGTATTCGCAGTTCTGCTTTACTTTAACGTTTCTCCGCTTTTCCAGACACTTAGGACCCTCGTGTGGGCACCCCATTGCCTACAAATACAGTGAGTAGCAGCAGGCTCCACTGCCCTTCAAAGAAACATCCAGGCCGTAAGCCTTTCCAAGTCACTCTATGTATTCAGAGACTAGGGCAATACACTGCACCCTTCCTTGGGAACGCTAGATGTCCTCAGCACACCAACAGCTCCAGGGATTCTGTTCTCTCACGTCCTACATGCCATGGAAGTCTGCCTCATTGTCCTCATTTGAGCTGCACTTAGCAACACAATCTGCTTCACCTCTGTTCTAGGAACTCACACCCAAGGACCCCATACCTACAGTAGAAACGAGGCTTGCATTCCTACTGCAACGAAACCACTGTTTCCTGTTACCCTGCAGGATTTTGAATAGGCTAAGGACCGATAGCCTACTCAAAGTGTTCCAAGGATGAGTTCGCTACATGCAGAACACTTTGGGAAGTAATGTTGATTCAGGCAAGGGAACAGGGTGTAGCTAGAGTCTCTTTTGACTTGTTGGAAATCAGAAGGGTTTAGACTTCGTGTTCACCGCAAAAGATGACCTGATGGCACAAGCCTTGTTTCCCATATTAAAAGCTCTATTCAGGCTGCCCTGAAGCTACCTAAATACGTCTATTTCTGACTGGCCTCTAGTCACTGTAGTTACACTCTGGACGAAAAGGTTTCTCTAACGAAGCACGATGCTTCCATAGCATGGGTGGTAGCTCATCCCGTCAGGCTCTAGAGCTAAAGGGAAACTTGACGTCAGTACTTGCCTCACGCTAAGGCCTGAAGAGCCCTGCTGAAGCGAAAGCGTGTTGCAGTTTACATTAGCTCGTATTCGCAGTTCTGCTTTACTTTAACGTTTCTACGGTTTTCCAGACTCTTTGGACCCTCGTGTGGGCACCCCATTGCCTACCAATACAGTGAGTACCAGCAGGCCGTACTGCCCTTCTAAGAAACATCCAGGCCGTAAGCCTTTCCAAGTCCCTCTATGTGTTCAGAGAGTAGGGCAATACACTGCACCCTTCCTTGGGAAAGCTAGATGTCCTCAGCACACCAACAGCTCCAGGGATTCTGTTCTCTCACGTCCTACATGCCATGGAGTCTGCCTCATTGTCCGATTTTGAGCTGCTCTTAGAAACACAATCTGCTTCGCCTTTCTTCCAGGAACTCACACCCAAGGACCCCATACCTACAGTAGAAAGGAGGCTTGCATCCTACTGCAACGAAACCACAGTTTTCCTGTTACACTGCAGGATTTTAGAATAGGCTTTAGCCTATTCTAGCCCAATAGCCTACATAGAGCATTTCAAATTTGAGGGAGTTCGCTACATGGAGAACACTTTGTGAAGAAAAGTTGATTCAGGCAAGGGACCAGGGTAGAGCTAGAGTCTCTTTTGACTTGTTAGAAATCAGAAGACTTCAGGCTGATTGTTCACCGGCAAAGAAGACCTGATGGCACAAGCCTTGCTTTCCCATATTAAAAGCTCTTAGTCATGCTGCCCTGAAGCTACCTAAATAACTCTCTTTTTGACTGGCCTCTAGTCACTGTAGTTAGCCCTCTGGAACAAAAAGCAGTTTTCTCTAAAGAAACACGGTGCTTCCATAGTATGGGTGGGAGCTCATCCTGTCAGGCTCTAGAGCTAAAGGGAAACTTGACGTGAGTACTTGCCTCACGCTAAGGCCTGAAAAGCCCTGCTGAAGCGAAAGCGTGTTGCAGTTTCCATTAGCTAGTATTCGCAGTTCTGCTTTACTTTAACGTTTCTCCGCTTTTCCAGACACTTAGGACCCTCGTGTGGGCACCCCACTGCCTACAAATACAGTGAGTACCAGCAGGTTCCACTGCCCTTCTAAGAAACTTCCAGGCCGTAAGTCTTTCCAAGTCACTCTGCATTCAGAGAGCAGGGCAATACACTGCACCCTTCCTTGGGAAAGCTAGATGTCCTCAGCACACCAACAGCTCCAGGGATTCTGTTCTCTCACGTCCTACATGCCATGGAAGTCTGCCTCATTGTCCTCATTTGAGCTGCACTTAGCAACACAATCTGATTCGCCTTTCTTCTAGGAACTCACACTCAAGGACCCCATACCTACAGGAGAAAGGAGGCTTGCGTTCCTTCTGCAACCAAAGCACAGTTGTTCCTGTTACCCTGCAGGATTTTAGAATAGCCTAAGGACCGATAGCCTACATAGAGCATTTCAAATTTGAGGCAGTTCGCTACATGTAGAACACTTTGTGAAGAAAAGTTGATTCAGGCAAGGGACAAGGGTAGAGCTAGAGTCTCTTTTGACTTGTTAGAAATCAGAAGGCTTCAGGCTGATGGTTCACCGGCAAAGAAACCTGATGGCACGAGCCTTGCTTTCCCTTCTTAAAAGCTCTTAGTCATGCTGCCCTGAAGCTACCTAAATAACTCTCTTTTTGACTGGCCTCTAGTCACTGTAGTTAGCCCTCTGGAACAAAAAGCAGTTTTCTCTAAGGAAACACGGTGCTTCCATAGTATGGGTGGGAGCTCATCTTATCAGGCTCTAGAGCTAAAGGGAAACTTGACGTGAGTACTTGCCTCACCCTAAGGCCTGAGGAGCCCTGCTGAAGCGAAAGCGTGTTGCAGTTTGCATCAGCTCGTATTCGAAGTTCTGCTTTACTTTAACGTTTCTACACATTTCCAGACACTTAGGAACCTCGTGTGGGCACCCCATTGCCTACAAATACAGTGAGTAGCAGCAGGCTCCACTGCCCTTCAAAGAAACATCCAGGCCGTAAGCCTTTCCAAGTCACTCTATGTATTCAGAGACTAGGGCAATACACTGCACCCTTCCTTGGGAACGCTAGATGTCCTCAGCACACCAACAGCTCCAGGGATTCTGTTCTCTCACGTCCTACATGCCATGGAAGTCTGCCTCATTGTCCTCATTTGAGCTGCACTTAGCAACACAATCTGCTTCACCTCTGTTCTAGGAACTCACACCCAAGGACCCCATACCTACAGTAGAAACGAGGCTTGCATTCCTACTGCAACGAAACCACTGTTTCCTGTTACACTGCAGGATTTTGAATAGGCTAAGGACCGATAGCCTACTCAAAGTGTTCCAAGGATGAGTGAGTTCGCTACATGCAGAACACTTTGGGAAGTAATGTTGATTCAGGCAAGGGAACAGGGTGTAGCTAGAGTCTCTTTTGACTTGTTGGAAATCAGAAGGGTTTAGACTTCGTGTTCACCGCAAAAGATGACCTGATGGCACAAGCCTTGTTTCCCATATTAAAAGCTCTATTCAGGCTGCCCTGAAGCTACCTAAATACGTCTATTTCTGACTGGCCTCTAGTCACTGTAGTTACACTCTGGACGAAAAGGTTTCTCTAACGAAGCACGATGCTTCCATAGCATGGGTGGTAGCTCATCCCGTCAGGCTCTAGAGCTAAAGGGAAACTTGACGTCAGTACTTGCCTCACGCTAAGGCCTGAAGAGCCCTGCTGAAGCGAAAGCGTGTTGCAGTTTACATTAGCTCGTATTCGCAGTTCTGCTTTACTTTAACGTTTCTACGGTTTTCCAGACTCTTTGGACCCTCGTGTGGGCACCCCATTGCCTACCAATACAGTGAGTACCAGCAGGCCGTACTGCCCTTCTAAGAAACATCCAGGCCGTAAGCCTTTCCAAGTCCCTCTATGTGTTCAGAGAGTAGGGCAATACACTGCACCCTTCCTTGGGAAAGCTAGATGTCCTCAGCACACCAACAGCTCCAGGGATTCTGTTCTCTCACGTCCTACATGCCATGGAGTCTGCCTCATTGTCCGATTTTGAGCTGCTCTTAGAAACACAATCTGCTTCGCCTTTCTTCCAGGAACTCACACCCAAGGACCCCATACCTACAGTAGAAAGGAGGCTTGCATCCTACTGCAACGAAACCACAGTTTTCCTGTTACACTGCAGGATTTTAGAATAGGCTTTAGCCTATTCTAGCCCGATAGCCTACATAGAGCATTTCAAATTTGAGGGAGTTCGCTATATGTAGAACACTTTGTGAAGAAAAGTTGATTCAGGCAAGGGACCAGGGTAGAGCTAGAGTCTCTTTTGACTTGTTAGAAATCAGAAGACTTCAGGCTGATTGTTCACCGGCAAAGAAGACCTGATGGCACAAGCCTTGCTTTCCCATATTAAAAGCTCTTAGTCATGCTGCCCTGAAGCTACCTAAATAACTCTCTTTTTGACTGGCCTCTAGTCACTGTAGTTAGCCCTCTGGAACAAAAAGCAGTTTTCTCTAAAGAAACACGGTGCTTCCATAGTATGGGTGGGAGCTCATCCTGTCAGGCTCTAGAGCTAAAGGGAAACTTGACGTGAGTACTTGCCTCACGCTAAGGCCTGAAAAGCCCTGCTGAAGCGAAAGCGTGTTGCAGTTTCCATTAGCTAGTATTCGCAGTTCTGCTTTACTTTAACGTTTCTCCGCTTTTCCAGACACTTAGGACCCTCGTGTGGGCACCCCACTGCCTACAAATACAGTGAGTACCAGCAGGTTCCACTGCCCTTCTAAGAAACTTCCAGGCCGTAAGTCTTTCCAAGTCACTCTGCATTCAGAGAGCAGGGCAATACACTGCACCCTTCCTTGGGAAAGCTAGATGTCCTCAGCACACCAACAGCTCCAGGGATTCTGTTCTCTCACGTCCTACATGCCATGGAAGTCTGCCTCATTGTCCTCATTTGAGCTGCACTTAGCAACACAATCTGATTCGCCTTTCTTCTAGGAACTCACACTCAAGGACCCCATACCTACAGGAGAAAGGAGGCTTGCGTTCCTTCTGCAACCAAAGCACAGTTTTTCCTGTTACCCTGCAGAATTTTAGAATAGCCTAAGGACCGATAGCCTACATAGAGCATTTCAAATTTGAGGCAGTTCGCTACATGTAGAACACTTTGTGAAGAAAAGTTGATTCAGGCAAGGGACAAGGGTAGAGCTAGAGTCTCTTTTGACTTGTTAGAAATCAGAAGGCTTCAGGCTGATGGTTCACCGGCAAAGAAACCTGATGGCACGAGCCTTGCTTTCCCTTCTTAAAAGCTCTTAGTCATGCTGCCCTGAAGCTACCTAAATAACTCTCTTTTTGACTGGCCTCTAGTCACTGTAGTTAGCCCTCTGGAACAAAAAGCAGTTTTCTCTAAGGAAACACGGTGCTTCCATAGTATGGGTGGGAGCTCATCTTATCAGGCTCTAGAGCTAAAGGGAAACTTGACGTGAGTACTTGCCTCACGCTAAGGCCTGAGGAGCCCTGCTGAAGCGAAAGCGTGTTGCAGTTTGCATCAGCTCGTATTCGAAGTTCTGCTTTACTTTAACGTTTCTACACATTTCCAGACACTTAGGAACCTCGTGTGGGCACCCCATTGCCTACAAATACAGTGAGTAGCAGCAGGCTCCACTGCCCTTCAAAGAAACATCCAGGCCGTAAGCCTTTCCAAGTCACTCTATGTATTCAGAGACTAGGGCAATACACTGCACCCTTCCTTGGGAACGCTAGATGTCCTCAGCACACCAACAGCTCCAGGGATTCTGTTCTCTCACGTCCTACATGCCATGGAAGTCTGCCTCATTGTCCTCATTTGAGCTGCACTTAGCAACACAATCTGCTTCACCTCTGTTCTAGGAACTCACACCCAAGGACCCCATACCTACAGTAGAAACGAGGCTTGCATTCCTACTGCAACGAAACCACTGTTTCCTGTTACACTGCAGGATTTTGAATAGGCTAAGGACCGATAGCCTACTCAAAGTGTTCCAAGGATGAGTGAGTTCGCTACATGCAGAACACTTTGGGAAGTAATGTTGATTCAGGCAAGGGAACAGGGTGTAGCTAGAGTCTCTTTTGACTTGTTGGAAATCAGAAGGGTTTAGACTTCGTGTTCACCGCAAAAGATGACCTGATGGCACAAGCCTTGTTTCCCATATTAAAAGCTCTATTCAGGCTGCCCTGAAGCTACCTAAATACGTCTATTTCTGACTGGCCTCTAGTCACTGTAGTTACACTCTGGACGAAAAGGTTTCTCTAACGAAGCACGATGCTTCCATAGCATGGGTGGTAGCTCATCCCGTCAGGCTCTAGAGCTAAAGGGAAACTTGACGTCAGTACTTGCCTCACGCTAAGGCCTGAAGAGCCCTGCTGAAGCGAAAGCGTGTTGCAGTTTACATTAGCTCGTATTCGCAGTTCTGCTTTACTTTAACGTTTCTACGGTTTTCCAGACTCTTTGGACCCTCGTGTGGGCACCCCATTGCCTACCAATACAGTGAGTACCAGCAGGCCGTACTGCCCTTCTAAGAAACATCCAGGCCGTAAGCCTTTCCAAGTCCCTCTATGTGTTCAGAGAGTAGGGCAATACACTGCACCCTTCCTTGGGAAAGCTAGATGTCCTCAGCACACCAACAGCTCCAGGGATTCTGTTCTCTCACGTCCTACATGCCATGGAGTCTGCCTCATTGTCCGATTTTGAGCTGCTCTTAGAAACACAATCTGCTTCGCCTTTCTTCCAGGAACTCACACCCAAGGACCCCATACCTACAGTAGAAAGGAGGCTTGCATCCTACTGCAACGAAACCACAGTTTTCCTGTTACACTGCAGGATTTTAGAATAGGCTTTAGCCTATTCTAGCCCGATAGCCTACATAGAGCATTTCAAATTTGAGGGAGTTCGCTATATGTAGAACACTTTGTGAAGAAAAGTTGATTCAGGCAAGGGACCAGGGTAGAGCTAGAGTCTCTTTTGACTTGTTAGAAATCAGAAGACTTCAGGCTGATTGTTCACCGGCAAAGAAGACCTGATGGCACAAGCCTTGCTTTCCCATATTAAAAGCTCTTAGTCATGCTGCCCTGAAGCTACCTAAATAACTCTCTTTTTGACTGGCCTCTAGTCACTGTAGTTAGCCCTCTGGAACAAAAAGCAGTTTTCTCTAAAGAAACACGGTGCTTCCATAGTATGGGTGGGAGCTCATCCTGTCAGGCTCTAGAGCTAAAGGGAAACTTGACGTGAGTACTTGCCTCACGCTAAGGCCTGAAAAGCCCTGCTGAAGCGAAAGCGTGTTGCAGTTTCCATTAGCTAGTATTCACAGTTCTGCTTTACTTTAACGTTTCTCCGCTTTTCCAGACACTTAGGACCCTCGTGTGGGCACCCCACTGCCTACAAATACAGTGAGTACCAGCAGGTTCCACTGCCCTTCTAAGAAACTTCCAGGCCGTAAGTCTTTCCAAGTCACTCTGCATTCAGAGAGCAGGGCAATACACTGCACCCTTCCTTGGGAAAGCTAGATGTCCTCAGCACACCAACAGCTCCAGGGATTCTGTTCTCTCACGTCCTACATGCCATGGAAGTCTGCCTCATTGTCCTCATTTGAGCTGCACTTAGCAACACAATCTGATTCGCCTTTCTTCTAGGAACTCACACTCAAGGACCCCATACCTACAGGAGAAAGGAGGCTTGCGTTCCTTCTGCAACCAAAGCACAGTTTTTCCTGTTACCCTGCAGAATTTTAGAATAGCCTAAGGACCGATAGCCTACATAGAGCATTTCAAATTTGAGGCAGTTCGCTACATGTAGAACACTTTGTGAAGAAAAGTTGATTCAGGCAAGGGACAAGGGTAGAGCTAGAGTCTCTTTTGACTTGTTAGAAATCAGAAGGCTTCAGGCTGATGGTTCACCGGCAAAGAAACCTGATGGCACGAGCCTTGCTTTCCCTTCTTAAAAGCTCTTAGTCATGCTGCCCTGAAGCTACCTAAATAACTCTCTTTTTGACTGGCCTCTAGTCACTGTAGTTAGCCCTCTGGAACAAAAAGCAGTTTTCTCTAAGGAAACACGGTGCTTCCATAGTATGGGTGGGAGCTCATCTTATCAGGCTCTAGAGCTAAAGGGAAACTTGACGTGAGTACTTGCCTCACGCTAAGGCCTGAGGAGCCCTGCTGAAGCGAAAGCGTGTTGCAGTTTGCATCAGCTCGTATTCGAAGTTCTGCTTTACTTTAACGTTTCTACACATTTCCAGACACTTAGGAACCTCGTGTGGGCACCCCATTGCCTACAAATACAGTGAGTAGCAGCAGGCTCCACTGCCCTTCAAAGAAACATCCAGGCCGTAAGCCTTTCCAAGTCACTCTATGTATTCAGAGACTAGGGCAATACACTGCACCCTTCCTTGGGAACGCTAGATGTCCTCAGCACACCAACAGCTCCAGGGATTCTGTTCTCTCACGTCCTACATGCCATGGAAGTCTGCCTCATTGTCCTCATTTGAGCTGCACTTAGCAACACAATCTGCTTCACCTCTGTTCTAGGAACTCACACCCAAGGACCCCATACCTACAGTAGAAACGAGGCTTGCATTCCTACTGCAACGAAACCACTGTTTCCTGTTACACTGCAGGATTTTGAATAGGCTAAGGACCGATAGCCTACTCAAAGTGTTCCAAGGATGAGTGAGTTCGCTACATGCAGAACACTTTGGGAAGTAATGTTGATTCAGGCAAGGGAACAGGGTGTAGCTAGAGTCTCTTTTGACTTGTTGGAAATCAGAAGGGTTTAGACTTCGTGTTCACCGCAAAAGATGACCTGATGGCACAAGCCTTGTTTCCCATATTAAAAGCTCTATTCAGGCTGCCCTGAAGCTACCTAAATACGTCTATTTCTGACTGGCCTCTAGTCACTGTAGTTACACTCTGGACGAAAAGGTTTCTCTAACGAAGCACGATGCTTCCATAGCATGGGTGGTAGCTCATCCCGTCAGGCTCTAGAGCTAAAGGGAAACTTGACGTCAGTACTTGCCTCACGCTAAGGCCTGAAGAGCCCTGCTGAAGCGAAAGCGTGTTGCAGTTTACATTAGCTCGTATTCGCAGTTCTGCTTTACTTTAACGTTTCTACGGTTTTCCAGACTCTTTGGACCCTCGTGTGGGCACCCCATTGCCTACCAATACAGTGAGTACCAGCAGGCCGTACTGCCCTTCTAAGAAACATCCAGGCCGTAAGCCTTTCCAAGTCCCTCTATGTGTTCAGAGAGTAGGGCAATACACTGCACCCTTCCTTGGGAAAGCTAGATGTCCTCAGCACACCAACAGCTCCAGGGATTCTGTTCTCTCACGTCCTACATGCCATGGAGTCTGCCTCATTGTCCGATTTTGAGCTGCTCTTAGAAACACAATCTGCTTCGCCTTTCTTCCAGGAACTCACACCCAAGGACCCCATACCTACAGTAGAAAGGAGGCTTGCATCCTACTGCAACGAAACCACAGTTTTCCTGTTACACTGCAGGATTTTAGAATAGGCTTTAGCCTATTCTAGCCCGATAGCCTACATAGAGCATTTCAAATTTGAGGGAGTTCGCTATATGTAGAACACTTTGTGAAGAAAAGTTGATTCAGGCAAGGGACCAGGGTAGAGCTAGAGTCTCTTTTGACTTGTTAGAAATCAGAAGACTTCAGGCTGATTGTTCACCGGCAAAGAAGACCTGATGGCACAAGCCTTGCTTTCCCATATTAAAAGCTCTTAGTCATGCTGCCCTGAAGCTACCTAAATAACTCTCTTTTTGACTGGCCTCTAGTCACTGTAGTTAGCCCTCTGGAACAAAAAGCAGTTTTCTCTAAAGAAACACGGTGCTTCCATAGTATGGGTGGGAGCTCATCCTGTCAGGCTCTAGAGCTAAAGGGAAACTTGACGTGAGTACTTGCCTCACGCTAAGGCCTGAAAAGCCCTGCTGAAGCGAAAGCGTGTTGCAGTTTCCATTAGCTAGTATTCGCAGTTCTGCTTTACTTTAACGTTTCTCCGCTTTTCCAGACACTTAGGACCCTCGTGTGGGCACCCCACTGCCTACAAATACAGTGAGTACCAGCAGGTTCCACTGCCCTTCTAAGAAACTTCCAGGCCGTAAGTCTTTCCAAGTCACTCTGCATTCAGAGAGCAGGGCAATACACTGCACCCTTCCTTGGGAAAGCTAGATGTCCTCAGCACACCAACAGCTCCAGGGATTCTGTTCTCTCACGTCCTACATGCCATGGAAGTCTGCCTCATTGTCCTCATTTGAGCTGCACTTAGCAACACAATCTGATTCGCCTTTCTTCTAGGAACTCACACTCAAGGACCCCGTACCTACAGGAGAAAGGAGGCTTGCGTTCTTTCTGCAACCAAAGCACAGTTGTTCCTGTTACCCTGCAGGATTTTAGAATAGCCTAAGGACCGATAGCCTACATAGAGCATTTCAAATTTGAGGCAGTTCGCTACATGTAGAACACTTTGTGAAGAAAAGTTGATTCAGGCAAGGGACAAGGGTAGAGCTAGAGTCTCTTTTGACTTGTTAGAAATCAGAAGGCTTCAGGCTGATGGTTCACCGGCAAAGAAACCTGATGGCACGAGACTTGCTTTCCCTTCTTAAAAGCTCTTAGTCATGCTGCCCTGAAGCTACCTAAATAACTCTCTTTTTGACTGGCCTCTAGTCACTGTAGTTAGCCCTCTGGAACAAAAAGCAGTTTTCTCTAAGGAAACACGGTGCTTCCATAGTATGGGTGGGAGCTCATCTTATCAGGCTCTAGAGCTAAAGGGAAACTTGACGTGAGTACTTGCCTCACCCTAAGGCCTGAGGAGCCCTGCTGAAGCGAAAGCGTGTTGCAGTTTGCATCAGCTCGTATTCGAAGTTCTGCTTTACTTTAACGTTTCTACACATTTCCAGACACTTAGGAACCTCGTGTGGGCACCCCATTGCCTACAAATACAGTGAGTAGCAGCAGGCTCCACTGCCCTTCAAAGAAACATCCAGGCCGTAAGCCTTTCCAAGTCACTCTATGTATTCAGAGACTAGGGCAATACACTGCACCCTTCCTTGGGAACGCTAGATGTCCTCAGCACACCAACAGCTCCAGGGATTCTGTTCTCTCACGTCCTACATGCCATGGAAGTCTGCCTCATTGTCCTCATTTGAGCTGCACTTAGCAACACAATCTGCTTCACCTCTGTTCTAGGAACTCACACCCAAGGACCCCATACCTACAGTAGAAACGAGGCTTGCATTCCTACTGCAACGAAACCACTGTTTCCTGTTACACTGCAGGATTTTGAATAGGCTAAGGACCGATAGCCTACTCAAAGTGTTCCAAGGATGAGTGAGTTCGCTACATGCAGAACACTTTGGGAAGTAATGTTGATTCAGGCAAGGGAACAGGGTGTAGCTAGAGTCTCTTTTGACTTGTTGGAAATCAGAAGGGTTTAGACTTCGTGTTCACCGCAAAAGATGACCTGATGGCACAAGCCTTGTTTCCCATATTAAAAGCTCTATTCATGCTGCCCTGAAGCTACCTAAATACGTCTATTTCTGACTGGCCTCTAGTCACTGTAGTTACACTCTGGACGAAAAGGTTTCTCTAACGAAGCACGATGCTTCCATAGCATGGGTGGTAGCTCATCCCGTCAGGCTCTAGAGCTAAAGGGAAACTTGACGTCAGTACTTGCCTCACGCTAAGGCCTGAAGAGCCCTGCTGAAGCGAAAGCGTGTTGCAGTTTACATTAGCTCGTATTCGCAGTTCTGCTTTACTTTAACGTTTCTACGGTTTTCCAGACTCTTTGGACCCTCGTGTGGGCACCCCATTGCCTACCAATACAGTGAGTACCAGCAGGCCGTACTGCCCTTCTAAGAAACATCCAGGCCGTAAGCCTTTCCAAGTCCCTCTATGTGTTCAGAGAGTAGGGCAATACACTGCACCCTTCCTTGGGAAAGCTAGATGTCCTCAGCACACCAACAGCTCCAGGGATTCTGTTCTCTCACGTCCTACATGCCATGGAGTCTGCCTCATTGTCCGATTTTGAGCTGCTCTTAGAAACACAATCTGCTTCGCCTTTCTTCCAGGAACTCACACCCAAGGACCCCATACCTACAGGAGAAAGGAGGCTTGCATCCTACTGCAACGAAACCACAGTTTTCCTGTTACACTGCAGGATTTTAGAATAGGCTTTAGCCTATTCTAGCCCGATAGCCTACATAGAGCATTTCAAATTTGAGGGAGTTCGCTATATGTAGAACACTTTGTGAAGAAAAGTTGATTCAGGCAAGGGACCAGGGTAGAGCTAGAGTCTCTTTTGACTTGTTAGAAATCAGAAGACTTCAGGCTGATTGTTCACCGGCAAAGAAGACCTGATGGCACAAGCCTTGCTTTCCCATATTAAAAGCTCTTAGTCATGCTGCCCTGAAGCTACCTAAATAACTCTCTTTTTGACTGGCCTCTAGTCACTGTAGTTAGCCCTCTGGAACAAAAAGCAGTTTTCTCTAAAGAAACACGGTGCTTCCATAGTATGGGTGGGAGCTCATCCTGTCAGGCTCTAGAGCTAAAGGGAAACTTGACGTGAGTACTTGCCTCACGCTAAGGCCTGAAAAGCCCTGCTGAAGCGAAAGCGTGTTGCAGTTTCCATTAGCTAGTATTCGCAGTTCTGCTTTACTTTAACGTTTCTCCGCTTTTCCAGACACTTAGGACCCTCGTGTGGGCACCCCACTGCCTACAAATACAGTGAGTACCAGCAGGTTCCACTGCCCTTCTAAGAAACTTCCAGGCCGTAAGTCTTTCCAAGTCACTCTGCATTCAGAGAGCAGGGCAATACACTGCACCCTTCCTTGGGAAAGCTAGATGTCCTCAGCACACCAACAGCTCCAGGGATTCTGTTCTCTCACGTCCTACATGCCATGGAAGTCTGCCTCATTGTCCTCATTTGAGCTGCACTTAGCAACACAATCTGATTCGCCTTTCTTCTAGGAACTCACACTCAAGGACCCCATACCTACAGGAGAAAGGAGGCTTGCGTTCTTTCTGCAACCAAAGCACAGTTGTTCCTGTTACCCTGCAGGATTTTAGAATAGCCTAAGGACCGATAGCCTACATAGAGCATTTCAAATTTGAGGCAGTTCGCTACATGTAGAACACTTTGTGAAGAAAAGTTGATTCAGGCAAGGGACAAGGGTAGAGCTAGAGTCTCTTTTGACTTGTTAGAAATCAGAAGGCTTCAGGCTGATGGTTCACCGGCAAAGAAACCTGATGGCACGAGCCTTGCTTTCCCTTCTTAAAAGCTCTTAGTCATGCTGCCCTGAAGCTACCTAAATAACTCTCTTTTTGACTGGCCTCTAGTCACTGTAGTTAGCCCTCTGGAACAAAAAGCAGTTTTCTCTAAGGAAACACGGTGCTTCCATAGTATGGGTGGGAGCTCATCTTATCAGGCTCTAGAGCTAAAGGGAAACTTGACGTGAGTACTTGCCTCACCCTAAGGCCTGAGGAGCCCTGCTGAAGCGAAAGCGTGTTGCAGTTTGCATCAGCTCGTATTCGAAGTTCTGCTTTACTTTAACGTTTCTACACATTTCCAGACACTTAGGAACCTCGTGTGGGCACCCCATTGCCTACAAATACAGTGAGTAGCAGCAGGCTCCACTGCCCTTCAAAGAAACATCCAGGCCGTAAGCCTTTCCAAGTCACTCTATGTATTCAGAGACTAGGGCAATACACTGCACCCTTCCTTGGGAACGCTAGATGTCCTCAGCACACCAACAGCTCCAGGGATTCTGTTCTCTCACGTCCTACATGCCATGGAAGTCTGCCTCATTGTCCTCATTTGAGCTGCACTTAGCAACACAATCTGCTTCACCTCTGTTCTAGGAACTCACCCAAGGACCCCATACCTACAGTAGAAACGAGGCTTGCATTCCTACTGCAACGAAACCACTGTTTCCTGTTACACTGCAGGATTTTGAATAGGCTAAGGACCGATAGCCTACTCAAAGTGTTCCAAGGATGAGTGAGTTCGCTACATGCAGAACACTTTGGGAAGTAATGTTGATTCAGGCAAGGGAACAGGGTGTAGCTAGAGTCTCTTTTGACTTGTTGGAAATCAGAAGGGTTTAGACTTCGTGTTCACCGCAAAAGATGACCTGATGGCACAAGCCTTGTTTCCCATATTAAAAGCTCTATTCAGGCTGCCCTGAAGCTACCTAAATACGTCTATTTCTGACTGGCCTCTAGTCACTGTAGTTACACTCTGGACGAAAAGGTTTCTCTAACGAAGCACGATGCTTCCATAGCATGGGTGGTAGCTCATCCCGTCAGGCTCTAGAGCTAAAGGGAAACTTGACGTCAGTACTTGCCTCACGCTAAGGCCTGAAGAGCCCTGCTGAAGCGAAAGCGTGTTGCAGTTTACATTAGCTCGTATTCGCAGTTCTGCTTTACTTTAACGTTTCTACACATTTCCAGACACCTAGGAACCTCGTGTGGGCACCCCATTGCCTACAAATACAGTGAGTAGCAGCAGGCTCCACTGCCCTTCAAAGAAACATCCAGGCCGTAAGCCTTTCCAAGTCACTCTATGTATTCAGAGACTAGGGCAATACACTGCACCCTTCCTTGGGAACGCTAGATGTCCTCAGCACACCAACAGCTCCAGGGATTCTGTTCTCTCACGTCCTACATGCCATGGAAGTCTGCCTCATTGTCCTCATTTGAGCTGCACTTAGCAACACAATCTGCTTCACCTCTGTTCTAGGAACTCACACCCAAGGACCCCATACCTACAGTAGAAACGAGGCTTGCATTCCTACTGCAACGAAACCACTGTTTCCTGTTACCCTGCAGGATTTTGAATAGGCTAAGGACCGATAGCCTACTCAAAGTGTTCCAAGGATGAGTGAGTTCGCTACATGCAGAACACTTTGGGAAGTAATGTTGATTCAGGCAAGGGAACAGGGTGTAGCTAGAGTCTCTTTTGACTTGTTGGAAATCAGAAGGGTTTAGACTTCGTGTTCACCGCAAAAGATGACCTGATGGCACAAGCCTTGTTTCCCATATTAAAAGCTCTATTCAGGCTGCCCTGAAGCTACCTAAATACGTCTATTTCTGACTGGCCTCTAGTCACTGTAGTTACACTCTGGACGAAAAGGTTTCTCTAACGAAGCACGATGCTTCCATAGCATGGGTGGTAGCTCATCCCGTCAGGCTCTAGAGCTAAAGGGAAACTTGACGTCAGTACTTGCCTCACGCTAAGGCCTGAAGAGCCCTGCTGAAGCGAAAGCGTGTTGCAGTTTACATTAGCTCGTATTCGCAGTTCTGCTTTACTTTAACGTTTCTACGGTTTTCCAGACTCTTTGGACCCTCGTGTGGGCACCCCATTGCCTACCAATACAGTGAGTACCAGCAGGCCGTACTGCCCTTCTAAGAAACATCCAGGCCGTAAGCCTTTCCAAGTCCCTCTATGTGTTCAGAGAGTAGGGCAATACACTGCACCCTTCCTTGGGAAAGCTAGATGTCCTCAGCACACCAACAGCTCCAGGGATTCTGTTCTCTCACGTCCTACATGCCATGGAGTCTGCCTCATTGTCCGATTTTGAGCTGCTCTTAGAAACACAATCTGCTTCGCCTTTCTTCCAGGAACTCACACCCAAGGACCCCATACCTACAGTAGAAAGGAGGCTTGCATCCTACTGCAACGAAACCACAGTTTTCCTGTTACACTGCAGGATTTTACAATAGGCTTTAGCCTATTCTAGCCCGATAGCCTACATAGAGCATTTCAAATTTGAGGGAGTTCGCTATATGTAGAACACTTTGTGAAGAAAAGTTGATTCAGGCAAGGGACCAGGGTAGAGCTAGAGTCTCTTTTGACTTGTTAGAAATCAGAAGACTTCAGGCTGATTGTTCACCGGCAAAGAAGACCTGATGGCACAAGCCTTGCTTTCCCATATTAAAAGCTCTTAGTCATGCTGCCCTGAAGCTACCTAAATAACTCTCTTTTTGACTGGCCTCTAGTCACTGTAGTTAGCCCTCTGGAACAAAAAGCAGTTTTCTCTAAAGAAACACGGTGCTTCCATAGTATGGGTGGGAGCTCATCCTGTCAGGCTCTAGAGCTAAAGGGAAACTTGACGTGAGTACTTGCCTCACGCTAAGGCCTGAAAAGCCCTGCTGAAGCGAAAGCGTGTTGCAGTTTCCATTAGCTAGTATTCGCAGTTCTGCTTTACTTTAACGTTTCTCCGCTTTTCCAGACACTTAGGACCCTCGTGTGGGCACCCCACTGCCTACAAATACAGTGAGTACCAGCAGGTTCCACTGCCCTTCTAAGAAACTTCCAGGCCGTAAGTCTTTCCAAGTCACTCTGCATTCAGAGAGCAGGGCAATACACTGCACCCTTCCTTGGGAAAGCTAGATGTCCTCAGCACACCAACAGCTCCAGGGATTCTGTTCTCTCACGTCCTACATGCCATGGAAGTCTGCCTCATTGTCCTCATTTGAGCTGCACTTAGCAACACAATCTGATTCGCCTTTCTTCTAGGAACTCACACTCAAGGACCCCATACCTACAGGAGAAAGGAGGCTTGCGTTCTTTCTGCAACCAAAGCACAGTTGTTCCTGTTACCCTGCAGGATTTTAGAATAGCCTAAGGACCGATAGCCTACATAGAGCATTTCAAATTTGAGGCAGTTCGCTACATGTAGAACACTTTGTGAAGAAAAGTTGATTCAGGCAAGGGACAAGGGTAGAGCTAGAGTCTCTTTTGACTTGTTAGAAATCAGAAGGCTTCAGGCTGATGGTTCACCGGCAAAGAAACCTGATGGCACGAGACTTGCTTTCCCTTCTTAAAAGCTCTTAGTCATGCTGCCCTGAAGCTACCTAAATAACTCTCTTTTTGACTGGCCTCTAGTCACTGTAGTTAGCCCTCTGGAACAAAAAGCAGTTTTCTCTAAGGAAACACGGTGCTTCCATAGTATGGGTGGGAGCTCATCTTATCAGGCTCTAGAGCTAAAGGGAAACTTGACGTGAGTACTTGCCTCACCCTAAGGCCTGAGGAGCCCTGCTGAAGCGAAAGCGTGTTGCAGTTTGCATCAGCTCGTATTCGAAGTTCTGCTTTACTTTAACGTTTCTACACATTTCCAGACACTTAGGAACCTCGTGTGGGCACCCCATTGCCTACAAATACAGTGAGTAGCAGCAGGCTCCACTGCCCTTCAAAGAAACATCCAGGCCGTAAGCCTTTCCAAGTCACTCTATGTATTCAGAGACTAGGGCAATACACTGCACCCTTCCTTGGGAACGCTAGATGTCCTCAGCACACCAACAGCTCCAGGGATTCTGTTCTCTCACGTCCTACATGCCATGGAAGTCTGCCTCATTGTCCTCATTTGAGCTGCACTTAGCAACACAATCTGCTTCACCTCTGTTCTAGGAACTCACACCCAAGGACCCCATACCTACAGTAGAAACGAGGCTTGCATTCCTACTGCAACGAAACCACTGTTTCCTGTTACACTGCAGGATTTTGAATAGGCTAAGGACCGATAGCCTACTCAAAGTGTTCCAAGGATGAGTGAGTTCGCTACATGCAGAACACTTTGGGAAGTAATGTTGATTCAGGCAAGGGAACAGGGTGTAGCTAGAGTCTCTTTTGACTTGTTGGAAATCAGAAGGGTTTAGACTTCGTGTTCACCGCAAAAGATGACCTGATGGCACAAGCCTTGTTTCCCATATTAAAAGCTCTATTCAGGCTGCCCTGAAGCTACCTAAATACGTCTATTTCTGACTGGCCTCTAGTCACTGTAGTTACACTCTGGACGAAAAGGTTTCTCTAACGAAGCACGATGCTTCCATAGCATGGGTGGTAGCTCATCCCGTCAGGCTCTAGAGCTAAAGGGAAACTTGACGTCAGTACTTGCCTCACGCTAAGGCCTGAAGAGCCCTGCTGAAGCGAAAGCGTGTTGCAGTTTACATTAGCTCGTATTCGCAGTTCTGCTTTACTTTAACGTTTCTACGGTTTTCCAGACTCTTTGGACCCTCGTGTGGGCACCCCATTGCCTACCAATACAGTGAGTACCAGCAGGCCGTACTGCCCTTCTAAGAAACATCCAGGCCGTAAGCCTTTCCAAGTCCCTCTATGTGTTCAGAGAGTAGGGCAATACACTGCACCCTTCCTTGGGAAAGCTAGATGTCCTCAGCACACCAACAGCTCCAGGGATTCTGTTCTCTCACGTCCTACATGCCATGGAGTCTGCCTCATTGTCCGATTTTGAGCTGCTCTTAGAAACACAATCTGCTTCGCCTTTCTTCCAGGAACTCACACCCAAGGACCCCATACCTACAGGAGAAAGGAGGCTTGCATCCTACTGCAACGAAACCACAGTTTTCCTGTTACACTGCAGGATTTTAGAATAGGCTTTAGCCTATTCTAGCCCGATAGCCTACATAGAGCATTTCAAATTTGAGGGAGTTCGCTATATGTAGAACACTTTGTGAAGAAAAGTTGATTCAGGCAAGGGACCAGGGTAGAGCTAGAGTCTCTTTTGACTTGTTAGAAATCAGAAGACTTCAGGCTGATTGTTCACCGGCAAAGAAGACCTGATGGCACAAGCCTTGCTTTCCCATATTAAAAGCTCTTAGTCATGCTGCCCTGAAGCTACCTAAATAACTCTCTTTTTGACTGGCCTCTAGTCACTGTAGTTAGCCCTCTGGAACAAAAAGCAGTTTTCTCTAAAGAAACACGGTGCTTCCATAGTATGGGTGGGAGCTCATCCTGTCAGGCTCTAGAGCTAAAGGGAAACTTGACGTGAGTACTTGCCTCACGCTAAGGCCTGAAAAGCCCTGCTGAAGCGAAAGCGTGTTGCAGTTTCCATTAGCTAGTATTCGCAGTTCTGCTTTACTTTAACGTTTCTCCGCTTTTCCAGACACTTAGGACCCTCGTGTGGGCACCCCACTGCCTACAAATACAGTGAGTACCAGCAGGTTCCACTGCCCTTCTAAGAAACTTCCAGGCCGTAAGTCTTTCCAAGTCACTCTGCATTCAGAGAGCAGGGCAATACACTGCACCCTTCCTTGGGAAAGCTAGATGTCCTCAGCACACCAACAGCTCCAGGGATTCTGTTCTCTCACGTCCTACATGCCATGGAAGTCTGCCTCATTGTCCTCATTTGAGCTGCACTTAGCAACACAATCTGATTCGCCTTTCTTCTAGGAACTCACACTCAAGGACCCCATACCTACAGGAGAAAGGAGGCTTGCGTTCTTTCTGCAACCAAAGCACAGTTGTTCCTGTTACCCTGCAGGATTTTAGAATAGCCTAAGGACCGATAGCCTACATAGAGCATTTCAAATTTGAGGCAGTTCGCTACATGTAGAACACTTTGTGAAGAAAAGTTGATTCAGGCAAGGGACAAGGGTAGAGCTAGAGTCTCTTTTGACTTGTTAGAAATCAGAAGGCTTCAGGCTGATGGTTCACCGGCAAAGAAACCTGATGGCACGAGCCTTGCTTTCCCTTCTTAAAAGCTCTTAGTCATGCTGCCCTGAAGCTACCTAAATAACTCTCTTTTTGACTGGCCTCTAGTCACTGTAGTTAGCCCTCTGGAACAAAAAGCAGTTTTCTCTAAGGAAACACGGTGCTTCCATAGTATGGGTGGGAGCTCATCTTATCAGGCTCTAGAGCTAAAGGGAAACTTGACGTGAGTACTTGCCTCACCCTAAGGCCTGAGGAGCCCTGCTGAAGCGAAAGCGTGTTGCAGTTTGCATCAGCTCGTATTCGAAGTTCTGCTTTACTTTAACGTTTCTACACATTTCCAGACACTTAGGAACCTCGTGTGGGCACCCCATTGCCTACAAATACAGTGAGTAGCAGCAGGCTCCACTGCCCTTCAAAGAAACATCCAGGCCGTAAGCCTTTCCAAGTCACTCTGTATTCAGAGACTAGGGCAATACACTGCACCCTTCCTTGGGAACGCTAGATGTCCTCAGCACACCAACAGCTCCAGGGATTCTGTTCTCTCACGTCCTACATGCCATGGAAGTCTGCCTCATTGTCCTCATTTGAGCTGCACTTAGCAACACAATCTGCTTCACCTCTGTTCTAGGAACTCACACCCAAGGACCCCATACCTACAGTAGAAACGAGGCTTGCATTCCTACTGCAACGAAACCACTGTTTCCTGTTACACTGCAGGATTTTGAATAGGCTAAGGACCGATAGCCTACTCAAAGTGTTCCAAGGATGAGTGAGTTCGCTACATGCAGAACACTTTGGGAAGTAATGTTGATTCAGGCAAGGGAACAGGGTGTAGCTAGAGTCTCTTTTGACTTGTTGGAAATCAGAAGGGTTTAGACTTCGTGTTCACCGCAAAAGATGACCTGATGGCACAAGCCTTGTTTCCCATATTAAAAGCTCTATTCAGGCTGCCCTGAAGCTACCTAAATACGTCTATTTCTGACTGGCCTCTAGTCACTGTAGTTACACTCTGGACGAAAAGGTTTCTCTAACGAAGCACGATGCTTCCATAGCATGGGTGGTAGCTCATCCCGTCAGGCTCTAGAGCTAAAGGGAAACTTGACGTCAGTACTTGCCTCACGCTAAGGCCTGAAGAGCCCTGCTGAAGCGAAAGCGTGTTGCAGTTTACATTAGCTCGTATTCGCAGTTCTGCTTTACTTTAACGTTTCTACACATTTCCAGACACCTAGGAACCTCGTGTGGGCACCCCATTGCCTACAAATACAGTGAGTAGCAGCAGGCTCCACTGCCCTTCAAAGAAACATCCAGGCCGTAAGCCTTTCCAAGTCACTCTATGTATTCAGAGACTAGGGCAATACACTGCACCCTTCCTTGGGAACGCTAGATGTCCTCAGCACACCAACAGCTCCAGGGATTCTGTTCTCTCACGTCCTACATGCCATGGAAGTCTGCCTCATTGTCCTCATTTGAGCTGCACTTAGCAACACAATCTGCTTCACCTCTGTTCTAGGAACTCACACCCAAGGACCCCATACCTACAGTAGAAACGAGGCTTGCATTCCTACTGCAACGAAACCACTGTTTCCTGTTACCCTGCAGGATTTTGAATAGGCTAAGGACCGATAGCCTACTCAAAGTGTTCCAAGGATGAGTGAGTTCGCTACATGCAGAACACTTTGGGAAGTAATGTTGATTCAGGCAAGGGAACAGGGTGTAGCTAGAGTCTCTTTTGACTTGTTGGAAATCAGAAGGGTTTAGACTTCGTGTTCACCGCAAAAGATGACCTGATGGCACAAGCCTTGTTTCCCATATTAAAAGCTCTATTCAGGCTGCCCTGAAGCTACCTAAATACGTCTATTTCTGACTGGCCTCTAGTCACTGTAGTTACACTCTGGACGAAAAGGTTTCTCTAACGAAGCACGATGCTTCCATAGCATGGGTGGTAGCTCATCCCGTCAGGCTCTAGAGCTAAAGGGAAACTTGACGTCAGTACTTGCCTCACGCTAAGGCCTGAAGAGCCCTGCTGAAGCGAAAGCGTGTTGCAGTTTACATTAGCTCGTATTCGCAGTTCTGCTTTACTTTAACGTTTCTACGGTTTTCCAGACTCTTTGGACCCTCGTGTGGGCACCCCATTGCCTACCAATACAGTGAGTACCAGCAGGCCGTACTGCCCTTCTAAGAAACATCCAGGCCGTAAGCCTTTCCAAGTCCCTCTATGTGTTCAGAGAGTAGGGCAATACACTGCACCCTTCCTTGGGAAAGCTAGATGTCCTCAGCACACCAACAGCTCCAGGGATTCTGTTCTCTCACGTCCTACATGCCATGGAGTCTGCCTCATTGTCCGATTTTGAGCTGCTCTTAGAAACACAATCTGCTTCGCCTTTCTTCCAGGAACTCACACCCAAGGACCCCATACCTACAGTAGAAAGGAGGCTTGCATCCTACTGCAACGAAACCACAGTTTTCCTGTTACACTGCAGGATTTTAGAATAGGCTTTAGCCTATTCTAGCCCGATAGCCTACATAGAGCATTTCAAATTTGAGGGAGTTCGCTATATGTAGAACACTTTGTGAAGAAAAGTTGATTCAGGCAAGGGACCAGGGTAGAGCTAGAGTCTCTTTTGACTTGTTAGAAATCAGAAGACTTCAGGCTGATTGTTCACCGGCAAAGAAGACCTGATGGCACAAGCCTTGCTTTCCCATATTAAAAGCTCTTAGTCATGCTGCCCTGAAGCTACCTAAATAACTCTCTTTTTGACTGGCCTCTAGTCACTGTAGTTAGCCCTCTGGAACAAAAAGCAGTTTTCTCTAAAGAAACACGGTGCTTCCATAGTATGGGTGGGAGCTCATCCTGTCAGGCTCTAGAGCTAAAGGGAAACTTGACGTGAGTACTTGCCTCACGCTAAGGCCTGAAAAGCCCTGCTGAAGCGAAAGCGTGTTGCAGTTTCCATTAGCTAGTATTCGCAGTTCTGCTTTACTTTAACGTTTCTCCGCTTTTCCAGACACTTAGGACCCTCGTGTGGGCACCCCACTGCCTACAAATACAGTGAGTACCAGCAGGTTCCACTGCCCTTCTAAGAAACTTCCAGGCCGTAAGTCTTTCCAAGTCACTCTGCATTCAGAGAGCAGGGCAATACACTGCACCCTTCCTTGGGAAAGCTAGATGTCCTCAGCACACCAACAGCTCCAGGGATTCTGTTCTCTCACGTCCTACATGCCATGGAAGTCTGCCTCATTGTCCTCATTTGAGCTGCACTTAGCAACACAATCTGATTCGCCTTTCTTCTAGGAACTCACACTCAAGGACCCCATACCTACAGGAGAAAGGAGGCTTGCGTTCTTTCTGCAACCAAAGCACAGTTGTTCCTGTTACCCTGCAGGATTTTAGAATAGCCTAAGGACCGATAGCCTACATAGAGCATTTCAAATTTGAGGCAGTTCGCTACATGTAGAACACTTTGTGAAGAAAAGTTGATTCAGGCAAGGGACAAGGGTAGAGCTAGAGTCTCTTTTGACTTGTTAGAAATCAGAAGGCTTCAGGCTGATGGTTCACCGGCAAAGAAACCTGATGGCACGAGCCTTGCTTTCCCTTCTTAAAAGCTCTTAGTCATGCTGCCCTGAAGCTACCTAAATAACTCTCTTTTTGACTGGCCTCTAGTCACTGTAGTTAGCCCTCTGGAACAAAAAGCAGTTTTCTCTAAGGAAACACGGTGCTTCCATAGTATGGGTGGGAGCTCATCTTATCAGGCTCTAGAGCTAAAGGGAAACTTGACGTGAGTACTTGCCTCACCCTAAGGCCTGAGGAGCCCTGCTGAAGCGAAAGCGTGTTGCAGTTTGCATCAGCTCGTATTCGAAGTTCTGCTTTACTTTAACGTTTCTACACATTTCCAGACACTTAGGAACCTCGTGTGGGCACCCCATTGCCTACAAATACAGTGAGTAGCAGCAGGCTCCACTGCCCTTCAAAGAAACATCCAGGCCGTAAGCCTTTCCAAGTCACTCTATGTATTCAGAGACTAGGGCAATACACTGCACCCTTCCTTGGGAACGCTAGATGTCCTCAGCACACCAACAGCTCCAGGGATTCTGTTCTCTCACGTCCTACATGCCATGGAAGTCTGCCTCATTGTCCTCATTTGAGCTGCACTTAGCAACACAATCTGCTTCACCTCTGTTCTAGGAACTCACACCCAAGGACCCCATACCTACAGTAGAAACGAGGCTTGCATTCCTACTGCAACGAAACCACTGTTTCCTGTTACCCTGCAGGATTTTGAATAGGCTAAGGACCGATAGCCTACTCAAAGTGTTCCAAGGATGAGTGAGTTCGCTACATGCAGAACACTTTGGGAAGTAATGTTGATTCAGGCAAGGGAACAGGGTGTAGCTAGAGTCTCTTTTGACTTGTTGGAAATCAGAAGGGTTTAGACTTCGTGTTCACCGCAAAAGATGACCTGATGGCACAAGCCTTGTTTCCCATATTAAAAGCTCTATTCAGGCTGCCCTGAAGCTACCTAAATACGTCTATTTCTGACTGGCCTCTAGTCACTGTAGTTACACTCTGGACGAAAAGGTTTCTCTAACGAAGCACGATGCTTCCATAGCATGGGTGGTAGCTCATCCCGTCAGGCTCTAGAGCTAAAGGGAAACTTGACGTCAGTACTTGCCTCACGCTAAGGCCTGAAGAGCCCTGCTGAAGCGAAAGCGTGTTGCAGTTTCCATTAGCTCGTATTCGCAGTTCTGCTTTACTTTAACGTTTCTACGGTTTTCCAGACTCTTTGGACCCTCGTGTGGGCACCCCATTGCCTACCAATACAGTGAGTACCAGCAGGCCGTACTGCCCTTCTAAGAAACATCCAGGCCGTAAGCCTTTCCAAGTCCCTCTATGTGTTCAGAGAGTAGGGCAATACACTGCACCCTTCCTTGGGAAAGCTAGATGTCCTCAGCACACCAACAGCTCCAGGGATTCTGTTCTCTCACGTCCTACATGCCATGGAGTCTGCCTCATTGTCCGATTTTGAGCTGCTCTTAGAAACACAATCTGCTTCGCCTTTCTTCCAGGAACTCACACCCAAGGACCCCATACCTACAGGAGAAAGGAGGCTTGCATCCTACTGCAACGAAACCACAGTTTTCCTGTTACACTGCAGGATTTTAGAATAGGCTTTAGCCTATTCTAGCCCGATAGCCTACATAGAGCATTTCAAATTTGAGGGAGTTCGCTATATGTAGAACACTTTGTGAAGAAAAGTTGATTCAGGCAAGGGACCAGGGTAGAGCTAGAGTCTCTTTTGACTTGTTAGAAATCAGAAGACTTCAGGCTGATTGTTCACCGGCAAAGAAGACCTGATGGCACAAGCCTTGCTTTCCCATATTAAAAGCTCTTAGTCATGCTGCCCTGAAGCTACCTAAATAACTCTCTTTTTGACTGGCCTCTAGTCACTGTAGTTAGCCCTCTGGAACAAAAAGCAGTTTTCTCTAAAGAAACACGGTGCTTCCATAGTATGGGTGGGAGCTCATCCTGTCAGGCTCTAGAGCTAAAGGGAAACTTGACGTGAGTACTTGCCTCACGCTAAGGCCTGAAAAGCCCTGCTGAAGCGAAAGCGTGTTGCAGTTTCCATTAGCTAGTATTCGCAGTTCTGCTTTACTTTAACGTTTCTCCGCTTTTCCAGACACTTAGGACCCTCGTGTGGGCACCCCACTGCCTACAAATACAGTGAGTACCAGCAGGTTCCACTGCCCTTCTAAGAAACTTCCAGGCCGTAAGTCTTTCCAAGTCACTCTGCATTCAGAGAGCAGGGCAATACACTGCACCCTTCCTTGGGAAAGCTAGATGTCCTCAGCACACCAACAGCTCCAGGGATTCTGTTCTCTCACGTCCTACATGCCATGGAAGTCTGCCTCATTGTCCTCATTTGAGCTGCACTTAGCAACACAATCTGATTCGCCTTTCTTCTAGGAACTCACACTCAAGGACCCCATACCTACAGGAGAAAGGAGGCTTGCGTTCTTTCTGCAACCAAAGCACAGTTGTTCCTGTTACCCTGCAGGATTTTAGAATAGCCTAAGGACCGATAGCCTACATAGAGCATTTCAAATTTGAGGCAGTTCGCTACATGTAGAACACTTTGTGAAGAAAAGTTGATTCAGGCAAGGGACAAGGGTAGAGCTAGAGTCTCTTTTGACTTGTTAGAAATCAGAAGGCTTCAGGCTGATGGTTCACCGGCAAAGAAACCTGATGGCACGAGCCTTGCTTTCCCTTCTTAAAAGCTCTTAGTCATGCTGCCCTGAAGCTACCTAAATAACTCTCTTTTTGACTGGCCTCTAGTCACTGTAGTTAGCCCTCTGGAACAAAAAGCAGTTTTCTCTAAGGAAACACGGTGCTTCCATAGTATGGGTGGGAGCTCATCTTATCAGGCTCTAGAGCTAAAGGGAAACTTGACGTGAGTACTTGCCTCACCCTAAGGCCTGAGGAGCCCTGCTGAAGCGAAAGCGTGTTGCAGTTTGCATCAGCTCGTATTCGAAGTTCTGCTTTACTTTAACGTTTCTACACATTTCCAGACACTTAGGAACCTCGTGTGGGCACCCCATTGCCTACAAATACAGTGAGTAGCAGCAGGCTCCACTGCCCTTCAAAGAAACATCCAGGCCGTAAGCCTTTCCAAGTCACTCTATGTATTCAGAGACTAGGGCAATACACTGCACCCTTCCTTGGGAACGCTAGATGTCCTCAGCACACCAACAGCTCCAGGGATTCTGTTCTCTCACGTCCTACATGCCATGGAAGTCTGCCTCATTGTCCTCATTTGAGCTGCACTTAGCAACACAATCTGCTTCACCTCTGTTCTAGGAACTCACACCCAAGGACCCCATACCTACAGTAGAAACGAGGCTTGCATTCCTACTGCAACGAAACCACTGTTTCCTGTTACACTGCAGGATTTTGAATAGGCTAAGGACCGATAGCCTACTCAAAGTGTTCCAAGGATGAGTGAGTTCGCTACATGCAGAACACTTTGGGAAGTAATGTTGATTCAGGCAAGGGAACAGGGTGTAGCTAGAGTCTCTTTTGACTTGTTGGAAATCAGAAGGGTTTAGACTTCGTGTTCACCGCAAAAGATGACCTGATGGCACAAGCCTTGTTTCCCATATTAAAAGCTCTATTCATGCTGCCCTGAAGCTACCTAAATACGTCTATTTCTGACTGGCCTCTAGTCACTGTAGTTACACTCTGGACGAAAAGGTTTCTCTAACGAAGCACGATGCTTCCATAGCATGGGTGGTAGCTCATCCCGTCAGGCTCTAGAGCTAAAGGGAAACTTGACGTCAGTACTTGCCTCACGCTAAGGCCTGAAGAGCCCTGCTGAAGCGAAAGCGTGTTGCAGTTTACATTAGCTCGTATTCGCAGTTCTGCTTTACTTTAACGTTTCTACGGTTTTCCAGACTCTTTGGACCCTCGTGTGGGCACCCCATTGCCTACCAATACAGTGAGTACCAGCAGGCCGTACTGCCCTTCTAAGAAACATCCAGGCCGTAAGCCTTTCCAAGTCCCTCTATGTGTTCAGAGAGTAGGGCAATACACTGCACCCTTCCTTGGGAAAGCTAGATGTCCTCAGCACACCAACAGCTCCAGGGATTCTGTTCTCTCACGTCCTACATGCCATGGAGTCTGCCTCATTGTCCGATTTTGAGCTGCTCTTAGAAACACAATCTGCTTCGCCTTTCTTCCAGGAACTCACACCCAAGGACCCCATACCTACAGTAGAAAGGAGGCTTGCATCCTACTGCAACGAAGCCACAGTTTTCCTGTTACACTGCAGGATTTTAGAATAGGTTTTAGCCTATTCTAGCCCGATAGCCTACATAGAGCATTTCAAATTTGAGGGAGTTCGCTATATGTAGAACACTTTGTGAAGAAAAGTTGATTCAGGCAAGGGACCAGGGTAGAGCTAGAGTCTCTTTTGACTTGTTAGAAATCAGAAGACTTCAGGCTGATTGTTCACCGGCAAAGAAGACCTGATGGCACAAGCCTTGCTTTCCCATATTAAAAGCTCTTAGTCATGCTGCCCTGAAGCTACCTAAATAACTCTCTTTTTGACTGGCCTCTAGTCACTGTAGTTAGCCCTCTGGAACAAAAAGCAGTTTTCTCTAAAGAAACACGGTGCTTCCATAGTATGGGTGGGAGCTCATCCTGTCAGGCTCTAGAGCTAAAGGGAAACTTGACGTGAGTACTTGCCTCACGCTAAGGCCTGAAAAGCCCTGCTGAAGCGAAAGCGTGTTGCAGTTTCCATTAGCTAGTATTCGCAGTTCTGCTTTACTTTAACGTTTCTCCGCTTTTCCAGACACTTAGGACCCTCGTGTGGGCACCCCACTGCCTACAAATACAGTGAGTACCAGCAGGTTCCACTGCCCTTCTAAGAAACTTCCAGGCCGTAAGTCTTTCCAAGTCACTCTGCATTCAGAGAGCAGGGCAATACACTGCACCCTTCCTTGGGAAAGCTAGATGTCCTCAGCACACCAACAGCTCCAGGGATTCTGTTCTCTCACGTCCTACATGCCATGGAAGTCTGCCTCATTGTCCTCATTTGAGCTGCACTTAGCAACACAATCTGATTCGCCTTTCTTCTAGGAACTCACACTCAAGGACCCCATACCTACAGGAGAAAGGAGGCTTGCGTTCTTTCTGCAACCAAAGCACAGTTGTTCCTGTTACCCTGCAGGATTTTAGAATAGCCTAAGGACCGATAGCCTACATAGAGCATTTCAAATTTGAGGCAGTTCGCTACATGTAGAACACTTTGTGAAGAAAAGTTGATTCAGGCAAGGGACAAGGGTAGAGCTAGAGTCTCTTTTGACTTGTTAGAAATCAGAAGGCTTCAGGCTGATGGTTCACCGGCAAAGAAACCTGATGGCACGAGACTTGCTTTCCCTTCTTAAAAGCTCTTAGTCATGCTGCCCTGAAGCTACCTAAATAACTCTCTTTTTGACTGGCCTCTAGTCACTGTAGTTAGCCCTCTGGAACAAAAAGCAGTTTTCTCTAAGGAAACACGGTGCTTCCATAGTATGGGTGGGAGCTCATCTTATCAGGCTCTAGAGCTAAAGGGAAACTTGACGTGAGTACTTGCCTCACCCTAAGGCCTGAGGAGCCCTGCTGAAGCGAAAGCGTGTTGCAGTTTGCATCAGCTCGTATTCGAAGTTCTGCTTTACTTTAACGTTTCTACACATTTCCAGACACTTAGGAACCTCGTGTGGGCACCCCATTGCCTACAAATACAGTGAGTAGCAGCAGGCTCCACTGCCCTTCAAAGAAACATCCAGGCCGTAAGCCTTTCCAAGTCACTCTATGTATTCAGAGACTAGGGCAATACACTGCACCCTTCCTTGGGAACGCTAGATGTCCTCAGCACACCAACAGCTCCAGGGATTCTGTTCTCTCACGTCCTACATGCCATGGAAGTCTGCCTCATTGTCCTCATTTGAGCTGCACTTAGCAACACAATCTGCTTCACCTCTGTTCTAGGAACTCACACCCAAGGACCCCATACCTACAGTAGAAACGAGGCTTGCATTCCTACTGCAACGAAACCACTGTTTCCTGTTACCCTGCAGGATTTTGAATAGGCTAAGGACCGATAGCCTACTCAAAGTGTTCCAAGGATGAGTGAGTTCGCTACATGCAGAACACTTTGGGAAGTAATGTTGATTCAGGCAAGGGAACAGGGTGTAGCTAGAGTCTCTTTTGACTTGTTGGAAATCAGAAGGGTTTAGACTTCGTGTTCACCGCAAAAGATGACCTGATGGCACAAGCCTTGTTTCCCATATTAAAAGCTCTATTCAGGCTGCCCTGAAGCTACCTAAATACGTCTATTTCTGACTGGCCTCTAGTCACTGTAGTTACACTCTGGACGAAAAGGTTTCTCTAACGAAGCACGATGCTTCCATAGCATGGGTGGTAGCTCATCCCGTCAGGCTCTAGAGCTAAAGGGAAACTTGACGTCAGTACTTGCCTCACGCTAAGGCCTGAAGAGCCCTGCTGAAGCGAAAGCGTGTTGCAGTTTACATTAGCTCGTATTCGCAGTTCTGCTTTACTTTAACGTTTCTACACATTTCCAGACACCTAGGAACCTCGTGTGGGCACCCCATTGCCTACAAATACAGTGAGTAGCAGCAGGCTCCACTGCCCTTCAAAGAAACATCCAGGCCGTAAGCCTTTCCAAGTCACTCTATGTATTCAGAGACTAGGGCAATACACTGCACCCTTCCTTGGGAACGCTAGATGTCCTCAGCACACCAACAGCTCCAGGGA
Organism: Eubalaena glacialis; assembly: GCF_028564815.1. Lineage (NCBI taxonomy): Eukaryota > Metazoa > Chordata > Mammalia > Artiodactyla > Balaenidae > Eubalaena > Eubalaena glacialis. The sequence goes on along the minus strand of NC_083735.1, from coordinate 42,122,522 downwards.
TTCTGTTCTCTCACGTCCTACATGCCATGGAAGTCTGCCTCATTGTCCTCATTTGAGCTGCACTTAGCAACACAATCTGCTTCACCTCTGTTCTAGGAACTCACACCCAAGGACCCCATACCTACAGTAGAAACGAGGTTTGCATTCCTACTGCAACGAAACCACTGTTTCCTGTTACACTGCAGGATTTTGAATAGGCTAAGGACCGATAGCCTACTCAAAGTGTTCCAAGGATGAGTGAGTTCGCTACATGCAGAACACTTTGGGAAGTAATGTTGATTCAGGCAAGGGAACAGGGTGTAGCTAGAGTCTCTTTTGACTTGTTGGAAATCAGAAGGGTTTAGACTTCGTGTTCACCGCAAAAGATGACCTGATGGCACAAGCCTTGTTTCCCATATTAAAAGCTCTATTCATGCTGCCCTGAAGCTACCTAAATACGTCTATTTCTGACTGGCCTCTAGTCACTGTAGTTACACTCTGGACGAAAAGGTTTCTCTAACGAAGCACGATGCTTCCATAGCATGGGTGGTAGCTCATCCCGTCAGGCTCTAGAGCTAAAGGGAAACTTGACGTCAGTACTTGCCTCACGCTAAGGCCTGAAGAGCCCTGCTGAAGCGAAAGCGTGTTGCAGTTTACATTAGCTCGTATTCGCAGTTCTGCTTTACTTTAACGTTTCTACGGTTTTCCAGACTCTTTGGACCCTCGTGTGGGCACCCCATTGCCTACCAATACAGTGAGTACCAGCAGGCCGTACTGCCCTTCTAAGAAACATCCAGGCCGTAAGCCTTTCCAAGTCCCTCTATGTGTTCAGAGAGTAGGGCAATACACTGCACCCTTCCTTGGGAAAGCTAGATGTCCTCAGCACACCAACAGCTCCAGGGATTCTGTTCTCTCACGTCCTACATGCCATGGAGTCTGCCTCATTGTCCGATTTTGAGCTGCTCTTAGAAACACAATCTGCTTCGCCTTTCTTCCAGGAACTCACACCCAAGGACCCCATACCTACAGTAGAAAGGAGGCTTGCATCCTACTGCAACGAAACCACAGTTTTCCTGTTACACTGCAGGATTTTAGAATAGGCTTTAGCCTATTCTAGCCCGATAGCCTACATAGAGCATTTCAAATTTGAGGGAGTTCGCTATATGTAGAACACTTTGTGAAGAAAAGTTGATTCAGGCAAGGGACCAGGGTAGAGCTAGAGTCTCTTTTGACTTGTTAGAAATCAGAAGACTTCAGGCTGATTGTTCACCGGCAAAGAAGACCTGATGGCACAAGCCTTGCTTTCCCATATTAAAAGCTCTTAGTCATGCTGCCCTGAAGCTACCTAAATAACTCTCTTTTTGACTGGCCTCTAGTCACTGTAGTTAGCCCTCTGGAACAAAAAGCAGTTTTCTCTAAAGAAACACGGTGCTTCCATAGTATGGGTGGGAGCTCATCCTGTCAGGCTCTAGAGCTAAAGGGAAACTTGACGTGAGTACTTGCCTCACGCTAAGGCCTGAAAAGCCCTGCTGAAGCGAAAGCGTGTTGCAGTTTCCATTAGCTAGTATTCGCAGTTCTGCTTTACTTTAACGTTTCTCCGCTTTTCCAGACACTTAGGACCCTCGTGTGGGCACCCCACTGCCTACAAATACAGTGAGTACCAGCAGGTTCCACTGCCCTTCTAAGAAACTTCCAGGCCGTAAGTCTTTCCAAGTCACTCTGCATTCAGAGAGCAGGGCAATACACTGCACCCTTCCTTGGGAAAGCTAGATGTCCTCAGCACACCAACAGCTCCAGGGATTCTGTTCTCTCACGTCCTACATGCCATGGAAGTCTGCCTCATTGTCCTCATTTGAGCTGCACTTAGCAACACAATCTGATTCGCCTTTCTTCTAGGAACTCACACTCAAGGACCCCATACCTACAGGAGAAAGGGGGCTTGCGTTCTTTCTGCAACCAAAGCACAGTTGTTCCTGTTACCCTGCAGGATTTTAGAATAGCCTAAGGACCGATAGCCTACATAGAGCATTTCAAATTTGAGGCAGTTCGCTACATGTAGAACACTTTGTGAAGAAAAGTTGATTCAGGCAAGGGACAAGGGTAGAGCTAGAGTCTCTTTTGACTTGTTAGAAATCAGAAGGCTTCAGGCTGATGGTTCACCGGCAAAGAAACCTGATGGCACGAGCCTTGCTTTCCCTTCTTAAAAGCTCTTAGTCATGCTGCCCTGAAGCTACCTAAATAACTCTCTTTTTGACTGGCCTCTAGTCACTGTAGTTAGCCCTCTGGAACAAAAAGCAGTTTTCTCTAAGGAAACACGGTGCTTCCATAGTATGGGTGGGAGCTCATCTTATCAGGCTCTAGAGCTAAAGGGAAACTTGACGTGAGTACTTGCCTCACCCTAAGGCCTGAGGAGCCCTGCTGAAGCGAAAGCGTGTTGCAGTTTGCATCAGCTCGTATTCGAAGTTCTGCTTTACTTTAACGTTTCTACACATTTCCAGACACTTAGGAACCTCGTGTGGGCACCCCATTGCCTACAAATACAGTGAGTAGCAGCAGGCTCCACTGCCCTTCAAAGAAACATCCAGGCCGTAAGCCTTTCCAAGTCACTCTATGTATTCAGAGACTAGGGCAATACACTGCACCCTTCCTTGGGAACGCTAGATGTCCTCAGCACACCAACAGCTCCAGGGATTCTGTTCTCTCACGTCCTACATGCCATGGAAGTCTGCCTCATTGTCCTCATTTGAGCTGCACTTAGCAACACAATCTGCTTCACCTCTGTTCTAGGAACTCACACCCAAGGACCCCATACCTACAGTAGAAACGAGGCTTGCATTCCTACTGCAACGAAACCACTGTTTCCTGTTACACTGCAGGATTTTGAATAGGCTAAGGACCGATAGCCTACTCAAAGTGTTCCAAGGATGAGTGAGTTCGCTACATGCAGAACACTTTGGGAAGTAATGTTGATTCAGGCAAGGGAACAGGGTGTAGCTAGAGTCTCTTTTGACTTGTTGGAAATCAGAAGGGTTTAGACTTCGTGTTCACCGCAAAAGATGACCTGATGGCACAAGCCTTGTTTCCCATATTAAAAGCTCTATTCATGCTGCCCTGAAGCTACCTAAATACGTCTATTTCTGACTGGCCTCTAGTCACTGTAGTTACACTCTGGACGAAAAGGTTTCTCTAACGAAGCACGATGCTTCCATAGCATGAGTGGTAGCTCATCCCGTCAGGCTCTAGAGCTAAAGGGAAACTTGACGTCAGTACTTGCCTCACGCTAAGGCCTGAAGAGCCCTGCTGAAGCGAAAGCGTGTTGCAGTTTACATTAGCTCGTATTCGCAGTTCTGCTTTACTTTAACGTTTCTACGGTTTTCCAGACTCTTTGGACCCTCGTGTGGGCACCCCATTGCCTACCAATACAGTGAGTACCAGCAGGCCGTACTGCCCTTCTAAGAAACATCCAGGCCGTAAGCCTTTCCAAGTCCCTCTATGTGTTCAGAGAGTAGGGCAATACACTGCACCCTTCCTTGGGAAAGCTAGATGTCCTCAGCACACCAACAGCTCCAGGGATTCTGTTCTCTCACGTCCTACATGCCATGGAAGTCTGCCTCATTGTCCTCATTTGAGCTGCACTTAGCAACACAATCTGATTCGCCTTTCTTCTAGGAACTCACACTCAAGGACCCCATACCTACAGGAGAAAGGAGGCTTGCGTTCCTTCTGCAACCAAAGCACAGTTGTTCCTGTTACCCTGCAGGATTTTAGAATAGCCTAAGGACCGATAGCCTACATAGAGCATTTCAAATTTGAGGCAGTTCGCTACATGTAGAACACTTTGTGAAGAAAAGTTGATTCAGGCAAGGGACAAGGGTAGAGCTAGAGTCTCTTTTGACTTGTTAGAAATCAGAAGGCTTCAGGCTGATGGTTCACCGGCAAAGAAACCTGATGGCACGAGCCTTGCTTTCCCTTCTTAAAAGCTCTTAGTCATGCTGCCCTGAAGCTACCTAAATAACTCTCTTTTTGACTGGCCTCTAGTCACTGTAGTTAGCCCTCTGGAACAAAAAGCAGTTTTCTCTAAGGAAACACGGTGCTTCCATAGTATGGGTGGGAGCTCATCTTATCAGGCTCTAGAGCTAAAGGGAAACTTGACGTGAGTACTTGCCTCACGCTAAGGCCTGAGGAGCCCTGCTGAAGCGAAAGCGTGTTGCAGTTTGCATCAGCTCGTATTCGAAGTTCTGCTTTACTTTAACGTTTCTACACATTTCCAGACACCTAGGAACCTCGTGTGGGCACCCCATTGCCTACAAATACAGTGAGTAGCAGCAGGCTCCACTGCCCTTCAAAGAAACATCCAGGCCGTAAGCCTTTCCAAGTCACTCTATGTATTCAGAGACTAGGGCAATACACTGCACCCTTCCTTGGGAACGCTAGATGTCCTCAGCACACCAACAGCTCCAGGGATTCTGTTCTCTCACGTCCTACATGCCATGGAAGTCTGCCTCATTGTCCTCATTTGAGCTGCACTTAGCAACACAATCTGCTTCACCTCTGTTCTAGGAACTCACACCCAAGGACCCCATACCTACAGTAGAAACGAGGCTTGCATTCCTACTGCAACGAAACCACTGTTTCCTGTTACACTGCAGGATTTTGAATAGGCTAAGGACCGATAGCCTACTCAAAGTGTTCCAAGGATGAGTGAGTTCGCTACATGCAGAACACTTTGGGAAGTAATGTTGATTCAGGCAAGGGAACAGGGTGTAGCTAGAGTCTCTTTTGACTTGTTGGAAATCAGAAGGGTTTAGACTTCGTGTTCACCGCAAAAGATGACCTGATGGCACAAGCCTTGTTTCCCATATTAAAAGCTCTATTCAGGCTGCCCTGAAGCTACCTAAATACGTCTATTTCTGACTGGCCTCTAGTCACTGTAGTTACACTCTGGACGAAAAGGTTTCTCTAACGAAGCACGATGCTTCCATAGCATGGGTGGTAGCTCATCCCGTCAGGCTCTAGAGCTAAAGGGAAACTTGACGTCAGTACTTGCCTCACGCTAAGGCCTGAAGAGCCCTGCTGAAGCGAAAGCGTGTTGCAGTTTACATTAGCTCGTATTCGCAGTTCTGCTTTACTTTAACGTTTCTACGGTTTTCCAGACTCTTTGGACCCTCGTGTGGGCACCCCATTGCCTACCAATACAGTGAGTACCAGCAGGCCGTACTGCCCTTCTAAGAAACATCCAGGCCGTAAGCCTTTCCAAGTCCCTCTATGTGTTCAGAGAGTAGGGCAATACACTGCACCCTTCCTTGGGAAAGCTAGATGTCCTCAGCACACCAACAGCTCCAGGGATTCTGTTCTCTCACGTCCTACATGCCATGGAGTCTGCCTCATTGTCCGATTTTGAGCTGCTCTTAGAAACACAATCTGCTTCGCCTTTCTTCCAGGAACTCACACCCAAGGACCCCATACCTACAGTAGAAAGGAGGCTTGCATCCTACTGCAACGAAGCCACAGTTTTCCTGTTACACTGCAGGATTTTAGAATAGGCTTTAGCCTATTCTAGCCCTATAGCCTACATAGAGCATTTCAAATTTGAGGGAGTTCGCTATATGTAGAACACTTTGTGAAGAAAAGTTGATTCAGGCAAGGGACCAGGGTAGAGCTAGAGTCTCTTTTGACTTGTTAGAAATCAGAAGACTTCAGGCTGATTGTTCACCGGCAAAGAAGACCTGATGGCACAAGCCTTGCTTTCCCATATTAAAAGCTCTTAGTCATGCTGCCCTGAAGCTACCTAAATAACTCTCTTTTTGACTGGCCTCTAGTCACTGTAGTTAGCCCTCTGGAACAAAAAGCAGTTTTCTCTAAAGAAACACGGTGCTTCCATAGTATGGGTGGGAGCTCATCCTGTCAGGCTCTAGAGCTAAAGGGAAACTTGACGTGAGTACTTGCCTCACGCTAAGGCCTGAAAAGCCCTGCTGAAGCGAAAGCGTGTTGCAGTTTCCATTAGCTAGTATTCGCAGTTCTGCTTTACTTTAACGTTTCTCCGCTTTTCCAGACACTTAGGACCCTCGTGTGGGCACCCCACTGCCTACAAATACAGTGAGTACCAGCAGGTTCCACTGCCCTTCTAAGAAACTTCCAGGCCGTAAGTCTTTCCAAGTCACTCTGCATTCAGAGAGCAGGGCAATACACTGCACCCTTCCTTGGGAAAGCTAGATGTCCTCAGCACACCAACAGCTCCAGGGATTCTGTTCTCTCACGTCCTACATGCCATGGAAGTCTGCCTCATTGTCCTCATTTGAGCTGCACTTAGCAACACAATCTGATTCGCCTTTCTTCTAGGAACTCACACTCAAGGACCCCATACCTACAGGAGAAAGGAGGCTTGCGTTCTTTCTGCAACCAAAGCACAGTTGTTCCTGTTACCCTGCAGGATTTTAGAATAGCCTAAGGACCGATAGCCTACATAGAGCATTTCAAATTTGAGGCAGTTCGCTACATGGAGAACACTTTGTGAAGAAAAGTTGATTCAGGCAAGGGACAAGGGTAGAGCTAGAGTCTCTTTTGACTTGTTAGAAATCAGAAGGCTTCAGGCTGATGGTTCACCGGCAAAGAAACCTGATGGCACGAGCCTTGCTTTCCCTTCTTAAAAGCTCTTAGTCATGCTGCCCTGAAGCTACCTAAATAACTCTCTTTTTGACTGGCCTCTAGTCACTGTAGTTAGCCCTCTGGAACAAAAAGCAGTTTTCTCTAAGGAAACACGGTGCTTCCATAGTATGGGTGGGAGCTCATCTTATCAGGCTCTAGAGCTAAAGGGAAACTTGACGTGAGTACTTGCCTCACGCTAAGGCCTGAGGAGCCCTGCTGAAGCGAAAGCGTGTTGCAGTTTGCATCAGCTCGTATTCGAAGTTCTGCTTTACTTTAACGTTTCTACACATTTCCAGACACCTAGGAACCTCGTGTGGGCACCCCATTGCCTACAAATACAGTGAGTAGCAGCAGGCTCCACTGCCCTTCAAAGAAACATCCAGGCCGTAAGCCTTTCCAAGTCACTCTATGTATTCAGAGACTAGGGCAATACACTGCACCCTTCCTTGGGAACGCTAGATGTCCTCAGCACACCAACAGCTCCAGGGATTCTGTTCTCTCACGTCCTACATGCCATGGAAGTCTGCCTCATTGTCCTCATTTGAGCTGCACTTAGCAACACAATCTGCTTCACCTCTGTTCTAGGAACTCACACCCAAGGACCCCATACCTACAGTAGAAACGAGGTTTGCATTCCTACTGCAACGAAACCACTGTTTCCTGTTACACTGCAGGATTTTGAATAGGCTAAGGACCGATAGCCTACTCAAAGTGTTCCAAGGATGAGTGAGTTCGCTACATGCAGAACACTTTGGGAAGTAATGTTGATTCAGGCAAGGGAACAGGGTGTAGCTAGAGTCTCTTTTGACTTGTTGGAAATCAGAAGGGTTTAGACTTCGTGTTCACCGCAAAAGATGACCTGATGGCACAAGCCTTGTTTCCCATATTAAAAGCTCTATTCATGCTGCCCTGAAGCTACCTAAATACGTCTATTTCTGACTGGCCTCTAGTCACTGTAGTTACACTCTGGACGAAAAGGTTTCTCTAACGAAGCACGATGCTTCCATAGCATGGGTGGTAGCTCATCCCGTCAGGCTCTAGAGCTAAAGGGAAACTTGACGTCAGTACTTGCCTCACGCTAAGGCCTGAAGAGCCCTGCTGAAGCGAAAGCGTGTTGCAGTTTACATTAGCTCGTATTCGCAGTTCTGCTTTACTTTAACGTTTCTACGGTTTTCCAGACTCTTTGGACCCTCGTGTGGGCACCCCATTGCCTACCAATACAGTGAGTACCAGCAGGCCGTACTGCCCTTCTAAGAAACATCCAGGCCGTAAGCCTTTCCAAGTCCCTCTATGTGTTCAGAGAGTAGGGCAATACACTGCACCCTTCCTTGGGAAAGCTAGATGTCCTCAGCACACCAACAGCTCCAGGGATTCTGTTCTCTCACGTCCTACATGCCATGGAGTCTGCCTCATTGTCCGATTTTGAGCTGCTCTTAGAAACACAATCTGCTTCGCCTTTCTTCCAGGAACTCACACCCAAGGACCCCATACCTACAGTAGAAAGGAGGCTTGCATCCTACTGCAACGAAACCACAGTTTTCCTGTTACACTGCAGGATTTTAGAATAGGCTTTAGCCTATTCTAGCCCGATAGCCTACATAGAGCATTTCAAATTTGAGGGAGTTCGCTATATGTAGAACACTTTGTGAAGAAAAGTTGATTCAGGCAAGGGACCAGGGTAGAGCTAGAGTCTCTTTTGACTTGTTAGAAATCAGAAGACTTCAGGCTGATTGTTCACCGGCAAAGAAGACCTGATGGCACAAGCCTTGCTTTCCCATATTAAAAGCTCTTAGTCATGCTGCCCTGAAGCTACCTAAATAACTCTCTTTTTGACTGGCCTCTAGTCACTGTAGTTAGCCCTCTGGAACAAAAAGCAGTTTTCTCTAAAGAAACACGGTGCTTCCATAGTATGGGTGGGAGCTCATCCTGTCAGGCTCTAGAGCTAAAGGGAAACTTGACGTGAGTACTTGCCTCACGCTAAGGCCTGAAAAGCCCTGCTGAAGCGAAAGCGTGTTGCAGTTTCCATTAGCTAGTATTCGCAGTTCTGCTTTACTTTAACGTTTCTCCGCTTTTCCAGACACTTAGGACCCTCGTGTGGGCACCCCACTGCCTACAAATACAGTGAGTACCAGCAGGTTCCACTGCCCTTCTAAGAAACTTCCAGGCCGTAAGTCTTTCCAAGTCACTCTGCATTCAGAGAGCAGGGCAATACACTGCACCCTTCCTTGGGAAAGCTAGATGTCCTCAGCACACCAACAGCTCCAGGGATTCTGTTCTCTCACGTCCTACATGCCATGGAAGTCTGCCTCATTGTCCTCATTTGAGCTGCACTTAGCAACACAATCTGATTCGCCTTTCTTCTAGGAACTCACACTCAAGGACCCCATACCTACAGGAGAAAGGGGGCTTGCGTTCTTTCTGCAACCAAAGCACAGTTGTTCCTGTTACCCTGCAGGATTTTAGAATAGCCTAAGGACCGATAGCCTACATAGAGCATTTCAAATTTGAGGCAGTTCGCTACATGTAGAACACTTTGTGAAGAAAAGTTGATTCAGGCAAGGGACAAGGGTAGAGCTAGAGTCTCTTTTGACTTGTTAGAAATCAGAAGGCTTCAGGCTGATGGTTCACCGGCAAAGAAACCTGATGGCACGAGCCTTGCTTTCCCTTCTTAAAAGCTCTTAGTCATGCTGCCCTGAAGCTACCTAAATAACTCTCTTTTTGACTGGCCTCTAGTCACTGTAGTTAGCCCTCTGGAACAAAAAGCAGTTTTCTCTAAGGAAACACGGTGCTTCCATAGTATGGGTGGGAGCTCATCTTATCAGGCTCTAGAGCTAAAGGGAAACTTGACGTGAGTACTTGCCTCACCCTAAGGCCTGAGGAGCCCTGCTGAAGCGAAAGCGTGTTGCAGTTTGCATCAGCTCGTATTCGAAGTTCTGCTTTACTTTAACGTTTCTACACATTTCCAGACACTTAGGAACCTCGTGTGGGCACCCCATTGCCTACAAATACAGTGAGTAGCAGCAGGCTCCACTGCCCTTCAAAGAAACATCCAGGCCGTAAGCCTTTCCAAGTCACTCTATGTATTCAGAGACTAGGGCAATACACTGCACCCTTCCTTGGGAACGCTAGATGTCCTCAGCACACCAACAGCTCCAGGGATTCTGTTCTCTCACGTCCTACATGCCATGGAAGTCTGCCTCATTGTCCTCATTTGAGCTGCACTTAGCAACACAATCTGCTTCACCTCTGTTCTAGGAACTCACACCCAAGGACCCCATACCTACAGTAGAAACGAGGCTTGCATTCCTACTGCAACGAAACCACTGTTTCCTGTTACACTGCAGGATTTTGAATAGGCTAAGGACCGATAGCCTACTCAAAGTGTTCCAAGGATGAGTGAGTTCGCTACATGCAGAACACTTTGGGAAGTAATGTTGATTCAGGCAAGGGAACAGGGTGTAGCTAGAGTCTCTTTTGACTTGTTGGAAATCAGAAGGGTTTAGACTTCGTGTTCACCGCAAAAGATGACCTGATGGCACAAGCCTTGTTTCCCATATTAAAAGCTCTATTCATGCTGCCCTGAAGCTACCTAAATACGTCTATTTCTGACTGGCCTCTAGTCACTGTAGTTACACTCTGGACGAAAAGGTTTCTCTAACGAAGCACGATGCTTCCATAGCATGAGTGGTAGCTCATCCCGTCAGGCTCTAGAGCTAAAGGGAAACTTGACGTCAGTACTTGCCTCACGCTAAGGCCTGAAGAGCCCTGCTGAAGCGAAAGCGTGTTGCAGTTTACATTAGCTCGTATTCGCAGTTCTGCTTTACTTTAACGTTTCTACGGTTTTCCAGACTCTTTGGACCCTCGTGTGGGCACCCCATTGCCTACCAATACAGTGAGTACCAGCAGGCCGTACTGCCCTTCTAAGAAACATCCAGGCCGTAAGCCTTTCCAAGTCCCTCTATGTGTTCAGAGAGTAGGGCAATACACTGCACCCTTCCTTGGGAAAGCTAGATGTCCTCAGCACACCAACAGCTCCAGGGATTCTGTTCTCTCACGTCCTACATGCCATGGAAGTCTGCCTCATTGTCCTCATTTGAGCTGCACTTAGCAACACAATCTGATTCGCCTTTCTTCTAGGAACTCACACTCAAGGACCCCATACCTACAGGAGAAAGGAGGCTTGCGTTCCTTCTGCAACCAAAGCACAGTTGTTCCTGTTACCCTGCAGGATTTTAGAATAGCCTAAGGACCGATAGCCTACATAGAGCATTTCAAATTTGAGGCAGTTCGCTACATGGAGAACACTTTGTGAAGAAAAGTTGATTCAGGCAAGGGACAAGGGTAGAGCTAGAGTCTCTTTTGACTTGTTAGAAATCAGAAGGCTTCAGGCTGATGGTTCACCGGCAAAGAAACCTGATGGCACGAGCCTTGCTTTCCCTTCTTAAAAGCTCTTAGTCATGCTGCCCTGAAGCTACCTAAATAACTCTCTTTTTGACTGGCCTCTAGTCACTGTAGTTAGCCCTCTGGAACAAAAAGCAGTTTTCTCTAAGGAAACACGGTGCTTCCATAGTATGGGTGGGAGCTCATCTTATCAGGCTCTAGAGCTAAAGGGAAACTTGACGTGAGTACTTGCCTCACGCTAAGGCCTGAGGAGCCCTGCTGAAGCGAAAGCGTGTTGCAGTTTGCATCAGCTCGTATTCGAAGTTCTGCTTTACTTTAACGTTTCTACACATTTCCAGACACCTAGGAACCTCGTGTGGGCACCCCATTGCCTACAAATACAGTGAGTAGCAGCAGGCTCCACTGCCCTTCAAAGAAACATCCAGGCCGTAAGCCTTTCCAAGTCACTCTATGTATTCAGAGACTAGGGCAATACACTGCACCCTTCCTTGGGAACGCTAGATGTCCTCAGCACACCAACAGCTCCAGGGATTCTGTTCTCTCACGTCCTACATGCCATGGAAGTCTGCCTCATTGTCCTCATTTGAGCTGCACTTAGCAACACAATCTGCTTCACCTCTGTTCTAGGAACTCACACCCAAGGACCCCATACCTACAGTAGAAACGAGGCTTGCATTCCTACTGCAACGAAACCACTGTTTCCTGTTACACTGCAGGATTTTGAATAGGCTAAGGACCGATAGCCTACTCAAAGTGTTCCAAGGATGAGTGAGTTCGCTACATGCAGAACACTTTGGGAAGTAATGTTGATTCAGGCAAGGGAACAGGGTGTAGCTAGAGTCTCTTTTGACTTGTTGGAAATCAGAAGGGTTTAGACTTCGTGTTCACCGCAAAAGATGACCTGATGGCACAAGCCTTGTTTCCCATATTAAAAGCTCTATTCAGGCTGCCCTGAAGCTACCTAAATACGTCTATTTCTGACTGGCCTCTAGTCACTGTAGTTACACTCTGGACGAAAAGGTTTCTCTAACGAAGCACGATGCTTCCATAGCATGGGTGGTAGCTCATCCCGTCAGGCTCTAGAGCTAAAGGGAAACTTGACGTCAGTACTTGCCTCACGCTAAGGCCTGAAGAGCCCTGCTGAAGCGAAAGCGTGTTGCAGTTTACATTAGCTCGTATTCGCAGTTCTGCTTTACTTTAACGTTTCTACGGTTTTCCAGACTCTTTGGACCCTCGTGTGGGCACCCCATTGCCTACCAATACAGTGAGTACCAGCAGGCCGTACTGCCCTTCTAAGAAACATCCAGGCCGTAAGCCTTTCCAAGTCCCTCTATGTGTTCAGAGAGTAGGGCAATACACTGCACCCTTCCTTGGGAAAGCTAGATGTCCTCAGCACACCAACAGCTCCAGGGATTCTGTTCTCTCACGTCCTACATGCCATGGAGTCTGCCTCATTGTCCGATTTTGAGCTGCTCTTAGAAACACAATCTGCTTCGCCTTTCTTCCAGGAACTCACACCCAAGGACCCCATACCTACAGTAGAAAGGAGGCTTGCATCCTACTGCAACGAAGCCACAGTTTTCCTGTTACACTGCAGGATTTTAGAATAGGCTTTAGCCTATTCTAGCCCTATAGCCTACATAGAGCATTTCAAATTTGAGGGAGTTCGCTATATGTAGAACACTTTGTGAAGAAAAGTTGATTCAGGCAAGGGACCAGGGTAGAGCTAGAGTCTCTTTTGACTTGTTAGAAATCAGAAGACTTCAGGCTGATTGTTCACCGGCAAAGAAGACCTGATGGCACAAGCCTTGCTTTCCCATATTAAAAGCTCTTAGTCATGCTGCCCTGAAGCTACCTAAATAACTCTCTTTTTGACTGGCCTCTAGTCACTGTAGTTAGCCCTCTGGAACAAAAAGCAGTTTTCTCTAAAGAAACACGGTGCTTCCATAGTATGGGTGGGAGCTCATCCTGTCAGGCTCTAGAGCTAAAGGGAAACTTGACGTGAGTACTTGCCTCACGCTAAGGCCTGAAAAGCCCTGCTGAAGCGAAAGCGTGTTGCAGTTTCCATTAGCTAGTATTCGCAGTTCTGCTTTACTTTAACGTTTCTCCGCTTTTCCAGACACTTAGGACCCTCGTGTGGGCACCCCACTGCCTACAAATACAGTGAGTACCAGCAGGTTCCACTGCCCTTCTAAGAAACTTCCAGGCCGTAAGTCTTTCCAAGTCACTCTGCATTCAGAGAGCAGGGCAATACACTGCACCCTTCCTTGGGAAAGCTAGATGTCCTCAGCACACCAACAGCTCCAGGGATTCTGTTCTCTCACGTCCTACATGCCATGGAAGTCTGCCTCATTGTCCTCATTTGAGCTGCACTTAGCAACACAATCTGATTCGCCTTTCTTCTAGGAACTCACACTCAAGGACCCCATACCTACAGGAGAAAGGAGGCTTGCGTTCTTTCTGCAACCAAAGCACAGTTGTTCCTGTTACCCTGCAGGATTTTAGAATAGCCTAAGGACCGATAGCCTACATAGAGCATTTCAAATTTGAGGCAGTTCGCTACATGGAGAACACTTTGTGAAGAAAAGTTGATTCAGGCAAGGGACAAGGGTAGAGCTAGAGTCTCTTTTGACTTGTTAGAAATCAGAAGGCTTCAGGCTGATGGTTCACCGGCAAAGAAACCTGATGGCACGAGCCTTGCTTTCCCTTCTTAAAAGCTCTTAGTCATGCTGCCCTGAAGCTACCTAAATAACTCTCTTTTTGACTGGCCTCTAGTCACTGTAGTTAGCCCTCTGGAACAAAAAGCAGTTTTCTCTAAGGAAACACGGTGCTTCCATAGTATGGGTGGGAGCTCATCTTATCAGGCTCTAGAGCTAAAGGGAAACTTGACGTGAGTACTTGCCTCACGCTAAGGCCTGAGGAGCCCTGCTGAAGCGAAAGCGTGTTGCAGTTTGCATCAGCTCGTATTCGAAGTTCTGCTTTACTTTAACGTTTCTACACATTTCCAGACACCTAGGAACCTCGTGTGGGCACCCCATTGCCTACAAATACAGTGAGTAGCAGCAGGCTCCACTGCCCTTCAAAGAAACATCCAGGCCGTAAGCCTTTCCAAGTCACTCTATGTATTCAGAGACTAGGGCAATACACTGCACCCTTCCTTGGGAACGCTAGATGTCCTCAGCACACCAACAGCTCCAGGGATTCTGTTCTCTCACGTCCTACATGCCATGGAAGTCTGCCTCATTGTCCTCATTTGAGCTGCACTTAGCAACACAATCTGCTTCACCTCTGTTCTAGGAACTCACACCCAAGGACCCCATACCTACAGTAGAAACGAGGCTTGCATTCCTACTGCAATGAAACCACTGTTTCCTGTTACACTGCAGGATTTTGAATAGGCTAAGGACCGATAGCCTACTCAAAGTGTTCCAAGGATGAGTGAGTTCGCTACATGCAGAACACTTTGGGAAGTAATGTTGATTCAGGCAAGGGAACAGGGTGTAGCTAGAGTCTCTTTTGACTTGTTGGAAATCAGAAGGGTTTAGACTTCGTGTTCACCGCAAAAGATGACCTGATGGCACAAGCCTTGTTTCCCATATTAAAAGCTCTATTCAGGCTGCCCTGAAGCTACCTAAATACGTCTATTTCTGACTGGCCTCTAGTCACTGTAGTTACACTCTGGACGAAAAGGTTTCTCTAACGAAGCACGATGCTTCCATAGCATGGGTGGTAGCTCATCCCGTCAGGCTCTAGAGCTAAAGGGAAACTTGACGTCAGTACTTGCCTCACGCTAAGGCCTGAAGAGCCCTGCTGAAGCGAAAGCGTGTTGCAGTTTACATTAGCTCGTATTCGCAGTTCTGCTTTACTTTAACGTTTCTACGGTTTTCCAGACTCTTTGGACCCTCGTGTGGGCACCCCATTGCCTACCAATACAGTGAGTACCAGCAGGCCGTACTGCCCTTCTAAGAAACATCCAGGCCGTAAGCCTTTCCAAGTCCCTCTATGTGTTCAGAGAGTAGGGCAATACACTGCACCCTTCCTTGGGAAAGCTAGATGTCCTCAGCACACCAACAGCTCCAGGGATTCTGTTCTCTCACGTCCTACATGCCATGGAGTCTGCCTCATTGTCCGATTTTGAGCTGCTCTTAGAAACACAATCTGCTTCGCCTTTCTTCCAGGAACTCACACCCAAGGACCCCATACCTACAGTAGAAAGGAGGCTTGCATCCTACTGCAACGAAACCACAGTTTTCCTGTTACACTGCAGGATTTTAGAATAGGCTTTAGCCTATTCTAGCCCGATAGCCTACATAGAGCATTTCAAATTTGAGGGAGTTCGCTACATGGAGAACACTTTGTGAAGAAAAGTTGATTCAGGCAAGGGACCAGGGTAGAGCTAGAGTCTCTTTTGACTTGTTAGAAATCAGAAGACTTCAGGCTGATTGTTCACCTGCAAAGAAGACCTGATGGCACAAGCCTTGCTTTCCCATATTAAAAGCTCTTAGTCATGCTGCCCTGAAGCTACCTAAATAACTCTCTTTTTGACTGGCCTCTAGTCACTGTAGTTAGCCCTCTGGAACAAAAAGCAGTTTTCTCTAAAGAAACACGGTGCTTCCATAGTATGGGTGGGAGCTCATCCCGGCAGGCTCTAGAGCTAAAGGGAAACTTGACGTGAGTACTTGCCTCACGCTAAGGCCTGAAAAGCCCTGCTGAAGCGAAAGCGTGTTGCAGTTTCCATTAGCTAGTATTCGCAGTTCTGCTTTACTTTAACGTTTCTCCGCTTTTCCAGACACTTAGGACCCTCGTGTGGGCACCCCATTGCCTACAAATACAGTGAGTAGCAGCAGGCTCCACTGCCCTTCAAAGAAACATCCAGGCCATAAGCCTTTCCAAGTCACTCTATGTATTCAGAGACTAGGGCAATACACTGCACCCTTCCTTGGGAACGCTAGATGTCCTCAGCACACCAACAGCTCCAGGGATTCTGTTCTCTCACGTCCTACATGCCATGGAAGTCTGCCTCATTGTCCTCATTTGAGCTGCACTTAGCAACACAATCTGCTTCACCTCTGTTCTAGGAACTCACACCGAAGGACCCCATACCTACAGTAGAAACGAGGCTTGCATTCCTACTGCAACGAAACCACTGTTTCCTGTTACACTGCAGGATTTTGAATAGGCTAAGGACCGATAGCCTACTCAAAGTGTTCCAAGGATGAGTGAGTTCGCTACATGCAGAACACTTTGGGAAGTAATGTTGATTCAGGCAAGGGAACAGGGTGTAGCTAGAGTCTCTTTTGACTTGTTGGAAATCAGAAGGGTTTAGACTTCGTGTTCACCGCAAAAGATGACCTGATGGCACAAGCCTTGTTTCCCATATTAAAAGCTCTATTCAGGCTGCCCTGAAGCTACCTAAATACGTCTATTTCTGACTGGCCTCTAGTCACTGTAGTTACACTCTGGACGAAAAGGTTTCTCTAACGAAGCACGATGCTTCCATAGCATGGGTGGTAGCTCATCCCGTCAGGCTCTAGAGCTAAAGGGAAACTTGACGTCAGTACTTGCCTCACGCTAAGGCCTGAAGAGCCCTGCTGAAGCGAAAGCGTGTTGCAGTTTACATTAGCTCGTATTCGCAGTTCTGCTTTACTTTAACGTTTCTACACATTTCCAGACACCTAGGAACCTCGTGTGGGCACCCCATTGCCTACAAATACAGTGAGTAGCAGCAGGCTCCACTGCCCTTCAAAGAAACATCCAGGCCGTAAGCCTTTCCAAGTCACTCTATGTATTCAGAGACTAGGGCAATACACTGCACCCTTCCTTGGGAACGCTAGATGTCCTCAGCACACCAACAGCTCCAGGGATTCTGTTCTCTCACGTCCTACATGCCATGGAAGTCTGCCTCATTGTCCTCATTTGAGCTGCACTTAGCAACACAATCTGCTTCACCTCTGTTCTAGGAACTCACACCCAAGGACCCCATACCTACAGTAGAAACGAGGCTTGCATTCCTACTGCAACGAAACCACTGTTTCCTGTTACACTGCAGGATTTTGAATAGGCTAAGGACCGATAGCCTACTCAAAGTGTTCCAAGGATGAGTGAGTTCGCTACATGCAGAACACTTTGGGAAGTAATGTTGATTCAGGCAAGGGAACAGGGTGTAGCTAGAGTCTCTTTTGACTTGTTGGAAATCAGAAGGGTTTAGACTTCGTGTTCACCGCAAAAGATGACCTGATGGCACAAGCCTTGTTTCCCATATTAAAAGCTCTATTCATGCTGCCCTGAAGCTACCTAAATACGTCTATTTCTGACTGGCCTCTAGTCACTGTAGTTACACTCTGGACGAAAAGGTTTCTCTAACGAAGCACGATGCTTCCATAGCATGGGTGGTAGCTCATCCCGTCAGGCTCTAGAGCTAAAGGGAAACTTGACGTCAGTACTTGCCTCACGCTAAGGCCTGAAGAGCCCTGCTGAAGCGAAAGCGTGTTGCAGTTTACATTAGCTCGTATTCGCAGTTCTGCTTTACTTTAACGTTTCTACGGTTTTCCAGACTCTTTGGACCCTCGTGTGGGCACCCCATTGCCTACCAATACAGTGAGTACCAGCAGGCCGTACTGCCCTTCTAAGAAACATCCAGGCCGTAAGCCTTTCCAAGTCCCTCTATGTGTTCAGAGAGTAGGGCAATACACTGCACCCTTCCTTGGGAACGCTAGATGTCCTCAGCACACCAACAGCTCCAGGGATTCTGTTCTCTCACGTCCTACATGCCATGGAAGTCTGCCTCATTGTCCTCATTTGAGCTGCACTTAGCAACACAATCTGCTTCACCTCTGTTCTAGGAACTCACACCCAAGGACCCCATACCTACAGTAGAAACGAGGCTTGCATTCCTACTGCAACGAAACCACTGTTTCCTGTTACACTGCAGGATTTTGAATAGGCTAAGGACCGATAGCCTACTCAAAGTGTTCCAAGGATGAGTGAGTTCGCTACATGCAGAACACTTTGGGAAGTAATGTTGATTCAGGCAAGGGAACAGGGTGTAGCTAGAGTCTCTTTTGACTTGTTGGAAATCAGAAGGGTTTAGACTTCGTGTTCACCGCAAAAGATGACCTGATGGCACAAGCCTTGTTTCCCATATTAAAAGCTCTATTCATGCTGCCCTGAAGCTACCTAAATACGTCTATTTCTGACTGGCCTCTAGTCACTGTAGTTACACTCTGGACGAAAAGGTTTCTCTAACGAAGCACGATGCTTCCATAGCATGGGTGGTAGCTCATCCCGTCAGGCTCTAGAGCTAAAGGGAAACTTGACGTCAGTACTTGCCTCACGCTAAGGCCTGAAGAGCCCTGCTGAAGCGAAAGCGTGTTGCAGTTTACATTAGCTCGTATTCGCAGTTCTGCTTTACTTTAACGTTTCTACACATTTCCAGACACCTAGGAACCTCGTGTGGGCACCCCATTGCCTACAAATACAGTGAGTAGCAGCAGGCTCCACTGCCCTTCAAAGAAACATCCAGGCCGTAAGCCTTTCCAAGTCACTCTATGTATTCAGAGACTAGGGCAATACACTGCACCCTTCCTTGGGAACGCTAGATGTCCTCAGCACACCAACAGCTCCAGGGATTCTGTTCTCTCACGTCCTACATGCCATGGAAGTCTGCCTCATTGTCCTCATTTGAGCTGCACTTAGCAACACAATCTGCTTCACCTCTGTTCTAGGAACTCACACCCAAGGACCCCATACCTACAGTAGAAACGAGGCTTGCATTCCTACTGCAACGAAACCACTGTTTCCTGTTACACTGCAGGATTTTGAATAGGCTAAGGACCGATAGCCTACTCAAAGTGTTCCAAGGATGAGTGAGTTCGCTACATGCAGAACACTTTGGGAAGTAATGTTGATTCAGGCAAGGGAACAGGGTGTAGCTAGAGTCTCTTTTGACTTGTTGGAAATCAGAAGGGTTTAGACTTCGTGTTCACCGCAAAAGATGACCTGATGGCACAAGCCTTGTTTCCCATATTAAAAGCTCTATTCATGCTGCCCTGAAGCTACCTAAATACGTCTATTTCTGACTGGCCTCTAGTCACTGTAGTTACACTCTGGACGAAAAGGTTTCTCTAACGAAGCACGATGCTTCCATAGCATGGGTGGTAGCTCATCCCGTCAGGCTCTAGAGCTAAAGGGAAACTTGACGTCAGTACTTGCCTCACGCTAAGGCCTGAAGAGCCCTGCTGAAGCGAAAGCGTGTTGCAGTTTACATTAGCTCGTATTCGCAGTTCTGCTTTACTTTAACGTTTCTACGGTTTTCCAGACTCTTTGGACCCTCGTGTGGGCACCCCATTGCCTACCAATACAGTGAGTACCAGCAGGCCGTACTGCCCTTCTAAGAAACATCCAGGCCGTAAGCCTTTCCAAGTCCCTCTATGTGTTCAGAGAGTAGGGCAATACACTGCACCCTTCCTTGGGAAAGCTAGATGTCCTCAGCACACCAACAGCTCCAGGGATTCTGTTCTCTCACGTCCTACATGCCATGGAGTCTGCCTCATTGTCCGATTTTGAGCTGCTCTTAGAAACACAATCTGCTTCGCCTTTCTTCCAGGAACTCACACCCAAGGACCCCATACCTACAGTAGAAAGGAGGCTTGCATCCTACTGCAACGAAACCACAGTTTTCCTGTTACACTGCAGGATTTTAGAATAGGCTTTAGCCTATTCTAGCCCGATAGCCTACATAGAGCATTTCAAATTTGAGGGACTTCGCTACATGGAGAACACTTTGTGAAGAAAAGTTGATTCAGGCAAGGGACCAGGGTAGAGCTAGAGTCTCTTTTGACTTGTTAGAAATCAGAAGACTTCAGGCTGATTGTTCACCTGCAAAGAAGACCTGATGGCACAAGCCTTGCTTTCCCATATTAAAAGCTCTTAGTCATGCTGCCCTGAAGCTACCTAAATAACTCTCTTTTTGACTGGCCTCTAGTCACTGTAGTTAGCCCTCTGGAACAAAAAGCAGTTTTCTCTAAAGAAACACGGTGCTTCCATAGTATGGGTGGGAGCTCATCCTGTCAGGCTCTAGAGCTAAAGGGAAACTTGACGTGAGTACTTGCCTCACGCTAAGGCCTGAAAAGCCCTGCTGAAGCGAAAGCGTGTTGCAGTTTCCATTAGCTAGTATTCGCAGTTCTGCTTTACTTTAACGTTTCTCCGCTTTTCCAGACACTTAGGACCCTCGTGTGGGCACCCCATTGCCTACAAATACAGTGAGTAGCAGCAGGCTCCACTGCCCTTCAAAGAAACTTCCAGGCCGTAAGTCTTTCCAAGTCACTCTGCATTCAGAGAGCAGGGCAATACACTGCACCCTTCCTTGGGAAAGCTAGATGTCCTCAGCACACCAACAGCTCCAGGGATTCTGTTCTCTCACGTCCTACATGCCATGGAAGTCTGCCTCATTGTCCTCATTTGAGCTGCACTTAGCAACACAATCTGATTCGCCTTTCTTCTAGGAACTCACACTCAAGGACCCCATACCTACAGGAGAAAGGAGGCTTGCGTTCTTTCTGCAACCAAAGCACAGTTGTTCCTGTTACCCTGCAGGATTTTAGAATAGCCTAAGGACCGATAGCCTACATAGAGCATTTCAAATTTGAGGCAGTTCGCTACATGTAGAACACTTTGTGAAGAAAAGTTGATTCAGGCAAGGGACAAGGGTAGAGCTAGAGTCTCTTTTGACTTGTTAGAAATCAGAAGGCTTCAGGCTGATGGTTCACCGGCAAAGAAACCTGATGGCACGAGCCTTGCTTTCCCTTCTTAAAAGCTCTTAGTCATGCTGCCCTGAAGCTACCTAAATAACTCTCTTTTTGACTGGCCTCTAGTCACTGTAGTTAGCCCTCTGGAACAAAAAGCAGTTTTCTCTAAGGAAACACGGTGCTTCCATAGTATGGGTGGGAGCTCATCTTATCAGGCTCTAGAGCTAAAGGGAAACTTGACGTGAGTACTTGCCTCACCCTAAGGCCTGAGGAGCCCTGCTGAAGCGAAAGCGTGTTGCAGTTTGCATCAGCTCGTATTCGAAGTTCTGCTTTACTTTAACGTTTCTACACATTTCCAGACACTTAGGAACCTCGTGTGGGCACCCCATTGCCTACAAATACAGTGAGTAGCAGCAGGCTCCACTGCCCTTCAAAGAAACATCCAGGCCGTAAGCCTTTCCAAGTCACTCTATGTATTCAGAGACTAGGGCAATACACTGCACCCTTCCTTGGGAACGCTAGATGTCCTCAGCACACCAACAGCTCCAGGGATTCTGTTCTCTCACGTCCTACATGCCATGGAAGTCTGCCTCATTGTCCTCATTTGAGCTGCACTTAGCAACACAATCTGCTTCACCTCTGTTCTAGGAACTCACACCCAAGGACCCCATACCTACAGTAGAAACGAGGCTTGCATTCCTACTGCAACGAAACCACTGTTTCCTGTTACACTGCAGGATTTTGAATAGGCTAAGGACCGATAGCCTACTCAAAGTGTTCCAAGGATGAGTGAGTTCGCTACATGCAGAACACTTTGGGAAGTAATGTTGATTCAGGCAAGGGAACAGGGTGTAGCTAGAGTCTCTTTTGACTTGTTGGAAATCAGAAGGGTTTAGACTTCGTGTTCACCGCAAAAGATGACCTGATGGCACAAGCCTTGTTTCCCATATTAAAAGCTCTATTCATGCTGCCCTGAAGCTACCTAAATACGTCTATTTCTGACTGGCCTCTAGTCACTGTAGTTACACTCTGGACGAAAAGGTTTCTCTAACGAAGCACGATGCTTCCATAGCATGGGTGGTAGCTCATCCCGTCAGGCTCTAGAGCTAAAGGGAAACTTGACGTCAGTACTTGCCTCACGCTAAGGCCTGAAGAGCCCTGCTGAAGCGAAAGCGTGTTGCAGTTTACATTAGCTCGTATTCGCAGTTCTGCTTTACTTTAACGTTTCTACGGTTTTCCAGACTCTTTGGACCCTCGTGTGGGCACCCCATTGCCTACCAATACAGTGAGTACCAGCAGGCCGTACTGCCCTTCTAAGAAACATCCAGGCCGTAAGCCTTTCCAAGTCCCTCTATGTGTTCAGAGAGTAGGGCAATACACTGCACCCTTCCTTGGGAAAGCTAGATGTCCTCAGCACACCAACAGCTCCAGGGATTCTGTTCTCTCACGTCCTACATGCCATGGAAGTCTGCCTCATTGTCCTCATTTGAGCTGCACTTAGCAACACAATCTGATTCGCCTTTCTTCTAGGAACTCACACTCAAGGACCCCATACCTACAGGAGAAAGGAGGCTTGTGTTCCTTCTGCAACCAAAGCACAGTTGTTCCTGTTACCCTGCAGGATTTTAGAATAGCCTAAGGACCGATAGCCTACATAGAGCATTTCAAATTTGAGGCAGTTCGCTACATGGAGAACACTTTGTGAAGAAAAGTTGATTCAGGCAAGGGACAAGGGTAGAGCTAGAGTCTCTTTTGACTTGTTAGAAATCAGAAGGCTTCAGGCTGATGGTTCACCGGCAAAGAAACCTGATGGCACGAGCCTTGCTTTCCCTTCTTAAAAGCTCTTAGTCATGCTGCCCTGAAGCTACCTAAATAACTCTCTTTTTGACTGGCCTCTAGTCACTGTAGTTAGCCCTCTGGAACAAAAAGCAGTTTTCTCTAAGGAAACACGGTGCTTCCATAGTATGGGTGGGAGCTCATCTTATCAGGCTCTAGAGCTAAAGGGAAACTTGACGTGAGTACTTGCCTCACCCTAAGGCCTGAGGAGCCCTGCTGAAGCGAAAGCGTGTTGCAGTTTGCATCAGCTCGTATTCGAAGTTCTGCTTTACTTTAACGTTTCTACACATTTCCAGACACCTAGGAACCTCGTGTGGGCACCCCATTGCCTACAAATACAGTGAGTAGCAGCAGGCTCCACTGCCCTTCAAAGAAACATCCAGGCCGTAAGCCTTTCCAAGTCACTCTATGTATTCAGAGACTAGGGCAATACACTGCACCCTTCCTTGGGAACGCTAGATGTCCTCAGCACACCAACAGCTCCAGGGATTCTGTTCTCTCACGTCCTACATGCCATGGAAGTCTGCCTTATTGTCCTCATTTGAGCTGCACTTAGCAACACAATCTGCTTCACCTCTGTTCTAGGAACTCACACCCAAGGACCCCATACCTACAGTAGAAACGAGGCTTGCATTCCTACTGCAATGAAACCACTGTTTCCTGTTACACTGCAGGATTTTGAATAGGCTAAGGACCGATAGCCTACTCAAAGTGTTCCAAGGATGAGTGAGTTCGCTACATGCAGAACACTTTGGGAAGTAATGTTGATTCAGGCAAGGGAACAGGGTGTAGCTAGAGTCTCTTTTGACTTGTTGGAAATCAGAAGGGTTTAGACTTCGTGTTCACCGCAAAAGATGACCTGATGGCACAAGCCTTGTTTCCCATATTAAAAGCTCTATTCAGGCTGCCCTGAAGCTACCTAAATACGTCTATTTCTGACTGGCCTCTAGTCACTGTAGTTACACTCTGGACGAAAAGGTTTCTCTAACGAAGCACGATGCTTCCATAGCATGGGTGGTAGCTCATCCCGTCAGGCTCTAGAGCTAAAGGGAAACTTGACGTCAGTACTTGCCTCACGCTAAGGCCTGAAGAGCCCTGCTGAAGCGAAAGCGTGTTGCAGTTTACATTAGCTCGTATTCGCAGTTCTGCTTTACTTTAACGTTTCTACGGTTTTCCAGACTCTTTGGACCCTCGTGTGGGCACCCCATTGCCTACCAATACAGTGAGTACCAGCAGGCCGTACTGCCCTTCTAAGAAACATCCAGGCCGTAAGCCTTTCCAAGTCCCTCTATGTGTTCAGAGAGTAGGGCAATACACTGCACCCTTCCTTGGGAAAGCTAGATGTCCTCAGCACACCAACAGCTCCAGGGATTCTGTTCTCTCACGTCCTACATGCCATGGAGTCTGCCTCATTGTCCGATTTTGAGCTGCTCTTAGAAACACAATCTGCTTCGCCTTTCTTCCAGGAACTCACACCCAAGGACCCCATACCTACAGTAGAAAGGAGGCTTGCATCCTACTGCAACGAAACCACAGTTTTCCTGTTACACTGCAGGATTTTAGAATAGGCTTTAGCCTATTCTAGCCCGATAGCCTACATAGAGCATTTCAAATTTGAGGGAGTTCGCTACATGGAGAACACTTTGTGAAGAAAAGTTGATTCAGGCAAGGGACCAGGGTAGAGCTAGAGTCTCTTTTGACTTGTTAGAAATCAGAAGACTTCAGGCTGATTGTTCACCTGCAAAGAAGACCTGATGGCACAAGCCTTGCTTTCCCATATTAAAAGCTCTTAGTCATGCTGCCCTGAAGCTACCTAAATAACTCTCTTTTTGACTGGCCTCTAGTCACTGTAGTTAGCCCTCTGGAACAAAAAGCAGTTTTCTCTAAAGAAACACGGTGCTTCCATAGTATGGGTGGGAGCTCATCCCGGCAGGCTCTAGAGCTAAAGGGAAACTTGACGTGAGTACTTGCCTCACGCTAAGGCCTGAAAAGCCCTGCTGAAGCGAAAGCGTGTTGCAGTTTCCATTAGCTAGTATTCGCAGTTCTGCTTTACTTTAACGTTTCTCCGCTTTTCCAGACACTTAGGACCCTCGTGTGGGCACCCCATTGCCTACAAATACAGTGAGTAGCAGCAGGCTCCACTGCCCTTCAAAGAAACATCCAGGCCATAAGCCTTTCCAAGTCACTCTATGTATTCAGAGACTAGGGCAATACACTGCACCCTTCCTTGGGAACGCTAGATGTCCTCAGCACACCAACAGCTCCAGGGATTCTGTTCTCTCACGTCCTACATGCCATGGAAGTCTGCCTCATTGTCCTCATTTGAGCTGCACTTAGCAACACAATCTGCTTCACCTCTGTTCTAGGAACTCACACTCAAGGACCCCATACCTACAGGAGAAAGGAGGCTTGCGTTCTTTCTGCAACCAAAGCACAGTTGTTCCTGTTACCCTGCAGGATTTTAGAATAGCCTAAGGACCGATAGCCTACATAGAGCATTTCAAATTTGAGGCAGTTCGCTACATGTAGAACACTTTGTGAAGAAAAGTTGATTCAGGCAAGGGACAAGGGTAGAGCTAGAGTCTCTTTTGACTTGTTAGAAATCAGAAGGCTTCAGGCTGATGGTTCACCGGCAAAGAAACCTGATGGCACGAGACTTGCTTTCCCTTCTTAAAAGCTCTTAGTCATGCTGCCCTGAAGCTACCTATATAACTCTCTTTTTGACTGGCCTCTAGTCACTGTAGTTAGCCCTCTGGAACAAAAAGCAGTTTTCTCTAAGGAAACACGGTGCTTCCATAGTATGGGTGGGAGCTCATCTTATCAGGCTCTAGAGCTAAAGGGAAACTTGACGTGAGTACTTGCCTCACCCTAAGGCCTGAGGAGCCCTGCTGAAGCGAAAGCGTGTTGCAGTTTGCATCAGCTCGTATTCGAAGTTCTGCTTTACTTTAACGTTTCTACACATTTCCAGACACTTAGGAACCTCGTGTGGGCACCCCATTGCCTACAAATACAGTGAGTAGCAGCAGGCTCCACTGCCCTTCAAAGAAACATCCAGGCCGTAAGCCTTTCCAAGTCACTCTATGTATTCAGAGACTAGGGCAATACACTGCACCCTTCCTTGGGAACGCTAGATGTCCTCAGCACACCAACAGCTCCAGGGATTCTGTTCTCTCACGTCCTACATGCCATGGAAGTCTGCCTCATTGTCCTCATTTGAGCTGCACTTAGCAACACAATCTGCTTCACCTCTGTTCTAGGAACTCACACCCAAGGACCCCATACCTACAGTAGAAACGAGGCTTGCATTCCTACTGCAACGAAACCACTGTTTCCTGTTACACTGCAGGATTTTGAATAGGCTAAGGACCGATAGCCTACTCAAAGTGTTCCAAGGATGAGTGAGTTCGCTACATGCAGAACACTTTGGGAAGTAATGTTGATTCAGGCAAGGGAACAGGGTGTAGCTAGAGTCTCTTTTGACTTGTTGGAAATCAGAAGGGTTTAGACTTCGTGTTCACCGCAAAAGATGACCTGATGGCACAAGCCTTGTTTCCCATATTAAAAGCTCTATTCATGCTGCCCTGAAGCTACCTAAATACGTCTATTTCTGACTGGCCTCTAGTCACTGTAGTTACACTCTGGACGAAAAGGTTTCTCTAACGAAGCACGATGCTTCCATAGTATGGGTGGGAGCTCATCTTATCAGGCTCTAGAGCTAAAGGGAAACTTGACGTGAGTACTTGCCTCACCCTAAGGCCTGAGGAGCCCTGCTGAAGCGAAAGCGTGTTGCAGTTTGCATCAGCTCGTATTCGAAGTTCTGCTTTACTTTAACGTTTCTACACATTTCCAGACACTTAGGAACCTCGTGTGGGCACCCCATTGCCTACAAATACAGTGAGTAGCAGCAGGCTCCACTGCCCTTCAAAGAAACATCCAGGCCGTAAGCCTTTCCAAGTCACTCTATGTATTCAGAGACTAGGGCAATACACTGCACCCTTCCTTGGGAACGCTAGATGTCCTCAGCACACCAACAGCTCCAGGGATTCTGTTCTCTCACGTCCTACATGCCATGGAAGTCTGCCTCATTGTCCTCATTTGAGCTGCACTTAGCAACACAATCTGCTTCACCTCTGTTCTAGGAACTCACACCCAAGGACCCCATACCTACAGTAGAAACGAGGCTTGCATTCCTACTGCAACGAAACCACTGTTTCCTGTTACACTGCAGGATTTTGAATAGGCTAAGGACCGATAGCCTACTCAAAGTGTTCCAAGGATGAGTGAGTTCGCTACATGCAGAACACTTTGGGAAGTAATGTTGATTCAGGCAAGGGAACAGGGTGTAGCTAGAGTCTCTTTTGACTTGTTGGAAATCAGAAGGGTTTAGACTTCGTGTTCACCGCAAAAGATGACCTGATGGCACAAGCCTTGTTTCCCATATTAAAAGCTCTATTCATGCTGCCCTGAAGCTACCTAAATACGTCTATTTCTGACTGGCCTCTAGTCACTGTAGTTACACTCTGGACGAAAAGGTTTCTCTAACGAAGCACGATGCTTCCATAGCATGGGTGGTAGCTCATCCCGTCAGGCTCTAGAGCTAAAGGGAAACTTGACGTCAGTACTTGCCTCACGCTAAGGCCTGAAGAGCCCTGCTGAAGCGAAAGCGTGTTGCAGTTTACATTAGCTCGTATTCGCAGTTCTGCTTTACTTTAACGTTTCTACGGTTTTCCAGACTCTTTGGACCCTCGTGTGGGCACCCCATTGCCTACCAATACAGTGAGTACCAGCAGGCCGTACTGCCCTTCTAAGAAACATCCAGGCCGTAAGCCTTTCCAAGTCCCTCTATGTGTTCAGAGAGTAGGGCAATACACTGCACCCTTCCTTGGGAAAGCTAGATGTCCTCAGCACACCAACAGCTCCAGGGATTCTGTTCTCTCACGTCCTACATGCCATGGAAGTCTGCCTCATTGTCCTCATTTGAGCTGCACTTAGCAACACAATCTGATTCGCCTTTCTTCTAGGAACTCACACTCAAGGACCCCATACCTACAGGAGAAAGGAGGCTTGTGTTCCTTCTGCAACCAAAGCACAGTTGTTCCTGTTACCCTGCAGGATTTTAGAATAGCCTAAGGACCGATAGCCTACATAGAGCATTTCAAATTTGAGGCAGTTCGCTACATGGAGAACACTTTGTGAAGAAAAGTTGATTCAGGCAAGGGACAAGGGTAGAGCTAGAGTCTCTTTTGACTTGTTAGAAATCAGAAGGCTTCAGGCTGATGGTTCACCGGCAAAGAAACCTGATGGCACGAGACTTGCTTTCCCTTCTTAAAAGCTCTTAGTCATGCTGCCCTGAAGCTACCTAAATAACTCTCTTTTTGACTGGCCTCTAGTCACTGTAGTTAGCCCTCTGGAACAAAAAGCAGTTTTCTCTAAGGAAACACGGTGCTTCCATAGTATGGGTGGGAGCTCATCTTATCAGGCTCTAGAGCTAAAGGGAAACTTGACGTGAGTACTTGCCTCACCCTAAGGCCTGAGGAGCCCTGCTGAAGCGAAAGCGTGTTGCAGTTTGCATCAGCTCGTATTCGAAGTTCTGCTTTACTTTAACGTTTCTACACATTTCCAGACACTTAGGAACCTCGTGTGGGCACCCCATTGCCTACAAATACAGTGAGTAGCAGCAGGCTCCACTGCCCTTCAAAGAAACATCCAGGCCGTAAGCCTTTCCAAGTCACTCTATGTATTCAGAGACTAGGGCAATACACTGCACCCTTCCTTGGGAACGCTAGATGTCCTCAGCACACCAACAGCTCCAGGGATTCTGTTCTCTCACGTCCTACATGCCATGGAAGTCTGCCTCATTGTCCTCATTTGAGCTGCACTTAGCAACACAATCTGCTTCACCTCTGTTCTAGGAACTCACACCCAAGGACCCCATACCTACAGTAGAAACGAGGCTTGCATTCCTACTGCAACGAAACCACTGTTTCCTGTTACACTGCAGGATTTTGAATAGGCTAAGGACCGATAGCCTACTCAAAGTGTTCCAAGGATGAGTGAGTTCGCTACATGCAGAACACTTTGGGAAGTAATGTTGATTCAGGCAAGGGAACAGGGTGTAGCTAGAGTCTCTTTTGACTTGTTGGAAATCAGAAGGGTTTAGACTTCGTGTTCACCGCAAAAGATGACCTGATGGCACAAGCCTTGTTTCCCATATTAAAAGCTCTATTCATGCTGCCCTGAAGCTACCTAAATACGTCTATTTCTGACTGGCCTCTAGTCACTGTAGTTACACTCTGGACGAAAAGGTTTCTCTAACGAAGCACGATGCTTCCATAGCATGGGTGGTAGCTCATCCCGTCAGGCTCTAGAGCTAAAGGGAAACTTGACGTCAGTACTTGCCTCACGCTAAGGCCTGAAGAGCCCTGCTGAAGCGAAAGCGTGTTGCAGTTTACATTAGCTCGTATTCGCAGTTCTGCTTTACTTTAACGTTTCTACGGTTTTCCAGACTCTTTGGACCCTCGTGTGGGCACCCCATTGCCTACCAATACAGTGAGTACCAGCAGGCCGTACTGCCCTTCTAAGAAACATCCAGGCCGTAAGCCTTTCCAAGTCCCTCTATGTGTTCAGAGAGTAGGGCAATACACTGCACCCTTCCTTGGGAAAGCTAGATGTCCTCAGCACACCAACAGCTCCAGGGATTCTGTTCTCTCACGTCCTACATGCCATGGAAGTCTGCCTCATTGTCCTCATTTGAGCTGCACTTAGCAACACAATCTGATTCGCCTTTCTTCTAGGAACTCACACTCAAGGACCCCATACCTACAGGAGAAAGGAGGCTTGTGTTCCTTCTGCAACCAAAGCACAGTTGTTCCTGTTACCCTGCAGGATTTTAGAATAGCCTAAGGACCGATAGCCTACATAGAGCATTTCAAATTTGAGGCAGTTCGCTACATGGAGAACACTTTGTGAAGAAAAGTTGATTCAGGCAAGGGACAAGGGTAGAGCTAGAGTCTCTTTTGACTTGTTAGAAATCAGAAGGCTTCAGGCTGATGGTTCACCGGCAAAGAAACCTGATGGCACGAGCCTTGCTTTCCCTTCTTAAAAGCTCTTAGTCATGCTGCCCTGAAGCTACCTAAATAACTCTCTTTTTGACTGGCCTCTAGTCACTGTAGTTAGCCCTCTGGAACAAAAAGCAGTTTTCTCTAAGGAAACACGGTGCTTCCATAGTATGGGTGGGAGCTCATCTTATCAGGCTCTAGAGCTAAAGGGAAACTTGACGTGAGTACTTGCCTCACCCTAAGGCCTGAGGAGCCCTGCTGAAGCGAAAGCGTGTTGCAGTTTGCATCAGCTCGTATTCGAAGTTCTGCTTTACTTTAACGTTTCTACACATTTCCAGACACCTAGGAACCTCGTGTGGGCACCCCATTGCCTACAAATACAGTGAGTAGCAGCAGGCTCCACTGCCCTTCAAAGAAACATCCAGGCCGTAAGCCTTTCCAAGTCACTCTATGTATTCAGAGACTAGGGCAATACACTGCACCCTTCCTTGGGAACGCTAGATGTCCTCAGCACACCAACAGCTCCAGGGATTCTGTTCTCTCACGTCCTACATGCCATGGAAGTCTGCCTTATTGTCCTCATTTGAGCTGCACTTAGCAACACAATCTGCTTCACCTCTGTTCTAGGAACTCACACCCAAGGACCCCATACCTACAGTAGAAACGAGGCTTGCATTCCTACTGCAATGAAACCACTGTTTCCTGTTACACTGCAGGATTTTGAATAGGCTAAGGACCGATAGCCTACTCAAAGTGTTCCAAGGATGAGTGAGTTCGCTACATGCAGAACACTTTGGGAAGTAATGTTGATTCAGGCAAGGGAACAGGGTGTAGCTAGAGTCTCTTTTGACTTGTTGGAAATCAGAAGGGTTTAGACTTCGTGTTCACCGCAAAAGATGACCTGATGGCACAAGCCTTGTTTCCCATATTAAAAGCTCTATTCAGGCTGCCCTGAAGCTACCTAAATACGTCTATTTCTGACTGGCCTCTAGTCACTGTAGTTACACTCTGGACGAAAAGGTTTCTCTAACGAAGCACGATGCTTCCATAGCATGGGTGGTAGCTCATCCCGTCAGGCTCTAGAGCTAAAGGGAAACTTGACGTCAGTACTTGCCTCACGCTAAGGCCTGAAGAGCCCTGCTGAAGCGAAAGCGTGTTGCAGTTTACATTAGCTCGTATTCGCAGTTCTGCTTTACTTTAACGTTTCTACGGTTTTCCAGACTCTTTGGACCCTCGTGTGGGCACCCCATTGCCTACCAATACAGTGAGTACCAGCAGGCCGTACTGCCCTTCTAAGAAACATCCAGGCCGTAAGCCTTTCCAAGTCCCTCTATGTGTTCAGAGAGTAGGGCAATACACTGCACCCTTCCTTGGGAAAGCTAGATGTCCTCAGCACACCAACAGCTCCAGGGATTCTGTTCTCTCACGTCCTACATGCCATGGAGTCTGCCTCATTGTCCGATTTTGAGCTGCTCTTAGAAACACAATCTGCTTCGCCTTTCTTCCAGGAACTCACACCCAAGGACCCCATACCTACAGTAGAAAGGAGGCTTGCATCCTACTGCAACGAAACCACAGTTTTCCTGTTACACTGCAGGATTTTAGAATAGGCTTTAGCCTATTCTAGCCCGATAGCCTACATAGAGCATTTCAAATTTGAGGGAGTTCGCTACATGGAGAACACTTTGTGAAGAAAAGTTGATTCAGGCAAGGGACCAGGGTAGAGCTAGAGTCTCTTTTGACTTGTTAGAAATCAGAAGACTTCAGGCTGATTGTTCACCTGCAAAGAAGACCTGATGGCACAAGCCTTGCTTTCCCATATTAAAAGCTCTTAGTCATGCTGCCCTGAAGCTACCTAAATAACTCTCTTTTTGACTGGCCTCTAGTCACTGTAGTTAGCCCTCTGGAACAAAAAGCAGTTTTCTCTAAAGAAACACGGTGCTTCCATAGTATGGGTGGGAGCTCATCCCGGCAGGCTCTAGAGCTAAAGGGAAACTTGACGTGAGTACTTGCCTCACGCTAAGGCCTGAAAAGCCCTGCTGAAGCGAAAGCGTGTTGCAGTTTCCATTAGCTAGTATTCGCAGTTCTGCTTTACTTTAACGTTTCTCCGCTTTTCCAGACACTTAGGACCCTCGTGTGGGCACCCCATTGCCTACAAATACAGTGAGTAGCAGCAGGCTCCACTGCCCTTCAAAGAAACATCCAGGCCATAAGCCTTTCCAAGTCACTCTATGTATTCAGAGACTAGGGCAATACACTGCACCCTTCCTTGGGAACGCTAGATGTCCTCAGCACACCAACAGCTCCAGGGATTCTGTTCTCTCACGTCCTACATGCCATGGAAGTCTGCCTCATTGTCCTCATTTGAGCTGCACTTAGCAACACAATCTGCTTCACCTCTGTTCTAGGAACTCACACTCAAGGACCCCATACCTACAGGAGAAAGGAGGCTTGCGTTCTTTCTGCAACCAAAGCACAGTTGTTCCTGTTACCCTGCAGGATTTTAGAATAGCCTAAGGACCGATAGCCTACATAGAGCATTTCAAATTTGAGGCAGTTCGCTACATGTAGAACACTTTGTGAAGAAAAGTTGATTCAGGCAAGGGACAAGGGTAGAGCTAGAGTCTCTTTTGACTTGTTAGAAATCAGAAGGCTTCAGGCTGATGGTTCACCGGCAAAGAAACCTGATGGCACGAGACTTGCTTTCCCTTCTTAAAAGCTCTTAGTCATGCTGCCCTGAAGCTACCTATATAACTCTCTTTTTGACTGGCCTCTAGTCACTGTAGTTAGCCCTCTGGAACAAAAAGCAGTTTTCTCTAAGGAAACACGGTGCTTCCATAGTATGGGTGGGAGCTCATCTTATCAGGCTCTAGAGCTAAAGGGAAACTTGACGTGAGTACTTGCCTCACCCTAAGGCCTGAGGAGCCCTGCTGAAGCGAAAGCGTGTTGCAGTTTGCATCAGCTCGTATTCGAAGTTCTGCTTTACTTTAACGTTTCTACACATTTCCAGACACTTAGGAACCTCGTGTGGGCACCCCATTGCCTACAAATACAGTGAGTAGCAGCAGGCTCCACTGCCCTTCAAAGAAACATCCAGGCCGTAAGCCTTTCCAAGTCACTCTATGTATTCAGAGACTAGGGCAATACACTGCACCCTTCCTTGGGAACGCTAGATGTCCTCAGCACACCAACAGCTCCAGGGATTCTGTTCTCTCACGTCCTACATGCCATGGAAGTCTGCCTCATTGTCCTCATTTGAGCTGCACTTAGCAACACAATCTGCTTCACCTCTGTTCTAGGAACTCACACCCAAGGACCCCATACCTACAGTAGAAACGAGGCTTGCATTCCTACTGCAACGAAACCACTGTTTCCTGTTACACTGCAGGATTTTGAATAGGCTAAGGACCGATAGCCTACTCAAAGTGTTCCAAGGATGAGTGAGTTCGCTACATGCAGAACACTTTGGGAAGTAATGTTGATTCAGGCAAGGGAACAGGGTGTAGCTAGAGTCTCTTTTGACTTGTTGGAAATCAGAAGGGTTTAGACTTCGTGTTCACCGCAAAAGATGACCTGATGGCACAAGCCTTGTTTCCCATATTAAAAGCTCTATTCATGCTGCCCTGAAGCTACCTAAATACGTCTATTTCTGACTGGCCTCTAGTCACTGTAGTTACACTCTGGACGAAAAGGTTTCTCTAACGAAGCACGATGCTTCCATAGTATGGGTGGGAGCTCATCTTATCAGGCTCTAGAGCTAAAGGGAAACTTGACGTGAGTACTTGCCTCACCCTAAGGCCTGAGGAGCCCTGCTGAAGCGAAAGCGTGTTGCAGTTTGCATCAGCTCGTATTCGAAGTTCTGCTTTACTTTAACGTTTCTACACATTTCCAGACACTTAGGAACCTCGTGTGGGCACCCCATTGCCTACAAATACAGTGAGTAGCAGCAGGCTCCACTGCCCTTCAAAGAAACATCCAGGCCGTAAGCCTTTCCAAGTCACTCTATGTATTCAGAGACTAGGGCAATACACTGCACCCTTCCTTGGGAACGCTAGATGTCCTCAGCACACCAACAGCTCCAGGGATTCTGTTCTCTCACGTCCTACATGCCATGGAAGTCTGCCTCATTGTCCTCATTTGAGCTGCACTTAGCAACACAATCTGCTTCACCTCTGTTCTAGGAACTCACACCCAAGGACCCCATACCTACAGTAGAAACGAGGCTTGCATTCCTACTGCAACGAAACCACTGTTTCCTGTTACACTGCAGGATTTTGAATAGGCTAAGGACCGATAGCCTACTCAAAGTGTTCCAAGGATGAGTGAGTTCGCTACATGCAGAACACTTTGGGAAGTAATGTTGATTCAGGCAAGGGAACAGGGTGTAGCTAGAGTCTCTTTTGACTTGTTGGAAATCAGAAGGGTTTAGACTTCGTGTTCACCGCAAAAGATGACCTGATGGCACAAGCCTTGTTTCCCATATTAAAAGCTCTATTCATGCTGCCCTGAAGCTACCTAAATACGTCTATTTCTGACTGGCCTCTAGTCACTGTAGTTACACTCTGGACGAAAAGGTTTCTCTAACGAAGCACGATGCTTCCATAGCATGGGTGGTAGCTCATCCCGTCAGGCTCTAGAGCTAAAGGGAAACTTGACGTCAGTACTTGCCTCACGCTAAGGCCTGAAGAGCCCTGCTGAAGCGAAAGCGTGTTGCAGTTTACATTAGCTCGTATTCGCAGTTCTGCTTTACTTTAACGTTTCTACGGTTTTGCAGACTCTTTGGACCCTCGTGTGGGCACCCCATTGCCTACCAATACAGTGAGTACCAGCAGGCCGTACTGCCCTTCTAAGAAACATCCAGGCCGTAAGCCTTTCCAAGTCCCTCTATGTGTTCAGAGAGTAGGGCAATACACTGCACCCTTCCTTGGGAAAGCTAGATGTCCTCAGCACACCAACAGCTCCAGGGATTCTGTTCTCTCACGTCCTACATGCCATGGAAGTCTGCCTCATTGTCCTCATTTGAGCTGCACTTAGCAACACAATCTGATTCGCCTTTCTTCTAGGAACTCACACTCAAGGACCCCATACCTACAGGAGAAAGGAGGCTTGTGTTCCTTCTGCAACCAAAGCACAGTTGTTCCTGTTACCCTGCAGGATTTTAGAATAGCCTAAGGACCGATAGCCTACATAGAGCATTTCAAATTTGAGGCAGTTCGCTACATGGAGAACACTTTGTGAAGAAAAGTTGATTCAGGCAAGGGACAAGGGTAGAGCTAGAGTCTCTTTTGACTTGTTAGAAATCAGAAGGCTTCAGGCTGATGGTTCACCGGCAAAGAAACCTGATGGCACGAGACTTGCTTTCCCTTCTTAAAAGCTCTTAGTCATGCTGCCCTGAAGCTACCTAAATAACTCTCTTTTTGACTGGCCTCTAGTCACTGTAGTTAGCCCTCTGGAACAAAAAGCAGTTTTCTCTAAGGAAACACGGTGCTTCCATAGTATGGGTGGGAGCTCATCTTATCAGGCTCTAGAGCTAAAGGGAAACTTGACGTGAGTACTTGCCTCACCCTAAGGCCTGAGGAGCCCTGCTGAAGCGAAAGCGTGTTGCAGTTTGCATCAGCTCGTATTCGAAGTTCTGCTTTACTTTAACGTTTCTACACATTTCCAGACACTTAGGAACCTCGTGTGGGCACCCCATTGCCTACAAATACAGTGAGTAGCAGCAGGCTCCACTGCCCTTCAAAGAAACATCCAGGCCGTAAGCCTTTCCAAGTCACTCTATGTATTCAGAGACTAGGGCAATACACTGCACCCTTCCTTGGGAACGCTAGATGTCCTCAGCACACCAACAGCTCCAGGGATTCTGTTCTCTCACGTCCTACATGCCATGGAAGTCTGCCTCATTGTCCTCATTTGAGCTGCACTTAGCAACACAATCTGCTTCACCTCTGTTCTAGGAACTCACACCCAAGGACCCCATACCTACAGTAGAAACGAGGCTTGCATTCCTACTGCAACGAAACCACTGTTTCCTGTTACACTGCAGGATTTTGAATAGGCTAAGGACCGATAGCCTACTCAAAGTGTTCCAAGGATGAGTGAGTTCGCTACATGCAGAACACTTTGGGAAGTAATGTTGATTCAGGCAAGGGAACAGGGTGTAGCTAGAGTCTCTTTTGACTTGTTGGAAATCAGAAGGGTTTAGACTTCGTGTTCACCGCAAAAGATGACCTGATGGCACAAGCCTTGTTTCCCATATTAAAAGCTCTATTCATGCTGCCCTGAAGCTACCTAAATACGTCTATTTCTGACTGGCCTCTAGTCACTGTAGTTACACTCTGGACGAAAAGGTTTCTCTAACGAAGCACGATGCTTCCATAGCATGGGTGGTAGCTCATCCCGTCAGGCTCTAGAGCTAAAGGGAAACTTGACGTCAGTACTTGCCTCACGCTAAGGCCTGAAGAGCCCTGCTGAAGCGAAAGCGTGTTGCAGTTTACATTAGCTCGTATTCGCAGTTCTGCTTTACTTTAACGTTTCTACGGTTTTCCAGACTCTTTGGACCCTCGTGTGGGCACCCCATTGCCTACCAATACAGTGAGTACCAGCAGGCCGTACTGCCCTTCTAAGAAACATCCAGGCCGTAAGCCTTTCCAAGTCCCTCTATGTGTTCAGAGAGTAGGGCAATACACTGCACCCTTCCTTGGAAAGCTAGATGTCCTCAGCACACCAACAGCTCCAGGGATTCTGTTCTCTCACGTCCTACATGCCATGGAAGTCTGCCTCATTGTCCTCATTTGAGCTGCACTTAGCAACACAATCTGATTCGCCTTTCTTCTAGGAACTCACACTCAAGGACCCCATACCTACAGGAGAAAGGAGGCTTGTGTTCCTTCTGCAACCAAAGCACAGTTGTTCCTGTTACCCTGCAGGATTTTAGAATAGCCTAAGGACCGATAGCCTACATAGAGCATTTCAAATTTGAGGCAGTTCGCTACATGTAGAACACTTTGTGAAGAAAAGTTGATTCAGGCAAGGGACAAGGGTAGAGCTAGAGTCTCTTTTGACTTGTTAGAAATCAGAAGGCTTCAGGCTGATGGTTCACCGGCAAAGAAACCTGATGGCACGAGCCTTGCTTTCCCTTCTTAAAAGCTCTTAGTCATGCTGCCCTGAAGCTACCTAAATAACTCTCTTTTTGACTGGCCTCTAGTCACTGTAGTTAGCCCTCTGGAACAAAAAGCAGTTTTCTCTAAGGAAACACGGTGCTTCCATAGTATGGGTGGGAGCTCATCTTATCAGGCTCTAGAGCTAAAGGGAAACTTGACGTGAGTACTTGCCTCACCCTAAGGCCTGAGGAGCCCTGCTGAAGCGAAAGCGTGTTGCAGTTTGCATCAGCTCGTATTCGAAGTTCTGCTTTACTTTAACGTTTCTACACATTTCCAGACACCTAGGAACCTCGTGTGGGCACCCCATTGCCTACAAATACAGTGAGTAGCAGCAGGCTCCACTGCCCTTCAAAGAAACATCCAGGCCGTAAGCCTTTCCAAGTCACTCTATGTATTCAGAGACTAGGGCAATACACTGCACCCTTCCTTGGGAACGCTAGATGTCCTCAGCACACCAACAGCTCCAGGGATTCTGTTCTCTCACGTCCTACATGCCATGGAAGTCTGCCTTATTGTCCTCATTTGAGCTGCACTTAGCAACACAATCTGCTTCACCTCTGTTCTAGGAACTCACACCCAAGGACCCCATACCTACAGTAGAAACGAGGCTTGCATTCCTACTGCAATGAAACCACTGTTTCCTGTTACACTGCAGGATTTTGAATAGGCTAAGGACCGATAGCCTACTCAAAGTGTTCCAAGGATGAGTGAGTTCGCTACATGCAGAACACTTTGGGAAGTAATGTTGATTCAGGCAAGGGAACAGGGTGTAGCTAGAGTCTCTTTTGACTTGTTGGAAATCAGAAGGGTTTAGACTTCGTGTTCACCGCAAAAGATGACCTGATGGCACAAGCCTTGTTTCCCATATTAAAAGCTCTATTCAGGCTGCCCTGAAGCTACCTAAATACGTCTATTTCTGACTGGCCTCTAGTCACTGTAGTTACACTCTGGACGAAAAGGTTTCTCTAACGAAGCACGATGCTTCCATAGCATGGGTGGTAGCTCATCCCGTCAGGCTCTAGAGCTAAAGGGAAACTTGACGTCAGTACTTGCCTCACGCTAAGGCCTGAAGAGCCCTGCTGAAGCGAAAGCGTGTTGCAGTTTACATTAGCTCGTATTCGCAGTTCTGCTTTACTTTAACGTTTCTACGGTTTTCCAGACTCTTTGGACCCTCGTGTGGGCACCCCATTGCCTACCAATACAGTGAGTACCAGCAGGCCGTACTGCCCTTCTAAGAAACATCCAGGCCGTAAGCCTTTCCAAGTCCCTCTATGTGTTCAGAGAGTAGGGCAATACACTGCACCCTTCCTTGGGAAAGCTAGATGTCCTCAGCACACCAACAGCTCCAGGGATTCTGTTCTCTCACGTCCTACATGCCATGGAGTCTGCCTCATTGTCCGATTTTGAGCTGCTCTTAGAAACACAATCTGCTTCGCCTTTCTTCCAGGAACTCACACCCAAGGACCCCATACCTACAGTAGAAAGGAGGCTTGCATCCTACTGCAACGAAACCACAGTTTTCCTGTTACACTGCAGGATTTTAGAATAGGCTTTAGCCTATTCTAGCCCGATAGCCTACATAGAGCATTTCAAATTTGAGGGACTTCGCTACATGGAGAACACTTTGTGAAGAAAAGTTGATTCAGGCAAGGGACCAGGGTAGAGCTAGAGTCTCTTTTGACTTGTTAGAAATCAGAAGACTTCAGGCTGATTGTTCACCTGCAAAGAAGACCTGATGGCACAAGCCTTGCTTTCCCATATTAAAAGCTCTTAGTCATGCTGCCCTGAAGCTACCTAAATAACTCTCTTTTTGACTGGCCTCTAGTCACTGTAGTTAGCCCTCTGGAACAAAAAGCAGTTTTCTCTAAAGAAACACGGTGCTTCCATAGTATGGGTGGGAGCTCATCCCGGCAGGCTCTAGAGCTAAAGGGAAACTTGACGTGAGTACTTGCCTCACGCTAAGGCCTGAAAAGCCCTGCTGAAGCGAAAGCGTGTTGCAGTTTCCATTAGCTAGTATTCGCAGTTCTGCTTTACTTTAACGTTTCTCCGCTTTTCCAGACACTTAGGACCCTCGTGTGGGCACCCCATTGCCTACAAATACAGTGAGTAGCAGCAGGCTCCACTGCC
Source organism: Eubalaena glacialis (assembly GCF_028564815.1). NCBI lineage: Eukaryota > Metazoa > Chordata > Mammalia > Artiodactyla > Balaenidae > Eubalaena > Eubalaena glacialis. The sequence continues at coordinate 42,083,570 of NC_083735.1, read as the reverse complement.
CTTCAAAGAAACATCCAGGCCATAAGCCTTTCCAAGTCACTCTATGTATTCAGAGACTAGGGCAATACACTGCACCCTTCCTTGGGAACGCTAGATGTCCTCAGCACACCAACAGCTCCAGGGATTCTGTTCTCTCACGTCCTACATGCCATGGAAGTCTGCCTCATTGTCCTCATTTGAGCTGCACTTAGCAACACAATCTGCTTCACCTCTGTTCTAGGAACTCACACTCAAGGACCCCATACCTACAGGAGAAAGGAGGCTTGCGTTCTTTCTGCAACCAAAGCACAGTTGTTCCTGTTACCCTGCAGGATTTTAGAATAGCCTAAGGACCGATAGCCTACATAGAGCATTTCAAATTTGAGGCAGTTCGCTACATGTAGAACACTTTGTGAAGAAAAGTTGATTCAGGCAAGGGACAAGGGTAGAGCTAGAGTCTCTTTTGACTTGTTAGAAATCAGAAGGCTTCAGGCTGATGGTTCACCGGCAAAGAAACCTGATGGCACGAGACTTGCTTTCCCTTCTTAAAAGCTCTTAGTCATGCTGCCCTGAAGCTACCTATATAACTCTCTTTTTGACTGGCCTCTAGTCACTGTAGTTAGCCCTCTGGAACAAAAAGCAGTTTTCTCTAAGGAAACACGGTGCTTCCATAGTATGGGTGGGAGCTCATCTTATCAGGCTCTAGAGCTAAAGGGAAACTTGACGTGAGTACTTGCCTCACCCTAAGGCCTGAGGAGCCCTGCTGAAGCGAAAGCGTGTTGCAGTTTGCATCAGCTCGTATTCGAAGTTCTGCTTTACTTTAACGTTTCTACACATTTCCAGACACTTAGGAACCTCGTGTGGGCACCCCATTGCCTACAAATACAGTGAGTAGCAGCAGGCTCCACTGCCCTTCAAAGAAACATCCAGGCCGTAAGCCTTTCCAAGTCACTCTATGTATTCAGAGACTAGGGCAATACACTGCACCCTTCCTTGGGAACGCTAGATGTCCTCAGCACACCAACAGCTCCAGGGATTCTGTTCTCTCACGTCCTACATGCCATGGAAGTCTGCCTCATTGTCCTCATTTGAGCTGCACTTAGCAACACAATCTGCTTCACCTCTGTTCTAGGAACTCACACCCAAGGACCCCATACCTACAGTAGAAACGAGGCTTGCATTCCTACTGCAACGAAACCACTGTTTCCTGTTACACTGCAGGATTTTGAATAGGCTAAGGACCGATAGCCTACTCAAAGTGTTCCAAGGATGAGTGAGTTCGCTACATGCAGAACACTTTGGGAAGTAATGTTGATTCAGGCAAGGGAACAGGGTGTAGCTAGAGTCTCTTTTGACTTGTTGGAAATCAGAAGGGTTTAGACTTCGTGTTCACCGCAAAAGATGACCTGATGGCACAAGCCTTGTTTCCCATATTAAAAGCTCTATTCATGCTGCCCTGAAGCTACCTAAATACGTCTATTTCTGACTGGCCTCTAGTCACTGTAGTTACACTCTGGACGAAAAGGTTTCTCTAACGAAGCACGATGCTTCCATAGCATGGGTGGTAGCTCATCCCGTCAGGCTCTAGAGCTAAAGGGAAACTTGACGTCAGTACTTGCCTCACGCTAAGGCCTGAAGAGCCCTGCTGAAGCGAAAGCGTGTTGCAGTTTACATTAGCTCGTATTCGCAGTTCTGCTTTACTTTAACGTTTCTACACATTTCCAGACACCTAGGAACCTCGTGTGGGCACCCCATTGCCTACAAATACAGTGAGTAGCAGCAGGCTCCACTGCCCTTCAAAGAAACATCCAGGCCGTAAGCCTTTCCAAGTCACTCTATGTATTCAGAGACTAGGGCAATACACTGCACCCTTCCTTGGGAACGCTAGATGTCCTCAGCACACCAACAGCTCCAGGGATTCTGTTCTCTCACGTCCTACATGCCATGGAAGTCTGCCTCATTGTCCTCATTTGAGCTGCACTTAGCAACACAATCTGCTTCACCTCTGTTCTAGGAACTCACACCCAAGGACCCCATACCTACAGTAGAAACGAGGCTTGCATTCCTACTGCAACGAAACCACTGTTTCCTGTTACACTGCAGGATTTTGAATAGGCTAAGGACCGATAGCCTACTCAAAGTGTTCCAAGGATGAGTGAGTTCGCTACATGCAGAACACTTTGGGAAGTAATGTTGATTCAGGCAAGGGAACAGGGTGTAGCTAGAGTCTCTTTTGACTTGTTGGAAATCAGAAGGGTTTAGACTTCGTGTTCACCGCAAAAGATGACCTGATGGCACAAGCCTTGTTTCCCATATTAAAAGCTCTATTCATGCTGCCCTGAAGCTACCTAAATACGTCTATTTCTGACTGGCCTCTAGTCACTGTAGTTACACTCTGGACGAAAAGGTTTCTCTAACGAAGCACGATGCTTCCATAGCATGGGTGGTAGCTCATCCCGTCAGGCTCTAGAGCTAAAGGGAAACTTGACGTCAGTACTTGCCTCACGCTAAGGCCTGAAGAGCCCTGCTGAAGCGAAAGCGTGTTGCAGTTTACATTAGCTCGTATTCGCAGTTCTGCTTTACTTTAACGTTTCTACGGTTTTCCAGACTCTTTGGACCCTCGTGTGGGCACCCCATTGCCTACCAATACAGTGAGTACCAGCAGGCCGTACTGCCCTTCTAAGAAACATCCAGGCCGTAAGCCTTTCCAAGTCCCTCTATGTGTTCAGAGAGTAGGGCAATACACTGCACCCTTCCTTGGGAACGCTAGATGTCCTCAGCACACCAACAGCTCCAGGGATTCTGTTCTCTCACGTCCTACATGCCATGGAAGTCTGCCTCATTGTCCTCATTTGAGCTGCACTTAGCAACACAATCTGCTTCACCTCTGTTCTAGGAACTCACACCCAAGGACCCCATACCTACAGTAGAAACGAGGCTTGCATTCCTACTGCAACGAAACCACTGTTTCCTGTTACACTGCAGGATTTTGAATAGGCTAAGGACCGATAGCCTACTCAAAGTGTTCCAAGGATGAGTGAGTTCGCTACATGCAGAACACTTTGGGAAGTAATGTTGATTCAGGCAAGGGAACAGGGTGTAGCTAGAGTCTCTTTTGACTTGTTGGAAATCAGAAGGGTTTAGACTTCGTGTTCACCGCAAAAGATGACCTGATGGCACAAGCCTTGTTTCCCATATTAAAAGCTCTATTCATGCTGCCCTGAAGCTACCTAAATACGTCTATTTCTGACTGGCCTCTAGTCACTGTAGTTACACTCTGGACGAAAAGGTTTCTCTAACGAAGCACGATGCTTCCATAGCATGGGTGGTAGCTCATCCCGTCAGGCTCTAGAGCTAAAGGGAAACTTGACGTCAGTACTTGCCTCACGCTAAGGCCTGAAGAGCCCTGCTGAAGCGAAAGCGTGTTGCAGTTTACATTAGCTCGTATTCGCAGTTCTGCTTTACTTTAACGTTTCTACACATTTCCAGACACCTAGGAACCTCGTGTGGGCACCCCATTGCCTACAAATACAGTGAGTAGCAGCAGGCTCCACTGCCCTTCAAAGAAACATCCAGGCCGTAAGCCTTTCCAAGTCACTCTATGTATTCAGAGACTAGGGCAATACACTGCACCCTTCCTTGGGAACGCTAGATGTCCTCAGCACACCAACAGCTCCAGGGATTCTGTTCTCTCACGTCCTACATGCCATGGAAGTCTGCCTCATTGTCCTCATTTGAGCTGCACTTAGCAACACAATCTGCTTCACCTCTGTTCTAGGAACTCACACCCAAGGACCCCATACCTACAGTAGAAACGAGGCTTGCATTCCTACTGCAACGAAACCACTGTTTCCTGTTACACTGCAGGATTTTGAATAGGCTAAGGACCGATAGCCTACTCAAAGTGTTCCAAGGATGAGTGAGTTCGCTACATGCAGAACACTTTGGGAAGTAATGTTGATTCAGGCAAGGGAACAGGGTGTAGCTAGAGTCTCTTTTGACTTGTTGGAAATCAGAAGGGTTTAGACTTCGTGTTCACCGCAAAAGATGACCTGATGGCACAAGCCTTGTTTCCCATATTAAAAGCTCTATTCATGCTGCCCTGAAGCTACCTAAATACGTCTATTTCTGACTGGCCTCTAGTCACTGTAGTTACACTCTGGACGAAAAGGTTTCTCTAACGAAGCACGATGCTTCCATAGCATGGGTGGTAGCTCATCCCGTCAGGCTCTAGAGCTAAAGGGAAACTTGACGTCAGTACTTGCCTCACGCTAAGGCCTGAAGAGCCCTGCTGAAGCGAAAGCGTGTTGCAGTTTACATTAGCTCGTATTCGCAGTTCTGCTTTACTTTAACGTTTCTACGGTTTTCCAGACTCTTTGGACCCTCGTGTGGGCACCCCATTGCCTACCAATACAGTGAGTACCAGCAGGCCGTACTGCCCTTCTAAGAAACATCCAGGCCGTAAGCCTTTCCAAGTCCCTCTATGTGTTCAGAGAGTAGGGCAATACACTGCACCCTTCCTTGGGAAAGCTAGATGTCCTCAGCACACCAACAGCTCCAGGGATTCTGTTCTCTCACGTCCTACATGCCATGGAGTCTGCCTCATTGTCCGATTTTGAGCTGCTCTTAGAAACACAATCTGCTTCGCCTTTCTTCCAGGAACTCACACCCAAGGACCCCATACCTACAGTAGAAAGGAGGCTTGCATCCTACTGCAACGAAACCACAGTTTTCCTGTTACACTGCAGGATTTTAGAATAGGCTTTAGCCTATTCTAGCCCGATAGCCTACATAGAGCATTTCAAATTTGAGGGACTTCGCTACATGGAGAACACTTTGTGAAGAAAAGTTGATTCAGGCAAGGGACCAGGGTAGAGCTAGAGTCTCTTTTGACTTGTTAGAAATCAGAAGACTTCAGGCTGATTGTTCACCTGCAAAGAAGACCTGATGGCACAAGCCTTGCTTTCCCATATTAAAAGCTCTTAGTCATGCTGCCCTGAAGCTACCTAAATAACTCTCTTTTTGACTGGCCTCTAGTCACTGTAGTTAGCCCTCTGGAACAAAAAGCAGTTTTCTCTAAAGAAACACGGTGCTTCCATAGTATGGGTGGGAGCTCATCCCGGCAGGCTCTAGAGCTAAAGGGAAACTTGACGTGAGTACTTGCCTCACGCTAAGGCCTGAAAAGCCCTGCTGAAGCGAAAGCGTGTTGCAGTTTCCATTAGCTAGTATTCGCAGTTCTGCTTTACTTTAACGTTTCTCCGCTTTTCCAGACACTTAGGACCCTCGTGTGGGCACCCCACTGCCTACAAATACAGTGAGTACCAGCAGGTTCCACTGCCCTTCTAAGAAACTTCCAGGCCGTAAGTCTTTCCAAGTCACTCTGCATTCAGAGAGCAGGGCAATACACTGCACCCTTCCTTGGGAAAGCTAGATGTCCTCAGCACACCAACAGCTCCAGGGATTCTGTTCTCTCACGTCCTACATGCCATGGAAGTCTGCCTCATTGTCCTCATTTGAGCTGCACTTAGCAACACAATCTGATTCGCCTTTCTTCTAGGAACTCACACTCAAGGACCCCATACCTACAGGAGAAAGGAGGCTTGCGTTCTTTCTGCAACCAAAGCACAGTTGTTCCTGTTACCCTGCAGGATTTTAGAATAGCCTAAGGACCGATAGCCTACATAGAGCATTTCAAATTTGAGGCAGTTCGCTACATGTAGAACACTTTGTGAAGAAAAGTTGATTCAGGCAAGGGACAAGGGTAGAGCTAGAGTCTCTTTTGACTTGTTAGAAATCAGAAGGCTTCAGGCTGATGGTTCACCGGCAAAGAAACCTGATGGCACGAGACTTGCTTTCCCTTCTTAAAAGCTCTTAGTCATGCTGCCCTGAAGCTACCTAAATAACTCTCTTTTTGACTGGCCTCTAGTCACTGTAGTTAGCCCTCTGGAACAAAAAGCAGTTTTCTCTAAGGAAACACGGTGCTTCCATAGTATGGGTGGGAGCTCATCTTATCAGGCTCTAGAGCTAAAGGGAAACTTGACGTGAGTACTTGCCTCACCCTAAGGCCTGAGGAGCCCTGCTGAAGCGAAAGCGTGTTGCAGTTTGCATCAGCTCGTATTCGAAGTTCTGCTTTACTTTAACGTTTCTACACATTTCCAGACACTTAGGAACCTCGTGTGGGCACCCCATTGCCTACAAATACAGTGAGTAGCAGCAGGCTCCACTGCCCTTCAAAGAAACATCCAGGCCGTAAGCCTTTCCAAGTCACTCTATGTATTCAGAGACTAGGGCAATACACTGCACCCTTCCTTGGGAACGCTAGATGTCCTCAGCACACCAACAGCTCCAGGGATTCTGTTCTCTCACGTCCTACATGCCATGGAAGTCTGCCTCATTGTCCTCATTTGAGCTGCACTTAGCAACACAATCTGCTTCACCTCTGTTCTAGGAACTCACACCCAAGGACCCCATACCTACAGTAGAAACGAGGCTTGCATTCCTACTGCAACGAAACCACTGTTTCCTGTTACACTGCAGGATTTTGAATAGGCTAAGGACCGATAGCCTACTCAAAGTGTTCCAAGGATGAGTGAGTTCGCTACATGCAGAACACTTTGGGAAGTAATGTTGATTCAGGCAAGGGAACAGGGTGTAGCTAGAGTCTCTTTTGACTTGTTGGAAATCAGAAGGGTTTAGACTTCGTGTTCACCGCAAAAGATGACCTGATGGCACAAGCCTTGTTTCCCATATTAAAAGCTCTATTCATGCTGCCCTGAAGCTACCTAAATACGTCTATTTCTGACTGGCCTCTAGTCACTGTAGTTACACTCTGGACGAAAAGGTTTCTCTAACGAAGCACGATGCTTCCATAGCATGGGTGGTAGCTCATCCCGTCAGGCTCTAGAGCTAAAGGGAAACTTGACGTCAGTACTTGCCTCACGCTAAGGCCTGAAGAGCCCTGCTGAAGCGAAAGCGTGTTGCAGTTTACATTAGCTCGTATTCGCAGTTCTGCTTTACTTTAACGTTTCTACGGTTTTCCAGACTCTTTGGACCCTCGTGTGGGCACCCCATTGCCTACCAATACAGTGAGTACCAGCAGGCCGTACTGCCCTTCTAAGAAACATCCAGGCCGTAAGCCTTTCCAAGTCCCTCTATGTGTTCAGAGAGTAGGGCAATACACTGCACCCTTCCTTGGGAAAGCTAGATGTCCTCAGCACACCAACAGCTCCAGGGATTCTGTTCTCTCACGTCCTACATGCCATGGAAGTCTGCCTCATTGTCCTCATTTGAGCTGCACTTAGCAACACAATCTGATTCGCCTTTCTTCTAGGAACTCACACTCAAGGACCCCATACCTACAGGAGAAAGGAGGCTTGCGTTCCTTCTGCAACCAAAGCACAGTTGTTCCTGTTACCCTGCAGGATTTTAGAATAGCCTAAGGACCGATAGCCTACATAGAGCATTTCAAATTTGAGGCAGTTCGCTACATGTAGAACACTTTGTGAAGAAAAGTTGATTCAGGCAAGGGACAAGGGTAGAGCTAGAGTCTCTTTTGACTTGTTAGAAATCAGAAGGCTTCAGGCTGATGGTTCACCGGCAAAGAAACCTGATGGCACGAGCCTTGCTTTCCCTTCTTAAAAGCTCTTAGTCATGCTGCCCTGAAGCTACCTAAATAACTCTCTTTTTGACTGGCCTCTAGTCACTGTAGTTAGCCCTCTGGAACAAAAAGCAGTTTTCTCTAAGGAAACACGGTGCTTCCATAGTATGGGTGGGAGCTCATCTTATCAGGCTCTAGAGCTAAAGGGAAACTTGACGTGAGTACTTGCCTCACGCTAAGGCCTGAGGAGCCCTGCTGAAGCGAAAGCGTGTTGCAGTTTGCATCAGCTCGTATTCGAAGTTCTGCTTTACTTTAACGTTTCTACACATTTCCAGACACCTAGGAACCTCGTGTGGGCACCCCATTGCCTACAAATACAGTGAGTAGCAGCAGGCTCCACTGCCCTTCAAAGAAACATCCAGGCCGTAAGCCTTTCCAAGTCACTCTATGTATTCAGAGACTAGGGCAATACACTGCACCCTTCCTTGGGAACGCTAGATGTCCTCAGCACACCAACAGCTCCAGGGATTCTGTTCTCTCACGTCCTACATGCCATGGAAGTCTGCCTCATTGTCCTCATTTGAGCTGCACTTAGCAACACAATCTGCTTCACCTCTGTTCTAGGAACTCACACCCAAGGACCCCATACCTACAGTAGAAACGAGGCTTGCATTCCTACTGCAACGAAACCACTGTTTCCTGTTACACTGCAGGATTTTGAATAGGCTAAGGACCGATAGCCTACTCAAAGTGTTCCAAGGATGAGTGAGTTCGCTACATGCAGAACACTTTGGGAAGTAATGTTGATTCAGGCAAGGGAACAGGGTGTAGCTAGAGTCTCTTTTGACTTGTTGGAAATCAGAAGGGTTTAGACTTCGTGTTCACCGCAAAAGATGACCTGATGGCACAAGCCTTGTTTCCCATATTAAAAGCTCTATTCAGGCTGCCCTGAAGCTACCTAAATACGTCTATTTCTGACTGGCCTCTAGTCACTGTAGTTACACTCTGGACGAAAAGGTTTCTCTAACGAAGCACGATGCTTCCATAGCATGGGTGGTAGCTCATCCCGTCAGGCTCTAGAGCTAAAGGGAAACTTGACGTCAGTACTTGCCTCACGCTAAGGCCTGAAGAGCCCTGCTGAAGCGAAAGCGTGTTGCAGTTTACATTAGCTCGTATTCGCAGTTCTGCTTTACTTTAACGTTTCTACGGTTTTCCAGACTCTTTGGACCCTCGTGTGGGCACCCCATTGCCTACCAATACAGTGAGTACCAGCAGGCCGTACTGCCCTTCTAAGAAACATCCAGGCCGTAAGCCTTTCCAAGTCCCTCTATGTGTTCAGAGAGTAGGGCAATACACTGCACCCTTCCTTGGGAAAGCTAGATGTCCTCAGCACACCAACAGCTCCAGGGATTCTGTTCTCTCACGTCCTACATGCCATGGAGTCTGCCTCATTGTCCGATTTTGAGCTGCTCTTAGAAACACAATCTGCTTCGCCTTTCTTCCAGGAACTCACACCCAAGGACCCCATACCTACAGTAGAAAGGAGGCTTGCATCCTACTGCAACGAAGCCACAGTTTTCCTGTTACACTGCAGGATTTTAGAATAGGCTTTAGCCTATTCTAGCCCTATAGCCTACATAGAGCATTTCAAATTTGAGGGAGTTCGCTATATGTAGAACACTTTGTGAAGAAAAGTTGATTCAGGCAAGGGACCAGGGTAGAGCTAGAGTCTCTTTTGACTTGTTAGAAATCAGAAGACTTCAGGCTGATTGTTCACCGGCAAAGAAGACCTGATGGCACAAGCCTTGCTTTCCCATATTAAAAGCTCTTAGTCATGCTGCCCTGAAGCTACCTAAATAACTCTCTTTTTGACTGGCCTCTAGTCACTGTAGTTAGCCCTCTGGAACAAAAAGCAGTTTTCTCTAAAGAAACACGGTGCTTCCATAGTATGGGTGGGAGCTCATCCTGTCAGGCTCTAGAGCTAAAGGGAAACTTGACGTGAGTACTTGCCTCACGCTAAGGCCTGAAAAGCCCTGCTGAAGCGAAAGCGTGTTGCAGTTTCCATTAGCTAGTATTCGCAGTTCTGCTTTACTTTAACGTTTCTCCGCTTTTCCAGACACTTAGGACCCTCGTGTGGGCACCCCACTGCCTACAAATACAGTGAGTACCAGCAGGTTCCACTGCCCTTCTAAGAAACTTCCAGGCCGTAAGTCTTTCCAAGTCACTCTGCATTCAGAGAGCAGGGCAATACACTGCACCCTTCCTTGGGAAAGCTAGATGTCCTCAGCACACCAACAGCTCCAGGGATTCTGTTCTCTCACGTCCTACATGCCATGGAAGTCTGCCTCATTGTCCTCATTTGAGCTGCACTTAGCAACACAATCTGATTCGCCTTTCTTCTAGGAACTCACACTCAAGGACCCCATACCTACAGGAGAAAGGAGGCTTGCGTTCCTTCTGCAACCAAAGCACAGTTGTTCCTGTTACCCTGCAGGATTTTAGAATAGCCTAAGGACCGATAGCCTACATAGAGCATTTCAAATTTGAGGCAGTTCGCTACATGTAGAACACTTTGTGAAGAAAAGTTGATTCAGGCAAGGGACAAGGGTAGAGCTAGAGTCTCTTTTGACTTGTTAGAAATCAGAAGGCTTCAGGCTGATGGTTCACCGGCAAAGAAACCTGATGGCACGAGCCTTGCTTTCCCTTCTTAAAAGCTCTTAGTCATGCTGCCCTGAAGCTACCTAAATAACTCTCTTTTTGACTGGCCTCTAGTCACTGTAGTTAGCCCTCTGGAACAAAAAGCAGTTTTCTCTAAGGAAACACGGTGCTTCCATAGTATGGGTGGGAGCTCATCTTATCAGGCTCTAGAGCTAAAGGGAAACTTGACGTGAGTACTTGCCTCACGCTAAGGCCTGAGGAGCCCTGCTGAAGCGAAAGCGTGTTGCAGTTTGCATCAGCTCGTATTCGAAGTTCTGCTTTACTTTAACGTTTCTACACATTTCCAGACACCTAGGAACCTCGTGTGGGCACCCCATTGCCTACAAATACAGTGAGTAGCAGCAGGCTCCACTGCCCTTCAAAGAAACATCCAGGCCGTAAGCCTTTCCAAGTCACTCTATGTATTCAGAGACTAGGGCAATACACTGCACCCTTCCTTGGGAACGCTAGATGTCCTCAGCACACCAACAGCTCCAGGGATTCTGTTCTCTCACGTCCTACATGCCATGGAAGTCTGCCTCATTGTCCTCATTTGAGCTGCACTTAGCAACACAATCTGCTTCACCTCTGTTCTAGGAACTCACACCCAAGGACCCCATACCTACAGTAGAAACGAGGCTTGCATTCCTACTGCAACGAAACCACTGTTTCCTGTTACACTGCAGGATTTTGAATAGGCTAAGGACCGATAGCCTACTCAAAGTGTTCCAAGGATGAGTGAGTTCGCTACATGCAGAACACTTTGGGAAGTAATGTTGATTCAGGCAAGGGAACAGGGTGTAGCTAGAGTCTCTTTTGACTTGTTGGAAATCAGAAGGGTTTAGACTTCGTGTTCACCGCAAAAGATGACCTGATGGCACAAGCCTTGTTTCCCATATTAAAAGCTCTATTCAGGCTGCCCTGAAGCTACCTAAATACGTCTATTTCTGACTGGCCTCTAGTCACTGTAGTTACACTCTGGACGAAAAGGTTTCTCTAACGAAGCACGATGCTTCCATAGCATGGGTGGTAGCTCATCCCGTCAGGCTCTAGAGCTAAAGGGAAACTTGACGTCAGTACTTGCCTCACGCTAAGGCCTGAAGAGCCCTGCTGAAGCGAAAGCGTGTTGCAGTTTACATTAGCTCGTATTCGCAGTTCTGCTTTACTTTAACGTTTCTACGGTTTTCCAGACTCTTTGGACCCTCGTGTGGGCACCCCATTGCCTACCAATACAGTGAGTACCAGCAGGCCGTACTGCCCTTCTAAGAAACATCCAGGCCGTAAGCCTTTCCAAGTCCCTCTATGTGTTCAGAGAGTAGGGCAATACACTGCACCCTTCCTTGGGAAAGCTAGATGTCCTCAGCACACCAACAGCTCCAGGGATTCTGTTCTCTCACGTCCTACATGCCATGGAGTCTGCCTCATTGTCCGATTTTGAGCTGCTCTTAGAAACACAATCTGCTTCGCCTTTCTTCCAGGAACTCACACCCAAGGACCCCATACCTACAGTAGAAAGGAGGCTTGCATCCTACTGCAACGAAACCACAGTTTTCCTGTTACACTGCAGGATTTTAGAATAGGCTTTAGCCTATTCTAGCCCGATAGCCTACATAGAGCATTTCAAATTTGAGGGAGTTCGCTACATGGAGAACACTTTGTGAAGAAAAGTTGATTCAGGCAAGGGACCAGGGTAGAGCTAGAGTCTCTTTTGACTTGTTAGAAATCAGAAGACTTCAGGCTGATTGTTCACCTGCAAAGAAGACCTGATGGCACAAGCCTTGCTTTCCCATATTAAAAGCTCTTAGTCATGCTGCCCTGAAGCTACCTAAATAACTCTCTTTTTGACTGGCCTCTAGTCACTGTAGTTAGCCCTCTGGAACAAAAAGCAGTTTTCTCTAAAGAAACACGGTGCTTCCATAGTATGGGTGGGAGCTCATCCTGTCAGGCTCTAGAGCTAAAGGGAAACTTGACGTGAGTACTTGCCTCACGCTAAGGCCTGAAAAGCCCTGCTGAAGCGAAAGCGTGTTGCAGTTTCCATTAGCTAGTATTCGCAGTTCTGCTTTACTTTAACGTTTCTCCGCTTTTCCAGACACTTAGGACCCTCGTGTGGGCACCCCACTGCCTACAAATACAGTGAGTACCAGCAGGTTCCACTGCCCTTCTAAGAAACTTCCAGGCCGTAAGTCTTTCCAAGTCACTCTGCATTCAGAGAGCAGGGCAATACACTGCACCCTTCCTTGGGAAAGCTAGATGTCCTCAGCACACCAACAGCTCCAGGGATTCTGTTCTCTCACGTCCTACATGCCATGGAAGTCTGCCTCATTGTCCTCATTTGAGCTGCACTTAGCAACACAATCTGATTCGCCTTTCTTCTAGGAACTCACACTCAAGGACCCCATACCTACAGGAGAAAGGAGGCTTGCGTTCTTTCTGCAACCAAAGCACAGTTGTTCCTGTTACCCTGCAGGATTTTAGAATAGCCTAAGGACCGATAGCCTACATAGAGCATTTCAAATTTGAGGCAGTTCGCTACATGTAGAACACTTTGTGAAGAAAAGTTGATTCAGGCAAGGGACAAGGGTAGAGCTAGAGTCTCTTTTGACTTGTTAGAAATCAGAAGGCTTCAGGCTGATGGTTCACCGGCAAAGAAACCTGATGGCACGAGCCTTGCTTTCCCTTCTTAAAAGCTCTTAGTCATGCTGCCCTGAAGCTACCTAAATAACTCTCTTTTTGACTGGCCTCTAGTCACTGTAGTTAGCCCTCTGGAACAAAAAGCAGTTTTCTCTAAGGAAACACGGTGCTTCCATAGTATGGGTGGGAGCTCATCTTATCAGGCTCTAGAGCTAAAGGGAAACTTGACGTGAGTACTTGCCTCACGCTAAGGCCTGAGGAGCCCTGCTGAAGCGAAAGCGTGTTGCAGTTTGCATCAGCTCGTATTCGAAGTTCTGCTTTACTTTAACGTTTCTACACATTTCCAGACACTTAGGAACCTCGTGTGGGCACCCCATTGCCTACAAATACAGTGAGTAGCAGCAGGCTCCACTGCCCTTCAAAGAAACATCCAGGCCGTAAGCCTTTCCAAGTCACTCTATGTATTCAGAGACTAGGGCAATACACTGCACCCTTCCTTGGGAACGCTAGATGTCCTCAGCACACCAACAGCTCCAGGGATTCTGTTCTCTCACGTCCTACATGCCATGGAAGTCTGCCTCATTGTCCTCATTTGAGCTGCACTTAGCAACACAATCTGCTTCACCTCTGTTCTAGGAACTCACACCCAAGGACCCCATACCTACAGTAGAAACGAGGCTTGCATTCCTACTGCAACGAAACCACTGTTTCCTGTTACACTGCAGGATTTTGAATAGGCTAAGGACCGATAGCCTACTCAAAGTGTTCCAAGGATGAGTGAGTTCGCTACATGCAGAACACTTTGGGAAGTAATGTTGATTCAGGCAAGGGAACAGGGTGTAGCTAGAGTCTCTTTTGACTTGTTGGAAATCAGAAGGGTTTAGACTTCGTGTTCACCGCAAAAGATGACCTGATGGCACAAGCCTTGTTTCCCATATTAAAAGCTCTATTCAGGCTGCCCTGAAGCTACCTAAATACGTCTATTTCTGACTGGCCTCTAGTCACTGTAGTTACACTCTGGACGAAAAGGTTTCTCTAACGAAGCACGATGCTTCCATAGCATGGGTGGTAGCTCATCCCGTCAGGCTCTAGAGCTAAAGGGAAACTTGACGTCAGTACTTGCCTCACGCTAAGGCCTGAAGAGCCCTGCTGAAGCGAAAGCGTGTTGCAGTTTACATTAGCTCGTATTCGCAGTTCTGCTTTACTTTAACGTTTCTACGGTTTTCCAGACTCTTTGGACCCTCGTGTGGGCACCCCATTGCCTACCAATACAGTGAGTACCAGCAGGCCGTACTGCCCTTCTAAGAAACATCCAGGCCGTAAGCCTTTCCAAGTCCCTCTATGTGTTCAGAGAGTAGGGCAATACACTGCACCCTTCCTTGGGAAAGCTAGATGTCCTCAGCACACCAACAGCTCCAGGGATTCTGTTCTCTCACGTCCTACATGCCATGGAAGTCTGCCTCATTGTCCTCATTTGAGCTGCACTTAGCAACACAATCTGATTCGCCTTTCTTCTAGGAACTCACACTCAAGGACCCCATACCTACAGGAGAAAGGAGGCTTGCGTTCCTTCTGCAACCAAAGCACAGTTGTTCCTGTTACCCTGCAGGATTTTAGAATAGCCTAAGGACCGATAGCCTACATAGAGCATTTCAAATTTGAGGCAGTTCGCTACATGTAGAACACTTTGTGAAGAAAAGTTGATTCAGGCAAGGGACAAGGGTAGAGCTAGAGTCTCTTTTGACTTGTTAGAAATCAGAAGGCTTCAGGCTGATGGTTCACCGGCAAAGAAACCTGATGGCACGAGCCTTGCTTTCCCTTCTTAAAAGCTCTTAGTCATGCTGCCCTGAAGCTACCTAAATAACTCTCTTTTTGACTGGCCTCTAGTCACTGTAGTTAGCCCTCTGGAACAAAAAGCAGTTTTCTCTAAGGAAACACGGTGCTTCCATAGTATGGGTGGGAGCTCATCTTATCAGGCTCTAGAGCTAAAGGGAAACTTGACGTGAGTACTTGCCTCACGCTAAGGCCTGAGGAGCCCTGCTGAAGCGAAAGCGTGTTGCAGTTTGCATCAGCTCGTATTCGAAGTTCTGCTTTACTTTAACGTTTCTACACATTTCCAGACACCTAGGAACCTCGTGTGGGCACCCCATTGCCTACAAATACAGTGAGTAGCAGCAGGCTCCACTGCCCTTCAAAGAAACATCCAGGCCGTAAGCCTTTCCAAGTCACTCTATGTATTCAGAGACTAGGGCAATACACTGCACCCTTCCTTGGGAACGCTAGATGTCCTCAGCACACCAACAGCTCCAGGGATTCTGTTCTCTCACGTCCTACATGCCATGGAAGTCTGCCTTATTGTCCTCATTTGAGCTGCACTTAGCAACACAATCTGCTTCACCTCTGTTCTAGGAACTCACACCCAAGGACCCCATACCTACAGTAGAAACGAGGCTTGCATTCCTACTGCAATGAAACCACTCTTTCCTGTTACACTGCAGGATTTTGAATAGGCTAAGGACCGATAGCCTACTCAAAGTGTTCCAAGGATGAGTGAGTTCGCTACATGCAGAACACTTTGGGAAGTAATGTTGATTCAGGCAAGGGAACAGGGTGTAGCTAGAGTCTCTTTTGACTTGTTGGAAATCAGAAGGGTTTAGACTTCGTGTTCACCGCAAAAGATGACCTGATGGCACAAGCCTTGTTTCCCATATTAAAAGCTCTATTCATGCTGCCCTGAAGCTACCTAAATACGTCTATTTCTGACTGGCCTCTAGTCACTGTAGTTACACTCTGGACGAAAAGGTTTCTCTAACGAAGCACGATGCTTCCATAGCATGGGTGGTAGCTCATCCCGTCAGGCTCTAGAGCTAAAGGGAAACTTGACGTCAGTACTTGCCTCACGCTAAGGCCTGAAGAGCCCTGCTGAAGCGAAAGCGTGTTGCAGTTTACATTAGCTCGTATTCGCAGTTCTGCTTTACTTTAACGTTTCTACACATTTCCAGACACCTAGGAACCTCGTGTGGGCACCCCATTGCCTACAAATACAGTGAGTAGCAGCAGGCTCCACTGCCCTTCAAAGAAACATCCAGGCCGTAAGCCTTTCCAAGTCACTCTATGTATTCAGAGACTAGGGCAATACACTGCACCCTTCCTTGGGAACGCTAGATGTCCTCAGCACACCAACAGCTCCAGGGATTCTGTTCTCTCACGTCCTACATGCCATGGAAGTCTGCCTCATTGTCCTCATTTGAGCTGCACTTAGCAACACAATCTGCTTCACCTCTGTTCTAGGAACTCACACCCAAGGACCCCATACCTACAGTAGAAACGAGGCTTGCATTCCTACTGCAACGAAACCACTGTTTCCTGTTACACTGCAGGATTTTGAATAGGCTAAGGACCGATAGCCTACTCAAAGTGTTCCAAGGATGAGTGAGTTCGCTACATGCAGAACACTTTGGGAAGTAATGTTGATTCAGGCAAGGGAACAGGGTGTAGCTAGAGTCTCTTTTGACTTGTTGGAAATCAGAAGGGTTTAGACTTCGTGTTCACCGCAAAAGATGACCTGATGGCACAAGCCTTGTTTCCCATATTAAAAGCTCTATTCATGCTGCCCTGAAGCTACCTAAATACGTCTATTTCTGACTGGCCTCTAGTCACTGTAGTTACACTCTGGACGAAAAGGTTTCTCTAACGAAGCACGATGCTTCCATAGCATGGGTGGTAGCTCATCCCGTCAGGCTCTAGAGCTAAAGGGAAACTTGACGTCAGTACTTGCCTCACGCTAAGGCCTGAAGAGCCCTGCTGAAGCGAAAGCGTGTTGCAGTTTACATTAGCTCGTATTCGCAGTTCTGCTTTACTTTAACGTTTCTACGGTTTTCCAGACTCTTTGGACCCTCGTGTGGGCACCCCATTGCCTACCAATACAGTGAGTACCAGCAGGCCGTACTGCCCTTCTAAGAAACATCCAGGCCGTAAGCCTTTCCAAGTCCCTCTATGTGTTCAGAGAGTAGGGCAATACACTGCACCCTTCCTTGGGAACGCTAGATGTCCTCAGCACACCAACAGCTCCAGGGATTCTGTTCTCTCACGTCCTACATGCCATGGAAGTCTGCCTCATTGTCCTCATTTGAGCTGCACTTAGCAACACAATCTGCTTCACCTCTGTTCTAGGAACTCACACCCAAGGACCCCATACCTACAGTAGAAACGAGGCTTGCATTCCTACTGCAACGAAACCACTGTTTCCTGTTACACTGCAGGATTTTGAATAGGCTAAGGACCGATAGCCTACTCAAAGTGTTCCAAGGATGAGTGAGTTCGCTACATGCAGAACACTTTGGGAAGTAATGTTGATTCAGGCAAGGGAACAGGGTGTAGCTAGAGTCTCTTTTGACTTGTTGGAAATCAGAAGGGTTTAGACTTCGTGTTCACCGCAAAAGATGACCTGATGGCACAAGCCTTGTTTCCCATATTAAAAGCTCTATTCATGCTGCCCTGAAGCTACCTAAATACGTCTATTTCTGACTGGCCTCTAGTCACTGTAGTTACACTCTGGACGAAAAGGTTTCTCTAACGAAGCACGATGCTTCCATAGCATGGGTGGTAGCTCATCCCGTCAGGCTCTAGAGCTAAAGGGAAACTTGACGTCAGTACTTGCCTCACGCTAAGGCCTGAAGAGCCCTGCTGAAGCGAAAGCGTGTTGCAGTTTACATTAGCTCGTATTCGCAGTTCTGCTTTACTTTAACGTTTCTACACATTTCCAGACACCTAGGAACCTCGTGTGGGCACCCCATTGCCTACAAATACAGTGAGTAGCAGCAGGCTCCACTGCCCTTCAAAGAAACATCCAGGCCGTAAGCCTTTCCAAGTCACTCTATGTATTCAGAGACTAGGGCAATACACTGCACCCTTCCTTGGGAACGCTAGATGTCCTCAGCACACCAACAGCTCCAGGGATTCTGTTCTCTCACGTCCTACATGCCATGGAAGTCTGCCTCATTGTCCTCATTTGAGCTGCACTTAGCAACACAATCTGCTTCACCTCTGTTCTAGGAACTCACACCCAAGGACCCCATACCTACAGTAGAAACGAGGCTTGCATTCCTACTGCAACGAAACCACTGTTTCCTGTTACACTGCAGGATTTTGAATAGGCTAAGGACCGATAGCCTACTCAAAGTGTTCCAAGGATGAGTGAGTTCGCTACATGCAGAACACTTTGGGAAGTAATGTTGATTCAGGCAAGGGAACAGGGTGTAGCTAGAGTCTCTTTTGACTTGTTGGAAATCAGAAGGGTTTAGACTTCGTGTTCACCGCAAAAGATGACCTGATGGCACAAGCCTTGTTTCCCATATTAAAAGCTCTATTCATGCTGCCCTGAAGCTACCTAAATACGTCTATTTCTGACTGGCCTCTAGTCACTGTAGTTACACTCTGGACGAAAAGGTTTCTCTAACGAAGCACGATGCTTCCATAGCATGGGTGGTAGCTCATCCCGTCAGGCTCTAGAGCTAAAGGGAAACTTGACGTCAGTACTTGCCTCACGCTAAGGCCTGAAGAGCCCTGCTGAAGCGAAAGCGTGTTGCAGTTTACATTAGCTCGTATTCGCAGTTCTGCTTTACTTTAACGTTTCTACGGTTTTCCAGACTCTTTGGACCCTCGTGTGGGCACCCCATTGCCTACCAATACAGTGAGTACCAGCAGGCCGTACTGCCCTTCTAAGAAACATCCAGGCCGTAAGCCTTTCCAAGTCCCTCTATGTGTTCAGAGAGTAGGGCAATACACTGCACCCTTCCTTGGGAAAGCTAGATGTCCTCAGCACACCAACAGCTCCAGGGATTCTGTTCTCTCACGTCCTACATGCCATGGAGTCTGCCTCATTGTCCGATTTTGAGCTGCTCTTAGAAACACAATCTGCTTCGCCTTTCTTCCAGGAACTCACACCCAAGGACCCCATACCTACAGTAGAAAGGAGGCTTGCATCCTACTGCAACGAAACCACAGTTTTCCTGTTACACTGCAGGATTTTAGAATAGGCTTTAGCCTATTCTAGCCCGATAGCCTACATAGAGCATTTCAAATTTGAGGGACTTCGCTACATGGAGAACACTTTGTGAAGAAAAGTTGATTCAGGCAAGGGACCAGGGTAGAGCTAGAGTCTCTTTTGACTTGTTAGAAATCAGAAGACTTCAGGCTGATTGTTCACCTGCAAAGAAGACCTGATGGCACAAGCCTTGCTTTCCCATATTAAAAGCTCTTAGTCATGCTGCCCTGAAGCTACCTAAATAACTCTCTTTTTGACTGGCCTCTAGTCACTGTAGTTAGCCCTCTGGAACAAAAAGCAGTTTTCTCTAAAGAAACACGGTGCTTCCATAGTATGGGTGGGAGCTCATCCCGGCAGGCTCTAGAGCTAAAGGGAAACTTGACGTGAGTACTTGCCTCACGCTAAGGCCTGAAAAGCCCTGCTGAAGCGAAAGCGTGTTGCAGTTTCCATTAGCTAGTATTCGCAGTTCTGCTTTACTTTAACGTTTCTCCGCTTTTCCAGACACTTAGGACCCTCGTGTGGGCACCCCACTGCCTACAAATACAGTGAGTACCAGCAGGTTCCACTGCCCTTCTAAGAAACTTCCAGGCCGTAAGTCTTTCCAAGTCACTCTGCATTCAGAGAGCAGGGCAATACACTGCACCCTTCCTTGGGAAAGCTAGATGTCCTCAGCACACCAACAGCTCCAGGGATTCTGTTCTCTCACGTCCTACATGCCATGGAAGTCTGCCTCATTGTCCTCATTTGAGCTGCACTTAGCAACACAATCTGATTCGCCTTTCTTCTAGGAACTCACACTCAAGGACCCCATACCTACAGGAGAAAGGAGGCTTGCGTTCTTTCTGCAACCAAAGCACAGTTGTTCCTGTTACCCTGCAGGATTTTAGAATAGCCTAAGGACCGATAGCCTACATAGAGCATTTCAAATTTGAGGCAGTTCGCTACATGTAGAACACTTTGTGAAGAAAAGTTGATTCAGGCAAGGGACAAGGGTAGAGCTAGAGTCTCTTTTGACTTGTTAGAAATCAGAAGGCTTCAGGCTGATGGTTCACCGGCAAAGAAACCTGATGGCACGAGACTTGCTTTCCCTTCTTAAAAGCTCTTAGTCATGCTGCCCTGAAGCTACCTAAATAACTCTCTTTTTGACTGGCCTCTAGTCACTGTAGTTAGCCCTCTGGAACAAAAAGCAGTTTTCTCTAAGGAAACACGGTGCTTCCATAGTATGGGTGGGAGCTCATCTTATCAGGCTCTAGAGCTAAAGGGAAACTTGACGTGAGTACTTGCCTCACCCTAAGGCCTGAGGAGCCCTGCTGAAGCGAAAGCGTGTTGCAGTTTGCATCAGCTCGTATTCGAAGTTCTGCTTTACTTTAACGTTTCTACACATTTCCAGACACTTAGGAACCTCGTGTGGGCACCCCATTGCCTACAAATACAGTGAGTAGCAGCAGGCTCCACTGCCCTTCAAAGAAACATCCAGGCCGTAAGCCTTTCCAAGTCACTCTATGTATTCAGAGACTAGGGCAATACACTGCACCCTTCCTTGGGAACGCTAGATGTCCTCAGCACACCAACAGCTCCAGGGATTCTGTTCTCTCACGTCCTACATGCCATGGAAGTCTGCCTCATTGTCCTCATTTGAGCTGCACTTAGCAACACAATCTGCTTCACCTCTGTTCTAGGAACTCACACCCAAGGACCCCATACCTACAGTAGAAACGAGGCTTGCATTCCTACTGCAACGAAACCACTGTTTCCTGTTACACTGCAGGATTTTGAATAGGCTAAGGACCGATAGCCTACTCAAAGTGTTCCAAGGATGAGTGAGTTCGCTACATGCAGAACACTTTGGGAAGTAATGTTGATTCAGGCAAGGGAACAGGGTGTAGCTAGAGTCTCTTTTGACTTGTTGGAAATCAGAAGGGTTTAGACTTCGTGTTCACCGCAAAAGATGACCTGATGGCACAAGCCTTGTTTCCCATATTAAAAGCTCTATTCATGCTGCCCTGAAGCTACCTAAATACGTCTATTTCTGACTGGCCTCTAGTCACTGTAGTTACACTCTGGACGAAAAGGTTTCTCTAACGAAGCACGATGCTTCCATAGCATGGGTGGTAGCTCATCCCGTCAGGCTCTAGAGCTAAAGGGAAACTTGACGTCAGTACTTGCCTCACGCTAAGGCCTGAAGAGCCCTGCTGAAGCGAAAGCGTGTTGCAGTTTACATTAGCTCGTATTCGCAGTTCTGCTTTACTTTAACGTTTCTACGGTTTTCCAGACTCTTTGGACCCTCGTGTGGGCACCCCATTGCCTACCAATACAGTGAGTACCAGCAGGCCGTACTGCCCTTCTAAGAAACATCCAGGCCGTAAGCCTTTCCAAGTCCCTCTATGTGTTCAGAGAGTAGGGCAATACACTGCACCCTTCCTTGGGAAAGCTAGATGTCCTCAGCACACCAACAGCTCCAGGGATTCTGTTCTCTCACGTCCTACATGCCATGGAAGTCTGCCTCATTGTCCTCATTTGAGCTGCACTTAGCAACACAATCTGATTCGCCTTTCTTCTAGGAACTCACACTCAAGGACCCCATACCTACAGGAGAAAGGAGGCTTGCGTTCCTTCTGCAACCAAAGCACAGTTGTTCCTGTTACCCTGCAGGATTTTAGAATAGCCTAAGGACCGATAGCCTACATAGAGCATTTCAAATTTGAGGCAGTTCGCTACATGTAGAACACTTTGTGAAGAAAAGTTGATTCAGGCAAGGGACAAGGGTAGAGCTAGAGTCTCTTTTGACTTGTTAGAAATCAGAAGGCTTCAGGCTGATGGTTCACCGGCAAAGAAACCTGATGGCACGAGCCTTGCTTTCCCTTCTTAAAAGCTCTTAGTCATGCTGCCCTGAAGCTACCTAAATAACTCTCTTTTTGACTGGCCTCTAGTCACTGTAGTTAGCCCTCTGGAACAAAAAGCAGTTTTCTCTAAGGAAACACGGTGCTTCCATAGTATGGGTGGGAGCTCATCTTATCAGGCTCTAGAGCTAAAGGGAAACTTGACGTGAGTACTTGCCTCACGCTAAGGCCTGAGGAGCCCTGCTGAAGCGAAAGCGTGTTGCAGTTTGCATCAGCTCGTATTCGAAGTTCTGCTTTACTTTAACGTTTCTACACATTTCCAGACACCTAGGAACCTCGTGTGGGCACCCCATTGCCTACAAATACAGTGAGTAGCAGCAGGCTCCACTGCCCTTCAAAGAAACATCCAGGCCGTAAGCCTTTCCAAGTCACTCTATGTATTCAGAGACTAGGGCAATACACTGCACCCTTCCTTGGGAACGCTAGATGTCCTCAGCACACCAACAGCTCCAGGGATTCTGTTCTCTCACGTCCTACATGCCATGGAAGTCTGCCTCATTGTCCTCATTTGAGCTGCACTTAGCAACACAATCTGCTTCACCTCTGTTCTAGGAACTCACACCCAAGGACCCCATACCTACAGTAGAAACGAGGCTTGCATTCCTACTGCAACGAAACCACTGTTTCCTGTTACACTGCAGGATTTTGAATAGGCTAAGGACCGATAGCCTACTCAAAGTGTTCCAAGGATGAGTGAGTTCGCTACATGCAGAACACTTTGGGAAGTAATGTTGATTCAGGCAAGGGAACAGGGTGTAGCTAGAGTCTCTTTTGACTTGTTGGAAATCAGAAGGGTTTAGACTTCGTGTTCACCGCAAAAGATGACCTGATGGCACAAGCCTTGTTTCCCATATTAAAAGCTCTATTCAGGCTGCCCTGAAGCTACCTAAATACGTCTATTTCTGACTGGCCTCTAGTCACTGTAGTTACACTCTGGACGAAAAGGTTTCTCTAACGAAGCACGATGCTTCCATAGCATGGGTGGTAGCTCATCCCGTCAGGCTCTAGAGCTAAAGGGAAACTTGACGTCAGTACTTGCCTCACGCTAAGGCCTGAAGAGCCCTGCTGAAGCGAAAGCGTGTTGCAGTTTACATTAGCTCGTATTCGCAGTTCTGCTTTACTTTAACGTTTCTACGGTTTTCCAGACTCTTTGGACCCTCGTGTGGGCACCCCATTGCCTACCAATACAGTGAGTACCAGCAGGCCGTACTGCCCTTCTAAGAAACATCCAGGCCGTAAGCCTTTCCAAGTCCCTCTATGTGTTCAGAGAGTAGGGCAATACACTGCACCCTTCCTTGGGAAAGCTAGATGTCCTCAGCACACCAACAGCTCCAGGGATTCTGTTCTCTCACGTCCTACATGCCATGGAGTCTGCCTCATTGTCCGATTTTGAGCTGCTCTTAGAAACACAATCTGCTTCGCCTTTCTTCCAGGAACTCACACCCAAGGACCCCATACCTACAGTAGAAAGGAGGCTTGCATCCTACTGCAACGAAGCCACAGTTTTCCTGTTACACTGCAGGATTTTAGAATAGGCTTTAGCCTATTCTAGCCCTATAGCCTACATAGAGCATTTCAAATTTGAGGGAGTTCGCTATATGTAGAACACTTTGTGAAGAAAAGTTGATTCAGGCAAGGGACCAGGGTAGAGCTAGAGTCTCTTTTGACTTGTTAGAAATCAGAAGACTTCAGGCTGATTGTTCACCGGCAAAGAAGACCTGATGGCACAAGCCTTGCTTTCCCATATTAAAAGCTCTTAGTCATGCTGCCCTGAAGCTACCTAAATAACTCTCTTTTTGACTGGCCTCTAGTCACTGTAGTTAGCCCTCTGGAACAAAAAGCAGTTTTCTCTAAAGAAACACGGTGCTTCCATAGTATGGGTGGGAGCTCATCCTGTCAGGCTCTAGAGCTAAAGGGAAACTTGACGTGAGTACTTGCCTCACGCTAAGGCCTGAAAAGCCCTGCTGAAGCGAAAGCGTGTTGCAGTTTCCATTAGCTAGTATTCGCAGTTCTGCTTTACTTTAACGTTTCTCCGCTTTTCCAGACACTTAGGACCCTCGTGTGGGCACCCCACTGCCTACAAATACAGTGAGTACCAGCAGGTTCCACTGCCCTTCTAAGAAACTTCCAGGCCGTAAGTCTTTCCAAGTCACTCTGCATTCAGAGAGCAGGGCAATACACTGCACCCTTCCTTGGGAAAGCTAGATGTCCTCAGCACACCAACAGCTCCAGGGATTCTGTTCTCTCACGTCCTACATGCCATGGAAGTCTGCCTCATTGTCCTCATTTGAGCTGCACTTAGCAACACAATCTGATTCGCCTTTCTTCTAGGAACTCACACTCAAGGACCCCATACCTACAGGAGAAAGGAGGCTTGCGTTCCTTCTGCAACCAAAGCACAGTTGTTCCTGTTACCCTGCAGGATTTTAGAATAGCCTAAGGACCGATAGCCTACATAGAGCATTTCAAATTTGAGGCAGTTCGCTACATGTAGAACACTTTGTGAAGAAAAGTTGATTCAGGCAAGGGACAAGGGTAGAGCTAGAGTCTCTTTTGACTTGTTAGAAATCAGAAGGCTTCAGGCTGATGGTTCACCGGCAAAGAAACCTGATGGCACGAGCCTTGCTTTCCCTTCTTAAAAGCTCTTAGTCATGCTGCCCTGAAGCTACCTAAATAACTCTCTTTTTGACTGGCCTCTAGTCACTGTAGTTAGCCCTCTGGAACAAAAAGCAGTTTTCTCTAAGGAAACACGGTGCTTCCATAGTATGGGTGGGAGCTCATCTTATCAGGCTCTAGAGCTAAAGGGAAACTTGACGTGAGTACTTGCCTCACGCTAAGGCCTGAGGAGCCCTGCTGAAGCGAAAGCGTGTTGCAGTTTGCATCAGCTCGTATTCGAAGTTCTGCTTTACTTTAACGTTTCTACACATTTCCAGACACCTAGGAACCTCGTGTGGGCACCCCATTGCCTACAAATACAGTGAGTAGCAGCAGGCTCCACTGCCCTTCAAAGAAACATCCAGGCCGTAAGCCTTTCCAAGTCACTCTATGTATTCAGAGACTAGGGCAATACACTGCACCCTTCCTTGGGAACGCTAGATGTCCTCAGCACACCAACAGCTCCAGGGATTCTGTTCTCTCACGTCCTACATGCCATGGAAGTCTGCCTCATTGTCCTCATTTGAGCTGCACTTAGCAACACAATCTGCTTCACCTCTGTTCTAGGAACTCACACCCAAGGACCCCATACCTACAGTAGAAACGAGGCTTGCATTCCTACTGCAACGAAACCACTGTTTCCTGTTACACTGCAGGATTTTGAATAGGCTAAGGACCGATAGCCTACTCAAAGTGTTCCAAGGATGAGTGAGTTCGCTACATGCAGAACACTTTGGGAAGTAATGTTGATTCAGGCAAGGGAACAGGGTGTAGCTAGAGTCTCTTTTGACTTGTTGGAAATCAGAAGGGTTTAGACTTCGTGTTCACCGCAAAAGATGACCTGATGGCACAAGCCTTGTTTCCCATATTAAAAGCTCTATTCAGGCTGCCCTGAAGCTACCTAAATACGTCTATTTCTGACTGGCCTCTAGTCACTGTAGTTACACTCTGGACGAAAAGGTTTCTCTAACGAAGCACGATGCTTCCATAGCATGGGTGGTAGCTCATCCCGTCAGGCTCTAGAGCTAAAGGGAAACTTGACGTCAGTACTTGCCTCACGCTAAGGCCTGAAGAGCCCTGCTGAAGCGAAAGCGTGTTGCAGTTTACATTAGCTCGTATTCGCAGTTCTGCTTTACTTTAACGTTTCTACGGTTTTCCAGACTCTTTGGACCCTCGTGTGGGCACCCCATTGCCTACCAATACAGTGAGTACCAGCAGGCCGTACTGCCCTTCTAAGAAACATCCAGGCCGTAAGCCTTTCCAAGTCCCTCTATGTGTTCAGAGAGTAGGGCAATACACTGCACCCTTCCTTGGGAAAGCTAGATGTCCTCAGCACACCAACAGCTCCAGGGATTCTGTTCTCTCACGTCCTACATGCCATGGAGTCTGCCTCATTGTCCGATTTTGAGCTGCTCTTAGAAACACAATCTGCTTCGCCTTTCTTCCAGGAACTCACACCCAAGGACCCCATACCTACAGTAGAAAGGAGGCTTGCATCCTACTGCAACGAAACCACAGTTTTCCTGTTACACTGCAGGATTTTAGAATAGGCTTTAGCCTATTCTAGCCCGATAGCCTACATAGAGCATTTCAAATTTGAGGGAGTTCGCTACATGGAGAACACTTTGTGAAGAAAAGTTGATTCAGGCAAGGGACCAGGGTAGAGCTAGAGTCTCTTTTGACTTGTTAGAAATCAGAAGACTTCAGGCTGATTGTTCACCTGCAAAGAAGACCTGATGGCACAAGCCTTGCTTTCCCATATTAAAAGCTCTTAGTCATGCTGCCCTGAAGCTACCTAAATAACTCTCTTTTTGACTGGCCTCTAGTCACTGTAGTTAGCCCTCTGGAACAAAAAGCAGTTTTCTCTAAAGAAACACGGTGCTTCCATAGTATGGGTGGGAGCTCATCCTGTCAGGCTCTAGAGCTAAAGGGAAACTTGACGTGAGTACTTGCCTCACGCTAAGGCCTGAAAAGCCCTGCTGAAGCGAAAGCGTGTTGCAGTTTCCATTAGCTAGTATTCGCAGTTCTGCTTTACTTTAACGTTTCTCCGCTTTTCCAGACACTTAGGACCCTCGTGTGGGCACCCCACTGCCTACAAATACAGTGAGTACCAGCAGGTTCCACTGCCCTTCTAAGAAACTTCCAGGCCGTAAGTCTTTCCAAGTCACTCTGCATTCAGAGAGCAGGGCAATACACTGCACCCTTCCTTGGGAAAGCTAGATGTCCTCAGCACACCAACAGCTCCAGGGATTCTGTTCTCTCACGTCCTACATGCCATGGAAGTCTGCCTCATTGTCCTCATTTGAGCTGCACTTAGCAACACAATCTGATTCGCCTTTCTTCTAGGAACTCACACTCAAGGACCCCATACCTACAGGAGAAAGGAGGCTTGCGTTCTTTCTGCAACCAAAGCACAGTTGTTCCTGTTACCCTGCAGGATTTTAGAATAGCCTAAGGACCGATAGCCTACATAGAGCATTTCAAATTTGAGGCAGTTCGCTACATGTAGAACACTTTGTGAAGAAAAGTTGATTCAGGCAAGGGACAAGGGTAGAGCTAGAGTCTCTTTTGACTTGTTAGAAATCAGAAGGCTTCAGGCTGATGGTTCACCGGCAAAGAAACCTGATGGCACGAGCCTTGCTTTCCCTTCTTAAAAGCTCTTAGTCATGCTGCCCTGAAGCTACCTAAATAACTCTCTTTTTGACTGGCCTCTAGTCACTGTAGTTAGCCCTCTGGAACAAAAAGCAGTTTTCTCTAAGGAAACACGGTGCTTCCATAGTATGGGTGGGAGCTCATCTTATCAGGCTCTAGAGCTAAAGGGAAACTTGACGTGAGTACTTGCCTCACGCTAAGGCCTGAGGAGCCCTGCTGAAGCGAAAGCGTGTTGCAGTTTGCATCAGCTCGTATTCGAAGTTCTGCTTTACTTTAACGTTTCTACACATTTCCAGACACTTAGGAACCTCGTGTGGGCACCCCATTGCCTACAAATACAGTGAGTAGCAGCAGGCTCCACTGCCCTTCAAAGAAACATCCAGGCCGTAAGCCTTTCCAAGTCACTCTATGTATTCAGAGACTAGGGCAATACACTGCACCCTTCCTTGGGAACGCTAGATGTCCTCAGCACACCAACAGCTCCAGGGATTCTGTTCTCTCACGTCCTACATGCCATGGAAGTCTGCCTCATTGTCCTCATTTGAGCTGCACTTAGCAACACAATCTGCTTCACCTCTGTTCTAGGAACTCACACCCAAGGACCCCATACCTACAGTAGAAACGAGGCTTGCATTCCTACTGCAACGAAACCACTGTTTCCTGTTACACTGCAGGATTTTGAATAGGCTAAGGACCGATAGCCTACTCAAAGTGTTCCAAGGATGAGTGAGTTCGCTACATGCAGAACACTTTGGGAAGTAATGTTGATTCAGGCAAGGGAACAGGGTGTAGCTAGAGTCTCTTTTGACTTGTTGGAAATCAGAAGGGTTTAGACTTCGTGTTCACCGCAAAAGATGACCTGATGGCACAAGCCTTGTTTCCCATATTAAAAGCTCTATTCAGGCTGCCCTGAAGCTACCTAAATACGTCTATTTCTGACTGGCCTCTAGTCACTGTAGTTACACTCTGGACGAAAAGGTTTCTCTAACGAAGCACGATGCTTCCATAGCATGGGTGGTAGCTCATCCCGTCAGGCTCTAGAGCTAAAGGGAAACTTGACGTCAGTACTTGCCTCACGCTAAGGCCTGAAGAGCCCTGCTGAAGCGAAAGCGTGTTGCAGTTTACATTAGCTCGTATTCGCAGTTCTGCTTTACTTTAACGTTTCTACGGTTTTCCAGACTCTTTGGACCCTCGTGTGGGCACCCCATTGCCTACCAATACAGTGAGTACCAGCAGGCCGTACTGCCCTTCTAAGAAACATCCAGGCCGTAAGCCTTTCCAAGTCCCTCTATGTGTTCAGAGAGTAGGGCAATACACTGCACCCTTCCTTGGGAAAGCTAGATGTCCTCAGCACACCAACAGCTCCAGGGATTCTGTTCTCTCACGTCCTACATGCCATGGAAGTCTGCCTCATTGTCCTCATTTGAGCTGCACTTAGCAACACAATCTGATTCGCCTTTCTTCTAGGAACTCACACTCAAGGACCCCATACCTACAGGAGAAAGGAGGCTTGCGTTCCTTCTGCAACCAAAGCACAGTTGTTCCTGTTACCCTGCAGGATTTTAGAATAGCCTAAGGACCGATAGCCTACATAGAGCATTTCAAATTTGAGGCAGTTCGCTACATGTAGAACACTTTGTGAAGAAAAGTTGATTCAGGCAAGGGACAAGGGTAGAGCTAGAGTCTCTTTTGACTTGTTAGAAATCAGAAGGCTTCAGGCTGATGGTTCACCGGCAAAGAAACCTGATGGCACGAGCCTTGCTTTCCCTTCTTAAAAGCTCTTAGTCATGCTGCCCTGAAGCTACCTAAATAACTCTCTTTTTGACTGGCCTCTAGTCACTGTAGTTAGCCCTCTGGAACAAAAAGCAGTTTTCTCTAAGGAAACACGGTGCTTCCATAGTATGGGTGGGAGCTCATCTTATCAGGCTCTAGAGCTAAAGGGAAACTTGACGTGAGTACTTGCCTCACGCTAAGGCCTGAGGAGCCCTGCTGAAGCGAAAGCGTGTTGCAGTTTGCATCAGCTCGTATTCGAAGTTCTGCTTTACTTTAACGTTTCTACACATTTCCAGACACCTAGGAACCTCGTGTGGGCACCCCATTGCCTACAAATACAGTGAGTAGCAGCAGGCTCCACTGCCCTTCAAAGAAACATCCAGGCCGTAAGCCTTTCCAAGTCACTCTATGTATTCAGAGACTAGGGCAATACACTGCACCCTTCCTTGGGAACGCTAGATGTCCTCAGCACACCAACAGCTCCAGGGATTCTGTTCTCTCACGTCCTACATGCCATGGAAGTCTGCCTTATTGTCCTCATTTGAGCTGCACTTAGCAACACAATCTGCTTCACCTCTGTTCTAGGAACTCACACCCAAGGACCCCATACCTACAGTAGAAACGAGGCTTGCATTCCTACTGCAATGAAACCACTCTTTCCTGTTACACTGCAGGATTTTGAATAGGCTAAGGACCGATAGCCTACTCAAAGTGTTCCAAGGATGAGTGAGTTCGCTACATGCAGAACACTTTGGGAAGTAATGTTGATTCAGGCAAGGGAACAGGGTGTAGCTAGAGTCTCTTTTGACTTGTTGGAAATCAGAAGGGTTTAGACTTCGTGTTCACCGCAAAAGATGACCTGATGGCACAAGCCTTGTTTCCCATATTAAAAGCTCTATTCAGGCTGCCCTGAAGCTACCTAAATACGTCTATTTCTGACTGGCCTCTAGTCACTGTAGTTACACTCTGGACGAAAAGGTTTCTCTAACGAAGCACGATGCTTCCATAGCATGGGTGGTAGCTCATCCCGTCAGGCTCTAGAGCTAAAGGGAAACTTGACGTCAGTACTTGCCTCACGCTAAGGCCTGAAGAGCCCTGCTGAAGCGAAAGCGTGTTGCAGTTTACATTAGCTCGTATTCGCAGTTCTGCTTTACTTTAACGTTTCTACGGTTTTCCAGACTCTTTGGACCCTCGTGTGGGCACCCCATTGCCTACCAATACAGTGAGTACCAGCAGGCCGTACTGCCCTTCTAAGAAACATCCAGGCCGTAAGCCTTTCCAAGTCCCTCTATGTGTTCAGAGAGTAGGGCAATACACTGCACCCTTCCTTGGGAAAGCTAGATGTCCTCAGCACACCAACAGCTCCAGGGATTCTGTTCTCTCACGTCCTACATGCCATGGAGTCTGCCTCATTGTCCGATTTTGAGCTGCTCTTAGAAACACAATCTGCTTCGCCTTTCTTCCAGGAACTCACACCCAAGGACCCCATACCTACAGTAGAAAGGAGGCTTGCATCCTACTGCAACGAAACCACAGTTTTCCTGTTACACTGCAGGATTTTAGAATAGGCTTTAGCCTATTCTAGCCCGATAGCCTACATAGAGCATTTCAAATTTGAGGGAGTTCGCTACATGGAGAACACTTTGTGAAGAAAAGTTGATTCAGGCAAGGGACCAGGGTAGAGCTAGAGTCTCTTTTGACTTGTTAGAAATCAGAAGACTTCAGGCTGATTGTTCACCTGCAAAGAAGACCTGATGGCACAAGCCTTGCTTTCCCATATTAAAAGCTCTTAGTCATGCTGCCCTGAAGCTACCTAAATAACTCTCTTTTTGACTGGCCTCTAGTCACTGTAGTTAGCCCTCTGGAACAAAAAGCAGTTTTCTCTAAAGAAACACGGTGCTTCCATAGTATGGGTGGGAGCTCATCCCGGCAGGCTCTAGAGCTAAAGGGAAACTTGACGTGAGTACTTGCCTCACGCTAAGGCCTGAAAAGCCCTGCTGAAGCGAAAGCGTGTTGCAGTTTCCATTAGCTAGTATTCGCAGTTCTGCTTTACTTTAACGTTTCTCCGCTTTTCCAGACACTTAGGACCCTCGTGTGGGCACCCCATTGCCTACAAATACAGTGAGTAGCAGCAGGCTCCACTGCCCTTCAAAGAAACATCCAGGCCGTAAGCCTTTCCAAGTCACTCTATGTATTCAGAGACTAGGGCAATACACTGCACCCTTCCTTGGGAACGCTAGATGTCCTCAGCACACCAACAGCTCCAGGGATTCTGTTCTCTCACGTCCTACATGCCATGGAAGTCTGCCTCATTGTCCTCATTTGAGCTGCACTTAGCAACACAATCTGCTTCACCTCTGTTCTAGGAACTCACACCCAAGGACCCCATACCTACAGTAGAAACGAGGCTTGCATTCCTACTGCAACGAAACCACTGTTTCCTGTTACCCTGCAGGATTTTGAATAGGCTAAGGACCGATAGCCTACTCAAAGTGTTCCAAGGATGAGTGAGTTCGCTACATGCAGAACACTTTGGGAAGTAATGTTGATTCAGGCAAGGGAACAGGGTGTAGCTAGAGTCTCTTTTGACTTGTTGGAAATCAGAAGGGTTTAGACTTCGTGTTCACCGCAAAAGATGACCTGATGGCACAAGCCTTGTTTCCCATATTAAAAGCTCTATTCAGGCTGCCCTGAAGCTACCTAAATACGTCTATTTCTGACTGGCCTCTAGTCACTGTAGTTACACTCTGGACGAAAAGGTTTCTCTAACGAAGCACGATGCTTCCATAGCATGGGTGGTAGCTCATCCCGTCAGGCTCTAGAGCTAAAGGGAAACTTGACGTCAGTACTTGCCTCACGCTAAGGCCTGAAGAGCCCTGCTGAAGCGAAAGCGTGTTGCAGTTTACATTAGCTCGTATTCGCAGTTCTGCTTTACTTTAACGTTTCTACGGTTTTCCAGACTCTTTGGACCCTCGTGTGGGCACCCCATTGCCTACCAATACAGTGAGTACCAGCAGGCCGTACTGCCCTTCTAAGAAACATCCAGGCCGTAAGCCTTTCCAAGTCCCTCTATGTGTTCAGAGAGTAGGGCAATACACTGCACCCTTCCTTGGGAAAGCTAGATGTCCTCAGCACACCAACAGCTCCAGGGATTCTGTTCTCTCACGTCCTACATGCCATGGAGTCTGCCTCATTGTCCGATTTTGAGCTGCTCTTAGAAACACAATCTGCTTCGCCTTTCTTCCAGGAACTCACACCCAAGGACCCCATACCTACAGTAGAAAGGAGGCTTGCATCCTACTGCAACGAAGCCACAGTTTTCCTGTTACACTGCAGGATTTTAGAATAGGCTTTAGCCTATTCTAGCCCTATAGCCTACATAGAGCATTTCAAATTTGAGGGAGTTCGCTATATGTAGAACACTTTGTGAAGAAAAGTTGATTCAGGCAAGGGACCAGGGTAGAGCTAGAGTCTCTTTTGACTTGTTAGAAATCAGAAGACTTCAGGCTGATTGTTCACCGGCAAAGAAGACCTGATGGCACAAGCCTTGCTTTCCCATATTAAAAGCTCTTAGTCATGCTGCCCTGAAGCTACCTAAATAACTCTCTTTTTGACTGGCCTCTAGTCACTGTAGTTAGCCCTCTGGAACAAAAAGCAGTTTTCTCTAAAGAAACACGGTGCTTCCATAGTATGGGTGGGAGCTCATCCTGTCAGGCTCTAGAGCTAAAGGGAAACTTGACGTGAGTACTTGCCTCACGCTAAGGCCTGAAAAGCCCTGCTGAAGCGAAAGCGTGTTGCAGTTTCCATTAGCTAGTATTCGCAGTTCTGCTTTACTTTAACGTTTCTCCGCTTTTCCAGACACTTAGGACCCTCGTGTGGGCACCCCACTGCCTACAAATACAGTGAGTACCAGCAGGTTCCACTGCCCTTCTAAGAAACTTCCAGGCCGTAAGTCTTTCCAAGTCACTCTGCATTCAGAGAGCAGGGCAATACACTGCACCCTTCCTTGGGAAAGCTAGATGTCCTCAGCACACCAACAGCTCCAGGGATTCTGTTCTCTCACGTCCTACATGCCATGGAAGTCTGCCTCATTGTCCTCATTTGAGCTGCACTTAGCAACACAATCTGATTCGCCTTTCTTCTAGGAACTCACACTCAAGGACCCCATACCTACAGGAGAAAGGAGGCTTGCGTTCTTTCTGCAACCAAAGCACAGTTGTTCCTGTTACCCTGCAGGATTTTAGAATAGCCTAAGGACCGATAGCCTACATAGAGCATTTCAAATTTGAGGCAGTTCGCTACATGTAGAACACTTTGTGAAGAAAAGTTGATTCAGGCAAGGGACAAGGGTAGAGCTAGAGTCTCTTTTGACTTGTTAGAAATCAGAAGGCTTCAGGCTGATGGTTCACCGGCAAAGAAACCTGATGGCACGAGACTTGCTTTCCCTTCTTAAAAGCTCTTAGTCATGCTGCCCTGAAGCTACCTAAATAACTCTCTTTTTGACTGGCCTCTAGTCACTGTAGTTAGCCCTCTGGAACAAAAAGCAGTTTTCTCTAAGGAAACACGGTGCTTCCATAGTATGGGTGGGAGCTCATCTTATCAGGCTCTAGAGCTAAAGGGAAACTTGACGTGAGTACTTGCCTCACCCTAAGGCCTGAGGAGCCCTGCTGAAGCGAAAGCGTGTTGCAGTTTGCATCAGCTCGTATTCGAAGTTCTGCTTTACTTTAACGTTTCTACACATTTCCAGACACTTAGGAACCTCGTGTGGGCACCCCATTGCCTACAAATACAGTGAGTAGCAGCAGGCTCCACTGCCCTTCAAAGAAACATCCAGGCCGTAAGCCTTTCCAAGTCACTCTATGTATTCAGAGACTAGGGCAATACACTGCACCCTTCCTTGGGAACGCTAGATGTCCTCAGCACACCAACAGCTCCAGGGATTCTGTTCTCTCACGTCCTACATGCCATGGAAGTCTGCCTCATTGTCCTCATTTGAGCTGCACTTAGCAACACAATCTGCTTCACCTCTGTTCTAGGAACTCACACCCAAGGACCCCATACCTACAGTAGAAACGAGGCTTGCATTCCTACTGCAACGAAACCACTGTTTCCTGTTACACTGCAGGATTTTGAATAGGCTAAGGAC
The DNA here is from genome assembly GCF_028564815.1 of Eubalaena glacialis. NCBI lineage: Eukaryota > Metazoa > Chordata > Mammalia > Artiodactyla > Balaenidae > Eubalaena > Eubalaena glacialis. The sequence continues at coordinate 42,049,494 of NC_083735.1, read as the reverse complement.
CGATAGCCTACTCAAAGTGTTCCAAGGATGAGTGAGTTCGCTACATGCAGAACACTTTGGGAAGTAATGTTGATTCAGGCAAGGGAACAGGGTGTAGCTAGAGTCTCTTTTGACTTGTTGGAAATCAGAAGGGTTTAGACTTCGTGTTCACCGCAAAAGATGACCTGATGGCACAAGCCTTGTTTCCCATATTAAAAGCTCTATTCATGCTGCCCTGAAGCTACCTAAATACGTCTATTTCTGACTGGCCTCTAGTCACTGTAGTTACACTCTGGACGAAAAGGTTTCTCTAACGAAGCACGATGCTTCCATAGCATGGGTGGTAGCTCATCCCGTCAGGCTCTAGAGCTAAAGGGAAACTTGACGTCAGTACTTGCCTCACGCTAAGGCCTGAAGAGCCCTGCTGAAGCGAAAGCGTGTTGCAGTTTACATTAGCTCGTATTCGCAGTTCTGCTTTACTTTAACGTTTCTACGGTTTTCCAGACTCTTTGGACCCTCGTGTGGGCACCCCATTGCCTACCAATACAGTGAGTACCAGCAGGCCGTACTGCCCTTCTAAGAAACATCCAGGCCGTAAGCCTTTCCAAGTCCCTCTATGTGTTCAGAGAGTAGGGCAATACACTGCACCCTTCCTTGGGAAAGCTAGATGTCCTCAGCACACCAACAGCTCCAGGGATTCTGTTCTCTCACGTCCTACATGCCATGGAAGTCTGCCTCATTGTCCTCATTTGAGCTGCACTTAGCAACACAATCTGATTCGCCTTTCTTCTAGGAACTCACACTCAAGGACCCCATACCTACAGGAGAAAGGAGGCTTGCGTTCCTTCTGCAACCAAAGCACAGTTGTTCCTGTTACCCTGCAGGATTTTAGAATAGCCTAAGGACCGATAGCCTACATAGAGCATTTCAAATTTGAGGCAGTTCGCTACATGTAGAACACTTTGTGAAGAAAAGTTGATTCAGGCAAGGGACAAGGGTAGAGCTAGAGTCTCTTTTGACTTGTTAGAAATCAGAAGGCTTCAGGCTGATGGTTCACCGGCAAAGAAACCTGATGGCACGAGCCTTGCTTTCCCTTCTTAAAAGCTCTTAGTCATGCTGCCCTGAAGCTACCTAAATAACTCTCTTTTTGACTGGCCTCTAGTCACTGTAGTTAGCCCTCTGGAACAAAAAGCAGTTTTCTCTAAGGAAACACGGTGCTTCCATAGTATGGGTGGGAGCTCATCTTATCAGGCTCTAGAGCTAAAGGGAAACTTGACGTGAGTACTTGCCTCACGCTAAGGCCTGAGGAGCCCTGCTGAAGCGAAAGCGTGTTGCAGTTTGCATCAGCTCGTATTCGAAGTTCTGCTTTACTTTAACGTTTCTACACATTTCCAGACACCTAGGAACCTCGTGTGGGCACCCCATTGCCTACAAATACAGTGAGTAGCAGCAGGCTCCACTGCCCTTCAAAGAAACATCCAGGCCGTAAGCCTTTCCAAGTCACTCTATGTATTCAGAGACTAGGGCAATACACTGCACCCTTCCTTGGGAACGCTAGATGTCCTCAGCACACCAACAGCTCCAGGGATTCTGTTCTCTCACGTCCTACATGCCATGGAAGTCTGCCTCATTGTCCTCATTTGAGCTGCACTTAGCAACACAATCTGCTTCACCTCTGTTCTAGGAACTCACACCCAAGGACCCCATACCTACAGTAGAAACGAGGCTTGCATTCCTACTGCAACGAAACCACTGTTTCCTGTTACACTGCAGGATTTTGAATAGGCTAAGGACCGATAGCCTACTCAAAGTGTTCCAAGGATGAGTGAGTTCGCTACATGCAGAACACTTTGGGAAGTAATGTTGATTCAGGCAAGGGAACAGGGTGTAGCTAGAGTCTCTTTTGACTTGTTGGAAATCAGAAGGGTTTAGACTTCGTGTTCACCGCAAAAGATGACCTGATGGCACAAGCCTTGTTTCCCATATTAAAAGCTCTATTCAGGCTGCCCTGAAGCTACCTAAATACGTCTATTTCTGACTGGCCTCTAGTCACTGTAGTTACACTCTGGACGAAAAGGTTTCTCTAACGAAGCACGATGCTTCCATAGCATGGGTGGTAGCTCATCCCGTCAGGCTCTAGAGCTAAAGGGAAACTTGACGTCAGTACTTGCCTCACGCTAAGGCCTGAAGAGCCCTGCTGAAGCGAAAGCGTGTTGCAGTTTACATTAGCTCGTATTCGCAGTTCTGCTTTACTTTAACGTTTCTACGGTTTTCCAGACTCTTTGGACCCTCGTGTGGGCACCCCATTGCCTACCAATACAGTGAGTACCAGCAGGCCGTACTGCCCTTCTAAGAAACATCCAGGCCGTAAGCCTTTCCAAGTCCCTCTATGTGTTCAGAGAGTAGGGCAATACACTGCACCCTTCCTTGGGAAAGCTAGATGTCCTCAGCACACCAACAGCTCCAGGGATTCTGTTCTCTCACGTCCTACATGCCATGGAGTCTGCCTCATTGTCCGATTTTGAGCTGCTCTTAGAAACACAATCTGCTTCGCCTTTCTTCCAGGAACTCACACCCAAGGACCCCATACCTACAGTAGAAAGGAGGCTTGCATCCTACTGCAACGAAGCCACAGTTTTCCTGTTACACTGCAGGATTTTAGAATAGGCTTTAGCCTATTCTAGCCCTATAGCCTACATAGAGCATTTCAAATTTGAGGGAGTTCGCTATATGTAGAACACTTTGTGAAGAAAAGTTGATTCAGGCAAGGGACCAGGGTAGAGCTAGAGTCTCTTTTGACTTGTTAGAAATCAGAAGACTTCAGGCTGATTGTTCACCGGCAAAGAAGACCTGATGGCACAAGCCTTGCTTTCCCATATTAAAAGCTCTTAGTCATGCTGCCCTGAAGCTACCTAAATAACTCTCTTTTTGACTGGCCTCTAGTCACTGTAGTTAGCCCTCTGGAACAAAAAGCAGTTTTCTCTAAAGAAACACGGTGCTTCCATAGTATGGGTGGGAGCTCATCCTGTCAGGCTCTAGAGCTAAAGGGAAACTTGACGTGAGTACTTGCCTCACGCTAAGGCCTGAAAAGCCCTGCTGAAGCGAAAGCGTGTTGCAGTTTCCATTAGCTAGTATTCGCAGTTCTGCTTTACTTTAACGTTTCTCCGCTTTTCCAGACACTTAGGACCCTCGTGTGGGCACCCCACTGCCTACAAATACAGTGAGTACCAGCAGGTTCCACTGCCCTTCTAAGAAACTTCCAGGCCGTAAGTCTTTCCAAGTCACTCTGCATTCAGAGAGCAGGGCAATACACTGCACCCTTCCTTGGGAAAGCTAGATGTCCTCAGCACACCAACAGCTCCAGGGATTCTGTTCTCTCACGTCCTACATGCCATGGAAGTCTGCCTCATTGTCCTCATTTGAGCTGCACTTAGCAACACAATCTGATTCGCCTTTCTTCTAGGAACTCACACTCAAGGACCCCATACCTACAGGAGAAAGGAGGCTTGCGTTCCTTCTGCAACCAAAGCACAGTTGTTCCTGTTACCCTGCAGGATTTTAGAATAGCCTAAGGACCGATAGCCTACATAGAGCATTTCAAATTTGAGGCAGTTCGCTACATGTAGAACACTTTGTGAAGAAAAGTTGATTCAGGCAAGGGACAAGGGTAGAGCTAGAGTCTCTTTTGACTTGTTAGAAATCAGAAGGCTTCAGGCTGATGGTTCACCGGCAAAGAAACCTGATGGCACGAGCCTTGCTTTCCCTTCTTAAAAGCTCTTAGTCATGCTGCCCTGAAGCTACCTAAATAACTCTCTTTTTGACTGGCCTCTAGTCACTGTAGTTAGCCCTCTGGAACAAAAAGCAGTTTTCTCTAAGGAAACACGGTGCTTCCATAGTATGGGTGGGAGCTCATCTTATCAGGCTCTAGAGCTAAAGGGAAACTTGACGTGAGTACTTGCCTCACGCTAAGGCCTGAGGAGCCCTGCTGAAGCGAAAGCGTGTTGCAGTTTGCATCAGCTCGTATTCGAAGTTCTGCTTTACTTTAACGTTTCTACACATTTCCAGACACCTAGGAACCTCGTGTGGGCACCCCATTGCCTACAAATACAGTGAGTAGCAGCAGGCTCCACTGCCCTTCAAAGAAACATCCAGGCCGTAAGCCTTTCCAAGTCACTCTATGTATTCAGAGACTAGGGCAATACACTGCACCCTTCCTTGGGAACGCTAGATGTCCTCAGCACACCAACAGCTCCAGGGATTCTGTTCTCTCACGTCCTACATGCCATGGAAGTCTGCCTTATTGTCCTCATTTGAGCTGCACTTAGCAACACAATCTGCTTCACCTCTGTTCTAGGAACTCACACCCAAGGACCCCATACCTACAGTAGAAACGAGGCTTGCATTCCTACTGCAATGAAACCACTCTTTCCTGTTACACTGCAGGATTTTGAATAGGCTAAGGACCGATAGCCTACTCAAAGTGTTCCAAGGATGAGTGAGTTCGCTACATGCAGAACACTTTGGGAAGTAATGTTGATTCAGGCAAGGGAACAGGGTGTAGCTAGAGTCTCTTTTGACTTGTTGGAAATCAGAAGGGTTTAGACTTCGTGTTCACCGCAAAAGATGACCTGATGGCACAAGCCTTGTTTCCCATATTAAAAGCTCTATTCAGGCTGCCCTGAAGCTACCTAAATACGTCTATTTCTGACTGGCCTCTAGTCACTGTAGTTACACTCTGGACGAAAAGGTTTCTCTAACGAAGCACGATGCTTCCATAGCATGGGTGGTAGCTCATCCCGTCAGGCTCTAGAGCTAAAGGGAAACTTGACGTCAGTACTTGCCTCACGCTAAGGCCTGAAGAGCCCTGCTGAAGCGAAAGCGTGTTGCAGTTTACATTAGCTCGTATTCGCAGTTCTGCTTTACTTTAACGTTTCTACGGTTTTCCAGACTCTTTGGACCCTCGTGTGGGCACCCCATTGCCTACCAATACAGTGAGTACCAGCAGGCCGTACTGCCCTTCTAAGAAACATCCAGGCCGTAAGCCTTTCCAAGTCCCTCTATGTGTTCAGAGAGTAGGGCAATACACTGCACCCTTCCTTGGGAAAGCTAGATGTCCTCAGCACACCAACAGCTCCAGGGATTCTGTTCTCTCACGTCCTACATGCCATGGAGTCTGCCTCATTGTCCGATTTTGAGCTGCTCTTAGAAACACAATCTGCTTCGCCTTTCTTCCAGGAACTCACACCCAAGGACCCCATACCTACAGTAGAAAGGAGGCTTGCATCCTACTGCAACGAAACCACAGTTTTCCTGTTACACTGCAGGATTTTAGAATAGGCTTTAGCCTATTCTAGCCCGATAGCCTACATAGAGCATTTCAAATTTGAGGGAGTTCGCTACATGGAGAACACTTTGTGAAGAAAAGTTGATTCAGGCAAGGGACCAGGGTAGAGCTAGAGTCTCTTTTGACTTGTTAGAAATCAGAAGACTTCAGGCTGATTGTTCACCTGCAAAGAAGACCTGATGGCACAAGCCTTGCTTTCCCATATTAAAAGCTCTTAGTCATGCTGCCCTGAAGCTACCTAAATAACTCTCTTTTTGACTGGCCTCTAGTCACTGTAGTTAGCCCTCTGGAACAAAAAGCAGTTTTCTCTAAAGAAACACGGTGCTTCCATAGTATGGGTGGGAGCTCATCCTGTCAGGCTCTAGAGCTAAAGGGAAACTTGACGTGAGTACTTGCCTCACGCTAAGGCCTGAAAAGCCCTGCTGAAGCGAAAGCGTGTTGCAGTTTCCATTAGCTAGTATTCGCAGTTCTGCTTTACTTTAACGTTTCTCCGCTTTTCCAGACACTTAGGACCCTCGTGTGGGCACCCCACTGCCTACAAATACAGTGAGTACCAGCAGGTTCCACTGCCCTTCTAAGAAACTTCCAGGCCGTAAGTCTTTCCAAGTCACTCTGCATTCAGAGAGCAGGGCAATACACTGCACCCTTCCTTGGGAAAGCTAGATGTCCTCAGCACACCAACAGCTCCAGGGATTCTGTTCTCTCACGTCCTACATGCCATGGAAGTCTGCCTCATTGTCCTCATTTGAGCTGCACTTAGCAACACAATCTGATTCGCCTTTCTTCTAGGAACTCACACTCAAGGACCCCATACCTACAGGAGAAAGGAGGCTTGCGTTCTTTCTGCAACCAAAGCACAGTTTTTCCTGTTACCCTGCAGGATTTTAGAATAGCCTAAGGACCGATAGCCTACATAGAGCATTTCAAATTTGAGGCAGTTCGCTACATGTAGAACACTTTGTGAAGAAAAGTTGATTCAGGCAAGGGACAAGGGTAGAGCTAGAGTCTCTTTTGACTTGTTAGAAATCAGAAGGCTTCAGGCTGATGGTTCACCGGCAAAGAAACCTGATGGCACGAGCCTTGCTTTCCCTTCTTAAAAGCTCTTAGTCATGCTGCCCTGAAGCTACCTAAATAACTCTCTTTTTGACTGGCCTCTAGTCACTGTAGTTAGCCCTCTGGAACAAAAAGCAGTTTTCTCTAAGGAAACACGGTGCTTCCATAGTATGGGTGGGAGCTCATCTTATCAGGCTCTAGAGCTAAAGGGAAACTTGACGTGAGTACTTGCCTCACCCTAAGGCCTGAGGAGCCCTGCTGAAGCGAAAGCGTGTTGCAGTTTGCATCAGCTCGTATTCGAAGTTCTGCTTTACTTTAACGTTTCTACACATTTCCAGACACTTAGGAACCTCGTGTGGGCACCCCATTGCCTACAAATACAGTGAGTAGCAGCAGGCTCCACTGCCCTTCAAAGAAACATCCAGGCCGTAAGCCTTTCCAAGTCACTCTATGTATTCAGAGACTAGGGCAATACACTGCACCCTTCCTTGGGAACGCTAGATGTCCTCAGCACACCAACAGCTCCAGGGATTCTGTTCTCTCACGTCCTACATGCCATGGAAGTCTGCCTCATTGTCCTCATTTGAGCTGCACTTAGCAACACAATCTGCTTCACCTCTGTTCTAGGAACTCACACCCAAGGACCCCATACCTACAGTAGAAACGAGGCTTGCATTCCTACTGCAACGAAACCACTGTTTCCTGTTACACTGCAGGATTTTGAATAGGCTAAGGACCGATAGCCTACTCAAAGTGTTCCAAGGATGAGTGAGTTCGCTACATGCAGAACACTTTGGGAAGTAATGTTGATTCAGGCAAGGGAACAGGGTGTAGCTAGAGTCTCTTTTGACTTGTTGGAAATCAGAAGGGTTTAGACTTCGTGTTCACCGCAAAAGATGACCTGATGGCACAAGCCTTGTTTCCCATATTAAAAGCTCTATTCAGGCTGCCCTGAAGCTACCTAAATACGTCTATTTCTGACTGGCCTCTAGTCACTGTAGTTACACTCTGGACGAAAAGGTTTCTCTAACGAAGCACGATGCTTCCATAGCATGGGTGGTAGCTCATCCCGTCAGGCTCTAGAGCTAAAGGGAAACTTGACGTCAGTACTTGCCTCACGCTAAGGCCTGAAGAGCCCTGCTGAAGCGAAAGCGTGTTGCAGTTTACATTAGCTCGTATTCGCAGTTCTGCTTTACTTTAACGTTTCTACGGTTTTCCAGACTCTTTGGACCCTCGTGTGGGCACCCCATTGCCTACCAATACAGTGAGTACCAGCAGGCCGTACTGCCCTTCTAAGAAACATCCAGGCCGTAAGCCTTTCCAAGTCCCTCTATGTGTTCAGAGAGTAGGGCAATACACTGCACCCTTCCTTGGGAAAGCTAGATGTCCTCAGCACACCAACAGCTCCAGGGATTCTGTTCTCTCACGTCCTACATGCCATGGAAGTCTGCCTCATTGTCCTCATTTGAGCTGCACTTAGCAACACAATCTGATTCGCCTTTCTTCTAGGAACTCACACTCAAGGACCCCATACCTACAGGAGAAAGGAGGCTTGCGTTCCTTCTGCAACCAAAGCACAGTTGTTCCTGTTACCCTGCAGGATTTTAGAATAGCCTAAGGACCGATAGCCTACATAGAGCATTTCAAATTTGAGGCAGTTCGCTACATGTAGAACACTTTGTGAAGAAAAGTTGATTCAGGCAAGGGACAAGGGTAGAGCTAGAGTCTCTTTTGACTTGTTAGAAATCAGAAGGCTTCAGGCTGATGGTTCACCGGCAAAGAAACCTGATGGCACGAGCCTTGCTTTCCCTTCTTAAAAGCTCTTAGTCATGCTGCCCTGAAGCTACCTAAATAACTCTCTTTTTGACTGGCCTCTAGTCACTGTAGTTAGCCCTCTGGAACAAAAAGCAGTTTTCTCTAAGGAAACACGGTGCTTCCATAGTATGGGTGGGAGCTCATCTTATCAGGCTCTAGAGCTAAAGGGAAACTTGACGTGAGTACTTGCCTCACGCTAAGGCCTGAGGAGCCCTGCTGAAGCGAAAGCGTGTTGCAGTTTGCATCAGCTCGTATTCGAAGTTCTGCTTTACTTTAACGTTTCTACACATTTCCAGACACCTAGGAACCTCGTGTGGGCACCCCATTGCCTACAAATACAGTGAGTAGCAGCAGGCTCCACTGCCCTTCAAAGAAACATCCAGGCCGTAAGCCTTTCCAAGTCACTCTATGTATTCAGAGACTAGGGCAATACACTGCACCCTTCCTTGGGAACGCTAGATGTCCTCAGCACACCAACAGCTCCAGGGATTCTGTTCTCTCACGTCCTACATGCCATGGAAGTCTGCCTTATTGTCCTCATTTGAGCTGCACTTAGCAACACAATCTGCTTCACCTCTGTTCTAGGAACTCACACCCAAGGACCCCATACCTACAGTAGAAACGAGGCTTGCATTCCTACTGCAATGAAACCACTCTTTCCTGTTACACTGCAGGATTTTGAATAGGCTAAGGACCGATAGCCTACTCAAAGTGTTCCAAGGATGAGTGAGTTCGCTACATGCAGAACACTTTGGGAAGTAATGTTGATTCAGGCAAGGGAACAGGGTGTAGCTAGAGTCTCTTTTGACTTGTTGGAAATCAGAAGGGTTTAGACTTCGTGTTCACCGCAAAAGATGACCTGATGGCACAAGCCTTGTTTCCCATATTAAAAGCTCTATTCAGGCTGCCCTGAAGCTACCTAAATACGTCTATTTCTGACTGGCCTCTAGTCACTGTAGTTACACTCTGGACGAAAAGGTTTCTCTAACGAAGCACGATGCTTCCATAGCATGGGTGGTAGCTCATCCCGTCAGGCTCTAGAGCTAAAGGGAAACTTGACGTCAGTACTTGCCTCACGCTAAGGCCTGAAGAGCCCTGCTGAAGCGAAAGCGTGTTGCAGTTTACATTAGCTCGTATTCGCAGTTCTGCTTTACTTTAACGTTTCTACGGTTTTCCAGACTCTTTGGACCCTCGTGTGGGCACCCCATTGCCTACCAATACAGTGAGTACCAGCAGGCCGTACTGCCCTTCTAAGAAACATCCAGGCCGTAAGCCTTTCCAAGTCCCTCTATGTGTTCAGAGAGTAGGGCAATACACTGCACCCTTCCTTGGGAAAGCTAGATGTCCTCAGCACACCAACAGCTCCAGGGATTCTGTTCTCTCACGTCCTACATGCCATGGAGTCTGCCTCATTGTCCGATTTTGAGCTGCTCTTAGAAACACAATCTGCTTCGCCTTTCTTCCAGGAACTCACACCCAAGGACCCCATACCTACAGTAGAAAGGAGGCTTGCATCCTACTGCAACGAAACCACAGTTTTCCTGTTACACTGCAGGATTTTAGAATAGGCTTTAGCCTATTCTAGCCCGATAGCCTACATAGAGCATTTCAAATTTGAGGGAGTTCGCTACATGGAGAACACTTTGTGAAGAAAAGTTGATTCAGGCAAGGGACCAGGGTAGAGCTAGAGTCTCTTTTGACTTGTTAGAAATCAGAAGACTTCAGGCTGATTGTTCACCTGCAAAGAAGACCTGATGGCACAAGCCTTGCTTTCCCATATTAAAAGCTCTTAGTCATGCTGCCCTGAAGCTACCTAAATAACTCTCTTTTTGACTGGCCTCTAGTCACTGTAGTTAGCCCTCTGGAACAAAAAGCAGTTTTCTCTAAAGAAACACGGTGCTTCCATAGTATGGGTGGGAGCTCATCCCGGCAGGCTCTAGAGCTAAAGGGAAACTTGACGTGAGTACTTGCCTCACGCTAAGGCCTGAAAAGCCCTGCTGAAGCGAAAGCGTGTTGCAGTTTCCATTAGCTAGTATTCGCAGTTCTGCTTTACTTTAACGTTTCTCCGCTTTTCCAGACACTTAGGACCCTCGTGTGGGCACCCCATTGCCTACAAATACAGTGAGTAGCAGCAGGCTCCACTGCCCTTCAAAGAAACATCCAGGCCGTAAGCCTTTCCAAGTCACTCTATGTATTCAGAGACTAGGGCAATACACTGCACCCTTCCTTGGGAACGCTAGATGTCCTCAGCACACCAACAGCTCCAGGGATTCTGTTCTCTCACGTCCTACATGCCATGGAAGTCTGCCTCATTGTCCTCATTTGAGCTGCACTTAGCAACACAATCTGCTTCACCTCTGTTCTAGGAACTCACACCCAAGGACCCCATACCTACAGTAGAAACGAGGCTTGCATTCCTACTGCAACGAAACCACTGTTTCCTGTTACCCTGCAGGATTTTGAATAGGCTAAGGACCGATAGCCTACTCAAAGTGTTCCAAGGATGAGTGAGTTCGCTACATGCAGAACACTTTGGGAAGTAATGTTGATTCAGGCAAGGGAACAGGGTGTAGCTAGAGTCTCTTTTGACTTGTTGGAAATCAGAAGGGTTTAGACTTCGTGTTCACCGCAAAAGATGACCTGATGGCACAAGCCTTGTTTCCCATATTAAAAGCTCTATTCAGGCTGCCCTGAAGCTACCTAAATACGTCTATTTCTGACTGGCCTCTAGTCACTGTAGTTACACTCTGGACGAAAAGGTTTCTCTAACGAAGCACGATGCTTCCATAGCATGGGTGGTAGCTCATCCCGTCAGGCTCTAGAGCTAAAGGGAAACTTGACGTCAGTACTTGCCTCACGCTAAGGCCTGAAGAGCCCTGCTGAAGCGAAAGCGTGTTGCAGTTTACATTAGCTCGTATTCGCAGTTCTGCTTTACTTTAACGTTTCTACGGTTTTCCAGACTCTTTGGACCCTCGTGTGGGCACCCCATTGCCTACCAATACAGTGAGTACCAGCAGGCCGTACTGCCCTTCTAAGAAACATCCAGGCCGTAAGCCTTTCCAAGTCCCTCTATGTGTTCAGAGAGTAGGGCAATACACTGCACCCTTCCTTGGGAAAGCTAGATGTCCTCAGCACACCAACAGCTCCAGGGATTCTGTTCTCTCACGTCCTACATGCCATGGAGTCTGCCTCATTGTCCGATTTTGAGCTGCTCTTAGAAACACAATCTGCTTCGCCTTTCTTCCAGGAACTCACACCCAAGGACCCCATACCTACAGTAGAAAGGAGGCTTGCATCCTACTGCAACGAAACCACAGTTTTCCTGTTACACTGCAGGATTTTAGAATAGGCTTTAGCCTATTCTAGCCCAATAGCCTACATAGAGCATTTCAAATTTGAGGGAGTTCGCTACATGGAGAACACTTTGTGAAGAAAAGTTGATTCAGGCAAGGGACCAGGGTAGAGCTAGAGTCTCTTTTGACTTGTTAGAAATCAGAAGAATTCAGGCTGATTGTTCACCGGCAAAGAAGACCTGATGGCACAAGCCTTGCTTTCCCATATTAAAAGCTCTTAGTCATGCTGCCCTGAAGCTACCTAAATAACTCTCTTTTTGACTGGCCTCTAGTCACTGTAGTTAGCCCTCTGGAACAAAAAGCAGTTTTCTCTAAAGAAACACGGTGCTTCCATAGTATGGGTGGGAGCTCATCCTGTCAGGCTCTAGAGCTAAAGGGAAACTTGACGTGAGTACTTGCCTCACGCTAAGGCCTGAAAAGCCCTGCTGAAGCGAAAGCGTGTTGCAGTTTCCATTAGCTAGTATTCGCAGTTCTGCTTTACTTTAACGTTTCTCCGCTTTTCCAGACACTTAGGACCCTCGTGTGGGCACCCCACTGCCTACAAATACAGTGAGTACCAGCAGGTTCCACTGCCCTTCTAAGAAACTTCCAGGCCGTAAGTCTTTCCAAGTCACTCTGCATTCAGAGAGCAGGGCAATACACTGCACCCTTCCTTGGGAAAGCTAGATGTCCTCAGCACACCAACAGCTCCAGGGATTCTGTTCTCTCACGTCCTACATGCCATGGAAGTCTGCCTCATTGTCCTCATTTGAGCTGCACTTAGCAACACAATCTGATTCGCCTTTCTTCTAGGAACTCACACTCAAGGACCCCATACCTACAGGAGAAAGGAGGCTTGCGTTCTTTCTGCAACCAAAGCACAGTTGTTCCTGTTACCCTGCAGGATTTTAGAATAGCCTAAGGACCGATAGCCTACATAGAGCATTTCAAATTTGAGGCAGTTCGCTACATGTAGAACACTTTGTGAAGAAAAGTTGATTCAGGCAAGGGACAAGGGTAGAGCTAGAGTCTCTTTTGACTTGTTAGAAATCAGAAGGCTTCAGGCTGATGGTTCACCGGCAAAGAAACCTGATGGCACGAGCCTTGCTTTCCCTTCTTAAAAGCTCTTAGTCATGCTGCCCTGAAGCTACCTAAATAACTCTCTTTTTGACTGGCCTCTAGTCACTGTAGTTAGCCCTCTGGAACAAAAAGCAGTTTTCTCTAAGGAAACACGGTGCTTCCATAGTATGGGTGGGAGCTCATCTTATCAGGCTCTAGAGCTAAAGGGAAACTTGACGTGAGTACTTGCCTCACCCTAAGGCCTGAGGAGCCCTGCTGAAGCGAAAGCGTGTTGCAGTTTGCATCAGCTCGTATTCGAAGTTCTGCTTTACTTTAACGTTTCTACACATTTCCAGACACTTAGGAACCTCGTGTGGGCACCCCATTGCCTACAAATACAGTGAGTAGCAGCAGGCTCCACTGCCCTTCAAAGAAACATCCAGGCCGTAAGCCTTTCCAAGTCACTCTATGTATTCAGAGACTAGGGCAATACACTGCACCCTTCCTTGGGAACGCTAGATGTCCTCAGCACACCAACAGCTCCAGGGATTCTGTTCTCTCACGTCCTACATGCCATGGAAGTCTGCCTCATTGTCCTCATTTGAGCTGCACTTAGCAACACAATCTGCTTCACCTCTGTTCTAGGAACTCACACCCAAGGACCCCATACCTACAGTAGAAACGAGGCTTGCATTCCTACTGCAACGAAACCACTGTTTCCTGTTACACTGCAGGATTTTGAATAGGCTAAGGACCGATAGCCTACTCAAAGTGTTCCAAGGATGAGTGAGTTCGCTACATGCAGAACACTTTGGGAAGTAATGTTGATTCAGGCAAGGGAACAGGGTGTAGCTAGAGTCTCTTTTGACTTGTTGGAAATCAGAAGGGTTTAGACTTCGTGTTCACCGCAAAAGATGACCTGATGGCACAAGCCTTGTTTCCCATATTAAAAGCTCTATTCATGCTGCCCTGAAGCTACCTAAATACGTCTATTTCTGACTGGCCTCTAGTCACTGTAGTTACACTCTGGACGAAAAGGTTTCTCTAACGAAGCACGATGCTTCCATAGCATGGGTGGTAGCTCATCCCGTCAGGCTCTAGAGCTAAAGGGAAACTTGACGTCAGTACTTGCCTCACGCTAAGGCCTGAAGAGCCCTGCTGAAGCGAAAGCGTGTTGCAGTTTACATTAGCTCGTATTCGCAGTTCTGCTTTACTTTAACGTTTCTACGGTTTTCCAGACTCTTTGGACCCTCGTGTGGGCACCCCATTGCCTACCAATACAGTGAGTACCAGCAGGCCGTACTGCCCTTCTAAGAAACATCCAGGCCGTAAGCCTTTCCAAGTCCCTCTATGTGTTCAGAGAGTAGGGCAATACACTGCACCCTTCCTTGGGAAAGCTAGATGTCCTCAGCACACCAACAGCTCCAGGGATTCTGTTCTCTCACGTCCTACATGCCATGGAGTCTGCCTCATTGTCCGATTTTGAGCTGCTCTTAGAAACACAATCTGCTTCGCCTTTCTTCCAGGAACTCACACCCAAGGACCCCATACCTACAGTAGAAAGGAGGCTTGCATCCTACTGCAACGAAACCACAGTTTTCCTGTTACACTGCAGGATTTTAGAATAGGCTTTAGCCTATTCTAGCCCGATAGCCTACATAGAGCATTTCAAATTTGAGGGAGTTCGCTACATGGAGAACACTTTGTGAAGAAAAGTTGATTCAGGCAAGGGACCAGGGTAGAGCTAGAGTCTCTTTTGACTTGTTAGAAATCAGAAGACTTCAGGCTGATTGTTCACCTGCAAAGAAGACCTGATGGCACAAGCCTTGCTTTCCCATATTAAAAGCTCTTAGTCATGCTGCCCTGAAGCTACCTAAATAACTCTCTTTTTGACTGGCCTCTAGTCACTGTAGTTAGCCCTCTGGAACAAAAAGCAGTTTTCTCTAAAGAAACACGGTGCTTCCATAGTATGGGTGGGAGCTCATCCCGGCAGGCTCTAGAGCTAAAGGGAAACTTGACGTGAGTACTTGCCTCACGCTAAGGCCTGAAAAGCCCTGCTGAAGCGAAAGCGTGTTGCAGTTTCCATTAGCTAGTATTCGCAGTTCTGCTTTACTTTAACGTTTCTCCGCTTTTCCAGACACTTAGGACCCTCGTGTGGGCACCCCACTGCCTACAAATACAGTGAGTACCAGCAGGTTCCACTGCCCTTCTAAGAAACTTCCAGGCCGTAAGTCTTTCCAAGTCACTCTGCATTCAGAGAGCAGGGCAATACACTGCACCCTTCCTTGGGAAAGCTAGATGTCCTCAGCACACCAACAGCTCCAGGGATTCTGTTCTCTCACGTCCTACATGCCATGGAAGTCTGCCTCATTGTCCTCATTTGAGCTGCACTTAGCAACACAATCTGATTCGCCTTTCTTCTAGGAACTCACACTCAAGGACCCCATACCTACAGGAGAAAGGAGGCTTGCGTTCTTTCTGCAACCAAAGCACAGTTGTTCCTGTTACCCTGCAGGATTTTAGAATAGCCTAAGGACCGATAGCCTACATAGAGCATTTCAAATTTGAGGCAGTTCGCTACATGTAGAACACTTTGTGAAGAAAAGTTGATTCAGGCAAGGGACAAGGGTAGAGCTAGAGTCTCTTTTGACTTGTTAGAAATCAGAAGGCTTCAGGCTGATGGTTCACCGGCAAAGAAACCTGATGGCACGAGCCTTGCTTTCCCTTCTTAAAAGCTCTTAGTCATGCTGCCCTGAAGCTACCTAAATAACTCTCTTTTTGACTGGCCTCTAGTCACTGTAGTTAGCCCTCTGGAACAAAAAGCAGTTTTCTCTAAGGAAACACGGTGCTTCCATAGTATGGGTGGGAGCTCATCTTATCAGGCTCTAGAGCTAAAGGGAAACTTGACGTGAGTACTTGCCTCACGCTAAGGCCTGAGGAGCCCTGCTGAAGCGAAAGCGTGTTGCAGTTTGCATCAGCTCGTATTCGAAGTTCTGCTTTACTTTAACGTTTCTACACATTTCCAGACACTTAGGAACCTCGTGTGGGCACCCCATTGCCTACAAATACAGTGAGTAGCAGCAGGCTCCACTGCCCTTCAAAGAAACATCCAGGCCGTAAGCCTTTCCAAGTCACTCTATGTATTCAGAGACTAGGGCAATACACTGCACCCTTCCTTGGGAACGCTAGATGTCCTCAGCACACCAACAGCTCCAGGGATTCTGTTCTCTCACGTCCTACATGCCATGGAAGTCTGCCTCATTGTCCTCATTTGAGCTGCACTTAGCAACACAATCTGCTTCACCTCTGTTCTAGGAACTCACACCCAAGGACCCCATACCTACAGTAGAAACGAGGCTTGCATTCCTACTGCAACGAAACCACTGTTTCCTGTTACACTGCAGGATTTTGAATAGGCTAAGGACCGATAGCCTACTCAAAGTGTTCCAAGGATGAGTGAGTTCGCTACATGCAGAACACTTTGGGAAGTAATGTTGATTCAGGCAAGGGAACAGGGTGTAGCTAGAGTCTCTTTTGACTTGTTGGAAATCAGAAGGGTTTAGACTTCGTGTTCACCGCAAAAGATGACCTGATGGCACAAGCCTTGTTTCCCATATTAAAAGCTCTATTCAGGCTGCCCTGAAGCTACCTATATACGTCTATTTCTGACTGGCCTCTAGTCACTGTAGTTACACTCTGGACGAAAAGGTTTCTCTAACGAAGCACGATGCTTCCATAGCATGGGTGGTAGCTCATCCCGTCAGGCTCTAGAGCTAAAGGGAAACTTGACGTCAGTACTTGCCTCACGCTAAGGCCTGAAGAGCCCTGCTGAAGCGAAAGTGTGTTGCAGTTTACATTAGCTCGTATTCGCAGTTCTGCTTTACTTTAACGTTTCTACGGTTTTCCAGACTCTTTGGACCCTCGTGTGGGCACCCCATTGCCTACCAATACAGTGAGTACCAGCAGGCCGTACTGCCCTTCTAAGAAACATCCAGGCCGTAAGCCTTTCCAAGTCCCTCTATGTGTTCAGAGAGTAGGGCAATACACTGCACCCTTCCTTGGGAAAGCTAGATGTCCTCAGCACACCAACAGCTCCAGGGATTCTGTTCTCTCACGTCCTACATGCCATGGAGTCTGCCTCATTGTCCGATTTTGAGCTGCTCTTAGAAACACAATCTGCTTCGCCTTTCTTCCAGGAACTCACACCCAAGGACCCCATACCTACAGTAGAAAGGAGGCTTGCATCCTACTGCAACGAAACCACAGTTTTCCTGTTACACTGCAGGATTTTAGAATAGGCTTTAGCCTATTCTAGCCCAATAGCCTACATAGAGCATTTCAAATTTGAGGGAGTTCGCTACATGGAGAACACTTTGTGAAGAAAAGTTGATTCAGGCAAGGGACCAGGGTAGAGCTAGAGTCTCTTTTGACTTGTTAGAAATCAGAAGACTTCAGGCTGATTGTTCACCGGCAAAGAAGACCTGATGGCACAAGCCTTGCTTTCCCATATTAAAAGCTCTTAGTCATGCTGCCCTGAAGCTACCTAAATAACTCTCTTTTTGACTGGCCTCTAGTCACTGTAGTTAGCCCTCTGGAACAAAAAGCAGTTTTCTCTAAAGAAACACGGTGCTTCCATAGTATGGGTGGGAGCTCATCCTGTCAGGCTCTAGAGCTAAAGGGAAACTTGACGTGAGTACTTGCCTCACGCTAAGGCCTGAAAAGCCCTGCTGAAGCGAAAGCGTGTTGCAGTTTCCATTAGCTAGTATTCGCAGTTCTGCTTTACTTTAACGTTTCTCCGCTTTTCCAGACACTTAGGACCCTCGTGTGGGCACCCCACTGCCTACAAATACAGTGAGTACCAGCAGGTTCCACTGCCCTTCTAAGAAACTTCCAGGCCGTAAGTCTTTCCAAGTCACTCTGCATTCAGAGAGCAGGGCAATACACTGCACCCTTCCTTGGGAAAGCTAGATGTCCTCAGCACACCAACAGCTCCAGGGATTCTGTTCTCTCACGTCCTACATGCCATGGAAGTCTGCCTCATTGTCCTCATTTGAGCTGCACTTAGCAACACAATCTGATTCGCCTTTCTTCTAGGAACTCACACTCAAGGACCCCATACCTACAGGAGAAAGGAGGCTTGCGTTCTTTCTGCAACCAAAGCACAGTTGTTCCTGTTACCCTGCAGGATTTTAGAATAGCCTAAGGACCGATAGCCTACATAGAGCATTTCAAATTTGAGGCAGTTCGCTACATGTAGAACACTTTGTGAAGAAAAGTTGATTCAGGCAAGGGACAAGGGTAGAGCTAGAGTCTCTTTTGACTTGTTAGAAATCAGAAGGCTTCAGGCTGATGGTTCACCGGCAAAGAAACCTGATGGCACGAGCCTTGCTTTCCCTTCTTAAAAGCTCTTAGTCATGCTGCCCTGAAGCTACCTAAATAACTCTCTTTTTGACTGGCCTCTAGTCACTGTAGTTAGCCCTCTGGAACAAAAAGCAGTTTTCTCTAAGGAAACACGGTGCTTCCATAGTATGGGTGGGAGCTCATCTTATCAGGCTCTAGAGCTAAAGGGAAACTTGACGTGAGTACTTGCCTCACCCTAAGGCCTGAGGAGCCCTGCTGAAGCGAAAGCGTGTTGCAGTTTGCATCAGCTCGTATTCGAAGTTCTGCTTTACTTTAACGTTTCTACACATTTCCAGACACTTAGGAACCTCGTGTGGGCACCCCATTGCCTACAAATACAGTGAGTAGCAGCAGGCTCCACTGCCCTTCAAAGAAACATCCAGGCCGTAAGCCTTTCCAAGTCACTCTATGTATTCAGAGACTAGGGCAATACACTGCACCCTTCCTTGGGAACGCTAGATGTCCTCAGCACACCAACAGCTCCAGGGATTCTGTTCTCTCACGTCCTACATGCCATGGAAGTCTGCCTCATTGTCCTCATTTGAGCTGCACTTAGCAACACAATCTGCTTCACCTCTGTTCTAGGAACTCACACCCAAGGACCCCATACCTACAGTAGAAACGAGGCTTGCATTCCTACTGCAACGAAACCACTGTTTCCTGTTACACTGCAGGATTTTGAATAGGCTAAGGACCGATAGCCTACTCAAAGTGTTCCAAGGATGAGTGAGTTCGCTACATGCAGAACACTTTGGGAAGTAATGTTGATTCAGGCAAGGGAACAGGGTGTTGCTAGAGTCTCTTTTGACTTGTTGGAAATCAGAAGGGTTTAGACTTCGTGTTCACCGCAAAAGATGACCTGATGGCACAAGCCTTGTTTCCCATATTAAAAGCTCTATTCATGCTGCCCTGAAGCTACCTAAATACGTCTATTTCTGACTGGCCTCTAGTCACTGTAGTTACACTCTGGACGAAAAGGTTTCTCTAACGAAGCACGATGCTTCCATAGCATGGGTGGTAGCTCATCCCGTCAGGCTCTAGAGCTAAAGGGAAACTTGACGTCAGTACTTGCCTCACGCTAAGGCCTGAAGAGCCCTGCTGAAGCGAAAGCGTGTTGCAGTTTACATTAGCTCGTATTCGCAGTTCTGCTTTACTTTAACGTTTCTACGGTTTTCCAGACTCTTTGGACCCTCGTGTGGGCACCCCATTGCCTACCAATACAGTGAGTACCAGCAGGCCGTACTGCCCTTCTAAGAAACATCCAGGCCGTAAGCCTTTCCAAGTCCCTCTATGTGTTCAGAGAGTAGGGCAATACACTGCACCCTTCCTTGGGAAAGCTAGATGTCCTCAGCACACCAACAGCTCCAGGGATTCTGTTCTCTCACGTCCTACATGCCATGGAGTCTGCCTCATTGTCCGATTTTGAGCTGCTCTTAGAAACACAATCTGCTTCGCCTTTCTTCCAGGAACTCACACCCAAGGACCCCATACCTACAGTAGAAAGGAGGCTTGCATCCTACTGCAACGAAACCACAGTTTTCCTGTTACACTGCAGGATTTTAGAATAGGCTTTAGCCTATTCTAGCCCGATAGCCTACATAGAGCATTTCAAATTTGAGGGAGTTCGCTACATGGAGAACACTTTGTGAAGAAAAGTTGATTCAGGCAAGGGACCAGGGTAGAGCTAGAGTCTCTTTTGACTTGTTAGAAACCAGAAGGCTTCAGGCTGATTGTTCACCTGCAAAGAAGACCTGATGGCACAAGCCTTGCTTTCCCATATTAAAAGCTCTTAGTCATGCTGCCCTGAAGCTACCTAAATAACTCTCTTTTTGACTGGCCTCTAGTCACTGTAGTTAGCCCTCTGGAACAAAAAGCAGTTTTCTCTAAAGAAACACGGTGCTTCCATAGTATGGGTGGGAGCTCATCCTGTCAGGCTCTAGAGCTAAAGGGAAACTTGACGTGAGTACTTGCCTCACGCTAAGGCCTGAAAAGCCCTGCTGAAGCGAAAGCGTGTTGCAGTTTCCATTAGCTAGTATTCGCAGTTCTGCTTTACTTTAACGTTTCTCCGCTTTTCCAGACACTTAGGACCCTCGTGTGGGCACCCCACTGCCTACAAATACAGTGAGTACCAGCAGGTTCCACTGCCCTTCTAAGAAACTTCCAGGCCGTAAGTCTTTCCAAGTCACTCTGCATTCAGAGAGCAGGGCAATACACTGCACCCTTCCTTGGGAAAGCTAGATGTCCTCAGCACACCAACAGCTCCAGGGATTCTGTTCTCTCACGTCCTACATGCCATGGAAGTCTGCCTCATTGTCCTCATTTGAGCTGCACTTAGCAACACAATCTGATTCGCCTTTCTTCTAGGAACTCACACTCAAGGACCCCATACCTACAGGAGAAAGGAGGCTTGCGTTCCTTCTGCAACCAAAGCACAGTTGTTCCTGTTACCCTGCAGGATTTTAGAATAGCCTAAGGACCGATAGCCTACATAGAGCATTTCAAATTTGAGGCAGTTCGCTACATGTAGAACACTTTGTGAAGAAAAGTTGATTCAGGCAAGGGACAAGGGTAGAGCTAGAGTCTCTTTTGACTTGTTAGAAATCAGAAGGCTTCAGGCTGATGGTTCACCGGCAAAGAAACCTGATGGCACGAGCCTTGCTTTCCCTTCTTAAAAGCTCTTAGTCATGCTGCCCTGAAGCTACCTAAATAACTCTCTTTTTGACTGGCCTCTAGTCACTGTAGTTAGCCCTCTGGAACAAAAAGCAGTTTTCTCTAAGGAAACACGGTGCTTCCATAGTATGGGTGGGAGCTCATCTTATCAGGCTCTAGAGCTAAAGGGAAACTTGACGTGAGTACTTGCCTCACGCTAAGGCCTGAGGAGCCCTGCTGAAGCGAAAGCGTGTTGCAGTTTGCATCAGCTCGTATTCGAAGTTCTGCTTTACTTTAACGTTTCTACACATTTCCAGACACTTAGGAACCTCGTGTGGGCACCCCATTGCCTACAAATACAGTGAGTAGCAGCAGGCTCCACTGCCCTTCAAAGAAACATCCAGGCCGTAAGCCTTTCCAAGTCACTCTATGTATTCAGAGACTAGGGCAATACACTGCACCCTTCCTTGGGAACGCTAGATGTCCTCAGCACACCAACAGCTCCAGGGATTCTGTTCTCTCACGTCCTACATGCCATGGAAGTCTGCCTCATTGTCCTCATTTGAGCTGCACTTAGCAACACAATCTGCTTCACCTCTGTTCTAGGAACTCACACCCAAGGACCCCATACCTACAGTAGAAACGAGGCTTGCATTCCTACTGCAACGAAACCACTGTTTCCTGTTACCCTGCAGGATTTTGAATAGGCTAAGGACCGATAGCCTACTCAAAGTGTTCCAAGGATGAGTGAGTTCGCTACATGCAGAACACTTTGGGAAGTAATGTTGATTCAGGCAAGGGAACAGGGTGTAGCTAGAGTCTCTTTTGACTTGTTGGAAATCAGAAGGGTTTAGACTTCGTGTTCACCGCAAAAGATGACCTGATGGCACAAGCCTTGTTTCCCATATTAAAAGCTCTATTCAGGCTGCCCTGAAGCTACCTAAATACGTCTATTTCTGACTGGCCTCTAGTCACTGTAGTTACACTCTGGACGAAAAGGTTTCTCTAACGAAGCACGATGCTTCCATAGCATGGGTGGTAGCTCATCCCGTCAGGCTCTAGAGCTAAAGGGAAACTTGACGTCAGTACTTGCCTCACGCTAAGGCCTGAAGAGCCCTGCTGAAGCGAAAGCGTGTTGCAGTTTACATTAGCTCGTATTCGCAGTTCTGCTTTACTTTAACGTTTCTACGGTTTTCCAGACTCTTTGGACCCTCGTGTGGGCACCCCATTGCCTACCAATACAGTGAGTACCAGCAGGCCGTACTGCCCTTCTAAGAAACATCCAGGCCGTAAGCCTTTCCAAGTCCCTCTATGTGTTCAGAGAGTAGGGCAATACACTGCACCCTTCCTTGGGAAAGCTAGATGTCCTCAGCACACCAACAGCTCCAGGGATTCTGTTCTCTCACGTCCTACATGCCATGGAGTCTGCCTCATTGTCCGATTTTGAGCTGCTCTTAGAAACACAATCTGCTTCGCCTTTCTTCCAGGAACTCACACCCAAGGACCCCATACCTACAGTAGAAAGGAGGCTTGCATCCTACTGCAACGAAACCACAGTTTTCCTGTTACACTGCAGGATTTTAGAATAGGCTTTAGCCTATTCTAGCCCGATAGCCTACATAGAGCATTTCAAATTTGAGGGAGTTCGCTATATGTAGAACACTTTGTGAAGAAAAGTTGATTCAGGCAAGGGACCAGGGTAGAGCTAGAGTCTCTTTTGACTTGTTAGAAATCAGAAGACTTCAGGCTGATTGTTCACCGGCAAAGAAGACCTGATGGCACAAGCCTTGCTTTCCCATATTAAAAGCTCTTAGTCATGCTGCCCTGAAGCTACCTAAATAACTCTCTTTTTGACTGGCCTCTAGTCACTGTAGTTAGCCCTCTGGAACAAAAAGCAGTTTTCTCTAAAGAAACACGGTGCTTCCATAGTATGGGTGGGAGCTCATCCTGTCAGGCTCTAGAGCTAAAGGGAAACTTGACGTGAGTACTTGCCTCACGCTAAGGCCTGAAAAGCCCTGCTGAAGCGAAAGCGTGTTGCAGTTTCCATTAGCTAGTATTCGCAGTTCTGCTTTACTTTAACGTTTCTCCGCTTTTCCAGACACTTAGGACCCTCGTGTGGGCACCCCACTGCCTACAAATACAGTGAGTACCAGCAGGTTCCACTGCCCTTCTAAGAAACTTCCAGGCCGTAAGTCTTTCCAAGTCACTCTGCATTCAGAGAGCAGGGCAATACACTGCACCCTTCCTTGGGAACGCTAGATGTCCTCAGCACACCAACAGCTCCAGGGATTCTGTTCTCTCACGTCCTACATGCCATGGAAGTCTGCCTCATTGTCCTCATTTGAGCTGCACTTAGCAACACAATCTGCTTCACCTCTGTTCTAGGAACTCACACCCAAGGACCCCATACCTACAGTAGAAACGAGGCTTGCATTCCTACTGCAACGAAACCACTGTTTCCTGTTACCCTGCAGGATTTTGAATAGGCTAAGGACCGATAGCCTACTCAAAGTGTTCCAAGGATGAGTGAGTTCGCTACATGCAGAACACTTTGGGAAGTAATGTTGATTCAGGCAAGGGAACAGGGTGTAGCTAGAGTCTCTTTTGACTTGTTGGAAATCAGAAGGGTTTAGACTTCGTGTTCACCGCAAAAGATGACCTGATGGCACAAGCCTTGTTTCCCATATTAAAAGCTCTATTCAGGCTGCTCTGAAGCTACCTAAATACGTCTATTTCTGACTGGCCTCTAGTCACTGTAGTTACACTCTGGACGAAAAGGTTTCTCTAACGAAGCACGATGCTTCCATAGCATGGGTGGTAGCTCATCCCGTCAGGCTCTAGAGCTAAAGGGAAACTTGACGTCAGTACTTGCCTCACGCTAAGGCCTGAAGAGCCCTGCTGAAGCGAAAGCGTGTTGCAGTTTACATTAGCTCGTATTCGCAGTTCTGCTTTACTTTAACGTTTCTACGGTTTTCCAGACTCTTTGGACCCTCGTGTGGGCACCCCATTGCCTACCAATACAGTGAGTACCAGCAGGCCGTACTGCCCTTCTAAGAAACATCCAGGCCGTAAGCCTTTCCAAGTCCCTCTATGTGTTCAGAGAGTAGGGCAATACACTGCACCCTTCCTTGGGAAAGCTAGATGTCCTCAGCACACCAACAGCTCCAGGGATTCTGTTCTCTCACGTCCTACATGCCATGGAGTCTGCCTCATTGTCCGATTTTGAGCTGCTCTTAGAAACACAATCTGCTTCGCCTTTCTTCCAGGAACTCACACCCAAGGACCCCATACCTACAGTAGAAAGGAGGCTTGCATCCTACTGCAACGAAACCACAGTTTTCCTGTTACACTGCAGGATTTTAGAATAGGCTTTAGCCTATTCTAGCCCGATAGCCTACATAGAGCATTTCAAATTTGAGGGAGTTCGCTACATGGAGAACACTTTGTGAAGAAAAGTTGATTCAGGCAAGGGACCAGGGTAGAGCTAGAGTCTCTTTTGACTTGTTAGAAATCAGAAGACTTCAGGCTGATTGTTCACCTGCAAAGAAGACCTGATGGCACAAGCCTTGCTTTCCCATATTAAAAGCTCTTAGTCATGCTGCCCTGAAGCTACCTAAATAACTCTCTTTTTGACTGGCCTCTAGTCACTGTAGTTAGCCCTCTGGAACAAAAAGCAGTTTTCTCTAAAGAAACACGGTGCTTCCATAGTATGGGTGGGAGCTCATCCCAGCAGGCTCTAGAGCTAAAGGGAAACTTGACGTGAGTACTTGCCTCACGCTAAGGCCTGAAAAGCCCTGCTGAAGCGAAAGCGTGTTGCAGTTTCCATTAGCTAGTATTCGCAGTTCTGCTTTACTTTAACGTTTCTCCGCTTTTCCAGACACTTAGGACCCTCGTGTGGGCACCCCATTGCCTACAAATACAGTGAGTAGCTGCAGGCTCCACTGCCCTTCAAAGAAACATCCAGGCCGTAAGCCTTTCCAAGTCACTCTATGTATTCAGAGACTAGGGCAATACACTGCACCCTTCCTTGGGAACGCTAGATGTCCTCAGCACACCAACAGCTCCAGGGATTCTGTTCTCTCACGTCCTACATGCCATGGAAGTCTGCCTCATTGTCCTCATTTGAGCTGCACTTAGCAACACAATCTGCTTCACCTCTGTTCTAGGAACTCACACCCAAGGACCCCATACCTACAGTAGAAACGAGGCTTGCATTCCTACTGCAACGAAACCACTGTTTCCTGTTACCCTGCAGGATTTTGAATAGGCTAAGGACCGATAGCCTACTCAAAGTGTTCCAAGGATGAGTGAGTTCGCTACATGCAGAACACTTTGGAAGTAATGTTGATTCAGGCAAGGGAACAGGGTGTAGCTAGAGTCTCTTTTGACTTGTTGGAAATCAGAAGGGTTTAGACTTCGTGTTCACCGCAAAAGATGACCTGATGGCACAAGCCTTGTTTCCCATATTAAAAGCTCTATTCAGGCTGCCCTGAAGCTACCTAAATACGTCTATTTCTGACTGGCCTCTAGTCACTGTAGTTACACTCTGGACGAAAAGGTTTCTCTAACGAAGCACGATGCTTCCATAGCATGGGTGGTAGCTCATCCCGTCAGGCTCTAGAGCTAAAGGGAAACTTGACGTCAGTACTTGCCTCACGCTAAGGCCTGAAGAGCCCTGCTGAAGCGAAAGCGTGTTGCAGTTTACATTAGCTCGTATTCGCAGTTCTGCTTTACTTTAACGTTTCTACGGTTTTCCAGACTCTTTGGACCCTCGTGTGGGCACCCCATTGCCTACCAATACAGTGAGTACCAGCAGGCCGTACTGCCCTTCTAAGAAACATCCAGGCCGTAAGCCTTTCCAAGTCCCTCTATGTGTTCAGAGAGTAGGGCAATACACTGCACCCTTCCTTGGGAAAGCTAGATGTCCTCAGCACACCAACAGCTCCAGGGATTCTGTTCTCTCACGTCCTACATGCCATGGAGTCTGCCTCATTGTCCGATTTTGAGCTGCTCTTAGAAACACAATCTGCTTCGCCTTTCTTCCAGGAACTCACACCCAAGGACCCCATACCTACAGTAGAAAGGAGGCTTGCATCCTACTGCAACGAAACCACAGTTTTCCTGTTACACTGCAGGATTTTAGAATAGGCTTTAGCCTATTCTAGCCCGATAGCCTACATAGAGCATTTCAAATTTGAGGGAGTTCGCTACATGGAGAACACTTTGTGAAGAAAAGTTGATTCAGGCAAGGGACCAGGGTAGAGCTAGAGTCTCTTTTGACTTGTTAGAAATCAGAAGACTTCAGGCTGATTGTTCACCTGCAAAGAAGACCTGATGGCACAAGCCTTGCTTTCCCATATTAAAAGCTCTTAGTCATGCTGCCCTGAAGCTACCTAAATAACTCTCTTTTTGACTGGCCTCTAGTCACTGTAGTTAGCCCTCTGGAACAAAAAGCAGTTTTCTCTAAAGAAACACGGTGCTTCCATAGTATGGGTGGGAGCTCATCCTGTCAGGCTCTAGAGCTAAAGGGAAACTTGACGTGAGTACTTGCCTCACGCTAAGGCCTGAAAAGCCCTGCTGAAGCGAAAGCGTGTTGCAGTTTCCATTAGCTAGTATTCGCAGTTCTGCTTTACTTTAACGTTTCTCCGCTTTTCCAGACACTTAGGACCCTCGTGTGGGCACCCCACTGCCTACAAATACAGTGAGTACCAGCAGGTTCCACTGCCCTTCTAAGAAACTTCCAGGCCGTAAGTCTTTCCAAGTCACTCTGCATTCAGAGAGCAGGGCAATACACTGCACCCTTCCTTGGGAAAGCTAGATGTCCTCAGCACACCAACAGCTCCAGGGATTCTGTTCTCTCACGTCCTACATGCCATGGAAGTCTGCCTCATTGTCCTCATTTGAGCTGCACTTAGCAACACAATCTGATTCGCCTTTCTTCTAGGAACTCACACTCAAGGACCCCATACCTACAGGAGAAAGGAGGCTTGCGTTCCTTCTGCAACCAAAGCACAGTTGTTCCTGTTACCCTGCAGGATTTTAGAATAGCCTAAGGACCGATAGCCTACATAGAGCATTTCAAATTTGAGGCAGTTCGCTACATGTAGAACACTTTGTGAAGAAAAGTTGATTCAGGCAAGGGACAAGGGTAGAGCTAGAGTCTCTTTTGACTTGTTAGAAATCAGAAGGCTTCAGGCTGATGGTTCACCGGCAAAGAAACCTGATGGCACGAGCCTTGCTTTCCCTTCTTAAAAGCTCTTAGTCATGCTGCCCTGAAGCTACCTAAATAACTCTCTTTTTGACTGGCCTCTAGTCACTGTAGTTAGCCCTCTGGAACAAAAAGCAGTTTTCTCTAAGGAAACACGGTGCTTCCATAGTATGGGTGGGAGCTCATCTTATCAGGCTCTAGAGCTAAAGGGAAACTTGACGTGAGTACTTGCCTCACCCTAAGGCCTGAGGAGCCCTGCTGAAGCGAAAGCGTGTTGCAGTTTGCATCAGCTCGTATTCGAAGTTCTGCTTTACTTTAACGTTTCTACACATTTCCAGACACCTAGGAACCTCGTGTGGGCACCCCATTGCCTACAAATACAGTGAGTAGCAGCAGGCTCCACTGCCCTTCAAAGAAACATCCAGGCCGTAAGCCTTTCCAAGTCACTCTATGTATTCAGAGACTAGGGCAATACACTGCACCCTTCCTTGGGAACGCTAGATGTCCTCAGCACACCAACAGCTCCAGGGATTCTGTTCTCTCACGTCCTACATGCCATGGAAGTCTGCCTCATTGTCCTCATTTGAGCTGCACTTAGCAACACAATCTGCTTCACCTCTGTTCTAGGAACTCACACCCAAGGACCCCATACCTACAGTAGAAACGAGGCTTGCATTCCTACTGCAACGAAACCACTGTTTCCTGTTACACTGCAGGATTTTGAATAGGCTAAGGACCGATAGCCTACTCAAAGTGTTCCAAGGATGAGTGAGTTCGCTACATGCAGAACACTTTGGGAAGTAATGTTGATTCAGGCAAGGGAACAGGGTGTAGCTAGAGTCTCTTTTGACTTGTTGGAAATCAGAAGGGTTTAGACTTCGTGTTCACCGCAAAAGATGACCTGATGGCACAAGCCTTGTTTCCCATATTAAAAGCTCTATTCAGGCTGCCCTGAAGCTACCTAAATACGTCTATTTCTGACTGGCCTCTAGTCACTGTAGTTACACTCTGGACGAAAAGGTTTCTCTAACGAAGCACGATGCTTCCATAGCATGGGTGGTAGCTCATCCCGTCAGGCTCTAGAGCTAAAGGGAAACTTGACGTCAGTACTTGCCTCACGCTAAGGCCTGAAGAGCCCTGCTGAAGCGAAAGCGTGTTGCAGTTTACATTAGCTCGTATTCGCAGTTCTGCTTTACTTTAACGTTTCTACGGTTTTCCAGACTCTTTGGACCCTCGTGTGGGCACCCCATTGCCTACCAATACAGTGAGTACCAGCAGGCCGTACTGCCCTTCTAAGAAACATCCAGGCCGTAAGCCTTTCCAAGTCCCTCTATGTGTTCAGAGAGTAGGGCAATACACTGCACCCTTCCTTGGGAAAGCTAGATGTCCTCAGCACACCAACAGCTCCAGGGATTCTGTTCTCTCACGTCCTACATGCCATGGAGTCTGCCTCATTGTCCGATTTTGAGCTGCTCTTAGAAACACAATCTGCTTCGCCTTTCTTCCAGGAACTCACACCCAAGGACCCCATACCTACAGTAGAAAGGAGGCTTGCATCCTACTGCAACGAAACCACAGTTTTCCTGTTACACTGCAGGATTTTAGAATAGGCTTTAGCCTATTCTAGCCCGATAGCCTACATAGAGCATTTCAAATTTGAGGGAGTTCGCTATATGTAGAACACTTTGTGAAGAAAAGTTGATTCAGGCAAGGGACCAGGGTAGAGCTAGAGTCTCTTTTGACTTGTTAGAAATCAGAAGACTTCAGGCTGATTGTTCACCGGCAAAGAAGACCTGATGGCACAAGCCTTGCTTTCCCATATTAAAAGCTCTTAGTCATGCTGCCCTGAAGCTACCTAAATAACTCTCTTTTTGACTGGCCTCTAGTCACTGTAGTTAGCCCTCTGGAACAAAAAGCAGTTTTCTCTAAAGAAACACGGTACTTCCATAGTATGGGTGGGAGCTCATCCTGTCAGGCTCTAGAGCTAAAGGGAAACTTGACGTGAGTACTTGCCTCACGCTAAGGCCTGAAAAGCCCTGCTGAAGCGAAAGCGTGTTGCAGTTTCCATTAGCTAGTATTCGCAGTTCTGCTTTACTTTAACGTTTCTCCGCTTTTCCAGACACTTAGGACCCTCGTGTGGGCACCCCACTGCCTACAAATACAGTGAGTACCAGCAGGTTCCACTGCCCTTCTAAGAACCTTCCAGGCCGTAAGTCTTTCCAAGTCACTCTGCATTCAGAGAGCAGGGCAATACACTGCACCCTTCCTTGGGAACGCTAGATGTCCTCAGCACACCAACAGCTCCAGGGATTCTGTTCTCTCACGTCCTACATGCCATGGAAGTCTGCCTCATTGTCCTCATTTGAGCTGCACTTAGCAACACAATCTGATTCGCCTTTCTTCTAGGAACTCACACTCAAGGACCCCATACCTACAGGAGAAAGGAGGCTTGCGTTCCTTCTGCAACCAAAGCACAGTTGTTCCTGTTACCCTGCAGGATTTTAGAATAGCCTAAGGACCGATAGCCTACATAGAGCATTTCAAATTTGAGGCAGTTCGCTACATGTAGAACACTTTGTGAAGAAAAGTTGATTCAGGCAAGGGACAAGGGTAGAGGTAGAGTCTCTTTTGACTTGTTAGAAATCAGAAGGCTTCAGGCTGATGGTTCACCGGCAAAGAAACCTGATGGCACGAGACTTGCTTTCCCTTCTTAAAAGCTCTTAGTCATGCTGCCCTGAAGCTACCTAAATAACTCTCTTTTTGACTGGCCTCTAGTCACTGTAGTTAGCCCTCTGGAACAAAAAGCAGTTTTCTCTAAGGAAACACGGTGCTTCCATAGTATGGGTGGGAGCTCATCTTATCAGGCTCTAGAGCTAAAGGGAAACTTGACGTGAGTACTTGCCTCACCCTAAGGCCTGAGGAGCCCTGCTGAAGCGAAAGCGTGTTGCAGTTTGCATCAGCTCGTATTCGAAGTTCTGCTTTACTTTAACGTTTCTACACATTTCCAGACACCTAGGAACCTCGTGTGGGCACCCCATTGCCTACAAATACAGTGAGTAGCAGCAGGCTCCACTGCCCTTCAAAGAAACATCCAGGCCGTAAGCCTTTCCAAGTCACTCTATGTATTCAGAGACTAGGGCAATACACTGCACCCTTCCTTGGGAACGCTAGATGTCCTCAGCACACCAACAGCTCCAGGGATTCTGTTCTCTCACGTCCTACATGCCATGGAAGTCTGCCTCATTGTCCTCATTTGAGCTGCACTTAGCAACACAATCTGCTTCACCTCTGTTCTAGGAACTCACACCCAAGGACCCCATACCTACAGTAGAAACGAGGCTTGCATTCCTACTGCAACGAAACCACTGTTTCCTGTTACCCTGCAGGATTTTGAATAGGCTAAGGACCGATAGCCTACTCAAAGTGTTCCAAGGATGAGTGAGTTCGCTACATGCAGAACACTTTGGGAAGTAATGTTGATTCAGGCAAGGGAACAGGGTGTAGCTAGAGTCTCTTTTGACTTGTTGGAAATCAGAAGGGTTTAGACTTCGTGTTCACCGCAAAAGATGACCTGATGGCACAAGCCTTGTTTCCCATATTAAAAGCTCTATTCAGGCTGCCCTGAAGCTACCTAAATACGTCTATTTCTGACTGGCCTCTAGTCACTGTAGTTACACTCTGGACGAAAAGGTTTCTCTAACGAAGCACGATGCTTCCATAGCATGGGTGGTAGCTCATCCCGTCAGGCTCTAGAGCTAAAGGGAAACTTGACGTCAGTACTTGCCTCACGCTAAGGCCTGAAGAGCCCTGCTGAAGCGAAAGTGTGTTGCAGTTTACATTAGCTCGTATTCGCAGTTCTGCTTTACTTTAACGTTTCTACGGTTTTCCAGACTCTTTGGACCCTCGTGTGGGCACCCCATTGCCTACCAATACAGTGAGTACCAGCAGGCCGTACTGCCCTTCTAAGAAACATCCAGGCCGTAAGCCTTTCCAAGTCCCTCTATGTGTTCAGAGAGTAGGGCAATACACTGCACCCTTCCTTGGGAAAGCTAGATGTCCTCAGCACACCAACAGCTCCAGGGATTCTGTTCTCTCACGTCCTACATGCCATGGAGTCTGCCTCATTGTCCGATTTTGAGCTGCTCTTAGAAACACAATCTGCTTCGCCTTTCTTCCAGGAACTCACACCCAAGGACCCCATACCTACAGTAGAAAGGAGGCTTGCATCCTACTGCAACGAAACCACAGTTTTCCTGTTACACTGCAGGATTTTAGAATAGGCTTTAGCCTATTCTAGCCCGATAGCCTACATAGAGCATTTCAAATTTGAGGGAGTTCGCTATATGTAGAACACTTTGTGAAGAAAATTTGATTCAGGCAAGGGACCAGGGTAGAGCTAGAGTCTCTTTTGACTTGTTAGAAATCAGAAGACTTCAGGCTGATTGTTCACCGGCAAAGAACACCTGATGGCACAAGCCTTGCTTTCCCATATTAAAAGCTCTTAGTCATGCTGCCCTGAAGCTACCTAAATAACTCTCTTTTTGACTGGCCTCTAGTCACTGTAGTTAGCCCTCTGGAACAAAAAGCAGTTTTCTCTAAAGAAACACGGTGCTTCCATAGTATGGGTGGGAGCTCATCCTGTCAGGCTCTAGAGCTAAAGGGAAACTTGACGTGAGTACTTGCCTCACGCTAAGGCCTGAAAAGCCCTGCTGAAGCGAAAGCGTGTTGCAGTTTCCATTAGCTAGTATTCGCAGTTCTGCTTTACTTTAACGTTTCTCCGCTTTTCCAGACACTTAGGACCCTCGTGTGGGCACCCCACTGCCTACAAATACAGTGAGTACCAGCAGGTTCCACTGCCCTTCTAAGAACCTTCCAGGCCGTAAGTCTTTCCAAGTCACTCTGCATTCAGAGAGCAGGGCAATACACTGCACCCTTCCTTGGGAAAGCTAGATGTCCTCAGCACACCAACAGCTCCAGGGATTCTGTTCTCTCACGTCCTACATGCCATGGAAGTCTGCCTCATTGTCCTCATTTGAGCTGCACTTAGCAACACAATCTGATTCGCCTTTCTTCTAGGAACTCACACTCAAGGACCCCATACCTACAGGAGAAAGGAGGCTTGCGTTCCTTCTGCAACCAAAGCACAGTTGTTCCTGTTACCCTGCAGGATTTTAGAATAGCCTAAGGACCGATAGCCTACATAGAGCATTTCAAATTTGAGGCAGTTCGCTACATGTAGAACACTTTGTGAAGAAAAGTTGATTCAGGCAAGGGACAAGGGTAGAGCTAGAGTCTCTTTTGACTTGTTAGAAATCAGAAGGCTTCAGGCTGATGGTTCACCGGCAAAGAAACCTGATGGCACGAGACTTGCTTTCCCTTCTTAAAAGCTCTTAGTCATGCTGCCCTGAAGCTACCTAAATAACTCTCTTTTTGACTGGCCTCTAGTCACTGTAGTTAGCCCTCTGGAACAAAAAGCAGTTTTCTCTAAGGAAACACGGTGCTTCCATAGTATGGGTGGGAGCTCATCTTATCAGGCTCTAGAGCTAAAGGGAAACTTGACGTGAGTACTTGCCTCACCCTAAGGCCTGAGGAGCCCTGCTGAAGCGAAAGCGTGTTGCAGTTTGCATCAGCTCGTATTCGAAGTTCTGCTTTACTTTAACGTTTCTACACATTTCCAGACACTTAGGAACCTCGTGTGGGCACCCCATTGCCTACAAATACAGTGAGTAGCAGCAGGCTCCACTGCCCTTCAAAGAAACATCCAGGCCGTAAGCCTTTCCAAGTCACTCTATGTATTCAGAGACTAGGGCAATACACTGCACCCTTCCTTGGGAACGCTAGATGTCCTCAGCACACCAACAGCTCCAGGGATTCTGTTCTCTCACGTCCTACATGCCATGGAAGTCTGCCTCATTGTCCTCATTTGAGCTGCACTTAGCAACACAATCTGCTTCACCTCTGTTCTAGGAACTCACACCCAAGGACCCCATACCTACAGTAGAAACGAGGCTTGCATTCCTACTGCAACGAAACCACTGTTTCCTGTTACACTGCAGGATTTTGAATAGGCTAAGGACCGATAGCCTACTCAAAGTGTTCCAAGGATGAGTGAGTTCGCTACATGCAGAACACTTTGGGAAGTAATGTTGATTCAGGCAAGGGAACAGGGTGTAGCTAGAGTCTCTTTTGACTTGTTGGAAATCAGAAGGGTTTAGACTTCGTGTTCACCGCAAAAGATGACCTGATGGCACAAGCCTTGTTTCCCATATTAAAAGCTCTATTCAGGCTGCCCTGAAACTACCTAAATACGTCTATTTCTGACTGGCCTCTAGTCACTGTAGTTACACTCTGGACGAAAAGGTTTCTCTAACGAAGCACGATGCTTCCATAGCATGGGTGGTAGCTCATCCCGTCAGGCTCTAGAGCTAAAGGGAAACTTGACGTCAGTACTTGCCTCACGCTAAGGCCTGAAGAGCCCTGCTGAAGCGAAAGCGTGTTGCAGTTTACATTAGCTCGTATTCGCAGTTCTGCTTTACTTTAACGTTTCTACGGTTTTCCAGACTCTTTGGACCCTCGTGTGGGCACCCCATTGCCTACCAATACAGTGAGTACCAGCAGGCCGTACTGCCCTTCTAAGAAACATCCAGGCCGTAAGCCTTTCCAAGTCCCTCTATGTGTTCAGAGAGTAGGGCAATACACTGCACCCTTCCTTGGGAAAGCTAGATGTCCTCAGCACACCAACAGCTCCAGGGATTCTGTTCTCTCACGTCCTACATGCCATGGAGTCTGCCTCATTGTCCGATTTTGAGCTGCTCTTAGAAACACAATCTGCTTCACCTTTCTTCCAGGAACTCACACCCAAGGACCCCATACCTACAGTAGAAAGGAGGCTTGCATCCTACTGCAACGAAACCACAGTTTTCCTGTTACACTGCAGGATTTTAGAATAGGCTTTAGCCTATTCTAGCCCGATAGCCTACATAGAGCATTTCAAATTTGAGGGAGTTCGCTACATGGAGAACACTTTGTGAAGAAAAGTTGATTCAGGCAAGGGACCAGGGTAGAGCTAGAGTCTCTTTTGACTTGTTAGAAATCAGAAGACTTCAGGCTGATTGTTCACCTGCAAAGAAGACCTGATGGCACAAGCCTTGCTTTCCCATATTAAAAGCTCTTAGTCATGCTGCCCTGAAGCTACCTAAATAACTCTCTTTTTGACTGGCCTCTAGTCACTGTAGTTAGCCCTCTGGAACAAAAAGCAGTTTTCTCTAAAGAAACACGGTGCTTCCATAGTATGGGTGGGAGCTCATCCCGGCAGGCTCTAGAGCTAAAGGGAAACTTGACGTGAGTACTTGCCTCACGCTAAGGCCTGAAAAGCCCTGCTGAAGCGAAAGCGTGTTGCAGTTTCCATTAGCTAGTATTCGCAGTTCTGCTTTACTTTAACGTTTCTCCGCTTTTCCAGACACTTAGGACCCTCGTGTGGGCACCCCATTGCCTACAAATACAGTGAGTAGCAGCAGGCTCCACTGCCCTTCAAAGAAACATCCAGGCCGTAAGCCTTTCCAAGTCACTCTATGTATTCAGAGACTAGGGCAATACACTGCACCCTTCCTTGGGAACGCTAGATGTCCTCAGCACACCAACAGCTCCAGGGATTCTGTTCTCTCACGTCCTACATGCCATGGAAGTCTGCCTCATTGTCCTCATTTGAGCTGCACTTAGCAACACAATCTGCTTCACCTCTGTTCTAGGAACTCACACCCAAGGACCCCATACCTACAGTAGAAACGAGGCTTGCATTCCTACTGCAACGAAACCACTGTTTCCTGTTACCCTGCAGGATTTTGAATAGGCTAAGGACCGATAGCCTACTCAAAGTGTTCCAAGGATGAGTGAGTTCGCTACATGCAGAACACTTTGGGAAGTAATGTTGATTCAGGCAAGGGAACAGGGTGTAGCTAGAGTCTCTTTTGACTTGTTGGAAATCAGAAGGGTTAAGACTTCGTGTTCACCGCAAAAGATGACCTGATGGCACAAGCCTTGTTTCCCATATTAAAAGCTCTATTCAGGCTGCCCTGAAGCTACCTAAATACGTCTATTTCTGACTGGCCTCTAGTCACTGTAGTTACACTCTGGACGAAAAGGTTTCTCTAACGAAGCACGATGCTTCCATAGCATGGGTGGTAGCTCATCCCGTCAGGCTCTAGAGCTAAAGGGAAACTTGACGTCAGTACTTGCCTCACGCTAAGGCCTGAAGAGCCCTGCTGAAGCAAAAGCGTGTTGCAGTTTACATTAGCTCGTATTCGCAGTTCTGCTTTACTTTAACGTTTCTACGGTTTTCCAGACTCTTTGGACCCTCGTGTGGGCACCCCATTGCCTACCAATACAGTGAGTACCAGCAGGCCGTACTGCCCTTCTAAGAAACATCCAGGCCGTAAGCCTTTCCAAGTCCCTCTATGTGTTCAGAGAGTAGGGCAATACACTGCACCCTTCCTTGGGAAAGCTAGATGTCCTCAGCACACCAACAGCTCCAGGGATTCTGTTCTCTCACGTCCTACATGCCA
Organism: Eubalaena glacialis; assembly: GCF_028564815.1. NCBI lineage: Eukaryota > Metazoa > Chordata > Mammalia > Artiodactyla > Balaenidae > Eubalaena > Eubalaena glacialis. The sequence continues at coordinate 42,014,094 of NC_083735.1, read as the reverse complement.
TGGAGTCTGCCTCATTGTCCGATTTTGAGCTGCTCTTAGAAACACAATCTGCTTCGCCTTTCTTCCAGGAACTCACACCCAAGGACCCCATACCTACAGTAGAAAGGAGGCTTGCATCCTACTGCAACGAAACCACAGTTTTCCTGTTACACTGCAGGATTTTAGAATAGGCTTTAGCCTATTCTAGCCCGATAGCCTACATAGAGCATTTCAAATTTGAGGGACTTCGCTACATGGAGAACACTTTGTGAAGAAAAGTTGATTCAGGCAAGGGACCAGGGTAGAGCTAGAGTCTCTTTTGACCTGTTAGAAATCAGAAGACTTCAGGCTGATTGTTCACCTGCAAAGAAGACCTGATGGCACAAGCCTTGCTTTCCCATATTAAAAGCTCTTAGTCATGCTGCCCTGAAGCTACCTAAATAACTCTCTTTTTGACTGGCCTCTAGTCACTGTAGTTAGCCCTCTGGAACAAAAAGCAGTTTTCTCTAAAGAAACACGGTGCTTCCATAGTATGGGTGGGAGCTCATCCTGTCAGGCTCTAGAGCTAAAGGGAAACTTGACGTGAGTACTTGCCTCACGCTAAGGCCTGAAAAGCCCTGCTGAAGCGAAAGCGTGTTGCAGTTTCCATTAGCTAGTATTCGCAGTTCTGCTTTACTTTAACGTTTCTCCGCTTTTCCAGACACTTAGGACCCTCGTGTGGGCACCCCACTGCCTACAAATACAGTGAGTACCAGCAGGTTCCACTGCCCTTCTAAGAACCTTCCAGGCCGTAAGTCTTTCCAAGTCACTCTGCATTCAGAGAGCAGGGCAATACACTGCACCCTTCCTTGGGAAAGCTAGATGTCCTCAGCACACCAACAGCTCCAGGGATTCTGTTCTCTCACGTCCTACATGCCATGGAAGTCTGCCTCATTGTCCTCATTTGAGCTGCACTTAGCAACACAATCTGATTCGCCTTTCTTCTAGGAACTCACACTCAAGGACCCCATACCTACAGGAGAAAGGAGGCTTGCGTTCCTTCTGCAACCAAAGCACAGTTGTTCCTGTTACCCTGCAGGATTTTAGAATAGCCTAAGGACCGATAGCCTACATAGAGCATTTCAAATTTGAGGCAGTTCGCTACATGTAGAACACTTTGTGAAGAAAAGTTGATTCAGGCAAGGGACAAGGGTAGAGCTAGAGTCTCTTTTGACTTGTTAGAAATCAGAAGGCTTCAGGCTGATGGTTCACCGGCAAAGAAACCTGATGGCACGAGCCTTGCTTTCCCTTCTTAAAAGCTCTTAGTCATGCTGCCCTGAAGCTACATAAATAACTCTCTTTTTGACTGGCCTCTAGTCACTGTAGTTAGCCCTCTGGAACAAAAAGCAGTTTTCTCTAAGGAAACACGGTGCTTCCATAGTATGGGTGGGAGCTCATCTTATCAGGCTCTAGAGCTAAAGGGAAACTTGACGTGAGTACTTGCCTCACGCTAAGGCCTGAGGAGCCCTGCTGAAGCGAAAGCGTGTTGCAGTTTGCATCAGCTCGTATTCGAAGTTCTGCTTTACTTTAACGTTTCTACACATTTCCAGACACCTAGGAACCTCGTGTGGGCACCCCATTGCCTACAAATACAGTGAGTAGCAGCAGGCTCCACTGCCCTTCAAAGAAACATCCAGGCCGTAAGCCTTTCCAAGTCACTCTATGTATTCAGAGACTAGGGCAATACACTGCACCCTTCCTTGGGAACGCTAGATGTCCTCAGCACACCAACAGCTCCAGGGATTCTGTTCTCTCACGTCCTACATGCCATGGAAGTCTGCCTCATTGTCCTCATTTGAGCTGCACTTAGCAACACAATCTGCTTCACCTCTGTTCTAGGAACTCACACCCAAGGACCCCATACCTACTGTAGAAACGAGGCTTGCATTCCTACTGCAACGAAACCACTGTTTCCTGTTACACTGCAGGATTTTGAATAGGCTAAGGACCGATAGCCTACTCAAAGTGTTCCAAGGATGAGTGAGTTCGCTACATGCAGAACACTTTGGGAAGTAATGTTGATTCAGGCAAGGGAACAGGGTGTAGCTAGAGTCTCTTTTGACTTGTTGGAAATCAGAAGGGTTTAGACTTCGTGTTCACCGCAAAAGATGACCTGATGGCACAAGCCTTGTTTCCCATATTAAAAGCTCTATTCAGGCTGCCCTGAAGCTACCTAAATACGTCTATTTCTGACTGGCCTCTAGTCACTGTAGTTACACTCTGGACGAAAAGGTTTCTCTAACGAAGCACGATGCTTCCATAGCATGGGTGGTAGCTCATCCCGTCAGGCTCTAGAGCTAAAGGGAAACTTGACGTCAGTACTTGCCTCACGCTAAGGCCTGAAGAGCCCTGCTGAAGCGAAAGTGTGTTGCAGTTTATATTAGCTCGTATTCGCAGTTCTGCTTTACTTTAACGTTTCTACGGTTTTCCAGACTCTTTGGACCCTCGTGTGGGCACCCCATTGCCTACCAATACAGTGAGTACCAGCAGGCCGTACTGCCCTTCTAAGAAACATCCAGGCCGTAAGCCTTTCCAAGTCCCTCTATGTGTTCAGAGAGTAGGGCAATACACTGCACCCTTCCTTGGGAAAGCTAGATGTCCTCAGCACACCAACAGCTCCAGGGATTCTGTTCTCTCACGTCCTACATGCCATGGAGTCTGCCTCATTGTCCGATTTTGAGCTGCTCTTAGAAACACAATCTGCTTCGCCTTTCTTCCAGGAACTCACACCCAAGGACCCCATACCTACAGTAGAAAGGAGGCTTGCATCCTACTGCAACGAAACCACAGTTTTCCTGTTACACTGCAGGATTTTAGAATAGGCTTTAGCCTATTCTAGCCCGATAGCCTACATAGAGCATTTCAAATTTGAGGGAGTTCGCTATATGTAGAACACTTTGTGAAGAAAAGTTGATTCAGGCAAGGGACCAGGGTAGAGCTAGAGTCTCTTTTGACTTGTTAGAAATCAGAAGACTTCAGGCTGATTGTTCACCGGCAAAGAAGACCTGATGGCACAAGCCTTGCTTTCCCATATTAAAAGCTCTTAGTCATGCTGCCCTGAAGCTACCTAAATAACTCTCTTTTTGACTGGCCTCTAGTCACTGTAGTTAGCCCTCTGGAACAAAAAGCAGTTTTCTCTAAAGAAACACGGTGCTTCCATAGTATGGGTGGGAGCTCATCCTGTCAGGCTCTAGAGCTAAAGGGAAACTTGACGTGAGTACTTGCCTCACGCTAAGGCCTGAAAAGCCCTGCTGAAGCGAAAGCGTGTTGCAGTTTCCATTAGCTAGTATTCGCAGTTCTGCTTTACTTTAACGTTTCTCCGCTTTTCCAGACACTTAGGACCCTCGTGTGGGCACCCCACTGCCTACAAATACAGTGAGTACCAGCAGGTTCCACTGCCCTTCTAAGAACCTTCCAGGCCGTAAGTCTTTCCAAGTCACTCTGCATTCAGAGAGCAGGGCAATACACTGCACCCTTCCTTGGGAAAGCTAGATGTCCTCAGCACACCAACAGCTCCAGGGATTCTGTTCTCTCACGTCCTACATGCCATGGAAGTCTGCCTCATTGTCCTCATTTGAGCTGCACTTAGCAACACAATCTGATTCGCCTTTCTTCTAGGAACTCACACTCAAGGACCCCATACCTACAGGAGAAAGGAGGCTTGCGTTCCTTCTGCAACCAAAGCACAGTTGTTCCTGTTACCCTGCAGGATTTTAGAATAGCCTAAGGACCGATAGCCTACATAGAGCATTTCAAATTTGAGGCAGTTCGCTACATGTAGAACACTTTGTGAAGAAAAGTTGATTCAGGCAAGGGACAAGGGTAGAGCTAGAGTCTCTTTTGACTTGTTAGAAATCAGAAGGCTTCAGGCTGATGGTTCACCGGCAAAGAAACCTGATGGCACGAGACTTGCTTTCCCTTCTTAAAAGCTCTTAGTCATGCTGCCCTGAAGCTACCTAAATAACTCTCTTTTTGACTGGCCTCTAGTCACTGTAGTTAGCCCTCTGGAACAAAAAGCAGTTTTCTCTAAGGAAACACGGTGCTTCCATAGTATGGGTGGGAGCTCATCTTATCAGGCTCTAGAGCTAAAGGGAAACTTGACGTGAGTACTTGCCTCACCCTAAGGCCTGAGGAGCCCTGCTGAAGCGAAAGCGTGTTGCAGTTTGCATCAGCTCGTATTCGAAGTTCTGCTTTACTTTAACGTTTCTACACATTTCCAGACACTTAGGAACCTCGTGTGGGCACCCCATTGCCTACAAATACAGTGAGTAGCAGCAGGCTCCACTGCCCTTCAAAGAAACATCCAGGCCGTAAGCCTTTCCAAGTCACTCTATGTATTCAGAGACTAGGGCAATACACTGCACCCTTCCTTGGGAACGCTAGATGTCCTCAGCACACCAACAGCTCCAGGGATTCTGTTCTCTCACGTCCTACATGCCATGGAAGTCTGCCTCATTGTCCTCATTTGAGCTGCACTTAGCAACACAATCTGCTTCACCTCTGTTCTAGGAACTCACACCCAAGGACCCCATACCTACAGTAGAAACGAGGCTTGCATTCCTACTGCAACGAAACCACTGTTTCCTGTTACACTGCAGGATTTTGAATAGGCTAAGGACCGATAGCCTACTCAAAGTGTTCCAAGGATGAGTGAGTTCGCTACATGCAGAACACTTTGGGAAGTAATGTTGATTCAGGCAAGGGAACAGGGTGTAGCTAGAGTCTCTTTTGACTTGTTGGAAATCAGAAGGGTTTAGACTTCGTGTTCACCGCAAAAGATGACCTGATGGCACAAGCCTTGTTTCCCATATTAAAAGCTCTATTCAGGCTGCCCTGAAGCTACCTAAATACGTCTATTTCTGACTGGCCTCTAGTCACTGTAGTTACACTCTGGACGAAAAGGTTTCTCTAACGAAGCACGATGCTTCCATAGCATGGGTGGTAGCTCATCCCGTCAGGCTCTAGAGCTAAAGGGAAACTTGACGTCAGTACTTGCCTCACGCTAAGGCCTGAAGAGCCCTGCTGAAGCGAAAGCGTGTTGCAGTTTACATTAGCTCGTATTCGCAGTTCTGCTTTACTTTAACGTTTCTACGGTTTTCCAGACTCTTTGGACCCTCGTGTGGGCACCCCATTGCCTACCAATACAGTGAGTACCAGCAGGCCGTACTGCCCTTCTAAGAAACATCCAGGCCGTAAGCCTTTCCAAGTCCCTCTATGTGTTCAGAGAGTAGGGCAATACACTGCACCCTTCCTTGGGAAAGCTAGATGTCCTCAGCACACCAACAGCTCCAGGGATTCTGTTCTCTCACGTCCTACATGCCATGGAGTCTGCCTCATTGTCCGATTTTGAGCTGCTCTTAGAAACACAATCTGCTTCGCCTTTCTTCCAGGAACTCACACCCAAGGACCCCATACCTACAGTAGAAAGGAGGCTTGCATCCTACTGCAACGAAACCACAGTTTTCCTGTTACACTGCAGGATTTTAGAATAGGCTTTAGCCTATTCTAGCCCGATAGCCTACATAGAGCATTTCAAATTTGAGGGAGTTCGCTACATGGAGAACACTTTGTGAAGAAAAGTTGATTCAGGCAAGGGACCAGGGTAGAGCTAGAGTCTCTTTTGACTTGTTAGAAATCAGAAGACTTCAGGCTGATTGTTCACCTGCAAAGAAGACCTGATGGCACAAGCCTTGCTTTCCCATATTAAAAGCTCTTAGTCATGCTGCCCTGAAGCTACCTAAATAACTCTCTTTTTGACTGGCCTCTAGTCACTGTAGTTAGCCCTCTGGAACAAAAAGCAGTTTTCTCTAAAGAAACACGGTGCTTCCATAGTATGGGTGGGAGCTCATCCCGGCAGGCTCTAGAGCTAAAGGGAAACTTGACGTGAGTACTTGCCTCACGCTAAGGCCTGAAAAGCCCTGCTGAAGCGAAAGCGTGTTGCAGTTTCCATTAGCTAGTATTCGCAGTTCTGCTTTACTTTAACGTTTCTCCGCTTTTCCAGACACTTAGGACCCTCGTGTGGGCACCCCACTGCCTACAAATACAGTGAGTACCAGCAGGTTCCACTGCCCTTCTAAGAAACTTCCAGGCCGTAAGTCTTTCCAAGTCACTCTGCATTCAGAGAGCAGGGCAATACACTGCACCCTTCCTTGGGAAAGCTAGATGTCCTCAGCACACCAACAGCTCCAGGGATTCTGTTCTCTCATGTCCTACATGCCATGGAAGTCTGCCTCATTGTCCTCATTTGAGCTGCACTTAGCAACACAATCTGCTTCACCTCTGTTCTAGGAACTCACACCCAAGGACCCCATACCTACAGTAGAAACGAGGCTTGCATTCCTACTGCAACGAAACCACTGTTTCCTGTTACCCTGCAGGATTTTGAATAGGCTAAGGACCGATAGCCTACTCAAAGTGTTCCAAGGATGAGTGAGTTCGCTACATGCAGAACACTTTGGGAAGTAATGTTGATTCAGGCAAGGGAACAGGGTGTAGCTAGAGTCTCTTTTGACTTGTTGGAAATCAGAAGGGTTTAGACTTCGTGTTCACCGCAAAAGATGACCTGATGGCACAAGCCTTGTTTCCCATATTAAAAGCTCTATTCAGGCTGCCCTGAAGCTACCTAAATACGTCTATTTCTGACTGGCCTCTAGTCACTGTAGTTACACTCTGGACGAAAAGGTTTCTCTAACGAAGCACGATGCTACCATAGCATGGGTGGTAGCTCATCCCGTCAGGCTCTAGAGCTAAAGGGAAACTTGACGTCAGTACTTGCCTCACGCTAAGGCCTGAAGAGCCCTGCTGAAGCGAAAGCGTGTTGCAGTTTACATTAGCTCGTATTCGCAGTTCTGCTTTACTTTAACGTTTCTACGGTTTTCCAGACTCTTTGGACCCTCGTGTGGGCACCCCATTGCCTACCAATACAGTGAGTACCAGCAGGCCGTACTGCCCTTCTAAGAAACATCCAGGCCGTAAGCCTTTCCAAGTCCCTCTATGTGTTCAGAGAGTAGGGCAATACACTGCACCCTTCCTTGGGAAAGCTAGATGTCCTCAGCACACCAACAGCTCCAGGGATTCTGTTCTCTCACGTCCTACATGCCATGGAGTCTGCCTCATTGTCCGATTTTGAGCTGCTCTTAGAAACACAATCTGCTTCGCCTTTCTTCCAGGAACTCACACCCAAGGACCCCATACCTACAGTAGAAAGGAGGCTTGCATCCTACTGCAACGAAACCACAGTTTTCCTGTTACACTGCAGGATTTTAGAATAGGCTTTAGCCTATTCTAGCCCGATAGCCTACATAGAGCATTTCAAATTTGAGGGAGTTCGCTACATGGAGAACACTTTGTGAAGAAAAGTTGATTCAGGCAAGGGACCAGGGTAGAGCTAGAGTCTCTTTTGACTTGTTAGAAATCAGAAGACTTCAGGCTGATTGTTCACCTGCAAAGAAGACCTGATGGCACAAGCCTTGCTTTCCCATATTAAAAGCTCTTAGTCATGCTGCCCTGAAGCTACCTAAATAACTCTCTTTTTGACTGGCCTCTAGTCACTGTAGTTAGCCCTCTGGAACAAAAAGCAGTTTTCTCTAAAGAAACACGGTGCTTCCATAGTATGGGTGGGAGCTCATCCTGTCAGGCTCTAGAGCTAAAGGGAAACTTGACGTGAGTACTTGCCTCACGCTAAGGCCTGAAAAGCCCTGCTGAAGCGAAAGCGTGTTGCAGTTTCCATTAGCTAGTATTCGCAGTTCTGCTTTACTTTAACGTTTCTCCGCTTTTCCAGACACTTAGGACCCTCGTGTGGGCACCCCACTGCCTACAAATACAGTGAGTACCAGCAGGTTCCACTGCCCTTCTAAGAAACTTCCAGGCCGTAAGTCTTTCCAAGTCACTCTGCATTCAGAGAGCAGGGCAATACACTGCACCCTTCCTTGGGAAAGCTAGATGTCCTCAGCACACCAACAGCTCCAGGGATTCTGTTCTCTCACGTCCTACATGCCATGGAAGTCTGCCTCATTGTCCTCATTTGAGCTGCACTTAGCAACACAATCTGATTCGCCTTTCTTCTAGGAACTCACACTCAAGGACCCCATACCTACAGGAGAAAGGAGGCTTGCGTTCCTTCTGCAACCAAAGCACAGTTGTTCCTGTTACCCTGCAGGATTTTAGAATAGCCTAAGGACCGATAGCCTACATAGAGCATTTCAAATTTGAGGCAGTTCGCTACATGTAGAACACTTTGTGAAGAAAAGTTGATTCACGCAAGGGACAAGGGTAGAGCTAGAGTCTCTTTTGACTTGTTAGAAATCAGAAGGCTTCAGGCTGATGGTTCACCGGCAAAGAAACCTGATGGCACGAGCCTTGCTTTCCCTTCTTAAAAGCTCTTAGTCATGCTGCCCTGAAGCTACCTAAATAACTCTCTTTTTGACTGGCCTCTAGTCACTGTAGTTAGCCCTCTGGAACAAAAAGCAGTTTTCTCTAAGGAAACACGGTGCTTCCATAGTATGGGTGGGAGCTCATCTTATCAGGCTCTAGAGCTAAAGGGAAACTTGACGTGAGTACTTGCCTCACGCTAAGGCCTGAGGAGCCCTGCTGAAGCGAAAGCGTGTTGCAGTTTGCATCAGCTCGTATTCGAAGTTCTGCTTTACTTTAACGTTTCTACACATTTCCAGACACTTAGGAACCTCGTGTGGGCACCCCATTGCCTACAAATACAGTGAGTAGCAGCAGGCTCCACTGCCCTTCAAAGAAACATCCAGGCCGTAAGCCTTTCCAAGTCACTCTATGTATTCAGAGACTAGGGCAATACACTGCACCCTTCCTTGGGAACGCTAGATGTCCTCAGCACACCAACAGCTCCAGGGATTCTGTTCTCTCACGTCCTACATGCCATGGAAGTCTGCCTCATTGTCCTCATTTGAGCTGCACTTAGCAACACAATCTGCTTCACCTCTGTTCTAGGAACTCACACCCAAGGACCCCATACCTACAGTAGAAACGAGGCTTGCATTCCTACTGCAACGAAACCACTGTTTCCTGTTACACTGCAGGATTTTGAATAGGCTAAGGACCGATAGCCTACTCAAAGTGTTCCAAGGATGAGTGAGTTCGCTACATGCAGAACACTTTGGGAAGTAATGTTGATTCAGGCAAGGGAACAGGGTGTAGCTAGAGTCTCTTTTGACTTGTTGGAAATCAGAAGGGTTTAGACTTCGTGTTCACCGCAAAAGATGACCTGATGGCACAAGCCTTGTTTCCCATATTAAAAGCTCTATTCAGGCTGCCCTGAAGCTACCTAAATACGTCTATTTCTGACTGGCCTCTAGTCACTGTAGTTACACTCTGGACGAAAAGATTTCTCTAACGAAGCACGATGCTTCCATAGCATGGGTGGTAGCTCATCCCGTCAGGCTCTAGAGCTAAAGGGAAACTTGACGTCAGTACTTGCCTCACGCTAAGGCCTGAAGAGCCCTGCTGAAGCGAAAGCGTGTTGCAGTTTACATTAGCTCGTATTCGCAGTTCTGCTTTACTTTAACGTTTCTACGGTTTTCCAGACTCTTTGGACCCTCGTGTGGGCACCCCATTGCCTACCAATACAGTGAGTACCAGCAGGCCGTACTGCCCTTCTAAGAAACATCCAGGCCGTAAGCCTTTCCAAGTCCCTCTATGTGTTCAGAGAGTAGGGCAATACACTGCACCCTTCCTTGGGAAAGCTAGATGTCCTCAGCACACCAACAGCTCCAGGGATTCTGTTCTCTCACGTCCTACATGCCATGGAGTCTGCCTCATTGTCCGATTTTGAGCTGCTCTTAGAAACACAATCTGCTTCGCCTTTCTTCCAGGAACTCACACCCAAGGACCCCATACCTACAGTAGAAAGGAGGCTTGCATCCTACTGCAACGAAACCACAGTTTTCCTGTTACACTGCAGGATTTTAGAATAGGCTTTAGCCTATTCTAGCCCGATAGCCTACATAGAGCATTTCAAATTTGAGGGAGTTCGCTACATGGAGAACACTTTGTGAAGAAAAGTTGATTCAGGCAAGGGACCAGGGTAGAGCTAGAGTCTCTTTTGACTTGTTAGAAATCAGAAGACTTCAGGCTGATTGTTCACCGGCAAAGAAGACCTGATGGCACAAGCCTTGCTTTCCCATATTAAAAGCTCTTAGTCATGCTGCCCTGAAGCTACCTAAATAACTCTCTTTTTGACTGGCCTCTAGTCACTGTAGTTAGCCCTCTGGAACAAAAAGCAGTTTTCTCTAAAGAAACACGGTGCTTCCATAGTATGGGTGGGAGCTCATCCCGGCAGGCTCTAGAGCTAAAGGGAAACTTGACGTGAGTACTTGCCTCACGCTAAGGCCTGAAAAGCCCTGCTGAAGCGAAAGCGTGTTGCAGTTTCCATTAGCTAGTATTCGCAGTTCTGCTTTACTTTAACGTTTCTCCGCTTTTCCAGACACTTAGGAACCTCGTGTGGGCACCCCATTGCCTACAAATACAGTGAGTAGCAGCAGGCTCCACTGCCCTTCAAAGAAACATCCAGGCCGTAAGCCTTTCCAAGTCACTCTATGTATTCAGAGACTAGGGCAATACACTGCACCCTTCCTTGGGAACGCTAGATGTCCTCAGCACACCAACAGCTCCAGGGATTCTGTTCTCTCACGTCCTACATGCCATGGAAGTCTGCCTCATTGTCCTCATTTGAGCTGCACTTAGCAACACAATCTGCTTCACCTCTGTTCTAGGAACTCACACCCAAGGACCCCATACCTACAGTAGAAACGAGGCTTGCATTCCTACTGCAACGAAACCACTGTTTCCTGTTACACTGCAGGATTTTGAATAGGCTAAGGACCGATAGCCTACTCAAAGTGTTCCAAGGATGAGTGAGTTCGCTACATGCAGAACACTTTGGGAAGTAATGTTGATTCAGGCAAGGGAACAGGGTGTAGCTAGAGTCTCTTTTGACTTGTTGGAAATCAGAAGGGTTTAGACTTCGTGTTCACCGCAAAAGATGACCTGATGGCACAAGCCTTGTTTCCCATATTAAAAGCTCTATTCAGGCTGCCCTGAAGCTACCTAAATACGTCTATTTCTGACTGGCCTCTAGTCACTGTAGTTACACTCTGGACGAAAAGGTTTCTCTAACGAAGCACGATGCTTCCATAGCATGGGTGGTAGCTCATCCCGTCAGGCTCTAGAGCTAAAGGGAAACTTGACGTCAGTACTTGCCTCACGCTAAGGCCTGAAGAGCCCTGCTGAAGCGAAAGCGTGTTGCAGTTTACATTAGCTCGTATTCGCAGTTCTGCTTTACTTTAACGTTTCTACGGTTTTCCAGACTCTTTGGACCCTCGTGTGGGCACCCCATTGCCTACCAATACAGTGAGTACCAGCAGGCCGTACTGCCCTTCTAAGAAACATCCAGGCCGTAAGCCTTTCCAAGTCCCTCTATGTGTTCAGAGAGTAGGGCAATACACTGCACCCTTCCTTGGGAAAGCTAGATGTCCTCAGCACACCAACAGCTCCAGGGATTCTGTTCTCTCACGTCCTACATGCCATGGAGTCTGCCTCATTGTCCGATTTTGAGCTGCTCTTAGAAACACAATCTGCTTCGCCTTTCTTCCAGGAACTCACACCCAAGGACCCCATACCTACAGTAGAAAGGAGGCTTGCATCCTACTGCAACGAAACCACAGTTTTCCTGTTACACTGCAGGATTTTAGAATAGGCTTTAGCCTATTCTAGCCCGATAGCCTACATAGAGCATTTCAAATTTGAGGGAGTTCGCTACATGGAGAACACTTTGTGAAGAAAAGTTGATTCAGGCAAGGGACCAGGGTAGAGCTAGAGTCTCTTTTGACTTGTTAGAAATCAGAAACTTCAGGCTGATTGTTCACCTGCAAAGAAGACCTGATGGCACAAGCCTTGCTTTCCCATATTAAAAGCTCTTAGTCATGCTGCCCTGAAGCTACCTAAATAACTCTCTTTTTGACTGGCCTCTAGTCACTGTAGTTAGCCCTCTGGAACAAAAAGCAGTTTTCTCTAAAGAAACACGGTGCTTCCATAGTATGGGTGGGAGCTCATCCCGGCAGGCTCTAGAGCTAAAGGGAAACTTGACGTGAGTACTTGCCTCACGCTAAGGCCTGAAAAGCCCTGCTGAAGCGAAAGCGTGTTGCAGTTTCCATTAGCTAGTATTCGCAGTTCTGCTTTACTTTAACGTTTCTCCGCTTTTCCAGACACTTAGGACCCTCGTGTGGGCACCCCATTGCCTACAAATACAGTGAGTAGCAGCAGGCTCCACTGCCCTTCAAAGAAACATCCAGGCCGTAAGCCTTTCCAAGTCACTCTATGTATTCAGAGACTAGGGCAATACACTGCACCCTTCCTTGGGAACGCTAGATGTCCTCAGCACACCAACAGCTCCAGGGATTCTGTTCTCTCACGTCCTACATGCCATGGAAGTCTGCCTCATTGTCCTCATTTGAGCTGCACTTAGCAACACAATCTGCTTCACCTCTGTTCTAGGAACTCACACCCAAGGACCCCATACCTACAGTAGAAACGAGGCTTGCATTCCTACTGCAACGAAACCACTGTTTCCTATTACACTGCAGGATTTTGAATAGGCTAAGGACCGATAGCCTACTCAAAGTGTTCCAAGGATGAGTGAGTTCGCTACATGCAGAACACTTTGGGAAGTAATGTTGATTCAGGCAAGGGAACAGGGTGTAGCTAGAGTCTCTTTTGACTTGTTGGAAATCAGAAGGGTTTAGACTTCGTGTTCACCGCAAAAGATGACCTGATGGCACAAGCCTTGTTTCCCATATTAAAAGCTCTATTCAGGCTGCCCTGAAGCTACCTAAATACGTCTATTTCTGACTGGCCTCTAGTCACTGTAGTTACACTCTGGACGAAAAGATTTCTCTAACGAAGCACGATGCTTCCATAGCATGGGTGGTAGCTCATCCCGTCAGGCTCTAGAGCTAAAGGGAAACTTGACGTCAGTACTTGCCTCACGCTAAGGCCTGAAGAGCCCTGCTGAAGCGAAAGCGTGTTGCAGTTTACATTAGCTCGTATTCGCAGTTCTGCTTTACTTTAACGTTTCTACGGTTTTCCAGACTCTTTGGACCCTCGTGTGGGCACCCCATTGCCTACCAATACAGTGAGTACCAGCAGGCCGTACTGCCCTTCTAAGAAACATCCAGGCCGTAAGCCTTTCCAAGTCCCTCTATGTGTTCAGAGAGTAGGGCAATACACTGCACCCTTCCTTGGGAAAGCTAGATGTCCTCAGCACACCAACAGCTCCAGGGATTCTGTTCTCTCACGTCCTACATGCCATGGAGTCTGCCTCATTGTCCGATTTTGAGCTGCTCTTAGAAACACAATCTGCTTCGCCTTTCTTCCAGGAACTCACACCCAAGGACCCCATACCTACAGTAGAAAGGAGGCTTGCATCCTACTGCAACGAAACCACAGTTTTCCTGTTACACTGCAGGATTTTAGAATAGGCTTTAGCCTATTCTAGCCCGATAGCCTACATAGAGCATTTCAAATTTGAGGGAGTTCGCTACATGGAGAACACTTTGTGAAGAAAAGTTGATTCAGGCAAGGGACCAGGGTAGAGCTAGAGTCTCTTTTGACTTGTTAGAAATCAGAAACTTCAGGCTGATTGTTCACCTGCAAAGAAGACCTGATGGCACAAGCCTTGCTTTCCCATATTAAAAGCTCTTAGTCATGCTGCCCTGAAGCTACCTAAATAACTCTCTTTTTGACTGGCCTCTAGTCACTGTAGTTAGCCCTCTGGAACAAAAAGCAGTTTTCTCTAAAGAAACACGGTGCTTCCATAGTATGGGTGGGAGCTCATCCCGGCAGGCTCTAGAGCTAAAGGGAAACTTGACGTGAGTACTTGCCTCACGCTAAGGCCTGAAAAGCCCTGCTGAAGCGAAAGCGTGTTGCAGTTTCCATTAGCTAGTATTCGCAGTTCTGCTTTACTTTAACGTTTCTCCGCTTTTCCAGACACTTAGGACCCTCGTGTGGGCACCCCATTGCCTACAAATACAGTGAGTAGCAGCAGGCTCCACTGCCCTTCAAAGAAACATCCAGGCCGTAAGCCTTTCCAAGTCACTCTATGTATTCAGAGACTAGGGCAATACACTGCACCCTTCCTTGGGAACGCTAGATGTCCTCAGCACACCAACAGCTCCAGGGATTCTGTTCTCTCACGTCCTACATGCCATGGAAGTCTGCCTCATTGTCCTCATTTGAGCTGCACTTAGCAACACAATCTGCTTCACCTCTGTTCTAGGAACTCACACCCAAGGACCCCATACCTACAGTAGAAACGAGGCTTGCATTCCTACTGCAACGAAACCACTGTTTCCTATTACACTGCAGGATTTTGAATAGGCTAAGGACCGATAGCCTACTCAAAGTGTTCCAAGGATGAGTGAGTTCGCTACATGCAGAACACTTTGGGAAGTAATGTTGATTCAGGCAAGGGAACAGGGTGTAGCTAGAGTCTCTTTTGACTTGTTGGAAATCAGAAGGGTTTAGACTTCGTGTTCACCGCAAAAGATGACCTGATGGCACAAGCCTTGTTTCCCATATTAAAAGCTCTATTCAGGCTGCCCTGAAGCTACCTAAATACGTCTATTTCTGACTGGCCTCTAGTCACTGTAGTTACACTCTGGACGAAAAGATTTCTCTAACGAAGCACGATGCTTCCATAGCATGGGTGGTAGCTCATCCCGTCAGGCTCTAGAGCTAAAGGGAAACTTGACGTCAGTACTTGCCTCACGCTAAGGCCTGAAGAGCCCTGCTGAAGCGAAAGCGTGTTGCAGTTTACATTAGCTCGTATTCGCAGTTCTGCTTTACTTTAACGTTTCTACGGTTTTCCAGACTCTTTGGACCCTCGTGTGGGCACCCCATTGCCTACCAATACAGTGAGTACCAGCAGGCCGTACTGCCCTTCTAAGAAACATCCAGGCCGTAAGCCTTTCCAAGTCCCTCTATGTGTTCAGAGAGTAGGGCAATACACTGCACCCTTCCTTGGGAAAGCTAGATGTCCTCAGCACACCAACAGCTCCAGGGATTCTGTTCTCTCACGTCCTACATGCCATGGAGTCTGCCTCATTGTCCGATTTTGAGCTGCTCTTAGAAACACAATCTGCTTCGCCTTTCTTCCAGGAACTCACACCCAAGGACCCCATACCTACAGTAGAAAGGAGGCCTGCATCCTACTGCAACGAAACCACAGTTTTCCTGTTACACTGCAGGATTTTAGAATAGGCTTTAGCCTATTCTAGCCCGATAGCCTACATAGAGCATTTCAAATTTGAGGGAGTTCGCTACATGGAGAACACTTTGTGAAGAAAAGTTGATTCAGGCAAGGGACCAGGGTAGAGCTAGAGTCTCTTTTGACTTGTTAGAAATCAGAAGACTTCAGGCTGATTGTTCACCGGCAAAGAAGACCTGATGGCACAAGCCTTGCTTTCCCATATTAAAAGCTCTTAGTCATGCTGCCCTGAAGCTACCTAAATAACTCTCTTTTTGACTGGCCTCTAGTCACTGTAGTTAGCCCTCTGGAACAAAAAGCAGTTTTCTCTAAAGAAAGACGGTGCTTCCATAGTATGGGTGGGAGCTCATCCCGGCAGGCTCTAGAGCTAAAGGGAAACTTGACGTGAGTACTTGCCTCACGCTAAGGCCTGAAAAGCCCTGTTGAAGCGAAAGCGTGTTGCAGTTTCCATTAGCTAGTATTCGCAGTTCTGCTTTACTTTAACGTTTCTCCGCTTTTCCAGACACTTAGGACCCTCGTGTGGGCACCCCATTGCCTACAAATACAGTGAGTAGCAGCAGGCTCCACTGCCCTTCAAAGAAACATCCAGGCCGTAAGCCTTTCCAAGTCACTCTATGTATTCAGAGACTAGGGCAATACACTGCACCCTTCCTTGGGAACGCTAGATGTCCTCAGCACACCAACAGCTCCAGGGATTCTGTTCTCTCACGTCCTACATGCCATGGAAGTCTGCCTCATTGTCCTCATTTGAGCTGCACTTAGCAACACAATCTGCTTCACCTCTGTTCTAGGAACTCACACCCAAGGACCCCATACCTACAGTAGAAACGAGGCTTGCATTCCTACTGCAACGAAACCACTGTTTCCTGTTACACTGCAGGATTTTGAATAGGCTAAGGACCGATAGCCTACTCAAAGTGTTCCAAGGATGAGTGAGTTCGCTACATGCAGAACACTTTGGGAAGTAATGTTGATTCAGGCAAGGGAACAGGGTGTAGCTAGAGTCTCTTTTGACTTGTTGGAAATCAGAAGGGTTTAGACTTCGTGTTCACCGCAAAAGATGACCTGATGGCACAAGCCTTGTTTCCCATATTAAAAGCTCTATTCAGGCTGCCCTGAAGCTACCTAAATACGTCTATTTCTGACTGGCCTCTAGTCACTGTAGTTACACTCTGGACGAAAAGGTTTCTCTAACGAAGCACGATGCTTCCATAGCATGGGTGGTAGCTCATCCCGTCAGGCTCTAGAGCTAAAGGGAAACTTGACGTCAGTACTTGCCTCACGCTAAGGCCTGAAGAGCCCTGCTGAAGCGAAAGCGTGTTGCAGTTTACATTAGCTCGTATTCGCAGTTCTGCTTTACTTTAACGTTTCTACGGTTTTCCAGACTCT
Organism: Eubalaena glacialis; assembly: GCF_028564815.1. NCBI lineage: Eukaryota > Metazoa > Chordata > Mammalia > Artiodactyla > Balaenidae > Eubalaena > Eubalaena glacialis. Next base: position 41,997,398 of record NC_083735.1, on the reverse strand, counting down.
TTGGACCCTCGTGTGGGCACCCCATTGCCTACCAATACAGTGAGTACCAGCAGGCCGTACTGCCCTTCTAAGAAACATCCAGGCCGTAAGCCTTTCCAAGTCCCTCTATGTGTTCAGAGAGTAGGGCAATACACTGCACCCTTCCTTGGGAAAGCTAGATGTCCTCAGCACACCAACAGCTCCAGGGATTCTGTTCTCTCACGTCCTACATGCCATGGAGTCTGCCTCATTGTCCGATTTTGAGCTGCTCTTAGAAACACAATCTGCTTCGCCTTTCTTCCAGGAACTCACACCCAAGGACCCCATACCTACAGTAGAAAGGAGGCTTGCATCCTACTGCAACGAAACCACAGTTTTCCTGTTACACTGCAGGATTTTAGAATAGGCTTTAGCCTATTCTAGCCCGATAGCCTACATAGAGCATTTCAAATTTGAGGGAGTTCGCTACATGGAGAACACTTTGTGAAGAAAAGTTGATTCAGGCAAGGGACCAGGGTAGAGCTAGAGTCTCTTTTGACTTGTTAGAAATCAGAAGACTTCAGGCTGATTGTTCACCGGCAAAGAAGACCTGATGGCACAAGCCTTGCTTTCCCATATTAAAAGCTCTTAGTCATGCTGCCCTGAAGCTACCTAAATAACTCTCTTTTTGACTGGCCTCTAGTCACTGTAGTTAGCCCTCTGGAACAAAAAGCAGTTTTCTCTAAAGAAACACGGTGCTTCCATAGTATGGGTGGGAGCTCATCCCGGCAGGCTCTAGAGCTAAAGGGAAACTTGACGTGAGTACTTGCCTCACGCTAAGGCCTGAAAAGCCCTGCTGAAGCGAAAGCGTGTTGCAGTTTCCATTAGCTAGTATTCGCAGTTCTGCTTTACTTTAACGTTTCTCCGCTTTTCCAGACACTTAGGACCCTCGTGTGGGCACCCCACTGCCTACAAATACAGTGAGTACCAGCAGGTTCCACTGCCCTTCTAAGAAACTTCCAGGCCGTAAGTCTTTCCAAGTCACTCTGCATTCAGAGAGCAGGGCAATACACTGCACCCTTCCTTGGGAAAGCTAGATGTCCTCAGCACACCAACAGCTCCAGGGATTCTGTTCTCTCACGTCCTACATGCCATGGAAGTCTGCCTCATTGTCCTCATTTGAGCTGCACTTAGCAACACAATCTGCTTCACCTCTGTTTTAGGAACTCACACCCAAGGACCCCATACCTACAGTAGAAACGAGGCTTGCATTCCTACTGCAACGAAACCACTGTTTCCTGTTACACTGCAGGATTTTGAATAGGCTAAGGACCGATAGCCTACTCAAAGTGTTCCAAGGATGAGTGAGTTCGCTACATGCAGAACACTTTGGGAAGTAATGTTGATTCAGGCAAGGGAACAGGGTGTAGCTAGAGTCTCTTTTGACTTGTTGGAAATCAGAAGGGTTTAGACTTCGTGTTCACCGCAAAAGATGACCTGATGGCACAAGCCTTGTTTCCCATATTAAAAGCTCTATTCAGGCTGCCCTGAAGCTACCTAAATACGTCTATTTCTGACTGGCCTCTAGTCACTGTAGTTACACTCAGGACGAAAAGATTTCTCTAACGAAGCACGATGCTTCCATAGCATGGGTGGTAGCTCATCCCGTCAGGCTCTAGAGCTAAAGGGAAACTTGACGTCAGTACTTGCCTCACGCTAAGGCCTGAAGAGCCCTGCTGAAGCGAAAGCGTGTTGCAGTTTACATTAGCTCGTATTCGCAGTTCTGCTTTACTTTAACGTTTCTACGGTTTTCCAGACTCTTTGGACCCTCGTGTGGGCACCCCATTGCCTACCAATACAGTGAGTACCAGCAGGCCGTACTGCCCTTCTAAGAAACATCCAGGCCGTAAGCCTTTCCAAGTCCCTCTATGTGTTCAGAGAGTAGGGCAATACACTGCACCCTTCCTTGGGAAAGCTAGATGTCCTCAGCACACCAACAGCTCCAGGGATTCTGTTCTCTCACGTCCTACATGCCATGGAGTCTGCCTCATTGTCCGATTTTGAGCTGCTCTTAGAAACACAATCTGCTTCGCCTTTCTTCCAGGAACTCACACCCAAGGACCCCATACCTACAGTAGAAAGGAGGCTTGCATCCTACTGCAACGAAACCACAGTTTTCCTGTTACACTGCAGGATTTTAGAATAGGCTTTAGCCTATTCTAGCCCGATAGCCTACATAGAGCATTTCAAATTTGAGGGAGTTCGCTACATGGAGAACACTTTGTGAAGAAAAGTTGATTCAGGCAAGGGACCAGGGTAGAGCTAGAGTCTCTTTTGACTTGTTAGAAATCAGAAGACTTCAGGCTGATTGTTCACCGGCAAAGAAGACCTGATGGCACAAGCCTTGCTTTCCCATATTAAAAGCTCTTAGTCATGCTGCCCTGAAGCTACCTAAATAACTCTCTTTTTGACTGGCCTCTAGTCACTGTAGTTAGCCCTCTGGAACAAAAAGCAGTTTTCTCTAAAGAAACACGGTGCTTCCATAGTATGGGTGGGAGCTCATCCCGGCAGGCTCTAGAGCTAAAGGGAAACTTGACGTGAGTACTTGCCTCACGCTAAGGCCTGAAAAGCCCTGCTGAAGCGAAAGCGTGTTGCAGTTTCCATTAGCTAGTATTCGCAGTTCTGCTTTACTTTAACGTTTCTCCGCTTTTCCAGACACTTAGGACCCTCGTGTGGGCACCCCACTGCCTACAAATACAGTGAGTACCAGCAGGTTCCACTGCCCTTCTAAGAAACTTCCAGGCCGTAAGTCTTTCCAAGTCACTCTGCATTCAGAGAGCAGGGCAATACACTGCACCCTTCCTTGGGAAAGCTAGATGTCCTCAGCACACCAACAGCTCCAGGGATTCTGTTCTCTCACGTCCTACATGCCATGGAAGTCTGCCTCATTGTCCTCATTTGAGCTGCACTTAGCAACACAATCTGCTTCACCTCTGTTTTAGGAACTCACACCCAAGGACCCCATACCTACAGTAGAAACGAGGCTTGCATTCCTACTGCAACGAAACCACTGTTTCCTGTTACACTGCAGGATTTTGAATAGGCTAAGGACCGATAGCCTACTCAAAGTGTTCCAAGGATGAGTGAGTTCGCTACATGCAGAACACTTTGGGAAGTAATGTTGATTCAGGCAAGGGAACAGGGTGTAGCTAGAGTCTCTTTTGACTTGTTGGAAATCAGAAGGGTTTAGACTTCGTGTTCACCGCAAAAGATGACCTGATGGCACAAGCCTTGTTTCCCATATTAAAAGCTCTATTCAGGCTGCCCTGAAGCTACCTAAATACGTCTATTTCTGACTGGCCTCTAGTCACTGTAGTTACACTCTGGACGAAAAGGTTTCTCTAACGAAGCACGATGCTACCATAGCATGGGTGGTAGCTCATCCCGTCAGGCTCTAGAGCTAAAGGGAAACTTGACGTCAGTACTTGCCTCACGCTAAGGCCTGAAGAGCCCTGCTGAAGCGAAAGCGTGTTGCAGTTTACATTAGCTCGTATTCGCAGTTCTGCTTTACTTTAACGTTTCTACGGTTTTCCAGACTCTTTGGACCCTCGTGTGGGCACCCCATTGCCTACCAATACAGTGAGTACCAGCAGGCCGTACTGCCCTTCTAAGAAACATCCAGGCCGTAAGCCTTTCCAAGTCCCTCTATGTGTTCAGAGAGTAGGGCAATACACTGCACCCTTCCTTGGGAAAGCTAGATGTCCTCAGCACACCAACAGCTCCAGGGATTCTGTTCTCTCACGTCCTACATGCCATGGAGTCTGCCTCATTGTCCGATTTTGAGCTGCTCTTAGAAACACAATCTGCTTCGCCTTTCTTCCAGGAACTCACACCCAAGGACCCCATACCTACAGTAGAAAGGAGGCTTGCATCCTACTGCAACGAAACCACAGTTTTCCTGTTACACTGCAGGATTTTAGAATAGGCTTTAGCCTATTCTAGCCCGATAGCCTACATAGAGCATTTCAAATTTGAGGGAGTTCGCTACATGGAGAACACTTTGTGAAGAAAAGTTGATTCAGGCAAGGGACCAGGGTAGAGCTAGAGTCTCTTTTGACTTGTTAGAAATCAGAAGACTTCAGGCTGATTGTTCACCGGCAAAGAAGACCTGATGGCACAAGCCTTGCTTTCCCATATTAAAAGCTCTTAGTCATGCTGCCCTGAAGCTACCTAAATAACTCTCTTTTTGACTGGCCTCTAGTCACTGTAGTTAGCCCTCTGGAACAAAAAGCAGTTTTCTCTAAAGAAACACGGTGCTTCCATAGTATGGGTGGGAGCTCATCCCGGCAGGCTCTAGAGCTAAAGGGAAACTTGACGTGAGTACTTGCCTCACGCTAAGGCCTGAAAAGCCCTGCTGAAGCGAAAGCGTGTTGCAGTTTCCATTAGCTAGTATTCGCAGTTCTGCTTTACTTTAACGTTTCTCCGCTTTTCCAGACACTTAGGACCCTCGTGTGGGCACCCCACTGCCTACAAATACAGTGAGTACCAGCAGGTTCCACTGCCCTTCTAAGAAACTTCCAGGCCGTAAGTCTTTCCAAGTCACTCTGCATTCAGAGAGCAGGGCAATACACTGCACCCTTCCTTGGGAAAGCTAGATGTCCTCAGCACACCAACAGCTCCAGGGATTCTGTTCTCTCACGTCCTACATGCCATGGAAGTCTGCCTCATTGTCCTCATTTGAGCTGCACTTAGCAACACAATCTGCTTCACCTCTGTTTTAGGAACTCACACCCAAGGACCCCATACCTACAGTAGAAACGAGGCTTGCATTCCTACTGCAACGAAACCACTGTTTCCTGTTACACTGCAGGATTTTGAATAGGCTAAGGACCGATAGCCTACTCAAAGTGTTCCAAGGATGAGTGAGTTCGCTACATGCAGAACACTTTGGGAAGTAATGTTGATTCAGGCAAGGGAACAGGGTGTAGCTAGAGTCTCTTTTGACTTGTTGGAAATCAGAAGGGTTTAGACTTCGTGTTCACCGCAAAAGATGACCTGATGGCACAAGCCTTGTTTCCCATATTAAAAGCTCTATTCAGGCTGCCCTGAAGCTACCTAAATACGTCTATTTCTGACTGGCCTCTAGTCACTGTAGTTACACTCTGGACGAAAAGGTTTCTCTAACGAAGCACGATGCTACCATAGCATGGGTGGTAGCTCATCCCGTCAGGCTCTAGAGCTAAAGGGAAACTTGACGTCAGTACTTGCCTCACGCTAAGGCCTGAAGAGCCCTGCTGAAGCGAAAGCGTGTTGCAGTTTACATTAGCTCGTATTCGCAGTTCTGCTTTACTTTAACGTTTCTACGGTTTTCCAGACTCTTTGGACCCTCGTGTGGGCACCCCATTGCCTACCAATACAGTGAGTACCAGCAGGCCGTACTGCCCTTCTAAGAAACATCCAGGCCGTAAGCCTTTCCAAGTCCCTCTATGTGTTCAGAGAGTAGGGCAATACACTGCACCCTTCCTTGGGAAAGCTAGATGTCCTCAGCACACCAACAGCTCCAGGGATTCTGTTCTCTCACGTCCTACATGCCATGGAGTCTGCCTCATTGTCCGATTTTGAGCTGCTCTTAGAAACACAATCTGCTTCGCCTTTCTTCCAGGAACTCACACCCAAGGACCCCATACCTACAGTAGAAAGGAGGCTTGCATCCTACTGCAACGAAACCACAGTTTTCCTGTTACACTGCAGGATTTTAGAATAGGCTTTAGCCTATTCTAGCCCGATAGCCTACATAGAGCATTTCAAATTTGAGGGAGTTCGCTACATGGAGAACACTTTGTGAAGAAAAGTTGATTCAGGCAAGGGACCAGGGTAGAGCTAGAGTCTCTTTTGACTTGTTAGAAATCAGAAGACTTCAGGCTGATTGTTCACCTGCAAAGAAGACCTGATGGCACAAGCCTTGCTTTCCCATATTAAAAGCTCTTAGTCATGCTGCCCTGAAGCTACCTAAATAACTCTCTTTTTGACTGGCCTCTAGTCACTGTAGTTAGCCCTCTGGAAAAAAAGCAGTTTTCTCTAAAGAAACACGGTGCTTCCATAGTATGGGTGGGAGCTCATCCCGGCAGGCTCTAGAGCTAAAGGGAAACTTGACGTGAGTACTTGCCTCACGCTAAGGCCTGAAAAGCCCTGCTGAAGCGAAAGCGTGTTGCAGTTTCCATTAGCTAGTATTCGCAGTTCTGCTTTACTTTAACGTTTCTCCGCTTTTCCAGACACTTAGGACCCTCGTGTGGGCACCCCACTGCCTACAAATACAGTGAGTACCAGCAGGTTCCACTGCCCTTCTAAGAAACTTCCAAGCCGTAAGCCTTTCCAAGTCACTCTGCATTCAGAGAGCAGGGCAATACACTGCACCCTTCCTTGGGAAAGCTAGATGTCCTCAGCACACCAACAGCTCCAGGGATTCTGTTCTCTCACGTCCTACATGCCATGGAAGTCTGCCTCATTGTCCTCATTTGAGCTGCACTTAGCAACACAATCTGCTTCACCTCTGTTCTAGGAACTCACACCCAAGGACCCCATACCTACAGTAGAAACGAGGCTTGCATTCCTACTGCAACGAAACCACTGTTTCCTGTTACACTGCAGGATTTTGAATAGGCTAAGGACCGATAGCCTACTCAAAGTGTTCCAAGGATGAGTGAGTTCGCTACATGCAGAACACTTTGGGAAGTAATGTTGATTCAGGCAAGGGAACAGGGTGTAGCTAGAGTCTCTTTTGACTTGTTGGAAATCAGAAGGGTTTAGACTTCGTGTTCACCGCAAAAGATGACCTGATGGCACAAGCCTTGTTTCCCATATTAAAAGCTCTATTCAGGCTGCCCTGAAGCTACCTAAATACGTCTATTTCTGACTGGCCTCTAGTCACTGTAGTTACACTCTGGACGAAAAGGTTTCTCTAACGAAGCACGATGCTACCATAGCATGGGTGGTAGCTCATCCCGTCAGGCTCTAGAGCTAAAGGGAAACTTGACGTCAGTACTTGCCTCACGCTAAGGCCTGAAGAGCCCTGCTGAAGCGAAAGCGTGTTGCAGTATACATTAGCTCGTATTCGCAGTTCTGCTTTACTTTAACGTTTCTACGGTTTTCCAGACTCTTTGGACCCTCGTGTGGGCACCCCATTGCCTACCAATACAGTGAGTACCAGCAGGCCGTACTGCCCTTCTAAGAAACATCCAGGCCGTAAGCCTTTCCAAGTCCCTCTATGTGTTCAGAGAGTAGGGCAATACACTGCACCCTTCCTTGGGAAAGCTAGATGTCCTCAGCACACCAACAGCTCCAGGGATTCTGTTCTCTCACGTCCTACATGCCATGGAGTCTGCCTCATTGTCCGATTTTGAGCTGCTCTTAGAAACACAATCTGCTTCGCCTTTCTTCCAGGAACTCACACCCAAGGACCCCATACCTACAGTAGAAAGGAGGCTTGCATCCTACTGCAACGAAACCACAGTTTTCCTGTTACACTGCAGGATTTTAGAATAGGCTTTAGCCTATTCTAGCCCGATAGCCTACATAGAGCATTTCAAATTTGAGGGAGTTCGCTACATGGAGAACACTTTGTGAAGAAAAGTTGATTCAGGCAAGGAACCAGGGTAGAGCTAGAGTCTCTTTTGACTTGTTAGAAATCAGAAGACTTCAGGCTGATTGTTCACCTGCAAAGAAGACCTGATGGCACAAGCCTTGCTTTCCCATATTAAAAGCTCTTAGTCATGCTGCCCTGAAGCTACCTAAATAACTCTCTTTTTGACTGGCCTCTAGTCACTGTAGTTAGCCCTCTGGAACAAAAAGCAGTTTTCTCTAAAGAGACACGGTGCTTCCATAGTATGGGTGGGAGCTCATCCTGTCAGGCTCTAGAGCTAAAGGGAAACTTGACGTGAGTACTTGCCTCACGCTAAGGCCTGAAAAGCCCTGCTGAAGCGAAAGCGTGTTGCAGTTTCCATTAGCTAGTATTCGCAGTTCTGCTTTACTTTAACGTTTCTCCGCTTTTCCAGACACTTAGGACCCTCGTGTGGGCACCCCACTGCCTACAAATACAGTGAGTACCAGCAGGTTCCACTGCCCTTCTAAGAAACTCCCAGGCCGTAAGTCTTTCCAAGTCACTCTGCATTCAGAGAGCAGGGCAATACACTGCACCCTTCCTTGGGAAAGCTAGATGTCCTCAGCACACCAACAGCTCCAGGGATTCTGTTCTCTCACGTCCTACATGCCATGGAAGTCTGCCTCATTGTCCTCATTTGAGCTGCACTTAGAAACACAATCTGATTCGCCTTTCTTCTAGGAACTCACACTCAAGGACCCCATACCTACAGGAGAAAGGAGGCTTGCATTCCTTCTGCAACCAAAGCACAGTTGTTCCTGTTACCCTGCAGGATTTTAGAATAGCCTAAGGACCGATAGCCTACATAGAGCATTTCAAATTTGAGGCAGTTCGCTACATGTAGAACACTTTGTGAAGAAAAGTTGATTCAGGCAAGGGACAAGGGTAGAGCTAGAGTCTCTTTTGACTTGTTAGAAATCAGAAGGCTTCAGGCTGATGGTTCACCGGCAAAGAAACCTGATGGCACGAGCCTTGCTTTCCCTTCTTAAAAGCTCTTAGTCATGCCGCCCTGAAGCTACCTAAATAACTCTCTTTTTGACTGGCCTCTAGTCACTGTAGTTAGCCCTCTGGAACAAAAAGCAGTTTTCTCTAAGGAAACACGGTGCTTCCATAGTATGGGTGGGAGCTCATCTTATCAGGCTCTAGAGCTAAAGGGAAACTTGACGTGAGTACTTGCCTCACGCTAAGGCCTGAGGAGCCCTGCTGAAGCGAAAGCGTGTTGCAGTTTGCATCAGCTCGTATTCGAAGTTCTGCTTTACTTTAACGTTTCTACACATTTCCAGACACTTAGGAACCTCGTGTGGGCACCCCATTGCCTACAAATACAGTGAGTAGCAGCAGGCTCCACTGCCCTTCAAAGAAACATCCAGGCCGTAAGCCTTTCCAAGTCACTCTATGTATTCAGAGACTAGGGCAATACACTGCACCCTTCCTTGGGAACGCTAGATGTCCTCAGCACACCAACAGCTCCAGGGATTCTGTTCTCTCACGTCCTACATGCCATGGAAGTCTGCCTCATTGTCCTCATTTGAGCTGCACTTAGCAACACAATCTGCTTCACCTCTGTTCTAGGAACTCACACCCAAGGACCCCATACCTACAGTAGAAACGAGGCTTGCATTCCTACTGCAACGAAACCACTGTTTCCTGTTACACTGCAGGATTTTGAATAGGCTAAGGACCGATAGCCTACTCAAAGTGTTCCAAGGATGAGTGAGTTCGCTACATGCAGAACACTTTGGGAAGTAATGTTGATTCAAGCAAGGGAACAGGGTGTAGCTAGAGTCTCTTTTGACTTGTTGGAAATCAGAAGGGTTTAGACTTCGTGTTCACCGCAAAAGATGACCTGATGGCACAAGCCTTGTTTCCCATATTAAAAGCTCTATTCATGCTGCCCTGAAGCTACCTAAATACGTCTATTTCTGACTGGCCTCTAGTCACTGTAGTTACACTCTGGACGAAAAGGTTTCTCTAACGAAGCACGATGCTTCCATAGCATGGGTGGTAGCTCATCCCGTCAGGCTCTAGAGCTAAAGGGAAACTTGACGTCAGTACTTGCCTCACGCTAAGGCCTGAAGAGCCCTGCTGAAGCAAAAGCGTGTTGCAGTTTACATTAGCTCGTATTCGCAGTTCTGCTTTACTTTAACGTTTCTACGGTTTTCCAGACTCTTTGGACCCTCGTGTGGGCACCCCATTGCCTACCAATACAGTGAGTACCAGCAGGCCGTACTGCCCTTCTAAGAAACATCCAGGCCGTAAGCCTTTCCAAGTCCCTCTATGTGTTCAGAGAGTAGGGCAATACACTGCACCCTTCCTTGGGAAAGCTAGATGTCCTCAGCACACCAACAGCTCCAGGGATTCTGTTCTCTCACGTCCTACATGCCATGGAGTCTGCCTCATTGTCCGATTTTGAGCTGCTCTTAGAAACACAATCTGCTTCGCCTTTCTTCCAGGAACTCACACCCAAGGACCCCGTACCTACAGTAGAAAGGAGGCTTGCATCCTACTGCAACGAAACCACAGTTTTCCTGTTACACTGCAGGATTTTAGAATAGGCTTTAGCCTATTCTAGCCCGATAGCCTACATAGAGCATTTCAAATTTGAGGGAGTTCGCTACATGGAGAACACTTTGTGAAGAAAAGTTGATTCAGGCAAGGGACTAGGGTAGAGCTAGAGTCTCTTTTGACTTGTTAGAAATCAGAAGACTTCAGGCTGATTGTTCACCTGCAAAGAAGACCTGATGGCACAAGCCTTGCTTTCCCATATTAAAAGCTCTTAGTCATGCTGCCCTGAAGCTACCTAAATAACTCTCTTTTTGACTGGCCTCTAGTCACTGTAGTTAGCCCTCTGGAACAAAAAGCAGTTTTCTCTAAAGAAACACGGTGCTTCCATAGTATGGGTGGGAGCTCATCCTGTCAGGCTCTAGAGCTAAAGGGAAACTTGACGTGAGTACCTGCCTCACGCTAAGGCCTGAAAAGCCCTGCTGAAGCGAAAGCGTGTTGCAGTTTCCATTAGCTAGTATTCGCAGTTCTGCTTTACTTTAACGTTTCTCCGCTTTTCCAGACACTTAGGACCCTCGTGTGGGCACCCCACTGCCTACAAATACAGTGAGTACCAGCAGGTTCCACTGCCCTTCTAAGAAACTTCCAGGCCGTAAGTCTTTCCAAGTCACTCTGCATTCAGAGAGCAGGGCAATACACTGCACCCTTCCTTGGGAAAGCTAGATGTCCTCAGCACACCAACAGCTCCAGGGATTCTGTTCTCTCACGTCCTACATGCCATGGAAGTCTGCCTCATTGTCCTCATTTGAGCTGCACTTAGCAACACAATCTGCTTCACCTGTGTCTAGGAACTCACACCCAAGGACTCCATACCTACAGTAGAAACGAGGCTTGCATTCCTACTGCAACGAAACCACTGTTTCCTGTTACACTGCAGGATTTTGAATAGGCTAAGGACCGATAGCCTACTCAAAGTGTTCCAAGGATGAGTGAGTTCGCTACATGCAGAACACTTTGGGAAGTAATGTTGATTCAAGCAAGGGAACAGGGTGTAGCTAGAGTCTCTTTTGACTTGTTGGAAATCAGAAGGGTTTACACTTCGTGTTCACCGCAAAAGATGACCTGATGGCACAAGCCTTGTTTCCCATATTAAAAGCTCTATTCAGGCTGCCCTGAAGCTACCTAAATACGTCTATTTCTGACTGGCCTCTAGTCACTGTAGTTACACTCTGGACGAAAAGGTTTCTCTAACGAAGCACGATGCTTCCATAGCATGGGTGGTAGCTCATCCCGTCAGGCTCTAGAGCTAAAGGGAAACTTGACGTCAGTACTTGCCTCACGCTAAGGCCTGAAGAGCCCTGCTGAAGCGAAAGCGTGTTGCAGTTTACATTAGCTCGTATTCGCAGTTCTGCTTTACTTTAACGTTTCTACGGTTTTCCAGACTCTTTGGACCCTCGTGTGGGCACCCCATTGCCTACCAATACAGTGAGTACCAGCAGGCCGTACTGCCCTTCTAAGAAACATCCAGGCCGTAAGCCTTTCCAAGTCCCTCTATGTGTTCAGAGAGTAGGGCAATACACTGCACCCTTCCTTGGGAAAGCTAGATGTCCTCAGCACACCAACAGCTCCAGGGATTCTGTTCTCTCACGTCCTACATGCCATGGAGTCTGCCTCATTGTCCGATTTTGAGCTGCTCTTAGAAACACAATCTGCTTCGCCTTTCTTCCAGGAACTCACACCCAAGGACCCCATACCTACAGTAGAAAGGAGGCTTGCATCCTACTGCAACGAAACCACAGTTTTCCTGTTACACTGCAGGATTTTAGAATAGGCTTTAGCCTATTCTAGCCCGATAGCCTACATAGAGCATTTCAAATTTGAGGGAGTTCACTACATGGAGAACACTTTGTGAAGAAAAGTTGATTCAGGCAAGGGACCAGCGTAGAGCTAGAGTCTCTTTTGACTTGTTAGAAATCAGAAGACTTCAGGCTGATTGTTCACCGGCAAAGAAGACCTGATGGCACAAGCCTTGCTTTCCCTTATTAAAAGCTCTTAGTCATGCTGCCCTGAAGCTACCTAAATAACTCTCTTTTTGACTGGCCTCTAGTCACTGTAGTTAGCCCTCTGGAACAAAAAGCAGTTTTCTCTAAAGAAACACGGTGCTTCCATAGTATGGGTGGGAGCTCATCCTGTCAGGCTCTAGAGCTAAAGGGAAACTTGACGTGAGTACTTGCCTCACGCTAAGGCCTGAAAAGCCCTGCTGAAGCGAAAGCGTGTTGCAGTTTCCATTAGCTAGTATTCGCAGTTCTGCTTTACTTTAACGTTTCTCCGCTTTTCCAGACACTTAGGACCCTCGTGTGGGCACCCCACTGCCTACAAATACAGTGAGTACCAGCAGGTTCCACTGCCCTTCTAAGAAACTTCCAGGCCGTAAGTCTTTCCAAGTCACTCTGCATTCAGAGAGCAGGGCAATACACTGCACCCTTCCTTGGGAAAGCTAGATGTCCTCAGCACACCAACAGCTCCAGGGATTCTGTTCTCTCACGTCCTACATGCCATGGAAGTCTGCCTCATTGTCCTCATTTGAGCTGCACTTAGCAACACAATCTGATTCGCCTTTCTTCTAGGAACTCACACTCAAGGACCCCATACCTACAGGAGAAAGGAGGCTTGCGTTCCTACTGCAACCAAAGCACAGTTGTTCCTGTTACACTGCAGTATTTTGAATAGGCTAAGGACCGATAGCCTACTTAGAGTGTTCCAAGGATGAGTGAGTTCGCTACATGCAGAACACTTTGGGAAGAAAAGTTGATTCAGGCAAGGGAACAGGGTGTAGCTAGAGTCTCTTTTGACTTGTTGGAAATCAGATGGGTTTAGACTTCGTGTTCACCGCAAAAGATGACCTGATGGCACAAGCCTTGTTTCCCATATTAAAAGCTCTATTCAGGTTGCCCTGAAGCTACCTAAATACGTCTATTTCTGACTGGCCTCTAGTCACTGTAGTTACACTCAGGACGAAAAGATTTCTCTAACGAAGCACGATGCTTCCATAGCATGGGTGGTAGCTCATCCCGTCAGGCTCTAGAGCTAAAGGGAAACTTGACGTCAGTACTTGCCTCACGCTAAGGCCTGAAGAGCCCTGCTGAAGCGAAAGCGTGTTGCAGTTTACATTAGCTCGTATTCGCAGTTCTGCTTTACTTTAACGTTTCTACGGTTTTCCAGACTCTTTGGACCCTCGTGTGGGCACCCCATTGCCTACCAATACAGTGAGTACCAGCAGGCCGTACTGCCCTTCTAAGAAACATCCAGGCCGTAAGCCTTTCCAAGTCCCTCTATGTGTTCAGAGAGTAGGGCAATACACTGCACCCTTCCTTGGGAAAGCTAGATGTCCTCAGCACACCAACAGCTCCAGGGATTCTGTTCTCTCACGTCCTACATGCCATGGAGTCTGCCTCATTGTCCGATTTTGAGCTGCTCTTAGAAACACAATCTGCTTCGCCTTTCTTCCAGGAACTCACACCCAAGGACCCCATACCTACAGTAGAAAGGAGGCTTGCATCCTACTGCAACGAAACCACAGTTTTCCTGTTACACTGCAGGATTTTAGAATAGGCTTTAGCCTATTCTAGCCCGATAGCCTACATAGAGCATTTCAAATTTGAGGGAGTTCGCTACATGGAGAACACTTTGTGAAGAAAAGTTGATTCAGGCAAGGGACCAGGGTAGAGCTAGAGTCTCTTTTGACTTGTTAGAAATCAGAAGACTTCAGGCTGATTGTTCACCGGCAAAGAAGACCTGATGGCACAAGCCTTGCTTTCCCATATTAAAAGCTCTTAGTCATGCTGCCCTGAAGCTACCTAAATAACTCTCTTTTTGACTGGCCTCTAGTCACTGTAGTTAGCCCTCTGGAACAAAAAGCAGTTTTCTCTAAAGAAACACGGTGCTTCCATAGTATGGGTGGGAGCTCATCCTGTCAGGCTCTAGAGCTAAAGGGAAACTTGACGTGAGTACCTGCCTCACGCTAAGGCCTGAAAAGCCCTGCTGAAGCGAAAGCGTGTTGCAGTTTCCATTAGCTAGTATTCGCAGTTCTGCTTTACTTTAACGTTTCTCCGCTTTTCCAGACACTTAGGACCCTCGTGTGGGCACCCCACTGCCTACAAATACAGTGAGTACCAGCAGGTTCCACTGCCCTTCTAAGAAACTTCCAGGCCGTAAGTCTTTCCAAGTCACTCTGCATTCAGAGAGCAGGGCAATACACTGCACCCTTCCTTGGGAACGCTAGATGTCCTCAGCACACCAACAGCTCCAGGGATTCTGTTCTCTCATGTCCTACATGCCATGGAAGTCTGCCTCATTGTCCTCATTTGAGCTGCACTTAGCAACACAATCTGATTCGCCTTTCTTCTAGGAACTCACACTCAAGGACCCCATACCTACAGGAGAAAGGAGGCTTGCGTTCCTACTGCAACCAAAGCACAGTTGTTCCTGTTACACTGCAGTATTTTGAATAGGCTAAGGACCGATAGCCTACTTAGAGTGTTCCAAGGATGAGTGAGTTCGCTACATGCAGAACACTTTGGGAAGAAAAGTTGATTCAGGCAAGGGAACAGGGTGTAGCTAGAGTCTCTTTTGACTTGTTGGAAATCAGATGGGTTTAGACTTCGTGTTCACCGCAAAAGATGACCTGATGGCACAAGCCTTGTTTCCCATATTAAAAGCTCTATTCAGGTTGCCCTGAAGCTACCTAAATACGTCTATTTCTGACTGGCCTCTAGTCACTGTAGTTACACTCAGGACGAAAAGATTTCTCTAACGAAGCACGATGCTTCCATAGCATGGGTGGTAGCTCATCCCGTCAGGCTCTAGAGCTAAAGGGAAACTTGACGTCAGTACTTGCCTCACGCTAAGGCCTGAAGAGCCCTGCTGAAGCGAAAGCGTGTTGCAGTTTACATTAGCTCGTATTCGCAGTTCTGCTTTACTTTAACGTTTCTACGGTTTTCCAGACTCTTTGGACCCTCGTGTGGGCACCCCATTGCCTACCAATACAGTGAGTACCAGCAGGCCGTACTGCCCTTCTAAGAAACATCCAGGCCGTAAGCCTTTCCAAGTCCCTCTATGTGTTCAGAGAGTAGGGCAATACACTGCACCCTTCCTTGGGAAAGCTAGATGTCCTCAGCACACCAACAGCTCCAGGGATTCTGTTCTCTCACGTCCTACATGCCATGGAGTCTGCCTCATTGTCCGATTTTGAGCTGCTCTTAGAAACACAATCTGCTTCGCCTTTCTTCCAGGAACTCACACCCAAGGACCCCATACCTACAGTAGAAAGGAGGCTTGCATCCTACTGCAACGAAACCACAGTTTTCCTGTTACACTGCAGGATTTTAGAATAGGCTTTAGCCTATTCTAGCCCGATAGCCTACATAGAGCATTTCAAATTTGAGGGAGTTCGCTACATGGAGAACACTTTGTGAAGAAAAGTTGATTCAGGCAAGGGACCAGGGTAGAGCTAGAGTCTCTTTTGACTTGTTAGAAATCAGAAGACTTCAGGCTGATTGTTCACCTGCAAAGAAGACCTGATGGCACAAGCCTTGCTTTCCCATATTAAAAGCTCTTAGTCATGCTGCCCTGAAGCTACCTAAATAACTCTCTTTTTGACTGGCCTCTAGTCACTGTAGTTAGCCCTCTGGAACAAAAAGCAGTTTTCTCTAAAGAAACACGGTGCTTCCATAGTATGGGTGGGAGCTCATCCTGTCAGGCTCTAGAGCTAAAGGGAAACTTGACGTGAGTACTTGCCTCACGCTAAGGCCTGAAAAGCCCTGCTGAAGCGAAAGCGTGTTGCAGTTTCCATTAGCTAGTATTCGCAGTTCTGCTTTACTTTAACGTTTCTCCGCTTTTCCAGACACTTAGGACCCTCGTGTGGGCACCCCACTGCCTACAAATACAGTGAGTACCAGCAGGTTCCACTGCCCTTCTAAGAAACTTCCAGGCCGTAAGTCTTTCCAAGTCACTCTGCATTCAGAGAGCAGGGCAATACACTGCACCCTTCCTTGGGAAAGCTAGATGTCCTCAGCACACCAACAGCTCCAGGGATTCTGTTCTCTCACGTCCTACATGCCATGGAAGTCTGCCTCATTGTCCTCATTTGAGCTGCACTTAGCAACACAATCTGATTCGCCTTTCTTCTAGGAACTCACACTCAAGGACCCCATACCTACAGGAGAAAGGAGGCTTGCGTTCCTACTGCAACCAAAGCACAGTTGTTCCTGTTACACTGCAGTATTTTGAATAGGCTAAGGACCGATAGCCTACTTAGAGTGTTCCAAGGATGAGTGAGTTCGCTACATGCAGAACACTTTGGGAAGAAAAGTTGATTCAGGCAAGGGAACAGGGTGTAGCTAGAGTCTCTTTTGACTTGTTGGAAATCAGATGGGTTTAGACTTCGTGTTCACCGCAAAAGATGACCTGATGGCACAAGCCTTGTTTCCCATATTAAAAGCTCTATTCAGGTTGCCCTGAAGCTACCTAAATACGTCTATTTCTGACTGGCCTCTAGTCACTGTAGTTACACTCAGGACGAAAAGATTTCTCTAACGAAGCACGATGCTTCCATAGCATGGGTGGTAGCTCATCCCGTCAGGCTCTAGAGCTAAAGGGAAACTTGACGTCAGTACTTGCCTCACGCTAAGGCCTGAAGAGCCCTGCTGAAGCGAAAGCGTGTTGCAGTTTACATTAGCTCGTATTCGCAGTTCTGCTTTACTTTAACGTTTCTACGGTTTTGCAGACTCTTTGGACCCTCGTGTGGGCACCCCATTGCCTACCAATACAGTGAGTACCAGCAGGCCGTACTGCCCTTCTAAGAAACATCCAGGCCGTAAGCCTTTCCAAGTCCCTCTATGTGTTCAGAGAGTAGGGCAATACACTGCACCCTTCCTTGGGAAAGCTAGATGTCCTCAGCACACCAACAGCTCCAGGGATTCTGTTCTCTCACGTCCTACATGCCATGGAGTCTGCCTCATTGTCCGATTTTGAGCTGCTCTTAGAAACACAATCTGCTTCGCCTTTCTTCCAGGAACTCACACCCAAGGACCCCATACCTACAGTAGAAAGGAGGCTTGCATCCTACTGCAACGAAACCACAGTTTTCCTGTTACACTGCAGGATTTTAGAATAGGCTTTAGCCTATTCTAGCCCGATAGCCTACATAGAGCATTTCAAATTTGAGGGAGTTCGCTACATGGAGAACACTTTGTGAAGAAAAGTTGATTCAGGCAAGGGACCAGGGTAGAGCTAGAGTCTCTTTTGACTTGTTAGAAATCAGAAGACTTCAGGCTGATTGTTCACCTGCAAAGAAGACCTGATGGCACAAGCCTTGCTTTCCCATATTAAAAGCTCTTAGTCATGCTGCCCTGAAGCTACCTAAATAACTCTCTTTTTGACTGGCCTCTAGTCACTGTAGTTAGCCCTCTGGAACAAAAAGCAGTTTTCTCTAAAGAAACACGGTGCTTCCATAGTATGGGTGGGAGCTCATCCTGTCAGGCTCTAGAGCTAAAGGGAAACTTGACGTGAGTACTTGCCTCACGCTAAGGCCTGAAAAGCCCTGCTGAAGCGAAAGCGTGTTGCAGTTTCCATTAGCTAGTATTCGCAGTTCTGCTTTACTTTAACGTTTCTCCGCTTTTCCAGACACTTAGGACCCTCGTGTGGGCACCCCACTGCCTACAAATACAGTGAGTACCAGCAGGTTCCACTGCCCTTCTAAGAAACTTCCAGGCCGTAAGTCTTTCCAAGTCACTCTGCATTCAGAGAGCAGGGCAATACACTGCACCCTTCCTTGGGAAAGCTAGATGTCCTCAGCACACCAACAGCTCCAGGGATTCTGTTCTCTCACGTCCTACATGCCATGGAAGTCTGCCTCATTGTCCTCATTTGAGCTGCACTTAGCAACACAATCTGATTCGCCTTTCTTCTAGGAACTCACACTCAAGGACCCCATACCTACAGGAGAAAGGAGGCTTGCATTCCTTCTGCAACCAAAGCACAGTTGTTCCTGTTACCCTGCAGGATTTTAGAATAGCCTAAGGACCGATAGCCTACATAGAGCATTTCAAATTTGAGGCAGTTCGCTACATGTAGAACACTTTGTGAAGAAAAGTTGATTCAGGCAAGGGACAAGGGTAGAGCTAGAGTCTCTTTTGACTTGTTAGAAATCAGAAGGCTTCAGGCTGATGGTTCACCGGCAAAGAAACCTGATGGCACGAGCCTTGCTTTCCCTTCTTAAAAGCTCTTAGTCATGCTGCCCTGAAGCTACCTAAATAACTCTCTTTTTGACTGGCCTCTAGTCACTGTAGTTAGCCCTCTGGAACAAAAAGCAGTTTTCTCTAAGGAAACACGGTGCTTCCATAGTATGGGTGGGAGCTCATCTTATCAGGCTCTAGAGCTAAAGGGAAACTTGACGTGAGTACTTGCCTCACGCTAAGGCCTGAGGAGCCCTGCTGAAGCGAAAGCGTGTTGCAGTTTGCATCAGCTCGTATTCGAAGTTCTGCTTTACTTTAACGTTTCTACACATTTCCAGACACTTAGGAACCTCGTGTGGGCACCCCATTGCCTACAAATACAGTGAGTAGCAGCAGGCTCCACTGCCCTTCAAAGAAACATCCAGGCCGTAAGCCTTTCCAAGTCACTCTATGTGTTCAGAGAGTAGGGCAATACACTGCACCCTTCCTTGGGAACGCTAGATGTCCTCAGCACACCAACAGCTCCAGGGATTCTGTTCTCTCATGTCCTACATGCCATGGAAGTCTGCCTCATTGTCCTCATTTGAGCTGCACTTAGCAACACAATCTGATTCGCCTTTCTTCTAGGAACTCACACTCAAGGACCCCATACCTACAGGAGAAAGGAGGCTTGCGTTCCTACTGCAACCAAAGCACAGTTGTTCCTGTTACACTGCAGTATTTTGAATAGGCTAAGGACCGATAGCCTACTTAGAGTGTTCCAAGGATGAGTGAGTTCGCTACATGCAGAACACTTTGGGAAGAAAAGTTGATTCAGGCAAGGGAACAGGGTGTAGCTAGAGTCTCTTTTGACTTGTTGGAAATCAGATGGGTTTAGACTTCGTGTTCACCGCAAAAGATGACCTGATGGCACAAGCCTTGTTTCCCATATTAAAAGCTCTATTCAGGTTGCCCTGAAGCTACCTAAATACGTCTATTTCTGACTGGCCTCTAGTCACTGTAGTTACACTCAGGACGAAAAGATTTCTCTAACGAAGCACGATGCTTCCATAGCATGGGTGGTAGCTCATCCCGTCAGGCTCTAGAGCTAAAGGGAAACTTGACGTCAGTACTTGCCTCACGCTAAGGCCTGAAGAGCCCTGCTGAAGCGAAAGCGTGTTGCAGTTTACATTAGCTCGTATTCGCAGTTCTGCTTTACTTTAACGTTTCTACGGTTTTGCAGACTCTTTGGACCCTCGTGTGGGCACCCCATTGCCTACCAATACAGTGAGTACCAGCAGGCCGTACTGCCCTTCTAAGAAACATCCAGGCCGTAAGCCTTTCCAAGTCCCTCTATGTGTTCAGAGAGTAGGGCAATACACTGCACCCTTCCTTGGGAAAGCTAGATGTCCTCAGCACACCAACAGCTCCAGGGATTCTGTTCTCTCACGTCCTACATGCCATGGAGTCTGCCTCATTGTCCGATTTTGAGCTGCTCTTAGAAACACAATCTGCTTCGCCTTTCTTCCAGGAACTCACACCCAAGGACCCCATACCTACAGTAGAAAGGAGGCTTGCATCCTACTGCAACGAAACCACAGTTTTCCTGTTACACTGCAGGATTTTAGAATAGGCTTTAGCCTATTCTAGCCCGATAGCCTACATAGAGCATTTCAAATTTGAGGGAGTTCGCTACATGGAGAACACTTTGTGAAGAAAAGTTGATTCAGGCAAGGGACCAGGGTAGAGCTAGAGTCTCTTTTGACTTGTTAGAAATCAGAAGACTTCAGGCTGATTGTTCACCTGCAAAGAAGACCTGATGGCACAAGCCTTGCTTTCCCATATTAAAAGCTCTTAGTCATGCTGCCCTGAAGCTACCTAAATAACTCTCTTTTTGACTGGCCTCTAGTCACTGTAGTTAGCCCTCTGGAACAAAAAGCAGTTTTCTCTAAAGAAACACGGTGCTTCCATAGTATGGGTGGGAGCTCATCCTGTCAGGCTCTAGAGCTAAAGGGAAACTTGACGTGAGTACTTGCCTCACGCTAAGGCCTGAAAAGCCCTGCTGAAGCGAAAGCGTGTTGCAGTTTCCATTAGCTAGTATTCGCAGTTCTGCTTTACTTTAACGTTTCTCCGCTTTTCCAGACACTTAGGACCCTCGTGTGGGCACCCCACTGCCTACAAATACAGTGAGTACCAGCAGGTTCCACTGCCCTTCTAAGAAACTTCCAGGCCGTAAGTCTTTCCAAGTCACTCTGCATTCAGAGAGCAGGGCAATACACTGCACCCTTCCTTGGGAAAGCTAGATGTCCTCAGCACACCAACAGCTCCAGGGATTCTGTTCTCTCACGTCCTACATGCCATGGAAGTCTGCCTCATTGTCCTCATTTGAGCTGCACTTAGCAACACAATCTGATTCGCCTTTCTTCTAGGAACTCACACTCAAGGACCCCATACCTACAGGAGAAAGGAGGCTTGCATTCCTTCTGCAACCAAAGCACAGTTGTTCCTGTTACCCTGCAGGATTTTAGAATAGCCTAAGGACCGATAGCCTACATAGAGCATTTCAAATTTGAGGCAGTTCGCTACATGTAGAACACTTTGTGAAGAAAAGTTGATTCAGGCAAGGGACAAGGGTAGAGCTAGAGTCTCTTTTGACTTGTTAGAAATCAGAAGGCTTCAGGCTGATGGTTCACCGGCAAAGAAACCTGATGGCACGAGCCTTGCTTTCCCTT